>NC_083717.1:148107053-148732053 GCF_028564815.1 Eubalaena glacialis
ATGTAAATGATGCTTGGCACACAGTAGGTGTTAAAAATATTCATTAAATAAATCAAAATATGAATGAATGGATAATAATCCATAGTGAAATAATGCTCAGAAGACATGGAATAATGTCTAAAATAAAAATGAAAAAATTAAATCATAATACTACATGGGTATATATTTGTGCATGTGCATATATATGTATAAATAGTATAATCCTGTTTTATAAAAGTATACATATGTACTGAAAATAAGTGGAGAAAAATACACTAAGCTATTATTAACAGATATCTCGGGGACATGGGACTATAAGAATCTTTCTGTTTCCATATTATAAATATCTATAATGTTTGGCATGTCGATAATATACATGTTTTAGTTTTATATGCAGAGTGGTTAATCTTATGTATCAACTTGACTGAGTCACAGGATACCAAGATATTTGGTCAAACATTCTGGGTGTCTCTGTGAGGGTGTTTTTGGTTTTTTGTTTTTATTTATTTATTTGTTTACTTTTATTTTATATTGGAGTACATTTGATTAGCAGTGTTGTGTTAGTTTCAGGTGTAGAGCAAAGTGATTCAGTTATACATATACATGTATCTATTCTTTTTTCAAATTCTTTTCCCATTTAGGTTATTACAGAATATTCAGCATAGTTCCCTGTGCTATACAGTAGGTCCTTGTTATTTATTTTAAATATAGCAGTGTGTACATGTCAATGTGTAGGTGTTTTTGGATGAGATTAACATTTAAATCCATAGACTGAGGAAAGGAGATTGCCCTCAATAATGTGGGTGGGCCTCATCCAATCAGTTGAAGGCCTGAATAGAACAAAAGGCTGACCCTCCCTCAAATAAGAAGGAATTCTGTCAACAGCCTTCAAACTGTAATATTAAGCTCTTCTTGCTTGGTGATTTGAACAGGGACACTGGCTCTTCCTGGCTGTAACAGTAGCCGGCTGGCCTTTGGATTTGAACTGGGACATCTCTGCAAATTTTGGACTTGCCAACCTCCAAACCTGCATGAGCCAATTCCTTATAATCTCTGTTATTCTCAGGAGAATCCTAATACATTCAGCAAAAATAAAGATCACATATTTTGGAAGAAACTGCTAGATGCCCATCCTATATCTATCCTCCCCCTATTCCTTATAGCAGAATACCAATTTATTCAGGGCAGTAATATGTTCAGTAAAAAGACTATTTCTGGTCTCCTTGGGCAGCTAGGTTTGGTCATGTGATTGAATCTGGGTAATAGGATACAGCAGAAATTACTGGTGGTACAGCTCTTTGACCTTCCCCTCTTTCTTTTCTGCTACCTATGTCTTGAGCTCCTGAAACTCTCTTAGATCAAGTCACTTACAAAGAATGGAAAGCTGAATAACAGAAGGAGCCTCTGTCCCTGATTACAGTGGAGCTGTCACATAGCCCTGAACTCTAGACATCCATATTTCCTTTAGGTACAGAGAAATAGACCCTTTTGTGTTTAAAGTCACTGTTATTCTGGCTTTTAAAAATCATATGCAACAGAATCTCATGCTGATAGGGACTTGCACAGATATATATTTAAAATGTCACCTCACTTTGTAGTTATGGAATGGAAAGATCTGGATACATCTGTTATACAACAAAGTACGTAGACAGGGACCAGAGACAAATTTTTCAAAGGGCTAATGGATTAAATTAATATGCTGGAACTAGATTAATAAAGAATTACGTTTCATTTATAAAACACTCATTGAAAGTCAATTTAAACTTAATATAAAGACTAGTACTTATCATTACCACCTGCCTGGAAGAAAATAACCAAGTTATTATCCTAATTATAACTCTTAGGTAAATCATGATAAAAGGTGGGCCTTTACTGGAATCAGAAGAAAAATGTGGGTTCTCCTTGACTAGAAAACAATTACAAGGTCCATTTTCCACTATGAACACTTCCTTCATTTAAGCAAAAGCCTGAGTGGATCTCTTATGTGTGGGTGGGGGAATTCTAGCAATAAGGATTTTATGTATTGGGACTTTCCTGGTGGTCCGGTGGCTAACACTCCACGCTCCCAATGCTGGGGGCCCAGGTTCGATCCCTAGTTGGGGAACCAGATCCCACATGCTGCAACCAAGAGTTCGCATGCCGCACTAAAGATCTCGCATGCCACAACTAAAAAAGATCCCGCATGCTGCAACTAACACCTGGCACAGCCAAAAATAAATAAATACATACATACATACATAGTAAAAAAAAAAAAAAAAAAAAAAGGGATTTTATGTATTAAAAAGCTAGACTTATACCAGAAGGCAGAGGGAACAATTATAAGACTTCTAAAGGACTGTTTTCAAGAACTATTTCAACCCATATTGTACTTTGCAATGTATGATATGTATAGAGAGAAAGTCTTGACACTTTCCCTCCAGCTTCACTATGCCCTTACAGCTTTACACACTTGTGTACAAAGCATGCCTATAATTCACTGCTCTAGAAACTTAGAGAGCACATCTGACCACAGAGGACTTAAAGATGAAGGAAGTCACAGAGTAACAGAAAATAGGAATGGTGGAGTATTGCTATTCAGAGGAAGAAGAAATAAGAAAGGATGAGATATAAGAAAATTAGAAGACATAAGAAAAGGGGAAGGAGATGTGAGAGACAAGGAGAATAGAAAAGAGGTGGAAGATTAAGAAAAATACTTAATACCTAGTACTTACTATCTAGTACTCTGAATATACTTCTCATAGAATTAATGCTATAAATTGTGGCTAGGGTTCTAGATCAGCCCCACAGAGGCCCACTTAAACCATTATGTGGCTAACATTTTGCTGAATTACTTCTACCAAACTGTCCTTTATAATGGAAGAGGAAGGGGTTTCTCTCTCTGGTTCCAGTGTGCTCACCTTATTGAATTCTTGCAGGGTGTGAATTTTATTTTTTAGTGCCCAGGTGCTAACAGCAGTGGCACCCTCCCATGGGCAGCTTTGCCCAGGACCACAACCCTGCAGGCAGTTTTACTGTGGAATGTCACCTGCCAGGCACCTCCCCTTGAAATATTTCTTCCACACCCCCTCAGGCAGCCTGTGCTGAGTTCCTGTGGAAGTCTTCCCCCCAGCACTCCAGAGGGCAGATTTCCAGCAGTCTCAGAGGCGTAGCACCTCAGTGACTACTGTCACACTCTCTGGGTCAGAATCTCAGCACTGACAAGAGGAAATAGCCTCTTCCTTGAGTGCTCTATCTCAGTCCTAGGGATGGTGGCTGCTACCTGCATCTGCTATTTCTGTATGTTTCATAGAGTTCTCCTTGTCCTGTGACTTCATTCCTCTGTTAACAATTCTTCATGTTACACTTTCTCTGTTGAAATTACTGTGTGGTTTCTGTCTCCTGACTGGACTCTGATATAACAAGATTTTCACAGAACAGGAAATCCAAATAGCCAATAAAACTATAACATGAAATATGCTCAGATTCACTGGTAATCAGAGAAACAATGCCATTCCTAGGTATATACTCTACAGAAATTCTGGCACATTTGTACAAGGAGATGTATAGAAAATTTTTTATTACAGCACTGTTTATAATAGCAAGAAACTGCAAACATCCTAAGTGTCCAAAGAGGAAAACAAAGTGGTAAATTCATGCAGTGGAATATTATTATATACAGAGAAAACAAGTAGCTAGAGTTACATGTGTCAGCATGGATAAATCTCAAAATCCTAATCTGAACCAGAAAGCAAATTGCAGAAGGCACAGAATGGCAACAGAATGGCACTATAAAGTTATTAAAACAGACCAAAAAATGTCGATGTGAATACTAATCTAATAACCTAAAAAATATATGGGAATAAACAGCAAATCTAAGAGAGTGATTACTTTTGGATTGAAGAAAAGGGAACGGGAGAAGTTGCAGAGGAGATTTTGATTATATTTGTAATGCTTAAAAAGCTAAGCAAGGGGGAGTACTGATTGGTGGTTATATAATCTAGACTTTTGTATATACTTGAGATAATTCATAATAAAAATCAATATTAAAAGTAACAAACTGACTTTCTCAAAATGTGGGTGATAAAAGAAAACATTATGCATGAAAATAATAATGTTTAATTGGTAAATGGAATGAAAGGTAGTAAATTAGGAACTAGATAACAAAATGCTACCTTCCATTCTAATACCTGAAGACTTGCTCATTCACTAGACAAGAACTATAATCTGGAGGAATACTGTAGGACAAAGGTAACTTAACAGTCATTATCCTAATCATCATTTAGCTTAGCTACAAATGTTGTAATTGCAAAATTTCATTAGTTGCTAGCTAGCAATCATAAAAAATTCTATCTTATGAAAGAAATACCTATACCTCAAAACATACCAGGGATCCCATCTGAAAGTAACAATTACACTAAAAATACTAAATTATGTTTAGGCAAGAGCTACTGTTAATATTCATGACTCACCAAGTTTAAATCAATTTCATAGGGGTAAGAAACTCTGGGTAATATAATTATACCTTAAATACTTTTTGCTTCTTTTGATTCAAGAAATAAGACCATAAGAGTTTTAAAACCTGCATATATTTCTTATTTCTTCATTAGTGTAACTGTAAAGTTGAATAAGTGGTTTACTGTCCTTCTATTAGTCTGCTAGAGCTACCATAACAAAATACCACATTATTATTATTATTTTTTAAAGATAGTATTTATTACTGCCTTTGGGAAATACACTGACTTTTCTTTAATGTTATTTTATTCGTTTGTTTATTTATTTATTTTTGGCTGCACTGGGTCTTCATTGCTGCACGCGGGCTTTCCCTAGTTGCAGTGAGTGGGAGCTATTCTTCGTTGTGGTGCACGGGCTTCTCATTGCGGTGGCTTCTCTTGTTGCGAAGCAGGACTCTAGGCATGCAGGCTTCAGTGGTTGTGGCATGTGGGCTCAGCATCTGTGGCTCACGGGCTCTAGAGCGCAGGCTCAGTAGTTGTGGCAAACGGGCTTAGTTGCTCCACAGCATGTGGGATCTTCCCGGACCAGGGATCGAACCCGTGTCCCCTGCATTGGCAGGCGGATTCTCAACCACTGCGCCACCAGGGAAGTCCCACAAAATACCACATTCTTGGTAGTTAAAATAAAAGAAACTTACTTTCTCGCAGTTCTGGAGGGTAGAAGTCCAAGATCAAAATGTCAGCAGGTTTTGTTTCTTCTGAGGCCTCTCTCCTTGGCTTGCAGATGGCCACCTTCTTACTATGGCCTCACATGGTCTTTACTCTGTGCATGTGTATCCCTGGTGTCTCTTTGTGTGTCCAAATTTCCTCCTCTTATGTGGACACCAGTCAGATTAGATTGGGGCCAACCCTAATGGCCTCATTTACCTTAATAATCTCTTTAAAGGTCCTACCTTGAAATACGATCATATTCTGCGGTGGTGGCAGTGAGAACTTTAACATATGAGTTTGTGGGGGGACACAATTCAGCCCATAACAGTCCTCAAAAGTTTTTACTACATGATCCTTCCAGGAATTCACATTACATTTTAATCCTTTTCTCATACTTTCATTCACAGAAGGCAGTTTTTAGATGTTGTTAGCAATCTCTCCATTTCAAAATGGAGAATAGGCTTTAATTCATATACCCTTTTGCCCTTAGCCTTCCAAGGTTAATATTCTGAAGGATCTAAGATCTAAGTAATGCAGAATTTTACACACTTAAGGAACATATTCTCTCTAGGTACTTGAATGTTTGATATAATTTGCATAGATACGGGAGAGAAACCTGTGCCAAAAATGGAATATATAACATTAAAACAGACTTTTGAATTTTTAATGTTAATTTTAGCTTATTGGAGATAATCAATTCAATACTGACTCTGGCCATTCTATCAGATTATTAAAATCAAAAGAATAAGAATTAACATAGTTGGAGCTTTTAGAATCAGCAAAGTGTCATTCAAACCTGTCTATCTTTTCCTTATCTTCTCTTTCTATACTCTACATATTTTCCAGTTTTAATGTGTGATTCTCAAACTTGGCCAGTTATCAGAATTACCTGTGGAATTAAATTAAAAGATGAACTTTTCATATTTCCTGCTACACACTTAATAAATCAGAGTCTCTGGAGATAAGGTCTAGAAATATGTATTTTTTTAAAAGTCCTCCAGGTTATTATTGTAAAGCAAAATGTTCAGACTGATCACTAGTTCCAACCAGTTTAAATTAGTATCTCCAAAAATATTTTAAGCATATTCTCATACATATGTACTTATTTATAAATCATGCATATGCATTACTGTTCTAAAATGTTTTATACATTATAAAACATACAAAAATAGAAAATTTGAAAAGATGAAACAGAAAGTAAATATGTATTCAAACATTTTTGTTGTAACACACCTAATATAGAGTTTGCATACCCCATTTTAGAGACCACTGGTTTAAATTATGAGGATTTTTGCATCTTTAATTGCAGCACTGTTTTCTTCTGAGCTCCAGACCTATTTATCCAAATGCCTAGTGAATGTTTCTACCTGGGTGTACAATAGGCACCTTAAATGCAATGTCAAAATAAACTGTTATTTAACTTCCCTCTGCCACCCCAAGATGGACCTGGGTGGGAAACCTGTTCTTCATCCACAACCCACCCAAGTTAAAAACATCAGCGATAACCTGGACCACTCTTCCTTTTACTCATATTGCATTGATAGTGTACATTCTACTTTCTTAATATCTTCCTCCACCCCTTCAATAACCATTCAAAGAGTGATGCCCTAAGACCAGGGGTCCCCAACCCCCAGGCCGCAGACCAGTCTGTTAGGAACCGGGCCGCACAGCAGGAGGTGAGCGGCAGGTGAGTGAGCGCAGCTTCATCTGCCGCTCCCCATCGCTCACATTACTGCCTGAACCATCCCCCCTGCATCGCTCACATTACCACCTGAACCACTGCTCTCATTACCGCCTGAACCATTCCCCCCCCACCCCTCCACGAAACCGGTCCCTGGTGCCAAAAAGGTTGGGGATGGTTGCCCTAGACCCTCACGGTTTCTCACTTGCAGTACTGCAGTAACTCCTTAACTAGTCTCCCTGATTATGATATATCACTTTTCTGGCTCTCCACTTATTTTTTTTTTTTACATTTTTAAATTAATTATCTTTTATTGAAGTATAGTTGACTTAAAATGTTGTGTTAGTTTCAGGTGTACAGCAAAGTGATTTACACATACATATATTCATTTTCAGATTCTTTTACCATATAGGTTATTACATAATATTGAGTATAGCTCCCTGTGCTATACACAGTAGGTCCTTGTTTATCTCTTTTATATGTAGTAGTATGTCTAGATTACTCCCAAATTCCTAATTTATCCCTTCCCCCAACCTGGCTCTCCACTTATCTTCCACATGGCTGTCAGAATGATAATTTTAAAATGCAAAACTGATCAAGTAATTTCTCCATTTTACACCTTCCAATGTTTCATTTTCATAGGATAAAATTTTCAGTATGAAAGGGCCTGTCCTGATCTAGTCTCTGTCTATCCATCCAGTTTCCCTCTTTCACTCTTTTCTACCTTATTTCCAATGCTCCTGCCAAAGAGAGCCTGTGTCCTCTGCATGCATTATCTTCCTTCATAACTCCAGGCCTTTAAACATGCTATTTCCTCTGCCAATAACACTCTTCTTTAAGATCCAAATCAAGCATACATTTCTCTGGAAAGCTTTTTATAAACTTGAGGTAGAGGTGATCACTCCCTTTTATCTAGTAGACATTATATGAGTATTGTGGAATGAAATAAAATGTAACCTGCTGATTTAAAAAAAAAAGTACTGAAAGAAAACAATTCATATTATAAAAGAGTAGCACAAAATTTAGGAAGCTGGCAAACAAATGTCAGACTGTCAAAACAGTTTCTCTTCAGGCAGGTTAACTAGCTATAAGTGAAACGTGATCATCAGAATTTAAGCTCTATGTTGGGTCAAAATCAAAAGAAAAACTAAAGCTGAGGAAAACATTTGAGAAATTCCTAACACTAAAGTCACAAGGAACTTATATGAGGAACATATTCAGAAAATCATCAAATAGAAGGAATAAGTAGCAGTAAAAATGGGCAAGTTACTCTCACATAGGTTACAAAATACTCCAGGATATTAGGTATTGTTGGCATATAATCTTCACATCTGACTTCACATGGCATAAGCTGTGACATCATGGATGCTGTGACACAGCAGAAAGGAACTGGTTAAGGACTCAGAAGGCCTGGGTTCTAATTCCAGTTCCATCCTTAACTTCTCTGAGCCTCAGTTTATTATCTGTAACATGAGGATATTCTATCTCACTGCAGGGTTATAATAGTGATTAATAAAATAACTTATATGAAAGCATTCTGTAAACTATAAAATCCCATTCCAAATTATGGCATTATTGTATACACACAATATCTAAAACCACACGCAGCAGTTAAATCTGACTATATCAAGACTAGCTTTTTAGAATCCTCAGCCATTTGATTTACCTAACCTCCTTTTCCCCCTATCATCTCTTCAAAAATGAAAACCTCACACTATGACAACCAGAAAAGCAGGCTCAGAAAACCAAAAACTAGGGACTTCCCTGGTGGCACAGTGGTTAAGAATCCGCCTGCCAATGCAGGGGAAAACGGGTTCGAGCCCTGGTCTGGGAAAATCTCACATGCCGCAGAGCAACTAAGCCTGTGGGCCACAACTACTGAGCCCACGTGCCACAACTACTGAAGCCCATGCGCCTAGAGCCCGTGCTCCGCAACAAGAGAAGCCACCGCAGTGAGAAGCCCGCACACTGCAACGAAGAGTAGCCCCTGCTCGCCGCAACTAGAGAAAGCCCACAGCAATAAAGACCCAACACAGCCAAAAAAATATATATATATATAAAAAAGAAAACCAAAAACAAAGTATAAGCTAAGACCTGCAGATGAGATCACAGACACACGTGACTGGCAGCTTAATCCAGTGTTCCAATTTACTTCCTGGTGATATCAATAAAAGGTGCATCCTTCGAATGTGAAAACAGATCCTCAAGAGTCTGTTTTTACATTGAGTTAGAAGAAATAAGATGGTAAAAGAAAGGTGGAGACTAGGAAGCATGAGAAATTAAATGCAGCAACTGGTTTGTTAGGCTACAGGTGGTATGCCAGCAAAAAGAGGCAACAGCAAAGAGTTCTGATGTACAAATCACTTCTATTCTACAGCCCATAAAAACAGCTGCAGAAGACATCTCAATTCTAGTCTGGGTGGCAAACAGCCACTTGATCCATATTAGCTTACTAAAGGTATTATCTTTGTCCATTCCAACATTCCTGGGAAGGAAGGCACGCAGGATATGAGAGTAGTAGGTTGTGCCTAATAAAGAGAGAAAGAAAGATCAAGAAGTGAGAGACTAAATCAGTTTGCTAAATTGGAAGGACAGACTTCTGCTTCTAGCCATGAAGTAGACTACTACTTCCAGCAACACATACTGGATTTACTATCCTACCTTAACTAGAAAATCAGACAGAACACACGGAACAATGAGTTTTCAGATATTGCACAATAGGCAGGGGAGGACAGTGATCATGAGAGAACTCCTACAACTGCCCAAGCTGTGTGCCTGGAGTTTCCAGGCTACAGCACAGGAAGAGGTAACCCACAGAGTCTAGCGGTCTTGCTCAGTAGTGAAATGGCTCACAGTTCAGGGAGGTCAAGATAGCTAGAATGTGTGAGGCAAAATATTGGAAAGTGGAGGGCTATCCAGAAAGAAAGTGCTGGAATTCTCTAGAGGAGTTCCCTTGAGTCTTTGGTCGAATACTCACCTATGCACCCTTGAGTCTTTGGTCGAATACTCACCTATGCACGCATGGGAGGAAACTACCTGAGGTCAGGGAAAAGGACCACTGGAAAGGGGTAGGTGGAACAATCTCCAGAGCTCAGACAGAGCTAGGAACAGTTCAAGTTCTAATCAACCAGAGCAAAAAAGACCTATTCCATGGGGAAATGAGTAATGTTCTCAGAAAGGTACTGCTCCAGTAGCAGGGATAAATTATCCCCAAACTAAAGGCTGCTCTCACCACTCTAATAAAGCTCAAAAGAAAGCCTTGATAGGATCAAACTAATCTGAAGTGACAAATGTGTACTAAAACAAAGTCCAATGGAGGGGAGGGGAGGGGAGGGGAGGGGAGGAGAGGAGAGAGAGAGGAGAGAGGAGAGAGAGGAGAGAGGAGAAGAGAAGAGGAGAGGAGAGAAGAGAAGAAAAGAAAGAACAGGTATTCAAAGCAGCAGGAAAATTCAACCCTTAGGCAGGGAGAAAAGTCAATCAACAGCAACAGATTCAGAAACAGCACAGATGGTAAAGTTATCAGACAAAGATGTTAAAACAGTCACACACTCCCTAGATTCCAGAAGGCAGAGGAAAACAAACCTAATGAGGAAGAAAATGGAGGACAAAAAAATACCTAAAACTGAACTTCTAGACATGGAAAATACATCAGAAGTGAAAAATATACCAGACTTCCCGTGCAGTGGCTAAGAATCCATCTGCCAATGCAGGGACACAGGTTTGAGCCCTGATCCGGGAAGATCCCACATGCCGCAGAGCAACTAAGCCTGTGCTCCACAACTACTGAGCCTGCGCTCTAGAGCCTGCGAGCCACAACTACTGAGGCTGCGTGCCACAACTACTGAAGCCCATGCGCCTAGAGCCCGTGCTCCGCAACAAGAGAAGCCCGTGCACCACAATGAAGAGTAGCCCCTGCTCACCGCACCTAGAGAAAGCCTGTGCGCAGCAACAAAGACCCAATGCAGGAAAAAAAAAAAAAACACACCAAGACACATCATAATCAAACTGCAGAAAATCGTCAATAAAGTGGGAAAGGGTGGAGTGGGGGAAGCTGTCAGAAAAAGAAA
The DNA here is from genome assembly GCF_028564815.1 of Eubalaena glacialis. Classification (NCBI taxonomy): domain Eukaryota; kingdom Metazoa; phylum Chordata; class Mammalia; order Artiodactyla; family Balaenidae; genus Eubalaena; species Eubalaena glacialis. The sequence continues at coordinate 148,117,922 of NC_083717.1, forward strand.
ATGACATCTAGAAGAAAGATAAAAGTAGCAGCATACTTCTCCTCAAATACTACACAAGTGAAAGATAGTGGAGTGCCATGTTTAAAGTTCTGAAGGAAAAATGTCAACCTAGGATTCTATATCCAGCAAATTATCTTTCAAAAATGAGGGAGAAATAAAGACTTTTTAAATAAAAGCTAAAAGAATTTATCACCAGCAGATTCACAGTATGAGAAACAAAAAAAAAAGTTCTTTAAGCAGAAGAACTAGATGAAAATTTGAAGCTACAAAAAGGAATGAAAAATAATAGAAATGATAAGTTTTAGTAAATATAAGACTTTTCCTGGGCTTCCCTGGCGGCGCAGTGGTTGAGAATCTGCCTGCCAATGCAGGGGACACGGGTTTGAGCCCTGGTCTGGGAAGATCCCACATGCCGCGGAGCAACTGGGCCCGTGAGCCACAACTACTGAGCCTGCGCGTCTGGAGCCTGTGCTCCGCAACAAGAGAGGCCACGATAGTGAGAGGCCCGCGCACTGCGATGAAGAGTGGCCCCCACTTGCCGCAACTAGAGAAAGCCCTCGCACAGAAACGAAGACACAACACAGCCAAAAATAAATAAATAAATTAATTAAATTTAAAAAAAAAGACTTTTCCTTTCGTTTAAAGAAATCTCTTTTAAAAATTGCTTAAAGCAAAAATATTTTGTTGTTTATAACATATGTAGTAGTAAAATGTATAAAACAATAGCAAAAAGGCTATGAGGGAATAAATGGAAGTACAATAATATGGTTTTTCTTGTACTCTACATGAAATGAAATATAACTTTTGAAGTTAGACTGTGACAAATTAAAGATGTTTAGTGAAAATCCTAGAGCAACCACATAAACAAAGAAGTACAACTGAATTTCAGCCTTTGCTTAGGATGTAGAAAGCTGAAAGACTGTTACTCCTACCCTGAAAACAAAAAAACACACATTTAATTTATAACATTACGTCTTTTTACACCCTTCAGAGACCTAAGGACACAGGGCAACTAACTAATACAATATCTGAGGAAAAATAGGGAGAAACAAAATGTGAGCACTTACTTACTGAGGGTAGACACCAGATGCCATACAAGCCAGTAAAAAAATTTCAGCTAAAATTTTTAACAAATTGCAGAAGTTGTTAAAGTGTGGGTTACATCAAGAAAACAGAACCCCTGGAAGACACAAAAGGAAATTGTATCTGAAGGGACACAAAGGGAAACGGCACCCTTTGCACCCCCTTCTCCAAAAATTTCACCAGGAGCTCATTAAGAAAGACTGGGGGAAGGGTGAGAAACCTGAAAAAGTATCCTTTCACGGTGCAAGCCTAGGGGAGAGGGATACCAGTAGCTGTGAGAAAGATATGAAGCCTTGCCTGGAGCCTTCCTATCTCACCTATAGAGCAAAAATGTTAAGCTGCTGCTAGAAGGGCAGCAAATTCTGTTGTGTTTAGGGTACAGATGAAGACTCATATCAGTTGGGAAAAGGCAACAGAAACAAACAAACAAAACAAAAACAAAAACAAAAAAAAACTACCCCTGGTGTAGGGGCAGGATGCTGTCCTGGGTCTAGCTCCTACAGCTGGGGCAGGGGTAAAACCACTGAGAAGACCTCACTCTTAAGACTCAAACATATTGCCCCTAAGAATGAAAATGCATCAGAACAGCAGAGAATGTCCCTTTCTCTACTCCCACCATTATCATCAATACAGCAAACATTCAATCTACTGCTGGGGAAGGGTAAGCGCATGGAAAAAAACCCTTTGGTAAACCAGCCACCAATCTAAACACAAGGTAAAGAAGGCAATTTTATGCCTGTAGTGCATTGATTGTAACTATTGTAGTAATAAGATCCAAACCCAGTTCAATCCCCAATTAGATTGATCAACCTCCCCAACTAAAGGCCTAACAAAAGACCAGGTGTGCCTAATTCTAGGCATAAATACTCTACTGTCCAACATGAAATGTCCAGCTTTCAGCAAATAATTGAGACGTACAAAGAAGAGGAAGAAAAGAAAAAAGCAGACCATCAACAGACAAATCAATCAACAGAACTAGACCAGAGACGTCCCAGATGTTGGAAATATTAGAGAATTTAAAATAACTATGATTAATATGGTAAAGGCTCTAGTGGAAAAGGTGGGCAACATGCATGATCAAATGGATAATTCCAGCAGAGATGGAAACTACAAAAATCAAAAATGCTAGAAATTAAAAAACACAGTGAGAGATAAAGAATACTTTTGATGGGTTCATCAGTAGACTCAACACAGCACAGGAAAGAATCAGTTAACTTGAAGTAAATCAAAAGAAGCTACCCAAACTGAAACACACACACACACACACACACACACACACACACACACACACAGAGCAGTGGAAAAATTAAAAAACAGAACAGAGCATGCAGGAGCTGGGGAGCAGTATCATAAGATCTAATATATGTGAAATTAGGACACAAATAGCTCAGAAAACACAAACCAGAATAAATATGAAAAAGGTATCCCCAGAAGTTAATAATGAAGATAAAAAAGAATCATAACTCAATCCAAAAGAAGGCAGCAAAAGAGGAGAAAAAGGAACAAAGAGAAATGGGACAAATAGAAAACAACTAGGACAATGGTAAATTTACACTCAAACGTGGCATTAATCACATTCAATACAAAAGGCCTAAAACACCAAATAAAAGGCAGGGATTGTCAGATGGATTTTAAAAAGCAACATCCAATAGATACATTAAGACACTTGCAAGTTTAAAAGTAAAAGGACAGGAATAGATATAACACGCAAATACTAATCAAAAGAAAGTTAGGAGAGACAAAGTTAGTATAAAAGCAGACTTCACTGCAAAAAATAAACCAGAGATAAAAGGACATGCTTCAAAATGATAAAGGCATTATTCCATCAAAAGGATATAACAATCCTAAATGTGTACGCACCTAATAATAGAGCTTCAAAATACATGAAACAAGGTAGTTCCCAAGACTGTGGAGTAGGAATACCCCGAGTTCAACTCCTCTCATTGCAAACAAAAATCACAACTATTAATAGAGAAACTATTGATAAGAAGGACCAGAATCTACTAGAAAAGGCCTTGTACAACAAAAGATATAAAGAAGGAACCACCACGAGATGGGTAGGAGGATAGAGTTGCAGTACAGTCAAGGCTCATACAACTACAACTGCAGAGGTTCTCCCCGAGGAGCAAGGTGTCTGAGCCCCACATTGGGCTTCCTAGCATGGGGATCTAGTGCCAGGAAGAAAAGCCCCCAGAACATTTAGCTTTGAAAGACAGCGAGGCTTACTTTCAGGAGATCCAGAAAGCTGTGGAAAATAGAAACTTCACTCTTAAAGGGTTCACACAAAGTCTCACAAACACTGGGACCCAGGGCCCCCCTGGGTTTGTTCCACAGCCAGCTGTGTTGTGACCTGGCCCCACCAACCAGCGGCTGGCAGCCTCTGCACAAGGCAGGGGCCAGCCATGCATGCCAAACTGCCCACAATAGCCCATCACACACAAAAAGGACCCACACAGCCCACATAGGGGGCACCCTTAGAACATACAGCTCTGGTAACCAGAAGGGAGTAAGCTGCTGAGATACATAGGACGTCTCCTACAAAAGGCCTCTTCTCCAAGGTCAGGAAACATAACCAACCTACCAGATACATAAAAACACAAAAAGGAAATCAAGCAAAGTGAGGTGACATAGGATCATGTTCCAAAAAAAGGAACAAGATAAAACCTGAGAAGAAAAACTGAGTAAAGTAGAGATAGGCAATCTACCCAAGAAAGAGTTCAAGGTAATAACTGTAAAAATGATCAAAGAACTCAGAAGAAGAATGGATGAACAGAGAAAGAAGTTAGAAATTTTTAACAAAGATTTAGAAAATACAAAGAAGAGCCAAACAGAGATGAAAAATACAATAACTGAAAAGAAAAATACACTAGACGGAATCAGCAGTAGATTAAATGATACAGAGGAAAGGATTAGTGAGCTGGAAGACAGAGTAGTGGAAATCACTGATGCTAAACAGAAAAAATAAAAAATAAGAAGAAATAAAAACAGTTTAAGAGACCTGTGGGACAACATCAAGGGTACTGATATTTGCATTATAGAAGTCCCAGAAGGAGAAGAGACAGAGAAGGGGGCAGAGAACATATTTGAAGACATAATAGTTGAAAACCTTCCTAACCTGGAAAGCAAACAGATCCAAGACTAGGAGACACAGAAAGTCCCAAACAGGATCAAACCAAAGATGACTACACCAAAATACGCTGTAACTAAAATGCCAAAAATTAAAGATAAAGAGAGAATATTAAAAGCAGCAAGAGAAAAGCAATAAGTTATGCACAAGGGAACTCTCATAAGGCCACCAACTGATTTCCCAAAAGAAATTCTGCAGGCCAGAAGGGAGTACATACATAAAGTTATGAAAAGCAAAAGCCTACAACCAACAATCCTCTACCCAGCAAGGCTTTCATTCAAATTTGGAGAGATCAAAAATATAACAGACAAGCAAAAGCTAAAAGAGTTCAGCACAACCAAACCAGCTTTACAAGAAATGTTAAAGGGACTTCTCTAACTGAAAAAGAAAAGGCCACAAATAGAAACATGAAAATTATGAATGGAAAAAGCTCATCTATAAAGGCAAATATAAAGTTAGTAAACCAATCAAAATTCAAAGTTAGCAGTTAGTAATCTTTATTACAGTTAAAAGACAAAGGTAGTAAAACACCTATACTCACAATTAGCAGTTAAGGGGAACACAAAACAAATAGATGAAAATATGTCAAAAACAGTAATTGTGAGGAGAGGGGAGCAAAAATGGGGGGTTGTTAAAATGCATTTGAAATCGAGAGATCAGCAACTTAAAATAATCACACACACACACACTCTGTATATATGGCTATATATAAACCTCATGGTAATCACAAACCAAAAATCTATAATACATACACATACAAAAAAAGGGAAAGAAATACAAACATAACGTTAAAGATAGTCATTGAATCACAAGAGAAGAGAACAAAAGAAGGAACAACAACAAAAAAAAGAACTAAAAAAACAGCCCCAAAACAATTAACAAAACGGCAGTAAGTACATACCTTTAATAATTATTTTGAATCTAAATGAACTAAATGTTCCAATCAAAAGACATAAAGTGGCTGAATGGATTAAAAAAACAAGACCCATATATATGTTACCTATAAGTGACTTGCTTCAGATCTAAAGACACACACAGACTGAAAGTGAGAGGATGAAAAAAGGTATTCCATGCAAATAGAAATCAAAAGAAAGCTGGGATAGCAATACTTATACCAGAAAAAATAGACTTTAAAACAAAGACTTTTACAAGAGACATTACATAATGATCAAAGGATCAAGCCAACAAGAAGATTTAGCAATGGTAAATATATATGCACCCAATCAAAACAGTATGGTACTGGCATAAAAACAGAAATATAGATCAACGGAACAGGATAGAAAGCCCAGAGATAAACCCATGCACCCATGGTCTCCTAATCTATGACAAAGGCGGCAAGAATATACAAGGCAGAAAAGATAGTCTCTTCAATAAGTGGTGCTGGGAAAACTGGACAGCTACATGTAAAAGAATAAAATTAGAACATTCTCTAACAGCATACACAAAAATAAACTCAAAATGGATTAAAGACCTAAATGTAAGACTGGATACTCTAAAGCTCTTAGAGGAAAACATAGGCAGAACACCCTCTGACATAAATGGCAGCAATATCTTCTTTGATCCACCTGCTAGAGTAATGAAAATAAAAACAAAAATAAACAAATGGAACCTAATTAAAGCTTCTGCACAGCAAAGGAAACAATAAACAAAACAAAAAGACAACCCACAGAATGGGAGAAAATGTTTGCAAATGAAGCGACTGACAGTCACCAAAATATACAAACAGCTCATGCAGCTCTGTATCAAAAAAACAAAAAGCAACCCAATCAAAAAATGGGCAGATCCAAATAGACATTTCTCAAAAGAAGACATACAGATGACCAAGAGGCACATGAACAGATGCTCAACATCACTAATGATTAGAGAAATGCAAACAAAACTACAATGAGGTATCACCTCACACTGGTTAGAATGGCCATCATCAAAACAATCTTCAAACAATAAATGCTGGAGAGGGTGTGGAGAAGAGGGAACCCTCCTATACTGTTGGTGAGAATGTAAATTGGTACAGCCACTATGGAGAACATTATGGAGATTACCTAAAAAAAAAAAAAATGAGCTACCATATGATCCAGCAATCCCACTCCTGGGCATATATCTGGAGAGAACCATAATTTTTTTTTAACATCTTTATTACAGTATAATTGCTTTACAATGTTGTGTTAGTTTCTGATGTATAACAAAGTGAATCAGCTATATGTATACATATATCCCCATATCCCCTCCCTCTTCCCTTGCATCTCCCTATCCCACCCCTCTAGGTGGTCACAAAGCACAGAGCCGATCTCCCTGTGCTATGCAGCTGTTTCCCACTAGCTATCTATTTTACATTTGGCAGTGTATATATGTCAGTGCTACTCTCTCAGTTCGTCCCAGCTTACCCTTCCCCCTCCCCGTGTCCTCAAGTCCATTCTCTACACCTGTGTCTTTATTCCTGTCCTGCCCCTAGGTTCATCAGAACCATTTTTCTTTTTTTTTTTTTTTTTTTAGATTCCACATATATGTGTTAGCATACGGTATTTGTTTTTCTTTTTCTGACTTACTTCACTCAGTGTGACAGACTCTAGGTCCACCCACTACAAATAACTCAGTTTCGTTTCTTTTTATGGCTGAATAACATTCCATTGTATATATGTGCCACATCTTCTTTATCCATTCATCTGTTGATGGACACTTAGGCTGCTTCCATGTCCTGGCTATTGTAAGTGGTGCTGCAATGAACATTGTGATACATGACTCTTTTTGAATTATGGTTTTCTTAGCGTATATGCCCAGTAGTGGGATTGCTGGGTCATTTGTTAGTTCTATTTTTAGTTTTTTAAGGACCCTCCATACTGTTCTCCATAGTGGTTGTATCAATTTACATTCCTACCAACAGTGCAAGAGGGTTCCCTTTTCTCCACACCCTCTCCAGCATTTATTGTTTGTAGATTTTTTTGATGATGGCCATTCTGACCAGTGTAAGGTGATACCTCATTGTAGTTTTGATTTGCATTTCTCTAATGATTAGTGATGTTGAACATCTTTTCACGTGTTTGTTGGCAATCTGTATATCTTCTTTGGAGAATTGTCTATTTAGGTCTTCTGCCCATTTTTGGATTGGGTTGTTTGTTTTCTTGATATTGAGCTGCATGAGTTGCATGTATATTTTGGAGATTAATCCTTTGTCCGTTACTTTGTTTGCAAATATTTTCTCCCATTCTGAGGGCTGTCTTTTCATCTTGTTTTTGGGTTCCTTTGCTCTGCAAAAGCTTTTAAATTTCATTAGGTCCCATTTATTTATTTTTGTTTTTATTTCCGTTACTCTAGGAGGTGGGTCAAAAAGGATCTTGCTGTGATTTATGTCATAGAGTGTTCTGCCTATGGAAAACCATAATTTGAAAGGATACACTCACCCCAATGTTTATTGCAGCACTATTTACACTAGCCAGGACATGGAAGCAACCTAAATGTCCATCAGTGGAGGAATGGATAAAGAAGATGTAGTACATATATACAACAGAATATTACTCAGCCATAAAAAAAGAACGAAATAATGCCATTTGCAGTGAAATGGATGGACCTAGAGAGTGTCATACTGAGTGAAGTCACAGAGAAAGACAAATATCATATGGTATCACTTTATATGTGGAATCTAAAAAAATGGTACAAATGAACGTATTTACAAAACAGAAACAGACTTAGAAAACAAACTTATGGTTACTAGTGGAGAAAGGTTGAGGGGGAGGGATAAATTAGGAAGTTAGAATTAACATATACACACTACTATATATAAAACAGATAATTAGCAAGGACCTGCTGTATAGCATAGGCAACTCTACTCAATGCTCTGTAATAACCTATATTGGAAAAGAATTTGGAAAATAGATATATGTATATGTATAACTAAATCACTTTGCTGTACACCTGAAACTAACACAACATTGTAAATCAGCTATACTCCAATACAGGGACTTCCCTGGTGGTCCGTGGTTAAGACTCCACACTTCTACTGCAGGGGGTGCGGGTTCGACCCCTGGTCAGGGAACTAAGATCCCACATGCCACACAGTGCAGCCAAACAAACAGAAGAAAAAAAAAAACCCAGAAAACCAAAAAACTATGCTCCAATATAAAATAAAAATTTAAAAAATAATCACCAAAAAAAAGCCTTGAAAATTAGATCAGGTGAATTGAGACTTATAAAGGTCTCCATAAAACAGAAACAAACAAAAAACTGCAGAGCAAGGGACACTTCCAAACGCATTCTATGAGGTCACCATCACTCTGATACCAAAACCAAACAAAGATATCACACACAAAAAGAAAATAACAGGCCAGCATCACTGATGAACATAGATAGAAAAATTCCTAACAAAATATTAACAAACTGAATCGAACAATACATGACCAAGTGGAATTTCCCCAGGAATGCAAGGATGGTTCAACATTGGCAAATCAATCAATATGATACACCACATTAACAAACTGAAGAATAAAAACCATATGATCATCTCAATAGATGTAGAAAACGTTTCTGACAAAATTCAACACTTATTTACGATAAAAATGTTCCAGAAAGTGGGTACAGAGGTAACATACCTCAATGTAGTAAAGGCCATATATGACGAGCCCATAGCTAATGTCATACTCAATGGTGAAAAACTGAAAGCATTTCCTCTAAGATCAGGAAGAAGACAAGATGTCCACTCTCATCACTTTTATTCAACATAGTATTGGAAGTCCTAGCCACAGCAATTAGACAAGAAAAAGAAATAAAAGGAATCCACATTGGAAAGGAAGAAGTAAAACTGTCACTGTTTGCATATGACATACTACACATAGAAAATCCCAAAGATGCCATCAGAAAACTACTAGAGCTCATCAATGAATTTGGTAAAGTTGCAGGATACAAAATTAATACACAGAAATCAGCTGCATTTCTATATACTAACAACAAAAGATCAGAAGAGAAGTTAAAGAGACAATTCCATTTACCATTGCATCAAAAAGAAAAAAATACCTAAGAATAAACCTACCTAAGGAGGTAAAAGACCTGTACTCCAAAAACCATAAGACGTTGATGAAAGAAAAAGAAGATGACACAAACAGATGGAAAGATATACCATGTTCTTAGATTGGAAGAATCAATATTGTCAAAATGACTATACTATCCAAGGCAATCTACAGATTCAATGCAATCACCTATCCAAATACCAAAGGCATTTTTCACAGAACTAGAACAAATAATTTTTTCACAGAACTAGAACAAAAATGTGTATGGAACACAATAGACCCCAAATAGCTGAAAGAAGAACAGAGCTGGAGGAATCATGCTCCCTGACTTCAGACTATACTACAAAGCTATGGTCATCAAAACAGTATGTTACTGGCACAAAAACCAACACATAGATCAATGGAACAGAAAAGAGTGCCCAGATGTAAGCCCAAGCACACATGGTCAATTAATCTACAACAAAGGAGGCAAGACTATACAATGGGGAAAAGAGAGTCTCTCTAATAAGTGGTGCTGGGAAAAATGGAAAGCTACATGTAAAAGAATGAAATTAGAATGTTTTCTCACATCATGTACAAAAATAAACTCAAAATGGATTAAAGACCTAAGTGTAAGACCTGAAACCATAAAACTCCTAGAAGAGACCATACGGCGAACACTCTGACATAAACTGTAGCAATATTTTTTTAGATCTGTCTCCTAAGACAAAAATAAACAAATGGGAGCTAATCAAATTTAAAAGCTTTTGCACAAGAAAGAAAACCATCAACAAATGAAAAATGGCCTACTTAATAGGAGAAAATATTTGCAAATGATATGCTCAATAAAGGGTTAATATCCAAAATATATAAACAGCTCATACAACTCAATATCAAAAAAAAAAAAGACCCAATTAAAAAATGGGCATAAGACCTCAACAGACATTTTTCCACAGAAGACACAGAGATGGCCAACAGGCACATGAAAAGATGCTCGACACTGCTAATCATCAGGGAAATGCAAATCAAAACCAATGAGATAGCACCTCATGCCTGTCAGAGTGGCAATTATCAAAAAGATCATAAATAACAAACTTTATTGCAAATGTGAGAAAAGGAAGCCATTTTGTGGGAATGTAAATTGTTGCAGCCATTGTGGAAAACAGTGTGGAGGTTCCTAAAAAACTAAAAATAGAACTACCATATGATCCAGCAACTCCCCTCCTGGGTATATAGCGAAAGGAAATAAAAACACTAATTTGAAAAGTACATGCACCCCAATGTTCACAGCAGCATTATTTACAATAGCCAAGACATGGAAGCAACCTAAATGTCCATCAACAGACGAATGGATAAAGAAGATGTAGTAATAACATGCACACACATATACACGATGGACTACTACTCAGCCATAAAAAACAATGAAGTGTTGCCATTTGCAACAACATCGATGGACCTTGAGAGTATTATGCTTATTGAAGTCAGACAGAGAAAGATAAATACTGTTATCACTTACATGTGGAATCTAAAAATCAAACAAATATAACGAAACAAAAACAGACTCCCAGGTATAGAGAGCAAACTAGTGGTTACCAGTGGGGAGAGGGAAGCGGGAAGGGACAAGATAGGGGTAGGGGATTAAGATGTACAAACTACTACTTATAAAATAAATGAGGTACAGGGATATATTGTACAGTGCAAGGAATATAGCCATTATTTTATAGTACCTTTAAATGGAGTATAATCTAGAGAAATGTTGAATCACTATGTTGTACACCTGAAACTAACATAATATTGTAAATCAACTATACCTCAATAAAAAAAAATTTTTTTTAAACCCACAGAAGACATGAAACAAAAACCAATATAACTAAAATGAATAAATAATCGACAATTACAGTGGGGGACTTCATCCTCTGTCTCAATAATTTATAGAATGAGTAGATAGAAAAATCAGTAAGGACACAGAAGTTTTAAATTGGAAGGACAGCAAAAATAAGTAGGTAAAAGAAAAACAGAGATGAAATAAAATACAAAATGTGGGTTGAAGGCTACTTCCTCTAGAACCCTTTCAAATGCAACTTTGGATTGGCTGAACTGGTAATTTTCTGAGTGTATGTGAAGACAACTCAAGGTGAGGCAGCTTTAAGCCATTTAGACTGGAGGAATTAATGAACTAACAGTGTCATCAATGTGAGGTCTATAACCCTCTTCTATCAGAATTACTAGGGATGCCTATTAAAGAGGTAGACTCTTAGGCCCCAGGCTCAGATCTCTTGAATCTAATTTCCAAGGATGAGATCTGAGAATCTACATTTTTAACAATCCTCCCAGTGACCTTTAGGCTCAATGAAATCTGCAAACTACTAGTCTAAGACAGGATGCCATTCCACTGGCAAGGGAATCCAGCAGAGGTGATTCAGAAGCTGAAGAGTATTCCGCTGTCCTTAGTTCACCTGGAAAGGTATTCATATTGTTCAACCTCAGAGTCTACAGAAGGAATTAAGGTTTCTGCAGTGTGATACTTCATTGTGATTCCCTGAACTCTCAGGGTTGATAAAGCTGGTTTAAGATGAGCACATAGATGTATACATAGAGGGGGGTGAGGGGGTGGGGGGAGGGGGAGAAATATGTGTGTATATATGTGTCATGTGCATATATGGTCATCGAATTTAGGCTGAAGTAATTTTGGTAGAACCATAGCCTCCTACTCTTGTTTTTCAAAAATACAACAGGTCAACCACACACTTTTTAATTTCCAGAAGCTAGGCTTGGCTTCTAGTTCAAGAGCCAGTATACCAGCCTGACTTAAATACAACAGCTAACACGTATTAAAGCCAGGCTCTGTGCTAGGCGCTCTACATGTGTATTTCAACAGAATCTTCAAATATCCCTGTGAAGCAGGAATTATTATCCCCATTTACAAAGAAGCTGGGCCACACAGCAATTATAATTTGCCCAAAGTCATACAGTTATGGTAAATCAAAGATTCAAACTAAGGGAATTTGACAACAAAGATCTTTTCTCTGAGCCCACTTGGCTTTTACTGTTAATGCTGGGTAAGGAATGGCCACTTCAGACCCCTGGAGTAAGGGTAGATTCATATTTGAAGCTAGAACTTGTACTAGGTGCCAGAATCTAGCTGCCATCCCTACCACTGCTGGTTCAACTGCAGGTCAATTAAGAGAAATTCCTCAAAGTTTTCAAGCTGAGGTCTGCACTGTAAGAGGAATTATGGGCCACTTCTTTTTTGTCAATGTGGCAGAAAATCCAGAACACTACTAGCTCTGCCTTGACTGAAAACTGAGCCATCTTTAAGAAAGCTGTAAAGTTCTCTAGTGTATCAAAAATCCTGATAGCTGGTAGATGTTTTAAATGAGCTTCTGGGGTGGACTCAGCACTCCCTACATCTGGTGACAAGATCTGCACACTAAAAAATAGTAGATGCTTAAGAATTTAGAATGCTTTTATGGGAAAGAATTCTTCCTTTTCCACAGGCAGTAGCTTTCTAAGAGAATGACTGGTGCACTTCTCTGGGGTCCAAGCCAGGAAGACTCAAGATAGTACAGCTCATTCACGGGTCTGAAAGACTAGGTAAAAATCAGTCACAGTTTCTCACAAGAGAAGGCAACAGTTATAGAAGCTCTAGGGCTGTACCTCAGAGTTGATAATCAAGATAGCAGACCAAGAAATTGCTATGTCAGGAAAGAGACTACAAACTGAAACAGGAGAGTTGAAAGTCAAGAATGACAAGTGAGTTGTAAATTTGAAAGGATAGAAGAGGCAGGAAAATGAAGACATAAAAACAGCTGTTATATATAACTTACTATTTGTCATGGATGTTTCAAGATCTTCAGATATTTTAACTTATTACAACAATTCTAAAAGGTAGGTACTCTCATCCACATTTTACAGAAGAAGAAACATGGAGCATTTAAGTTGCCCAAAGTGACACAGATAGTACATAGAAAAGCTGCAATTTGGACCTAGTTTGCCTCCAGTGGTTATTTACATTCATAATCACTATACAACACTGCCTCTCTAGAAAAACTGGTATGAACTGAAACAGAGGTGGCAGAGATGAAATTGATGAGCTGAGGTAGGGTAAGAGCTGATCCGAAAACAAATGTTGTGAATCAGGTCCACCCTTTATGTTGTGATCTACCATACACTTTGATGGGTTCTAGGTCTGTCCATAAAAGACAGAATCCTGGCAGGCTAGCATAATTCTAAAAAATTCAATACAGTATTCTAGGATTAGGGACATTCACTATATATGAGGTACAGTTACACCCTTCTCCCCCACCAAAAAAGTGCAACAGATAATGTAGTTTACACAAAATAATATGAGGCTACATAGTAAGCAGGTTAAAGAATAAACTGCAACTATATTCAAAGATATTCTAAAATATAAGGTCCCAATTTTTTTCTAGTGAAAGGCAAAGAGCAGAACCATGGGTCGTGGTGCTAGTCTTAAACAAGAAGAGTAAGCACAGTGGCTATACAATGAAAATGCAAAGGCAAGCAAAGGCAAGAATCTATTCATAAACATTACAGACACGTACACCTGTCTCATTTAGTGCCAGACATATATACGGGTTCATTTCAGTAGTGGAGAGCCAGCGTGGAAGAGGGAGTGCCCCTGAAAGTGCCTGAGCAGTGTACTGTGCTTTCCTCAGGCTGAGTGGTCCTCGACAATCTCTGTGAAGTAGACTCTCCTTGCAATATCTTTGGATTCACAGCAAAGATTTCATTTTCCAAACCATAAACAAACGTGGGGGGTACTTAACATTAAAATATATATCAGCTGTTAAAATGCAAGTTTTCCTGAAGATCTACGTGGGTGAATCAGGTAGAAACGGGATACCCTGGGCCTACCTATAAGCAATTCTATAGAATGAGAAGAAAATAATGTATTCAGTCGATAAAACATTAACTGAAAGTTGATTATCTGTAGTAAGTAGTAAAATACAAGGTGGGATTGCATTTAACTATGTATATCAAGGCTCAGAAGTAGTTCCAACTCTGCTCCTTGTGCTTCACCTAAAGTTATCTTTGCAGCTCCTTCCACGGCATGTGATTTAGAGTCTTATGTTTTAGCATAGTTCATCCAGTTCTTTGTCCTATATCATGTGTCCCAAGGACTATCTGCATCGATGTTCAGAATGATGGTTCACTGAGAAGTAGCCAAAAGGGGAATAGTAATATTAGAGAGTTTTCCGTTCATATAGTTAAAATTATACGATAGCAAATAAAAGCTTAACTCTCAACTATTTGGAAAAGCCATCCATTCAGATGGAATTTATATTTCTCAAAGATTCCAGATATCTGAGGTCCTTGGGTACAGAAATACTAATAATATTGTAATTTCCAAAGACTGGCCTTGCCCCCAACAGTCAGTGAAGAGAGTTTATTTGAACACACAAGTGTAATGTTTATAAAGATTATGTAAATATAGTTAAATGTAACAAGATATTAGAACAAATATTAATGATTGTATAGTTTATTCTTATCGTATGGTAATCTGGCAAAATTAGAAAGCAGTACATAACATAGACTTACTTTTATATGATCATATCAATATTTCTACCATTTTCCCTTAGTTCTCTAGCACAGGCAATTTCTACTTTTCACCACTTTGAATTCCACGTGTCCCCTAATCCAGGGATATCAAAAAAGTATCTGTATTATGCTTTTCATCCCATTAATCCACTCTTGTGTCAGTGGTTCAACATCTTTTGTAGGCACAATTTCCCTTTACCAAGGCAAACTCAAAAGAGTAGAATTGGAGGTTAAATATAGTGACTATAAAAATGTTTTTCCTTGTTTTACTTTTTAACTGAGCTTTTAGGAACGTACTGTGGCAAAAAAAAGAAGAGACTGTATCTATACCCTTCATCAGTGTTGAAGTTCTTGATAACGTGCAGTTTAAATTTCATCAGACTCATGAAACGATAAAGGTCTTGGATCTGATTGCCCAACAATCAGGGATTCTAGAACTGCCTACCTCCCCATTTCTTCTGCCAGGAATCTTCATCTTAGGCTTCCTGTGAACACATTCCATACTTCCCTCTCTCCTTTTTATCCCCCTACTCTCCTCACCCAGTGACCATAATTCTCAGAGGATTCCATGACCAGCACAGCATATCCAGCTTTTCCTTGCTCTCTACAGAAAAGAATCAGCCGTAGGGTTTCAGACATCAAAGATCTTAGCAAATCAGAAATTACAGGGTGTGATGTGAAGATAAAAGACCCAGGAAATAAAATTTGGAAGAGGGAAGAGTAGAAAAAGTCTTTTTTTACGGCAAAATAGTAAAGGAGGAAACAAGAGGGTGATGACAGATGGAGGAAAGAAAAGCATACTAATCACTCTGAACATTTATATAAAGTAACTTGTATAACATGCATTATCACATTTGAGCCATACACAAACAAGGTGGATCAATAACTGATATTAGATCAGTTTTTAAACTAATGGTACAATGCAAAGGGAAAGAAAAGTCCTGAATGCTTTGGTCAGGTAGTGCCAAGTCCTGCCCTCCATACAAGTCACCCACCAGTCATTCATATCTTTGTGCTATTTCAGTAGGTCTCTGAAACAAAGTCTAAAGCAGGCTTGATCTGGAATGGAGCTCTCAGAAGATTTCTGCCAGGGTTCTAAAACCTGAACAGTCAGAATTCCAGTGCAGCCGGAGGCTGCTTTCCAGGCTGAGCTAGTGGGGGATAATGCAGTTAAAAAGAGTAAAAGATAAAAGTCTCCCAAGTTTTTCAGAGTCAGGCATCTCTAGTCCCTATAGTTCTGCTTTACTGAAGGCAGAAACTGATCAAGAAAGAGTACTTCCTACCAGCTTGGACTCTATTACTTTCCCCTGATGCCTTGTGTTTCATAAAGGATTATTACTTATTAAGGTTATTAACCCTTGAATGAAAAAGACCTAAGAGATGGTTACAGCTGTGCCAAGTTAATAAAAATCATATAATTTGGGTACTTGCAGAAAAAGCCCTAATTTTTCTACCTTTCTATTGGGATAACACTTTCCAATATTTTATTGGGATAATACTATTTTCTCTTCAACATATCACGAAGACTGATTAATTTCTGAAGTGTTTGAAACTGCAAATGGTTTAGAATTATAATAATGTACATAGGCCTGATAGTACACAAAATGGGGGAAGGGCAGGGGTGAGGGAAGCTGTGGCTTATAATTAATGACTGCTCCTGGAAACTACACATTCATATAAATATTTGGTCAATTAAATAACTTAACTAATTTAGGACTTCCCTGGTGGCGCAGTGGTTAAGAATCTGCCTGCCAATGCAGGGGACACGGCTTCTTCGATCCCTGGTCTGGGAAGATCCCACATGCCGCAAAGCAACTAAGCCCGTGTGCCACAACTACAGATGCCACACGCCACAGCTACTGAAGCCCGTGCGACAAGAGCCCGTGCTCTGCAACAAGAGAAGCCACCGCAATGAGAAGCCCGCACACCGCAACGAAGAGCAGCCCCCGCTCACCGCAACTAGGGAAAGCCTGCATGCAGCAATGAAGACCCAACACAGCCAAAATAAAAATAAAATAAAGTTAAAAAAAACAACTAATTTAGTCAATGAATGGATATTACATATTCCCTAGTGCACACTGCACACATCACTATCAGAATTGCTTTAAAACTATTCTTAACTCATCAAATATCTCTATAATGTTCCAAATGCCTTCCCATAGCGTACTACTAAATGCTTCGGCCATTTCTTGTTATTATTCTTGACAAACATTTCACCTGTGATGAGGTAAAGCTCAGTGACAACAAACCCTGGGTACTCAACAGTTTGAATACCCAGTCTTATTAACCTTCATGTGAGTTTCTACAAGTAAGGTATAAAGTTTTCTGAGATCCACACAGACATAGTTAACACCTAGTACTTTGTGTCACTATTGTTCTAAGCATGTTATAATAATAATTCTCAAAACAAGCCTATAAGGTGGCTACAAGCAGCTTAGTTAAAACACAGGGAGCAAGGGAGTTCACTTAGCCATTATCAGCAATGATCAGTTTTTATCTAAAATGTCCACATGCACTGAGAAAAATATCTGAACAGTCAATAAACAAAAATAAGTTTCCTATAATTAAAGTTTTCACATGTAATAATATTGGCTTCCTAGCTATGGTAGACAAAAATTCTATTCCCCTTCCAATTCATGTACCCCAAGTTGGTTCAAATTTTATCTGTTAGTAACAATTCAAAAGGAAAAGTAAATATAAATTAAATTAACACCTTTCTTTTAGACTAGGCATAGATAGCTAACGTATTGGCTTCAATACCCAGATAAAGTGTACTTAGGTCACAAAAGTCACTGGAATCCTACCACCATTATATGTAGGAACACATTGGACTCTTTTTTAACCTTTCATTACCACTATTTGGAAAATTTCCAGAAAGGTTTAAAAAGAAAAGCAAAAAGGAGGAAGGTGAAAAGCTGCAAAGTTCATAAGAGTCCTTCCATTTGAAGAAAGGCTGAAGAGACCACACTGGGACTGAACCCTCCTGAGAGGGTGTGAAAACTTACATAATACAAAAAGACCTGAAGAGCCAATTAGAACAAAGTTACGTGGGATTTTGTAAGAAGTAGTAAATTATGGACAAAAAGCACTATTTTCCTTTCAACTCATACGGAGGCTTGGGACACCCACAGGATTGTATCTTGCAGAAAATGATCTAGAAAATGCTAAAATGGAGTCAAAATAGGTGTTGCTGTTATGCCAGTAAACAAAAATTAATTTGTAAGCTATAATTGGTCTATTGGTGATCTGATTTAGGAAAGAAGATTAGAGAAGACTAAGTCCACTTTTCCTTTCCGGTTAATTTTTGTAGGCCCTGTTTCTTGATTTATGACACTAGCATTCTAATGATATTCTCCAACTGTCCAATTCAACCTTGTGTTGTCACTAATCATCTAAGTAATAGAGAACCTTCAAGTGTTTGGTTCCCTGATACAGGGTAAAGTCCAAACTCCTTAGCACTGCATGCCTACCCTCTTCCTTTTCTAGCTACTCTCCCAAATGCACCATTCACAGGCAGATGCTTCCTTCACAATCACCTCATGTCCCTAACCAAACACGTCTGTCTCTGTGGTGGTCAAATCCCAAACCTAAGCTGTGTGGTTTGACCCCTGCAGGTATAGCCCTAATTTCCTCAAAGTGCCATGAGGTTTAATGCTTCTGTATCCTTGCATATGTTACTCCATCTGGCTGGTATGCCTTTCTCTCCATCTCCCTGGTTCTTCTGTCTGATTAAATTCATCCCTGAAGACTCAGTCTCACATAATCTGAGAAGCTCTTCTGACATCCTCATCCCTAGGTGGGTCAGATGCTCTTTGGACACTGGGCTGTATTCCCCCACTAGACTATGAACTGCTTTACCACTTTCTAGCTGAGTGACCTTGGACAAGTTCATTAATTTCACTGAGTCCGCTTCTTCATATAAAGAACATTAGCATTCATTTGCTGCTATCACTATGAAATAATGAATGTGAAAAATCACTTTGTAGACAGTCAAGCACTGTGTAAGCATTAACAATCTTATCATAAACCAAAAGAGCACACAGTATTCTAGGTGAATATACTTCAGTTGATCTAAAGGTAAGATTCATCTCTTGGTTTCCAGGCCTCTCCAAGGATGCCCTGCATTTTATCCAACTTTATGACTCCAATTAAGTCCTTGTGCTTCTATCTTCAAAGGAAAAAAAAAATCTATCATGATGTCTAGGTCATCTGAAGAAAAGACTCAGTGGGAAGCTCCTCAAGGGTAAGGATTGTCCTTTTTTTTCACCTTTCCTATTGCCTTCACAAGAGTACTGCGTGATGCACAAATACTGGTAAAAAGGAAAAAGATGAATGACTGAGTGAATACAAGCATATCCTGTCCTTAGTGAGCTTATAATCAAAAGGAGTGAGTGATATGACAGGTCCCATATGAATCTGGCCTTGTGAAAGTGGTAACAAATGCCTTCAATGTCATCTTAAAGTGTAGTAAGAAACTGAATTTCCTGCTATGCTTATTTTGTTTGGTGATTTGATACATGTTGTAACTGCTATCTTAGTGACTCATGCTTAACGTGAATGTTTTAACATTATAGAATCGCTTATGCAATTCAATACCTATTTTAAAAAATATTTTCTGCACTAGGCCCTATGAGAATATGAAGACAAAGGTGATGGACTTTGCCCATAAGATGCTAAACATACAGAAAGGAAGCTAAGTCATCAATACATATAATTAATACAAGGCAGAATATTGTAAGATGTACGGAAGACATCTGAGCTAGGGCACTGGCACCATAAAAATTATAGCTATATATTACAAATTACTGGGGGCCAATAGCTTCTGCTATTATAGAATATTATATACATGTATATATATAAAACATTTGCTACATGCAATGGTGGATATTTCTGACGGTCTTCCTCCTTAACCTAATTACAAACCTAACTGTGTTGTTGTCTAATGAATAAGGACTTACTGTTAACACCTACATCACACGTGTGTACCAAGCACAGTTCCAAGGCCCTTAGGTATATTGCCTCATTTTATCTCCACAACAACCCTACGAAGTAGATACAGTAATCCCTATTTTACAGAGGAGAAAACCAAGGCATAAACCTTGTACCTTTTCAAGGTTAAGAGGCAAAAATGAAAAGATGTAAACAAGGACCTGAGAGAGAAAAACGAGTATTCCACATAGAGAGAGTGAGCGGACTCCACTTGCCACAAATGCTTCGACCAGTGCTTTCCACCTCTCCCGAACGCACCCACTGGGAACAACCTATCTCCTTTTCCTTCCCGGCAGGGATTAATTTTCTTTTCCCAAGTCCATAACTGAACGGCTGATTCAGATTCTCTGAAACGTTCCCAATCCAGAGGGCAGACTGGTATTTAAATCATAGGCAGTTCAGGGTAAATGAGACCGAATCAGATCCCGGGGTGGACGAAGCTCAGGTAGGATCACGAAATTAAAGCTTTAGCGCTGGCCATCCGTTCCTGGATCACCTCCAGGGGATGGCAGCAGCACCCGGCTGACCCAGGGGGCGCTACCCCGGCAGTATCCCCCAGGCGGCTGGGGTTTTGCCATCTGCTCGCTTTACCCTTCACCTGCCGGCGCTGCCTGCACGGTCTCCACCCTACTCGGACCAAACGCCAGGCCTCACGCGCCTCGCTCTCCCCGCGGTCAAGTTCCAAACCCACCCGGGTGCGTGTCGGCCCCCGCAGAGGCAGCCCGTCCCGCTCCCTCCCCCGGCCGGCTACTCACGGTTCCAATACACCGGGTAGCATTCTCCTTGGGTCACATCCACCTCGTAGAGGCCGCCCCGCACACACACCCGCTCGATGTTCACCAGCTCCTCCATCTCGCGCCCGTGCCCCGCAATGCGCGGGCAGAAGCCGCAGACGCGGTCCTCGGCGTCGTCCTCCACGGAGCTGGAGGCCGGCCCCGCGGGGGAGGCCGGGCCGCCCACATGGTCGCCGTCCGGGTCCTGCGCCCGGGCCCGGGCCCCGGTGGCCTGCAGCAGGGTTCGGAAGGCGAGCTCGATGCGGAGCGAGTCGTAGCCGATGAAGGGCTTCCAGGTCTTCTTGTCCTCCTTGTAGAACCAGCGCACCTCCTCCGGGCCCAGCTCCGTCACCACCTCGTAGCGGTGCCGGGCGGCTGCGCCGCCAAGCCGGGTGCGCTTCCTCTCCCCGGGCCCCCCTCCGGCCACCCCGCCGCCCCCCGAGTTCGTCGGGACCAGCGGCTGCTGCTGCGGCGGGTGCAACGACGAGGAGCTGCCGCCGCCACCACTCTCGCCCTCGCTGTAGTAGCGCAGCGAGGAGCCCGACTCGGCCGAGCTGAAGTCATAGTTCTCGTCACTGAGGCAGGGGTCCAGCGCCAGGTGGTGGTTGTGGTCCTCCGCTCCCGACGCCAAATGCAGCCCGGCCTCCCCGCGCAGCAGGGCCAGGGGCACCTCGTCGTCGCCCGGGTCCCCGGCGGGCAGGTGGTCGAAGCAGCAGACGCCGCCGCCGAACACCGGCCCCGCATCCGAGCCCAGCTCCCAAGCGGCGGCACCGCCGCCGCCCCGGCCGTTATGCTCGGGGTTTCGCGGAGGCCCGTGGCCCGGGTAATTCATGCTGTGGAAATGCCGCCGGCTGCCCGGCCCGGCGCCGAGCCGTAGCCCACAGCGCTTCCGCCACACATTCAACGCCGCCACCCTCTCCACCAGGAGTTTTTAATCTTTCAAATCCCGACCGGAGCTGCGGCGGCAGCGGCGGCGGCGGCTCCACCCCCCCCCGAGGCCCCCGGCCGCCGCAGTCCTGTTCCGCCGCCCGCCCCATTGTCACGCAGCTCGACGTAGGTGGCGCTTGGCCCGGAGCCCCGCCCCCCCGGCCGCGTGTGCAGTCCCGGAAGTTTCTTCTCAGCCCAAGCAGTGCGGGAGCCGCTCCTCTTGCTGTTCCCACCGTGGGAGAGGGGTCAGCTCATGATTCCTCAATTCCTTTCGCCTCCTCTCCCTTCTCCCTGCCGTGATGCTGCCTCGGACCCCGCCCTTCTGAGGGTCAGAGCCCAGGTGTGGAGAAGCTTTAGCCGACTCATCCTTGCAATGCGGGTCTCGAGCCCAAAGGCTTAAGCTACCCGTCGAGAGGGCCCTGGGAAATTGGATTCTCCTGACACTGCTTTTGTGACCTTAGGCCTGCCTGCAGCCCCAGCTGGACCTTATCAATCACCTGGTTCTGGTCCCTCCAGAATTGTCGGCCCACAAGAGGGCACTCCACCCCTTGCCCACTGATTGCTTATGTGGCGCCACCACTCCCACTCAAACCCAAGTCTAAATCTCCCTTCACATGTCATCTCACATTACTGCTTGTCTTGCAATACTTACTTCCTGTTTTCTCAACCTCATTGTAAGGCCCATGTTGGAGACCAAGTCTATATGTCTCAATCTCTCCCACACAGTGGATGCACCGTCAATGTTGATTATAATGGTGTCAAGCACAGCCAGTTGTGATAGATTACTGGATTGAAAACCAGAAAACCAGGTTCTAGACTTAGTTTTGATAACTAACCGTAGGCTGGTCACTTAATCTCCATCTGTGTGGTTTCCTCATCCGTAAAATTAAATGATTATTGGACTAGATGCTCTCTTAAAGTCTCTTGTAGCAATGGAATTCTATAATCTTTTTGTAAAAAGTTAATATTTATTTATTTATTTGGCTGCGCCGGGTCTTAGTTGCAGCACATGGGATCTTTTTAGTTGTGGCATGCAGGATCTAGTTCCCTAACCAAGGATAGAACCCGGGCCCCCTGCAGAACCCGAACCTGTTCTCCATGCATCTCTGATTCTGTAGCTTATTTCCTGGGATCAGGTTGAATGCTGAGGCTCCCCTATGCGGTTCTTTTATATTACAAAAAACGTTTTATAAGCCAATCACCCTATGTTAAAAATCCAGAGAAAAACAATCTCCAACATCAGTATTCTCAATTCAAGATCAGACAATATTCAGTTTCTTTTTCCTCCATTTGTGGTGGAATCAGATTGATAGAGCATTTTTTTCTTGCTGCTGGCATCTAACCTGTCAGAGATTGCCATTATTTAAAACAGACAGTCTGGGACTTCCCTGGTGTTACAGTGGTTAAGAATCCGCCTGCCAATGCAGGGGACACGGGTTTGATCCCTGGTCTGGGAAGATCCCACATGCCACAGAGCAACTAAGCCCACATGCCACAACTACTGAAGCCCTCGCACTCTAGGACCCCCGAGCCACAACTACTGAGCCTGTGTGCTGCAACTACTGAAGCCCACGTGCCTAGAGCCGGTGCTCCGCAACAAAGAGACGCTACAGCAGTGAGAAACCTGAACACAGCAATGAAGAGTAGTCCCCGCTTGCCGCAACTAGAGTAAGCCCACGCGCAGCAATGAAGACCCAACGCAGCCAAAAATAAAAAACAAAACAACAAAAAAAGGACAATCTCTAGCTTGTATGCATTTGAAAAAAGGCATTGCTTCCCATGGGCAGATACAAAACGCTGTTTGGGGTTCATGGCTTGGTAAGTAGAGCATAGGCTGGATTTCTGCTCCAATTTGTGCCCTTGGCTGGATAATCTTGCACAGTGAAAAACCCGCCCAACTGGACACTGCAGCCCTGACTCAAAGCACATAAGATCAGAGCCCTTGTTTCTGTTTATATTGCTTTCTGAGTACCTGCATGTCAATTTCTTCTCCAGTCTTTCTAAGGACAACTTTCAGAATCTGAAATTAGGTCTGAGCTTTGATCTATTTGCTACCCATAACAGCATTCATTCTACAGTGTTTTGATGGTCACCTATGTGCCAGGCATCTCTGTGCTAGGTTCCAATACAAAAGAGAATGGGAGAGACTCAGTTCCTTCTTCAAGGACATTACTGCCTAGTGGGGGATACATACAAGTAAACAGATACATTATAGTACAGTGTGCAAAGTACTATAAAGGTTATTTAATATAAGGGATATCACAACATTTAAAATATCTCTATCCCTTTAGGTTTCTTGATGGACTACCTGTACAGCTACCTGGTCAGAGTATTTTAGCCAAATTCTAACTCTTAAGGACAGTACAATTCCCACTAATGAGTATTATCCTCTTTTAAAAAAAAAAGAAAAAGAAAAAAGAAAAAAATTATTCCCTTCCCTGTATTGAATAAATGTTCCTATTGTTTAAATGTTGTGCTTATTAGGTTATGCTGAGAAGATTATCCTCTTGGGAACCATTGCATAAGGCCACAATTTTTTAGGTGGCATGATCTTTCTTGAAGAAAATGTTGATCCTCAGAGATGATGAACAAAATCACTATCCATTTGGCAGGAGTAGGGAACCTCAGGTTCTCTCCTGACCTCACTATCTTGATTTAGACCTTGGTGAGGGCAGATATCAATCAGTATTTGTGGGAGGTTGTCCAAAGTATATGGCAGAATATTTAGAGTGAAGTAAGTCATATAACAATACCCTCCGTCTGCTGTATTTCCTATTTGATAAGCCATCTGCTATACTTAAATTTTTTATTTTTAGGATTACTATTTATTTAGTTTCTTAAAATGTGAGTGTCTTAGTCTCAGGCTGCTATCACAAAATATAATAAACTGGGTGGCTTATAAACAACATTTATTTCTTATAGTTCAGGAGGCTAGTAAGTTCAAGATCATGGTGCTGGCAGATACTGTGTCTGGTGAGAGCTTCCTGGTTCATAGGTGGTTATCTTTTCACTGGGTCTTCACTTATTGGAAGGGGCTAAGGAGCTCTGTGAGGCTTCTTTATAAGGGCCTTCATGACATAATCACCCTCTAAAGATCTTCACAGATGAAGATCTACCCTCCTAATGCCATCACCTTGGGGATTAGGATTTCAACATATGAATTTTGGAGAGACACAAACATTCAGACCATAGCAGACAGTGTCTTTGGTCATAGACTAAATGGAATGATAACCTAGCCTGAAGCAGGAAACATTCATTGAACCTGTATAAGATGTCTGCAGAGTTTCAGGCATTATCCTAGGCCCTGCAGTGAAGCATTCAACAATCTAGAGGTATCTTTAAATAAACCCAGAATGCCAACTTTTTAGTTCCTATGAGGAAAATATTGATAACTGTAATGCCAGAATGACCACAGGAGTCATTCTTTCCCTAAAGACAAATCAAAAGAGGAAGCCAAGTTACAATCAAAAGGTAGCTAGGCAAGCAGAAATAACGTAGGAATACATAATGAATAAAGTCATTCATCCTTTTGTTTATTCTTTCAACAAATATTTATTGTCTAGTGCTATTTTGCTGATGGTTTGTTGTTTTTATGTTTAATTGAAGTCACACTTAAGATGTAGCATTACTAAGTGCATTGACTTAAAGATTTGCAAAAAGTCTGCCCACTAAACTGTATTTATCAAAACCTCATAAAATTTTTTTTATATTCCTTCTGGAAATAAAGGTCCATGGTATTGAAGGTTTATATTCAAATGAAAGAAAATGTAAATCAATACAATATTGATGCTCAATGGAGGCAGCCACAAAATCCTCAGCTTGTTTATATCAGAAAGAGCAGATTTAGCTATCTCCCTGACCTTTCATTATAGAAAAGTGAGTTGGACCATAATCACAGGCTGCTGTGAGGTCTACATTATGCATGCATTATAGATGCATTTGATGACTTTTGTGCTTCAGGATTCTTTCCTATCTCACCCCAGGGCTAAACTGAAAATTTAGTATATAAACTGGAAATACAGCAGTTACATAGTATATAACTCAAATGGGCCTTCAACACAAAGTAATTGATAAGCATAATATTAGGCGGAGAAAGACTTAAAAGCAGCATCATGTATGTGTGTAGTTTATTCTGGTTTTCATATAACAAGAGAAAAAGGAGAGAAGAAAGAAGTTATGTTTCAGTAGGGATTTCCATTAGAGCAACTCTGGGTAATTCGCAGAGTTTTTAAAGGACTGAATGGCAGAATCGATTCGCTGTTTTTGCAACTGCTGCTTAAGAGTATTTATCCTTACACCATAAAGTCAGCATTTCAAATATAAGGTTTCAGTTTGAATAATATATAATTCTAGACTCACAAGCCCACAGATAAAAGCTCTTTCACAGCTTTCCCACCGGCTTTTTGAACCACACTAAACAGCTGTTAGGCTAAGGTCATTGATAAATTAAAATGGGATGGTAGGAAAGCAAAGTTCTTCAGGAATACAATCTTCTTCAAGATTTAACAACCTGTATTTTGAATACAAGAAACGAGTAACAACGGCCTTGCCTTTACACTCATTATTTCTTCACTTCTTATGTTTGATGAGTTTGATTCAAACTAATACTTAATCATCGATGAGAGCATACAAATAGTCCTTCATCTGATTATTCATATTGCCATGCTTCTCAAGTTAGAAATGATAAACCTTGATCACTCATATAACTGTACTTCCAGGTTAGAAACTATAATCCACAGGTGCTCTTGAGATAATTTTAATAAAGGCATAAAGGGACAGCGTATCAGTTTCCTAGGGCTGCCATAACAAATTTCCACAAACCGAGTGGCTTAACACAATAGAAACTTATTCTCTCATAGTTTTGAATGCTAGAAGTCCAAAGTCAGGGTAGGTTCCTTCTGGAGGCTCTGAGGGAGAAACTGTTCCATGCCTCTCTCCTAACTTCTGATGGTTGCTGGCAATCCTTGGTTTATAGCTGCATCACTCCAATCTCTCCCTCTGTCATCACAGAGGCACACTTCTTCCTTGTGTGTCTGTGTCGCTGTGTGTCCTCTCCTTATAAGGACACTAGTCTTTGGAGTTAGGTCCCACTCTAATCCAGTATGACCTCATCTTAAGTAATTACATCTGCAAAGACTCTTATTTCCAAAAAGGGTCACATTTTAGTGTTGCAGGTGGACAAGAATTTTAGAATATGCAAACACAAGTGTTTAAACAACTTTGTTGAACATATATAAACAATGATTAGATTAATTTTTACTTGGAGAACTCTTGTATATGTAAATTAAAATGGTAAGTGTAAAATCATAAATACAGACGCAGGAGTTTCAACATTCCAAATACTGAAAAGCATATGGTACAAAGGAGATTTTGCAAAATGTTCACTACAGTAAGGGCAGTTATTCATTACAAAACAAAAATGATATTTGCAGAGGTTGCTCCAGAAAAAGTGGCTTTTGACTCATTCGGCCATTTCCATTCTCTGCCCATCCAATTATCTGTTCCTCTTCTCACCTACTCAGAAAGAATTTAAGGTGATTTCTAGAAGTGCATTCAAAACAATGAATATAAGTGAAAAAATTGGATAAAGGGGAAAAGTGAGTTTAGAAAAATAAGAAGTCAGCAAATAAAACATACAGGATAAATTCTCATGTATTTGTGAAATAGAGATGGACCACAGTTTGGCTCTGAGCTTTCCAGTATATTAGTTATATGATCCATGGTCTTGATAAAATGAAACAGTTATTGATATCTTTCTTTATATATGAACAAGGAAATACAACATTATCTAGCAAAGGGAATTACTTATTTTCATCTTTAGAATTTTAGATGATAAATGCATTATTGTAAAACTTTACTATGGATATTCCTTTCCGAAATTTCTCAGAGAAGTCATGGGTTTTCTACAGAACATTTTGGGGGGTGGGCAATGGGAGAGAGTATCTTTCCTAAACCCTTACAGAGACATAGTACTAGAAAATACAATTCAAACTGTATTATCTCTGTTTTGAAAACAACACAATAAGAACAAACAAAACAAAAAACTAACCCAGAGTAGGAAATATCTTGGCATTGGAATAAAAATAGCAGAATGGTTAAATAATCTATTGTACATCTATGAAACTATGGAACACTAGGCAAAGAGCAATTAAAAAGAATGTACTGGCACAGAAAGATCTCCAAGTCATATTACTAAGTGAAAATAACAAGTTACAGAAGAATTATCTGTGGTTTGATTGCGTTTTTACATTAAAAACACAAACCCACACTCTATATGTGTATATAGACACATGTTTGTATATATTCACCTACATCTGTGTAAATAATTGGTAAAAGTTTGAAAGGATAAGCTGCAAATTACCCACATAGTTACTTCTGTATGGTGGAAAGAAAATGAAGTTGGACCGTAAGTTCTATATTAATTGAACTTTATATAAGCATACATTTGTATGTTACTTGTATAATTAAAAAATTACTGTACTGATATTATCATCTTTCTCATATGGTCCCACCAGGGGCTTATCCTATGTAAGTCTTTGTTCAGTTTTGATGGGAAGGGCATTGCAAAACTCAACCTGCTTCAAAATACTGATATTTCTTCAATAGCCTGCCATGGTGAGTCCTTCCTTCCTACCTGGTCTGATATACACCCATAATTTGAGGCACTTTCTTGAGTTATATAATAAAGGTAGGAGTATTGTTCTTGTATACGTACCCTTAAAATGTGTGTAACTGGTATGGCCAGGCTTTTCACTAAGTATAAATGAGGTCATGTTAAGTTTTTAATGCACAAATTATTACTTGAGCTCCCACTGACTTGATTGCTAGTCAAACATTTCCCAAATGTTTTCTGTTGTCCCCAAAATGATGGCTTACATCTGCTCACAATCTGTTCTGTCCACTACAATAATCATCTTCGCCCACCACATTCCATTTCTACTGCTCTCGTAGCACTGTGTCTACCCACGTGCTCTTACTGGCCTCCAAGTATCTTGAAGGAACCTCACTGTCACCTTGCTAGTGGCGCCATCCTCTCCTGATATTGGCAGTAGCTTTGCCAAGTTGCTGTATTCAGACTCTCCCCGAACCTCCACCATCCAGGTGCCAGAGTAGTGCCAGGCTGAGTTGGGAGGAGGAGAGATCAGCCCTCTTCTGGGCTCTGAGCAACACCTTTCACCTGAAACTTAGAGACTCTGCCTAGAGTCACAAAGCTTCCCCTTCAACCTCTCCCTTCAATTTCCAGTCCCCAGGGCCAACTCTCAGCTCCCCTCTTCTTCCTGTCTTTCCCCTTCCCAACATAAAAGATGAAGATAAACCTTGGGGTCAACTAGCACAGAACAGTATGTGCTCAGATCGGAACATCTAGCATCTGTGGTCAAGTTAATACACTGAAAAGGTCAAGCACCTTAATAGCTTCTCCCAAGAACAAAGGAATGGTCTCCGTCAAAGGCAAAGAAAGAAGTCTCCGCTTCTGGGTACAAAAGAAACTACAACTCTTAAATGACAACTTTCTCACTTATACTCACTGTATAGGAAAACCCTCAACTTTTCCCCTTCGTCCTGTTAGGGAAAAACCCAGTTCTTCCCTACTGCCTTTTTCCCCTGTGTGTCTCCTTTACCTTCATACAGAACACTTCACTTCTGACACTTCTGGTCACCAAATGTGTGGAGGTTTTTCCCCACACCAAGAAATTCTCCATGACACCAGCTGGGTGTCCTACAATTTAACTCAATTCTGACACTATCTACCTGGAGATAGTGTCAGATCCTGCAGGTTAAGGGCTCAGTCCCACAAGCTGCCCCTCCCACCACACTTCAGATGCCAACTGAAAGTAGTAGGTTCCCAGGTTACCCACCACTTCTGTCTAACTTGGCTGCAAATGGAGATTCCCACAATCTCTCCTAGTTTTAATTTGCTAGAGTGGCTCACAGAACTCAGGGAAACACTTACTTACTTTTACCAGTTTATTAAAGGATATGATAAAGGCTACAGATGAGCAGTCAGATGAAGAGGTACATAGGGCAAGGGATGTGGGAAAGGGCCTAGAGCTTCCGTGCCCTCTCTGGGCTCACGGTCTCCCGGCATCTTCATGTGTTCACCAACCGGAAAGCTCTCCGAACCACATACTTTTGGGATTTTATGGAGACGTCATCACGCAGACATGATCAATCACTAATTCCATTTTCATTCCTTCTCCCTTCTCAAGAGAATGGGGGGCAGGGGGCAGGGATGAAAATTCTAAGCTTCCAATCAAGGCTTGGTCTTTAGGGTAACCAGCCCTCACCCAGAAGCCATCCAGGAGCTGAATCAGAGTCACTTCGTTAGAACAAAAGACACTCCTATCACCTAGGAAATTACAAGGGTTTCAGGAGCTCTGTGCCAGGAGCTGGCAGCAGGGACCAATATTTTGGTATTTTCTAATATTTTGTATTTTCTATAGTCTCCCACTCACCCAGGTTTGAAAACTCTTAAGGCCCAGGCCCAGCTAGGGTATCCTGGGTACAATGGAAGCTCTGCCATCCAGAAGGAAAAAGATAGCTTTTTTCCATTAACCCAATAAAGTCACAATAGTTTATCAGATTGGTAAAGGCACAAAGGGTTAAAACTCTTAAGACCAATCAATGTCAGTGTATGAAAGAGTTGGAGCCAGAAAACACTGGGTAGTTCCATATGAATCTGGTAGAAAACAGGAAGGACAGAGGGTAAGAGGAAAAACTTCCAGAAAGAGATTCTAGACATGAGTTGTGTGGAAGAAAAACTCTGGCCCTATCAATTAAGTGATAAATGTTTTGACTTTCTAAATTCACCCTTAAGTTAGTATCATCAACAAACTGAAAAAGTTGTCATAAAGATGACTGACATAAGATTATAAATCTTAATAGATAAAGAGTTCCTATTCATAGATTGGAAAAAGTAACAAACCCCTGTCAAAAAACTGGGCAGAAGTTATGAACAGAAAATTAGCTGAAGAGGGAAAGAAAACTTAAAAATGGTTGAAAGAATTGGATAAAAGGTTTATTTGGCACATTAACAAAACCAAATATAAAGTGAAACAATACTTGCATTCTATTTTGTGCCAAGCAAAGTTTGTTTGTGCTAGATCACAGAGGCCCCTGAGCCAGTACCATGCTCGTGAGGCTAGAATTTATTCTGTAATACTAGGAACACACAGACTGTTTTTTTAGTAGAAGAGTAACATCATCTCAGCCCCTTCCCTCTTTTTAAAAGGAAGATTAATTAGTCAATGGGGTGTAGGATGGATTAAAGAAAATGAGATTGCCTACCATAATTGTAAAGATGAGGGAACAGTTCTAGAAATGATCTGCACAGGCATGTTGTTGGAAATCTAGCTTTGGCAAAACCCATGAGAAAGGACTGAATTATGCACTGACTTCTTCCATCCATTGTACTGTCTCTCAGTAGACCTTGCTGCTTGATAAGTGATGCTAATGTATCATGAGGCTCTGTATAAGTGGATATCACACAAGAACAGCCCAGAACTCATTTTTTTCAAATTGAACAGAGGTGTCCTTTTAAAGAAATTTTGTCCTTCCACAAAAATTAGGAGGCATCAGCATCAAGAATTAGGGGATTTCCATTTTCAGAAAGTGCTTTTTTTTTTTTTCCTTCTCAATGTCCATGACCCATGAGGAACAATTTTCTAGGCCTCCTTAAAATGGCTATGCCATCCATTTTTAATCGTCTTGCTTCATTGCAAAGATAGCCTACCTTAACGAGGCTTCCTTAAGTTTGGCTTCACTCCAAGAACAAAGAGTTTTCAGATACATATTTTAACAAATACTGCAACCTTCTTAGAAGATGCCCTTCCCCAAATGAACATAAATATTGCTTCCTTCTTTCAAAGAAATAACAGAACAGCAATTCTGTTTGATTGGCAATAACATTAAGCAAAGCCCCATTTTCCTGTCTAGATTTCTTCTGTTTACTTCCTATGTTTTAACTATGTTCCCCACAGCTCACCAAGGACATGATGATGCAATGATGGCTTACCCTTTGCCCAATGGAGGCCTGCTGTCATCTGGTCCATCAGCTGTACTCAGGTGACTAGAGAGCCAGTTAACTGTTTTTGTTTTGTTTTAATAACTATGGCGTGGAAGTATTCTTCAGAACTTTTCCAGGAAGAGCTCTGGGTTTGGAAAAATAATATTTGGGCTATAGTAATTTTCTCTTTCTTTTTGTAGGTGGGTACAGTTGGCCTTGTGGATCCCGGAAGTCTTTAGCAGGGTCCTTCATAGAAATGGAAGGAAAAAATTTGGTACTATTAACAGAGATCAGGGAAAGCATCTGTGTTTCAAGATGTAGAGTGAATAGCAGCATATGGGAATGAAGGAGTGGAACAAGCATGGGACAGGAAATTAGGAAACCAAGATTCTAGACTCAGGTCTGCCACCAGCTAGACATGTGACCTCTGGCAACCCTTTTAGTCTCACAGGGTGTGACTTTTCTCATATGCGATAGGAGGAAATAGAGCTAAGGTTGTTTCTAGCTATGATCCTCTATGATTATTTTTCCTACTCCCAAATTTGGTGTCTATGACTACATAAGATTTTTGGCTCTTTTGCCAAATGGGGGCATCAGGCATGCCATTATTAGCACCTACCAAGATGTAAGCAATTACACTGATATGTTATGTTCACCCAGAGGGAACTAAAGCTATTGAAATAGTGGGAATGTCCCGCGGGTTGGGGGGACATTGAATGCGGCTTAGTAACTGCTTACATGATCTTATGTATTCTCTCTCTTCTCTATGCTTCTCTCATTTTTTCATTCTTTTCTTACCTTATTCTTGTGTTTTACAGTGTTTTATATTCCTCTCCCAACTCTGCCCCTTTTCTTTCCTTTACAGTATTCAGGTTTCAGTGTTCTTGCAAAAGAATTTTCAGAATTCAGGGTCTGAAAGAAATGTCATATTGTAACTCTTGCTAAATGAAATATAATTCTGGCCAACTTCATGCATCAGTTCACACTGGGCAAAGCCTCTGGAGTGTGAGTGTGGGCTGCCCCTAGAGGAGTTCCTGGCACTGGGTTCTGGAGAGGATCCTTATACCTGTCATCCAAGTACAAGTGCCATGTGACTCCCACGGCATGAGGTAGAGGCTCTCGATTTGCTTCTGTCCATGTTAACCTTGTGCCCTATCTCCTTGTTTTTTAAAAACACTTTTCTCTCTGTTTAAATTGCAACTTCTATTAACCAAAATAGAGCGTACACATTTCGGGCTACATATGCAGTTATGCAAGGGACGTACCCTCTTTTTTCTCTATTCTGCCAGGTGGTCAAAATTCATCTCAGGGTCTGAGTTCTGGGGTGCTCACCTCTGCCAGGCGCCAGACTGGAGGTGGGGAGCCGGGACATGTGTTTTATGTTGTCATCATTTATCCATCCTGGCATCTGCCAAGATTGTCAGCTTTCCTCTCTGATCTTTGATGGTTGGTCAGTGGGTCACTCTTGTGTCTCCCTTGTCCCAGTCTCAAGGCATCGTCAGGCTTGCTGGTCCTCTCTCAGTTGTATGTTGGGCATTGTTCAGCTTGAAGGCCACAGTGGTACATGGAAAACTCTGCGAAGCTGTCTCAGGCCCTCTGGGCAAGGGGAGACCTTGTGCAGCCATTTCTACTCTCCCACACTAGGCCAAGTGGGCAGAGGTGAAGGACCTAGCAGGCTCCCTAGGTCCCCCTGGAGACAGTGAATGTAGAAGGACCTACTGTGGGGCCCAGGGAAGGGCCTAGGGATACCAGGCATTACTGAGTGGAGGGGTGGGGGAGGAGTAGAGGGGTGAGAGTAAGGGGGAGAATTCTAGGTTAATATCGCAAAATATTATCCCACTACATCAATATTAATGAGTGTATATTTAATCCTTGATTTGGGGCACAACAATAATAAACCTATAAACTATTTTGACTTTTTCATTCTAAAGATGTAGCTAAGGTAGGATATTGTATTCAAAAGTCCAATGCTGTCCACAGTAACAGTGATTTTTACAAAGGGTTGGTGCTGCCTGGTGCTTCTGTTTTCCTTTTCTTCTCTCTTTTTCTGTCTTTCAGTGCTTCCTCTTCTGAGTTGCTTCTGCTATCTGATTTCTTCTGTTACAGGGGAAAAATGAGATCATTCATGCTGAAAGTTTCTGTCCGTAGGAGTATTTAAAATTTTAAAAAGGGTAGTAGAGATAGGTCAATGTTTAACACAAAGGAATGGATCACCATAAGTGGAATTTAAGATAATCGTAGGGGAGAGATTTTTACCTCTTTTTCACTACGGGAGTGACCATTCCATGGTTCAGGGGAAAGGAATGGGTACTCTCTCCTCCCTCTCTGAAAGGCGGGGACAAATCAGGTAAGGGAGGAAAACTCAGATAAAGGAGCAGCCCTGGAGGCAGAATGAGCTGATGTGAGGGAGAATCTGCAAGGCTGTAGGGGGCAGAATTGCGAGGCTGCTGTCAGAAGGAGCCAATCAGAGACAGGCAGGCATGGAAGCTGGCTGGTACACTGGAACATCAGGATATGTTGAGAAGTACCGGTGGGGGCTGAGGGTTGCCCAGGTGAGTTAGTCTAAAACTCAGAATGAGAAAAGACGTTTGCTTTATGTGGTGCTTGGCGTTTGCTGTGGGCTTAAAGATACAGAGCCAGACTGGTTAGTGATCATGACGAAAAGATGAGGGAAGTAGACTCTCTTTAGTGTTCTTGGAAAGTCCCTACCATGCAAGTGTCCTGTTTCCTGTGTTTTGTAATACAGTCAGAATTCATTTTCAAGAGCTGGTACTTGGCATATTCCTTAAGTACCAAGCAAAGTTCTTAATATAATGGCTTTCAGATGTATCTTATTACCTATATTCTCTGCAAAAGTTGTAAAAAAATGTCTGTCATAGTCTTTTGGGCTGCCATTACAAAATAACCATAGACTGGGTAGCTTTTAAATGATGGAAATTTATTTCTAACAGTTCTGGAGTCCAAGAAGTCCAAGATCAAGGCCCTGGAAGATTCAGTGTCTGGTGAGGGTCTGCTTCTTGTTTCGTAAACATCCGTCTTCTTGCTGTGTCCTCACATGGTAGAAGGGGTGAGAGAGCTCTCTTGGGCCTCTTTTATAAAGGCACTAATCCCATTCATGAGGACTCCACCTTCATGATCTAATCACCTACAAAAGGCCTCATCTCCTAATATGTCACATTGTGGGTTGGGATCTCAACATATGAATTTTAGGGGGACACAAACAATGATTCCATAACAGAGTCTTACTTCTAAGATCTTCCAGTGTAGCTGGATCCTTTCATTTCAACTTTGGCCCAGCAAAGTGGGCCAGGGTCAGTACACAAGGAATCACCTAGAATATTGTCAGGCTCCCACAGTCTGGCCTGACCTGCCCACACCTGGTTCAATGTCTCCTTACAAGACTTAGCTTGTTCCAATGCATCTGTATCTGTTTAGTCAACCCTCAGCTGATTGGCTGCTTATGATTCTGGACTCTGGCACCAATCTCCTGCTTTCCTGACTGCAGGTCTTCACTCTTGGCCAGATCTGGATGCATGTGCCAAGAACTAGGGCCACCCTTTGGTATATTGTTGTCCAGACATGAGGACCTTGATTAAATTTATTAGTATGATGGAGGGCAGGATTGGGAGTAGAACCCAAATAAATACATTTAAGCTATAACTGAATTTCCCCTATTTGTCTTCAGTTATTGAAAAAGATACTATACTTGGGATACTAATTGTAATCCTACAAAACTTCTTTTCAATAATTTATTTGTAGTCCTATCATCACTGATAGTTAACTAAAATAAAACAAATAATTTATTTTTTAAATGATATTTTTAACAGAACTTTTTTTTTTTTTTAACTTTGGGTTTATTTATTTATTTATTTATTTATTATTTATGGCTGTGTTGGGTCTTCGTTTCTGTGCGAGGGCTTTCTTTAGTTGCGGCAAGTGGGGGCCACTCTTCATCGTGGTGCGCGGGCCTCTCATTATCGCGGTCTCTCTTGTTGCGGAGCACAGGCTCCAGAGGCGCAGGCTCAGTAGTTGTGGCTCACGGGCCTAGTTGCTCCGTGGCATGTGGGATCTTCCCCGACCAGGGCTCAATCTTATGTCCCCTGCATTGGCAGGCGGATTCTTAACAACTGCGCCACTAGGGAAGTTCCTAGAATCAAGTGCTTCTTAAGAATTATTAGCAAAGGGGATTATTGACTGAAGGCTGACGAACCTTGCTTGGGAGACTCTCCTGAGGTGAGGTGAGAATTAAGATGAATCAACTTCAGACCAAGGAGGAAATGGATACACTGAATTAAATACACACACTATTCCTAGCTGTAGATTTTGCAAAATGACAAGAGCTAACAAGCAAGCCAAATACTTAAGAATCCCTGATGGGGCTTCCCTGGTGGCACAGTGGTTAAGAATCCCCCTGCCAATGCAAGGGACACAGGTTCGAACCCTGGTCCGAGAAGATCCCACATGCCGCAGAGCAACTAAGCCCCTGCGCCACAACTACTGAGCCTGTGCTCTAGAGCCCGCGAGCCACAGCTACTGAGCCCACATGCCACAACTACTGAAGCCTGCGTGCCTACAGACCGGGCTCCACAGCAAGAGAAGACACCGCAATGAGAAGTCCACGCACCGCAACAAAGAGTAGCCCCCCGCTCGCCCAATTAGAGAAAGCCCACGTGCAGCCACGAAAACCCAACATAGCCAAAAATAAATAAATTAAATAAATAAATTAAAAAAAAAAAAGAATCCCTGATGGCCAGACTTCCCTGGCGGTCCAGTTGTTAGGACTCCATGCTTCCACTGCAGGGGATGTGGGTTCGATCCCTGGTCAGGGAACTAAGATCCCACATGCCATGCGACACGGCCAAAAAAACAAACAAACAAGAATCCCTGATGGTGTGGTCCTTTCAGAGAAACATTTCAGGACAGAAGTTAATTAGAAAGTTTCACAAACACAGTCGTGTCTTGCCGAGAGCAGTCTTACCTTACCCAAGCTTACTCAGACAGCAAGAGGTCCATTAGCACAGCGGACAGAGTCTGAGCTTGGAAGCCAGACAGGCCTGAGTTGAAGTTTTGAGCCCTCCAGTTTACCAGCTGTGTGCTCTTGTGTGAGACGAGCAAATCTTCTTCAGCTTTGGTTTTCTTCAGCCAGAAAACAGGGATAGTAATACTCATCTGAGAGGTTATGGTAGTGATTAATGATAATGCATATAAATCTGTTGGTCGATAAATGGCAGCTTTTATCTCAGTGAAGGAAGGTCAAATTGCAGTAGCTCATAAAGCTTGTTATCTGGTTATGACAGATGAAATGCATACATTCCTGGATTTGAAGGCACAGCTCAGAGTGGTTTGTGATTGCCAGCATGTTCCACAGAAGCCTGTTTTTAGACTTCCCTTATTTTTGCCAAGTAGTGATAAACGCTGATAGAAACTGTCACTTGTCACATTCCCAGAAGCCAGGCATCTCCCTTATCTCTCTGTTCCTCTCCAAGAAGGCTGTCAGGGAAGGCAGATCAAGAGTTCAAACAAGGGAGACACTGAATGAACGTGCCTGCTGCTTTGGCATCACTCCTTTGCTCGCTTGTGGAGACGGGCCAGGCGTTCAGAGCTAGCTGGAGGAGCCCAGATAGTTTCACAGTAGTGGATACTTCCACACATTAGTTTTAAGGAAAGGCTGATATGTATGTATGATAAATATTACCCCTTAAGTGTGGTTATGGCCAGAGTTAATCATAGTTTTGTTTTGTTTTTAAAATGCATTTATTTATTTATTTTTGTCTGCATTGGGTCTTCGTTGCTGTGCGTGGGCTTTCTCTAGTTGCGATGAGCGGGGCCTACTCTTCGTTGCGGTGCGCGGGCTTCGCATTGCGGTGGCTTCTCTTGTTGCGGAGCACAGGCTCTAGGCACGTGCGCTTCAGTAGTTGCGGCACGCAGGCTCAGTAGTCATGCCTCGCAGGCTCTAGAGCGCAGGCTCAGTAGTTGCGGCACAGGGGCTTAGTTGCTCTGCGGCACGTGGGATCTTCCCGGACTAGGGCTGGAACCAGGGTTCCCTGCATTGGCAGGCGGATTCTTAACTCCTGCGCCACCAGGGAAGTCCGTTAATCACAATTTTAATCTGCAATGCTGCAGTGTAAGCAAATAGGGGGTCCTGGGAAAGTGTCCTGGACTTTTCAAATTTATCTCAAGAGAATGTATAGAACTTCTGGGTGTTATTGCTGACATGGATTCTCACTTCCGTACTACATGGGTTCTCATTTCCTTATTTAATTACCAACTTATTTCACTACAAGAGTTTACCTCCTACTAGTGACCATCAAGGTGATAGCGATTTCATAAGGTCAGGCCTGGAGACAGAAATGAGGTTTGTGTTCACTCGATGTCATCCACTGTCTTTCAGTCAGTCGTGTATGAATAATTTGTTCATTCAGTGCCTCCACTGCCTCAAGTCGAGTGACAGAAAATATCAGAATCACTGTCACTCCAGATACCATCACCACTGAGTAGTATTTATCATAAATTCACCACTGCACGATGCCAAGGCAAGACAGATAGGCAAAATAATTGCCCATGGGTCAAGCCTGCTTAACACACAGATAATTTCCCAGAGCCCTCCAGACCCTAGTGTAAATACCCAAATGGGTCTTTGTTAATTTGCAACAAAGATAAATTATGTAGATAAAGGGGCAGGAGAGTTGGTAATATTCTAAGTAATTTAATTAAAAAATATAGTTCTCTATCCTTTTACCTTAAAGGTCTTCAAAAAAGGAAAGTGGGAGATAGGGTACTATAGTTTAGTGATTTCTAGATTTTTTTTTTCATGAATCAGTTAAATTTAAAAACAAGAATTGGAAGGACTAATATAAGGATACTAACTTTTTTGCAGATTTGTCAAGTGAGGAAATTAAAAATGAGATTGACTATAAACTATTGTTATCATTTCATGAAGAAAGACATCTAAATACCAAAATAAAAGGGTGGATATCATTTCAGAATAAGGAATGGTCTTTCAAAGTGAATAACAGTGAATAACAATTATTAAACACTTATTACGTGCAAGGTACTGTTCTAAGCCATTTGAATGTACTATTTTATTCATACAACCTTGTGAAATGGATACTATTATTATTCCTATTTTACAGATGAGGACATTGAGGTACAAAGAGGTAATGTGTCTAAAGTAACATAGTAAGGGTAGACTTTGGATTCATTTCTCCAGAGTCCATGGTTTCAAAAACTATGTGATAAGTCTTGGTAAGTCCTCACAAAGATTTAATTTTACTAAAAAAAAAAAACAAAGGTTACATAACATTTTTCTGATTTTGATATTAACAGATGAAAACCTGGTCACAGACCTGCTCTCGCCTGAAAATCAGGTTATCTCTCAAGGAAGGGGCAAGAGGTGGGTGGTGAGAGTAGAGGGCCAGTGTAGGCTTTGGCCTGAGCTCCATGAGGGGCCTCAACGTTAGACTTTTGATGCTATCTTCAAATATTGCTATACCTTAGACACAAAGAGACACCAACTGGTTTAAAAGACAAACAAAAGCAGTCATTCACCAAACTTCTTTTTACATACCACCTGTAGTGCACTTGGAATTGACTTTTTTCCAAGTAAAGTGTGCAATTATTTTGTGAAAAACACCATTCTGGCATTGAAACTCTATTGTGAGGGAGACAGTACTTATTTCCCACTCCTCATATTTCCACACAGGGATGGATGATCCATTTCCTTGCCAGGAGGAATAGTCATGTCAAGACTCCTTTTATCTTTTGCTCCCCACCACCAACTCCTCCCCCAGGGAGATGGGATAACTTGCCCCACTGGGGGCTTGGCTTGGCTCTGTGCCTTTTGGTTTATCTTTCAGAGCCAGCCTGTCTCCGGGATGCCCACCTCTTCTGCTCTTCTCTGTGGTTCACTCACTGAGGCGTCTCTGCACCTGAGATGAGGTCTGCTGTTTCAGAGTTGGGGTAAATTCACTTTGGGGAGGGTCTTATAAACCCCTTTGGCTTCATATCTAAACTCACTTTATCCAATCAGCTTTATCTGTTATAAAGTTAACAGATATTTATGTTTCTGTCTCGGGTTTTATTTCTTATTTGGTTGCAGATTTTGGAAAGGAAGAAAGGAGCTCTTATTTATTTAGTCCCTAAACTCCAGCACTGCGTGATATCATACAATTGTAAGAGGGAATTTGGAAGGAACCTTAAGAGGTCATCTGGAACCACATCTAAGCTAAAGACTTCCACAAAATAATCATCCTTAGCATTTTTCTTAGCACTTACTACGTGACTGGCACCAGATCACAAGCCTCTGCACTAATGACCTCATTTAATTCCTATGCAATTCTATGAGATGGGTACTATCGACATTGTCACTTTACTAATCAGAAACTTGAAGCTTGGAGAGGTTAAATAATATGCCAAAAATTACAGAATGATTTGGCCACAGAGCCCTATTGAAGGGTGAGCCAGATAGATTCCATCCCAGCTCTGCAGAGAGAAGACAGATATTGAACAATTAACCAAATAAATAATTGATGACAGCTGTGAGGAGTGTCCTGCCAGGTGCTGAGAACACATGACCTCTAGTCTGAGGGTCAAGGAAAACATTCTTCCCTGACCAAGTGAGTTCAATTGTGAGCCTTGACACTGCGTAGGAGTTAGCGAGGCAAAGAGATGAGTGGATGGGTGGGCTGGGAGTCAGGATGAGGAGAGGGCACTATTCCAGGAAGAGGGTACAAGAGCTGGGAGGGTCTGAAGTGAGAAGAGGTGTGGTAGTCAAGAGCTGAAAGAAGGCTGCTACAGAGAAGGTGAGGGAGGAGGGAGCACCAGATGAGGTGGGAAAGCCAGGTAGGGGTCCTGGTAGATTTGCAAGCCATGCTAAGGATTTGGGATCTTATCTCAGGATCAACATCATGCCCTTGAGAGGTGTACTTAAAGGGTGTGACAATGGTGACCATTTCTCTCTGTACCAACCCCTATTTCTAAGCTTTGAATTCTGACTCCATCAAAAAGAAAATTCCTATTAGGTGCTAATCTCTCTTCAACACCTTGTGGCTTTTTTTTTTTTTTTTTGGCCACGCCACGCAGCATGCAGGACCTTAGTTCCCTACCAGGGATTGAACCCGTGTCCCCCACAGTGGAAGCTCGGGGTCTTAACCACTGGACCGCCAGGGAAGTCCCCACCCTGTGGCTTTTGATGAACAACTCATCTCCTCTTAATAAGGGGCAGCGTGTGGGAAGTCTGTTGAATAGTTCTTAGCCGTGGTCTTCTGATCACCTGAAAACCTTTTAAACATTCTGATGCAAGGCGGAACTCAAGCCCAGTTAAACCAGAACCTGATTTAATTGGGAACCAAGCATCTGTATTTTTCAGACACAGCAGCCTCTGCAACTGAATTTAACAAACATCTATTAAACCCTACTGATCCTAAATACAGGCGCTCTGTGAGATGCCAGGTGTACAAAGCTGAGTAAGCATGAACAGCAGTTAGCAGCTGTGAATTATTCCAAAGCTGTCACTGCTGCAGTTGCTACAAAAGCAAGCAAGGTTGAGCAGCCCCAGAGATCAGGAGGCAATTAAAAGAATCCTTGAAGTCAAAGTCAATGAAAATAATCAATCATGTGGTTGCCTATCCATAGTATCTCACCTGTTTTTTTCAAAGCATCACCACTTGGGAGGAAACCCCAGAAATTAGGAACTCAGACTGAGGAAAGGTGGCTGCTCACTCTCCTGGTGCCCTGTG
This sequence comes from Eubalaena glacialis, assembly GCF_028564815.1. Classification (NCBI taxonomy): domain Eukaryota; kingdom Metazoa; phylum Chordata; class Mammalia; order Artiodactyla; family Balaenidae; genus Eubalaena; species Eubalaena glacialis. The sequence continues at coordinate 148,159,096 of NC_083717.1, forward strand.
TGAAGATTCAGAGCAGTCAAGGCAACCTGCTGCTTCAATTGCTTCCCCTACCTTTGCCTTGGAGAACTGGCCAGAGGAAGGAGGCAACACATCATGTATTCAAACATTTATCGAGCACCTACTTTGTGCCTGGCAGTGCGCTAGTCATTGAGGCTACAATGATCATCCACATTTCCTGAACTCAAGTTGCTCACAGAAGACAAGGGATCCAGGGACTTCCCTGGTGGCACAGTGGATAAGACTCTGTGCTCCCAATGCAGGGTTCAATCCCTGTCAGGGAACTAGATCTCACATGCATGCTGCAACTAAGAGTTCACAGGCCACAACTAAAGAATCTGCAAGACAAAACTAGGACCTGTTTTTTAGTTTATTTATCAAATAAACTAATAAATTTTAGTTTATTTATTGATCTGTGGGGAAAAAAAGATTATAAACATTCAAGTGTTTTGGAAAATAAGGAATCCATGATGGGTCAAGACAAAATTCTATACCTGAGTCATGAAATCATAAACCTGCAAGGTTTGCTATTTATGCTACTGATTTTGGAATGTGTTTTCAGAGAGCAGCAATGATTTCTTTTTCACTTGCTTTACGTATCCTCTAGCATTGTATCAGACACAAAAGGGTATTTAACAAATGTTATTTTGATTATGGTTAAATCCAAGCTAGAAAGGATACTCTTTTTCTTTTTCTTAACAAAGTTAAGAAAAAAAAGAGAGGACATTCCAGTATGAAAATAAGCCAAGTGTTGAGGCCAATAAAGTTTGGACAGTTTTAAAACAATATAGAATTATGTCTCATTTCTAAAGCTCTGGGGGTGGCCTACATTTATAATGGCCTCTGGGAGCTTGAAATTCTAAGGTTTCAATCCAAATAAGACAGGAAGGCATCTTTTAAAAATAAATATCCAAGTTTTTATTGAAGTGCTTTAAGTGTTTCTCTTACTTGGCTCCACTTTGAGATAAAATTAGAAAAAATAAAGATATATTTCATAGCCTTGGAGAATCTTAGAAAAGGGAGGAGGGAGGATCCAGAAGACCATCCAGAATGACCTTGAGAGCTTTTTCAGAACATACCTGCTGGACTTGGATGGGGTGATCTGGAGTGTAGGAGCTAGGCGTGGGAGACTGGGCATGGATGCTTTTAAGAAGCTCTCCAGATGATTCTAGCTCAGAACCACATATGAAGTCCAGTCACTCTATTTTATAGATGAAGAGACTAAGACCCGGAGATTTGAAGTGAGCTGCTCAAAGTCTCATAGCTCGTTAGTGACAGAACTTAGTATTGTGCCTTCTATTATATCACATAGATTTCCATATTTCAGCTAAGGTTACCGTAGCCTCAATTCCATTGACACAGCTCTATAAATAATTTAAAAATATTTCTTCTTGGATGTTGTATAAGAGGGAAGCTTAGCTCTGAATGGACCAGTATGCCTAATCAGAAGCAGCAGTTAGGAGGTAAGATCATAAATGCCTCAAAAAATCACTTAAATAAAAGACTGGGGTACACTGGTGCAGTCTCTCAGGATGTGGAATTAAAAGGAAACTGAAAGATCATTCACTTGGTTTAAAAAAACAGAACTAACGATTTATCACACTACAGTCTCTTTTGCTCTACTCTGACTTTTGAAATGAAATATACATAGAGTAGTTAAATAAAATTTAAAAAAAACATAGCATTGTGTATTAAGAGCACATTTAAAATTTTCCTTATCATATAATAATTTGGTATAAGTACCTTTTTCCCCCCATCTGCTGCTAAAATAATCTAAGATACTTTTAGTGGAATAAGTCAGAAAAAGAAAGACAAATTCCATATGATCTTACTTATACGTAGAATCTGAAAAAACAACAACAAACAAACTCATAGGTACAGAGGACAGATTGGCGGTTTCTGGAGGGGGGTGGGGGAGGGGCAAAATGGGTAAAGGGGTCAAAGGTACAAACTTCCAGTTATAAAATCAATAAGTCCTGGGGATGCAATGTACAGCATGGTGACTACAGTTAATAATCCTGTATTGTATATTTGAAAGTTGCTAAGACAGTAAGTTCTAACAGTTCTCAACACACAAAAAAAGGTTATAACTCTGTGTGGTAATGTGTATTAACTAGACTTACAGCGGTGATCATTTTGCAATATATACCTATTTTGAATCATTATGTTGAACACCTGAAACTAATACAATTTTAATTATATCTTAATTAAAGATATAATTATATCTTAAAGATATTTAATCTTTAAATATATCAATTATATCTTAATTAAAAAGTTTAAGATACTTTTCCCTCCTTCTCAGATTTAAGTATGATCAGAAACTTGTATCTAACTGAACTAAATACATATTAAGTGGAAAGTTTTGTCACAGTTTGGATTTCACACACATTCTTACTTATATCTGTCTTGAAATACTCGAGACTGGTATGCATAATGCTATTTATTCTAACACTAAATATAAACGCAGGTCACAGTGGAATTGCAACTATGTTTGTTCCAACAGCTCCAAATCATAAGGTGAGCAACGTGTTTTTATGCTCTTTTTCTCTGGCCTTTCTAAAACTGCAAATTGCCCAGCTAGCTTAGCCCATGGATAAGCTGATAACTGGCAATGTGGGTGGAGGTGTGTGTGAGAGAGATGGAAGAGGAAGAGACAAAGTTAGAAAAGGGAGTTCCACTGAACTACTAAGGGTAACCAGTTACCTTACTATCACTTCCCAGTTCTTATTCGGTAAGTAGCCCTTTGCTTTCTTTGGTCCTATGCAGCTATCTCTGTTTTTATTTCTTAGAGAGACAATGTTATACTACTAATGTTAGGTTAATCATTCATAATATCATAAAAAGCACTAAACACCAGGTGACAGAGGGCCAAATTTCCAGAAGCTCAAAACCTTAAGAAAAAAAAAAAGCCACGCAATGAAGTTATCCACAATTCCCTCCTCAAAATGTGACCACTTCCAGACCCTGATAGAATTTTGCCCATGCCCTCCTAATGCCACAGGCCATCTTCTACTTTGTACCCTTAATTCCACTGTGTAATATAAATGCATTGTGGCCAGTACATTTAGGCATCTGCAGCTCCCATAGCCCTTAATCTGGTACCTTGTGCATAGTAGGCACTCATAAAGGAGTATCAGAAAATTCCATCTCTAAGATCAACCTAAGGGGAGGGGAGTCACTACTTGATAAAGGATGTGGCATAAAATATTCATGTGAGGCTTGAACGTACCAGTTTCATTAAGGAACTATTCTCACATTACATAGCAATCAGGCAGATGCTTCAGGAGGGAACAGGTTTCTTTCAATTGGTATGTCATGTCATGGGACTTTGAAAGGAGATATACCTAGTACTTTAGAAAGCTCTTAAGAGAAGCTCCCTTACTCTCTCTAGGAAAACTAAAAATAGGAAGGATGGATTTGCCTATTCTGGACATTTCGTATAAATAGAATCATACAATATGTGGCTTTTTGTGTCTTGGTTCATTCATTTAGTACAATGTTTTCAAGGTTTATCCATTTTTTCCTAGGTGGCTGCACCATTTTTCAATCCCACCAGCAACGTATGAGGGTTCCTATTTCTCCACATTCTTGCCAACACTTGTTACTGTTGTATTTTTGATTATAGCCATCCTAGTGGGTGTGAAATGGTATTTCTTTGTGGTTTTGACTTGCATTTCCCTGATGACTAATGATGTTTGATATCTTTTCATGTGCTTATTGGCCATTTGTATATCTTCTTTGGAGAAATATCTATAGAAATCTGTTTCCCATGGGATATTTGTTGAGTGAAAGAACTCTTTACTTTGGATACAAGCCCCTTAACAGATATACGATTTGCAAATATTTTCTCCCATTCTGGGGGTTGTCTTTTTATTTCTTGACACCTGAATAAACTTTTTTTTTTTTTTGGCTGCGTTGGGTCTTCATTGCTGCGTGCAACATTTTCTCTAGGTGTTTCTCTAGGTGCAATGTTTTCTCTAGGGTTTTCTCTAAGTGTAGTGAGCGGGGGCTACTCTTCATTGTGGTTCACGGGCTTCTCGTTGTGGTGGCTTCTCTTGTGGTGGAGCCCGGGCTCTAGGCGTGCGGGCTTCAGTAGTTATGGCTCCCGGGTTTAGTTGCTCTGCGGCATGTGGGATCTTCCCGGACCAGGGATCGAACCCGTGTGCCCTGCATTGGCAGGCGGATTCTTAACCACTGCGCCACCAGGGAAGTCCCCTGAATAGACTTTTGATCCCGATGCCAGATCGCTGGTTCAGTTTGCACAGCTGACTACTTCTTAGATGATAAAGCAACATTGGCAATTGCTCCCTGTGTAACCATGTGAAGTGGGGAAAAGGGCAATTCCAAGAAAGGGGACTGGACAGGGCAGACGATCAAATAGGGATTCACTACAGTTATACAGTTATTATGTCATTTCCTTTCATTATAGGGAAGTATATATAATTACTCTAGAGATTACAGATCACTAATGGTTAGAGGGCTAAAGATATGTTACTCACTAATAATGACTTTAAAAAAGACAACCACACTTCTTGAATCAAAAGATAATTTTAAAATGCCTGATTTCTTATGAAAGTGTGTAAACTCAGGAAACAGTGATATCTCAAAATCATCCATTTTCTTTATTTTTTAATAGAGAAAAAACTGTATGGCATTTACAAAAAGCATTCTCTTCCTCAAATAACAGTCCCTTCTTCAAAATTTCAGAAGCTGCTCAAATAATGCTCCTAAAAAGTAGCATTGTCTAGGTACAATGTACAGTAAAAGGCAAAAAATGTGGAAGAAATTTTATATTTGTTCCAAATATGTACTTTGAAGTTGACTACTTTGAACAGATTTCAAAAGAGCCCTGTGTTGTACCTAATATTCTTTGTCCTCTTAGGCTTAGCTAAGCATAGATCTTGCTTAATTTTATCCCTTGTCAATACAAATATCTTTCTTTTTAAATTTTACTAGTGTTATGAGCTATGTTTCCCCAAAGTTTATATGTTGAATCCCTAACCCTCAGTACCTCAGAATATGACTGTACTTGGAGATAGTCTTTAAGTAGGTAATTAAGTTAAAATTAGGGCAGGCCCTAATCCAATATGACTGGTATCCTTATAAGAAGAGGAAATTTGAACCCAGACACATACGAAGGAAGATCATGTGAAGACACAGGGAGAAGACAGACATCTACAAGCTAAGAAGAAAGGTTTCAAAAGAAACTAACCTTGATGACACCTTGATCTCAGACTTTTGGCTTCCAGAATTGTGAGAAAATAAATTTCTGTTGTTCAAGCCTCCCAGTTTGCGGTGCTGTGTTATGTCAGCCCTAGCAAACTAACACAGTTAGAGTAGCTGTAGAGATGATGTTTTTAAGATATCAACTTTTCCTCTGTATCTGAAAAGGAATGTTATGAAGGGCTTTGACTCTGTTCCTGTTTATATGCCAATATCTGCTAATTAAAATGTGTCATTAAGGCAGATCCAGAGGAACTGCTGCCTGGACATTCTGTTAAAAGAATTGTTATTTAGGGTTGTAAGAAACAAAACTCTTTTAAATTACATGCAAATGTAACTTTACCAACTGGCTTCTCCTAAATTAAAGTGAATTAAGGAAGGGTTAGGTTTGCTAATTTAACAACTGAGAATTTTATTTTTATGTTCAAAAATTCTTTCTTCTTCTTTCTTTTCCTCTAGATATTCCTCCTTGAGAACTAACACTTATATAGCACTGACTATGGGCCATGCTATAGTCTGAATGTTTGTGTCCCCCTGCCCCACAATTCATATGTTGAAATGCCAACCCCCAAAGTGATGGTATTAGGAGTTGGGGCATTTGGGAGGTGATGAGGTCATGAAGACAGAGCCTCATGAATGAGATTAATATCCATATAAAAAAAAGTCTGAGAGAGCTCTCTTGTCCCTTTGGCCACATGAGGTCACAGTGAGAAGTCTGCCACCAGAAAAGGCCCTCAGCCAAACATGCTGGCACTCTGATCTCAGACTTCCAGCCTCCAGAACTGTGAGGAATGAATTTCTGTTGTTTATAACCTACTCAGTCTGTGGTATTTTGTTATAGCAGCCTGGATGGACTTGGACAAGCCAGGTACTTTTTGAAGTTCTTTACTTGTTCAATAGATATTTTTAAATCACCTGTGATGTGCCAGGTCCTCTTCTAGGTGTTTTGGATATATCAGTGAAAAAAAACCAGAAAAGTTTCCTGCTCTTGGGAAGTGAGCAGAGCAGACTGACAATTAACCATAATTACCATAAAGAAGTAGATGACATAGTATGTTAGAAGGTTAAAAGTACCACGGAAGGGCTTCCCTGGTGGCGCAGTGGTTGAGAATCTGCCTGCCAATGCAGGGGACACGGGTTCGAGCCCTGGTCTGGGAAGATCCCACATGCCGCGGAGCAGCTGGGCCCGTGAGCCACAATTACTGAGCCTGCGCGTCTGCAGCCTGTGCTCCGCAACAAGAGAGGCCGCGATAGTGAGAGGCCTGTGCACCGCAATGAAGAGTGGCCCCCACTTGCCACAACTAGAGAAAGCCCTCGCACAGAGGCGAAGACCCAACACAGCCATAAATAAATAAATAAATAAAAATTAAAAATAAAAATAAAAAACCCGCTTTCTGATGGCCCTACCATCCTGGAGCAGTGTTATTTATTAAAAAAAAAAAAAAAAAAAGTACCACGGAAAAACTAGAGGGGGCTGAAGCACATCAGGAGCTCAGGGGATGGGAGGACCTTGGTTTTAAACAGGGTGATCGGAGTGGGCCCATAAGGGTGATAGTTAAGCAAAGTCTGAGGGAGGTCAGCAAGTTAGTCCTGTGCACATACCTGTGGAAAGAGCAGAGACAGCAAACTGGGCAAAGCTCTGGGGCAGGAATGTGCCTGGTGTGTTCAAGAAACAGCCAAGACTTTGTCTTTTATTCTCTGGTCCCTTTTCCTCTGATGGTTCTGTGTCATTTAAATGTACTTAGTCATTCCTGGTTTAAACTTAGTCTTAGGACCCAGGCATGTTCAGGTCTCCCTCTCTCTCCCTTCTTGCTGTCTCTTAAGGGGTTACTCCAGGTGCCTGTGTGTGTGTGTGTGTGTGTGTGTGTGTGTGTGTATCTGGTTTGTGGCTGCTCCTTTTGCTGACATCCACTGCTCTTGTACTTGTCTATGACTTCAGCCTTGACAATGCAGCAAGACTGCTCAAGCGGAGGCTGTCAGCCTTCCCCAGCTAACTGGGCAGCCCTGGCCCTGCTCATACTCCAGCCTGGTCCTGGTTTGGGGCCAGCCCTTTGTAGCCTCAGCTATAGGGCCTCCTCACATGGCCCATGGCAGTCTCACTCGCTCTCACTTCCAGCTCCCTACTTGGAAATGGTAACATTCAGGATTTCTTTCACAGCCCTCATGGTTGTAGGATGGAGGCTGCCAGGAAGTATTATCTTAGGTTGTACTTTCTGCCTGGATCTTCTCTTCTACTACCAACTTCTACTGTGATGACTGCCTTGGTGGTGCGAGCTCTCTGAGGTGAACCTCCAGCAGATTTCCAGAGAGAAGAGGAGAGCAAGAATTCTCTGTTCACTTTGCCCAGGCCAGGGCCACAATGCCAACCTGGTCTCTGTTGACGAATTGGTCAGAATGGCCACATTTGTTGCTTGATATCCCTGTAACTTCTAGATATCACAGCTAGATCCTATCAAAGGTCTTTCAAGTTGCTGGTTTCCCCAACTCCATCATCTAAGACCAGGATCTCTAATTTTTAGTCATGTTTTGGAGATCAGTTTCAAGGCTTCCCAAATACATATCCACTCTTTTACCATAATTCCCCCAGTCCAGTTGCTGGAGAAAAATGGATTTAACCACATACTAGAGGAGTGCCTGTGTACTAGATCTTACTTCCCGGCCAGATGAATCACCCACTATCCATCTGTGATTCTCTCTATAATTTTACCTAGAACAAATCCTTCTACTAAAACTATGGATTGCATTATTATTTTCTTAGTCTCTTCCCTCAAGTATGCAGCCACTGACCAGTACCTTGATGAGCTACATGCCTACAATACCTATAGACAGACTTGGGAGAGCTGTTCAGCCTTAGCATATGAACACACTCTGTAGGAGGACAGCCAGGTCAAGGGCAAGGTTTCAACATATTCATTGTACTTGGCTTTGCTACAAGGTGGAAGATTCCTTGACTCATTACTAGTTGGCCAACTTCATGAACTTATACCTCCAGCTCTCTCTTTCTATGCACACCTGGACTTCCTAAATATTACCTGTTGTGATTTTTATCCCAGACCTGCCATAATAAGGTCAGACCTCCTAGCACACAACCTTTGGACCCCTCATGCCAGCAAGGTCAGCAGCGCCACCCTGCATGGAAAGAGCACAGGCCATAGGGGTCTACAGCCTCAACCCCGGCCTGTCATTGATCATGTCAGCTAAAGTCTGGGACAAATTTTACATAACCTTTTCTAATTCAATGATACCCCTTGTAGGGATAACGCCTAAAAGGATGCACGTAAGAAACGGGTCAGTCATCCCTCTGGGAGACTCCTCCCAGTAAGCAAGGGCAGCCTCTTTTTGGACAGATCTTCACAGTCATCTGAGGGCTACATGATCTACTGGTGATGTTTCCTTAAAAACCCAAAGGTCTCTTGAGACAACCCCTCAGGGGCAAAGTCACCCTGATTTTGAGAGAGAGGAAAGTTAATGCCTGGCTTCTGCACAAGAAATATAGTTCTGGAGGCTCACATGGTGTGCCTGGAGGGAAAATGTTGTTTATGGTTGTTAGGTTCCTCCAAGTGTGACTTACATCAGTCCAGTGCACAGGTTGACAGCACCTCCATGTACAGTCCTTGTCACCTGGCAGGCCTTAAGGTTCCCGGTTTAGTTCCAGTAATTGAGTCTAATCCTTGTTTTTGGAGGAACTGTCTGAAGGCAGTCAGTCCAACATGTCCTGTTTGTCCAGCCATTAACCAGGTGACATCTATCTACCCCACAAAATGACTGAGAATGGAAGTGGGGAAGATATCAGAGGTAGTAATTAGTGATTTGCATGAGAGATGCAGGATCTGGGGTCATCCTCTGCTTTTTCTGATAGACTTTTTGATAAGGTTAAGGGAAATGGCAATTAAATATGGTTAGAGCCATCTGTTGGGGGAATGAGAAAGCCATCAGTAAGTCAAATTTAAGGGGCTTATAACCATTTCTAACGTGGGACTTTTTCCTGCTTATAATCGGGGCATTTTTCTTTGTGAGGAAGGCCCTTAGAGTGACTCTGAAAGACAGAGATCATTAATGCCCCTCCTCCTCCATATCTTTGGAGTCTGAGGTGGTCTCTCCTAAGAGCCAAGTGCTGTTCTCCCTCCACCAGCACAAAACCAGTGTGGCCCATTCTGGTATCTATAACTTCACTTCCTCTCTCCCCCAGTCATCCCCCATTGCACCCAGACATTTTGTCTGAAAGGCTGAGTTACGAGATGGACAAAGGATTTTTATAAAAATCATAGATACTTGTTATATCCCCTACTTTGTTTGGCCCATGTGGGCTGCTATAGAAGGACTTGGTGAGCAGTGTATTCAACAAAGTGGTTATTATCCTAATGATATACAACGATATTGATCCAACAAGAGAATCCAGGTGGCTGAACCAGAATTAGTTTGAATGCCCCAGGCCCTCTTTTGGCTGGGCATTTTTACCTGGAAGATGTACAAATCAGGCCAACGCGGGGTTGCCATTAGGGAAAGAAAGAAGTATGCCCAGTGGTCAGGATTGAATCCTGGATTTTCAAAATGGGTTTATATAAACCCATACCCCTTTCATCCTGGCCATTACTCTGGAAGTAGCTGAGAGATGATGATCCCTTTCTGGAGACAGCTGAATTCAGTGACCAGGAGGAGGTGAGGAAGATAGAGTCTCCCTGAGATGATTTTTACAGAGGTTCTTCCAAGCTCAACAAAACCAGATTCTTGTGCACAGTACAAAGCGTGGAAGGTCCATCAAACACTTATGCTGAGTGGCTTCGGTAATAAAAGGTACACCATGGTCCAAAAAGCCAAAGACATTACATAGTTAGTTAGTTCCAAGTGTCACAATGGTGTGGTCAGAGTCAGCTGATCTAATTGCAACGACAGCTGACCATTTCCAGGCTCTTGTGGGTTTAAATTAGTCTAACTGAGGACCTGCTAACTTTTTCTGTAAAAGGTCAAGTAGCAAATATTACAGACTTGTAGGCCATGCAGTCTCGTTCTAATTACTCAACCATGCCACTGTCCTGTTAAAACAGCCATAGACAATGTGTAAATAAATGGACAAGGTTGTGTTTCAATAAAACTTTATTTATATAAATAGCCAATGAGCTGCCCACTCTGGTCTAAACTTAAGTTAATACATTCTTTGAGCCAGATTCCTATTTCTTATGTATGTTTAAGCTATAACACAGTCTTGTATACTTATCTTTCTAAATGCACAATTTCATCAATGATAATTTAGAATTACAGTGGCTATTTTGGGGACCCTTTGATATGGACAAAATTGTTCATTTTAGAGGTGCCTTAGAATAAAAAGAGAACAAAATCTAAAACATCCAATGTTCTACATTTTTTGGTTGTTATGAAGAAGCACCAGAAGAAATTCAGATTCCAAAATTGCTTCCTGAAGGGATTGCTTGACCATGGCATAAAACAAAACTCTGAAAAACATAAAGTAATCTAAACAAATCAGGATATAATCTAATGGGCTTTACCCTACTATTTCTACTCCTCCATTTCCCTCTGCCCCTGTATCTCCTGATAGGCTCCCCTTCTCTCTTGGTCAGCCAGAAACCCCCCCAAACACCAGTTAACCCTTAACTGAGAGCAGGAAAAATCACTTGTGGTTGATTTTATTCCCTAGTCTCACTCTGACCCGAGAGACATTTTAAAGACTTTTGAAAGCCTAGGTAAAATAAAGAGAAATTTGCAAAGAAATTTGCATTATTGTAAGATTGTATAATAGGTCATATATTAGAGGAAACCTCAGAAGCAAAATAAGTGGATGGAAAAGATAGAATAAGATGACACTGGGATGACTTAAAAGATGCTGAGTGTGAAGGAAATTAGAGGAATTTACAGATGCTATAGATGGTGTTCCTGTTAGAAACTGCAACTCAGATTGAGACTTGAACCCACGGTCTTTTAATTGAGATTACACACCTGGTCTCAGGACTTAATGAAGCTCAGGTTCTTGATGTCTCCTCGCAGAAAGAATTCAGTGAGAGAGACAAAGTGATAGGTAAGAAGTGGATTTATTTAGAGAGAAACACACTCACAGAAAGAATGTGGGCCACCTCAGAAGGCGAGAGGCCCTGAAATATGCCATGGTTAGTTTTTATGGGCTGGGTAATTTCATAGGCTAATGAATGGGAGGATTATTATACTTTGTTCTTGTCCTTGTTCCACTCCTATCTTCTCAGTCAGAAAACCCCGTGGGCAGGGATGTAAATTCATTCAGGTCCTGGGGACCATAAACAAGATAGTCTTTCCACACTACACTGTTATTCTGATACCAAGTGGTGTGCGGCAAAACTATTCAATTCTGATGCTAACTACTCAGAATTAGTGTCAGACCCTCAGGTTAAAGGGAACTGCTCCACTTCAGACTCCAGTTGCAAGTGAGGGCCCCAGGCCACTGCACTTTTGATCATCTGGCTACAAATCCAGGGGGGTTCCCAACATCCCCTTCAGGTTTGATAATTCACTGGGATGACTCACAGAACTCAGGAAAGTGTTATACTTACAATTACAATTTTATTATAAAAGATACACATCAGGACCAGCCAAGTAAAGAGACTTATAGGGTGAGGTCTGGGAGGGTCCCAAGTGCAGAGTTTCCCACCCTCTCCCTATGGGGTCAGGGTGCCTTACCCTCCCAGCACATTGATGTGTTCACCAACCAGGAAGCTAGAGTTTTTATTGGGGTTTCATTACAGAGGCATGATTGATTGAATTATTGACCACATGACTGAACTCAATCTCCAGTTCTCCTCTCCTCCCCTGAGGTCAGGCTGGTTCAAATTCCCAACTATCTAATCACATGGCTGGTCTTTCTGGTGACCAGGCCCCATCCTGAATCATCTTATCTCTTAGCATAAACTCAGGTGTGATCCCAGGGGCTTATAAATAACAAATAAATTCCTATCACTCCGGAAATTGCAAGAATTTAGAGTCTCTCTCCCAGGAGCCAGTGGTAAAGGCCAGTGAAATTCTTTATTACACAGCAGACCACCCCTTGGCCTTTGGCCATCATTCTTTTTATACGCCTAACATTTGGAGCAGCCAGTGAGGGGTAGAGACAGCAGGATTTCAACTCTTATCTCCTAATACATTTGACTATCAATATCAGTATTATATTCAGTGTTATAATCTTACTAACAATGCCAGTGTACAATATGGTAGATGTAGCCTGAAAAATAAAGTCAAAAGATACTGGCACATTACTACAGTCCTATTTAGTCATTAATAATTAGTCCAGTCCATAATCTTATCACATGACAAAAATGGCTTCCAGGGTGAGGTCACTCAGGTTTTCAGGCTTCCATTCGATCCTGTCGGGTTCCAAAAGCAGAAATGATCTCAACAATACATAGCTTCACCTTTTCAGGCATCTGGTATGATTGAGCTAAGAGACAATATCATTTCTTGCTCTGAGCCTCTTCTGAAGTGTTAATGTAGCACTGTATTTCCCTCATTGCATAACCCATTTGTTTATTCCTTTACCTCAGCTAAGAAGATTCCTCCTTCTCTTTATTTATACACAAACTTTTCCAAATTTGGAAGGGATGTTAGGTTAGGCCACTATGCTGTTCCAGACCATAGTCAGCAGTATCAGCCTAGCAATTCCCCCCCTCCTTGCCTCACCCTTCAGCCACATCTACTCATATAGGGTATGGTTATGTAAAAGGATTTCAATCTAAAATGGAACCCTGATATGAAAGGGAGAATCTCATGCATGCACCATCAGAAGAAAGGAACTTAACAACTGAGAAACTGATTTTCCTAAAAGCCTGATTTACAGAAGACTGAGACTTATCTCCTGACCCATGAACATCTACTAAGAATCTCTCCCCAACCTCAAGCCAACGTACTTACTACTTGGACTCTGGCTGGACTCCCCAGTCTTTGTACCCCTTGTGAATAAATACAGTCCTCCCCAAACCCTCAGCAGACTTACCTGTAGCTTGCTGCAGCATGCATTCCCCAAACTGCAATTCCTCTGCTATTCCTGAATAAACTCAATTTCTGGTAACTCAAGCTTGCCCCAGTTTACCTCTTTATTTAGGTTGACAGTTACATAGGTACAGAACTAGTGGGTTATTTCTACCACTGGGCAATACAGCTGCATTCAAAGGCCAGTCAGATTTCTTATTATACACACCATAGTAGCAAACCCAAAGACTATTTCATCTTTGGTGTCTTAGAGGCTGTATGTTTTATAGCTATAGATCCGTGTTCTGCTTTCTTTAGCGTCCCTTTAGATCAAAGTCGTCAGTGCTTATTTGCCTTCTCCTGGGAAAGTCAATAATATACCTGAACCATTAGACCCCAGGAGTTTATTGAGGTATCCTTCTTCCTTTCACAAGTCCTCAACCACAACTTGTGGTTCTGTTCTCATGTAATTTGTGGATGACCTTTGGGTTGTGTTCCAAAGTTGAGGTGCGCTCTAAGGCTAATCCTGCTATCGATTTACTGTTTAAGCTTGGAAAGATGTAAGATTTCTCCCCCCCCACCAATTTTGCAATTTTTTGCAGAATTTTTGCAAAATTTTTACAATTTTGTTATTAGCTAAAACATGACTTATCCAGCAGTAAATCCCTTACATTTGACAGACTACAACCTGTTAAAAAATTTCCTGGACTAGTACAAAGAGACATTTAAGAAGATTCCTGGATCTCACTGGCTACTGAAATTGCCTTGCCATCATACGATTTTACTAAGTAATGGGTAACCAAACCACTTCTCTGTAAACCCTTGAACAAGCCCTTGGAGTTCTTTCACCTTCTTGGCATTCATCAAACACCAATAGCTACTACAGTCTCTTGACTCAGTGGCAAAACCTGCTGGCCTTGCCTAAGGGCAACAGCTGCAGCAGCTAAACTAGTGGAGGTTTCGGTTGACTTGGTTCTAGGGTGTCCTTTAACCTAATGGTCCCTCATGCTGTATAATCTTCATTGCACACTGATAACATGCAACACTCTCAGCAACTAGGGTTACTTCTTATGAAATCCTACTATGTTCTTCCAGTCATCATTGTGGTTTCTAAAATTCTGTTATTCTTCCATAATCTGAAGAAGGAGAAACTCATAAATGTTCAACCTCTGCTTGTGAACTGTGCCCCAAACTGATTTACTAAAATCACTTCAGGAAATTCAGACTGAATCTTATTTGTTGACAAGTCATACCTTAAAACTGAAACAGGTGGGATGCACTATAACAGGTGAGACTTCACACTTCAAAATATGACCTCTTGCCAGAGGCAAAATTTGTGCAGGTGGCAGGACTCATTGTACCCATCAGAGCTTGTCAGTTAGCTAGGGCTAGGAGATTTAACACATACAATGAGAGTAGATATGATTTTGGATAAGTTCATGGTTTTGAAATGCTTTGGATACCACAAAAGTTTTTAACTTTGGTAGGAAACCCTTTAAAAATGGTCAGCAGCTTAAAGAACTTTCGAGTGATCTAATGCTCTCTAAGGAGATGGCTACTCTGAAGCTAGAAGCTCATGCAAAGGAGGATAACATGGAAGCTTAAAAGAAATGTTCAGGCTGATCATTATGCCTCATAGGCAGCCCTTGCTAATATCCTAGCCCATATGGAACCCTGAGACCAAGTTTTTGCAGAGGTTCAAAAAATCTATTCTAGAATGGCACTGGTTAGCTTCAGAGTCAGAAAAAGATACTAGGAGAAATCTGGATGCAAATCACACGAGAATAGTCTCTGGCACTCTGGCTTCTTGTTAGCAACAGAGGTGCTCAAATGGGACCTTGCAAAAAATTTTCATGAAATTATCCACCAGAGTAAGGATAAATTGGGTACTATACTTAATCTATATTGGTGTCAAACTACTGAGGGTGTTTCTGGTTCATGTCTCATTTGTCACCAGCATAATCTTGGTAAAATTGTGAAGGTTGTATATAGACACCTCCAAACAGATTTCTCATAACTACTGGCAAAGGTATTTTTAAAAGTCAAATTTATTGAGCTATAATTTGCATTCAGAAAAAGTTTCTCTTTCAGCATACAATTCTATGAAATTTGACAAACACATACAGTCATGTAATCACTACCAGAATCAAGATATAGAACATTTCTATCACCTGAAATGATTCCCTCATTACCCTTTGTCAGCAACTCTCCTTCTAGCCTCTGCCCCTAGAAACCACTGATGTGTTTTCTATTCTTATAATTTTGCATTTTCCAGAATGTCATATGAACAGAAGCTAAAGTATGTAGCCTTTCAAGCCTGGCTTCTTTCACTCAGCATAATTATTCTGTGGTTCATTCGTGTCATTGTATATATCTATAGTTTCTTTTTATTGAATGCTTGTACCATAATTTGCTTATCCATTCATGAGTTGAAGAAGAGTTTTTTACAGTTTTTGGTGGTTATAAATAATGCTGCTACAAACATTTACATACATGCTTTTATGTGAACATAGGGTTTTATTTCTCTTGAGTAAATACCTAGGAGTGGTATTGCTGGGCTGTAATGGTAAGTGCATGTTTAACTTTGTAAGAAACTTTCAAACTTCTTTCTAAAGTGACTTTACCTTCTCATACAGCAAGGTATGAGAGTTCCAGTTGCTCCACATCCTGGTCAACACTTGGTATTGTCAGTTAAAATTTTTTTTTCTAGTTATTCTAATAGGTTATATAGTGGTATCTCTTTGTATTTTAATTTGCATTTTTCTCATGACAAATAATGTTGAGCATTTTTTCATGGGCTTACTTGACAGTTAAAATTTTTGTTCAGTGAAGTGTCTACACAAATCTTTTACTCATTCAAAACTTGTCTTTGTCTTTTTATTATTGAACATTGAGAATTGTTAATATTATATTCTAGATATAAGTCCTTTATCAGATATGTGTTTTACAAATACTTTCCCCTAGGCAGTGGCTTGTGTCATATTTAAGAATCCAAGATAACAAGTTTTATGTTTTCCATTAGACACTTTATAGTTTCAGGTTTTGCATTTAGTTTTGTGATCCATTCTCCAGTGGATTTATTTCTGTAAATGGTGTGAAGTATGGGTAAATTCTCTTTTTTCGTATGGATGTCCACTTGTTCCAGAATCATTTGTTGAAAAGAACATTTTTTTGCCCTTCCTCCGATGAATAGTCTTTCTTTCTCAGAGTCAGGACTTTCTTAGTGATCCTGTCTTTCTTTCCTGTGACAGTCAAACTTTGACTTATATCCTTGGCAGGTTTTATGCAGGAGAGAGTTTCCTTCTCCTATCTTTTGTGCTAATGCCATACTTTTTACCTGTGTTGTAAACCACATTACATTTCTATATTTTTGCTTTAGACAGTTAATTATCCTTAGATGATTAAAAATAACACAAAAACTTACATTTACCTTCATTTTAACTATTGCTGGCACTTTTCATTTCTTTATGTAGATCTAAATCTCTGATATTATGTTCCTTCTACCTGAAGAATTTCCTTTAGCATATCTTGCAGCACAGATGTGCTGGTAATGAATTTGGCCTACTTTTGCTGAACTAAAAAGTATTTCACCTTCATTTTTGAAAAAAATACTTTTTGTTGAGTATAGAATTCTGGCCAACAGTTTCTTTCAGTAAAGAAGTGCTTCCCTTGTTTTCTGGCTTGCACAGTTTCTGACTAAAAGCCTGCTAATGTTAGTCTTTGTCTCCTTATATATAATAGATCTTTTTATTCTGGTTGCCTTTAAGATTTTCTCTTTATCTTTGGTTTCAGAAGTTTTTTGTTTTTGTTTTTGTTTTCCTCAGTGTTTGTCTTACTTGGGATTCTCTGATCATCTTGATCTGTAGTTTGATGTCTTTTTTTATTTTTAGAAATTTCTCATCCATGAACTCTTCCAGTACTTCTTCTGTCCTGTTCTCTCCCTCTTCACTTTCTAGGCTTCCAGTATTTGTAGATTAAACATTCATTATTGTCTCACAGATCTTGAATTCTCTGTTTTTTTTAAATTCTTTTTTTATCATCATGTTCCATTTAGCTAATTTCTTTCTTTTTTTTTAAGTTGGTTCAATTTTATTGAAATCTTTTACAGAAGACAATTCAAATAGGAACCACTGCTGTGGTTTTAAGGCCTATAGAAATCTGAGTTATGTTTTACTGAAAAATATATAATACCTTAATTCAAACTATAGTGTAAAAAGATTTTAATAATGAATTATATGTCCTCATTAAATTAGATATTTACAAATATTTTCCTAAATACTTACAACTAATTTAGAGATATCTTTTAAAGTTCAAATAGCCAGTTTAAATTTGAGAAAACATACACTTACTGTAACTTGAAAGATGTTCACATTGAGATACTTCAGCCCCAACTTCACAAGCTACTGGAAATTAGGAGATACTTTGTTGCTAGATGAAAAAATTTCACTTATGTCAGGGAAAATTATACTAGACTACCAGTTTAAAATGAGCAATAGTTCACATAATATTAGAGAAATTCTCTCTTATCTTACAAATGCAAAATAAATCCTCTAGACTCCCTTCTCTGTAGAGACCACCAGCTCACTATCCAGGCTCTGAAACTTAGCACAGTTAGGGAAAAAACAAGACAGACTTCAGTATGACAATTAGCCAAAACATTTCCCCAGGGAAGCATTTCTGATTTTGTTTTTGTTAAGCATTCTCTTGATCTTTAAGTTCTTTTTTAAAAACAAAACAGAAACCAAAAAACAAAAAACCCCACTCAATTCCCAAGATCAGTTTGAAAATGAAAAAAATAGATCTGATGGCTCTCACAGCAACCTTCATGTCAAGGCAATGCTTTAACTCACATCTGATATTTCCTCCCCATTTCCTACTGACAGCGTCCCCCCGCCCTTAGAGTAGTTGAGGTTCCCTGTAATACAGACCCTTGGTTTTTTTAGTGTTAGCTAAAACACATATTTTGAAAAATGTGTTTAGTAAATACCCTTCAAGTCCTGACCTAATTTCCTGATAGATAAAGCATATAAGAGGTGGTGTCCCCTGCGACTGTCTAAGGCTTACTTTTGCACCAACTATTTAGGAAGTTCCCTTGACTCTTAAGTTTTCCTTTTGAGATTAAAATTCAACATAGAAAAAAATTCAGTTATCAAACATCTATTCCTCATTTAGAGCAAAGCTACATTACATAGCAAAACTCCACTTATTAAACTTATCTCATGCAAACTTAAAATTTAAAAAATAGTAATTCCAGGCTCCAAGGTAGACCTACTTAGATGTAAACATGCTAAACACTTAAATTTTTTTTTTCCAATCTTCCTAAAAGAAGTGTGTTTTTGGCTGATAGGTCAATATTATACATCAAGTCTGTTGCTAAGAACACAATTTTTGACCTGGTAAATTATTCTGGTAATCTGACACACGACCAAGATGCTAAGACTATAGAATTAAAAGCATTCTTTTGGATTCTGTCCTTTAATAGTTTTTAAGAGGAAAACCATGAAGAGGCTTCCAGCTCAGTAGAGACATTGATTAAAGCTTGGTAAAAATGGGAAGGTTTGCAGACCTTGGGTAACACACGTCAAATTCAACAGGCCAAAGAAGTGAGTTTTTCATGATGGGGCTCTCACCACTCACAGGTTTGGGCCAGTTTTCCATATCCTCCTCTCCCAGCATTGTAGTCCTGACGATACTCATCTCGTATCTGGTCCCCAGAACGACCACGGCCATTACTGCCTGCCCTCCTTAAAGCCTGCGTCCCAGTCTGTGCGAATGATCCGGTCATCCAGACGCGTTCCATTTATGTACTGCATGGCATTTTCTGCATCTGCTGTTGAATAGTATTCCACAAAGCAGAACCCATATGCTGTTTTCTTCATTTTATCCAGGCCCATGATGATTTTCTTTATGTCACCACTTTTGCTGAAGAGTTCATAGATTTGTTCTTCAGTTGTACAGAAGGAAAGATTTCCAACATACAATGTACAGCTTTTCTTCAGTAAGTTTTCCTGTTCTTCATTGTCACGCCAGACGTGCTGGTCCCAGTACTGGCTCAGCTTGACGTAGGAGTTGCTGCGCAGTGCCTTCAGGAGGCCACCTGACATAGTGCAGAGAAGTGGCTGAGGGTGCCGTCACTCCAAGAATAATGAAAGCATTTAGCTAATTTCTATTGGTCTATTTTCAAGTTCATTGATTCTTTCCTCAACTATGTTGAGTCTATTTATGAGCCTATCCTTCATCTATGTTTCTGCTATCTATATTCTAAATAGACTTTAAAATTTATTTCTAATAGTTTTTATTTCTTAGAGTTTCTATCACTTTGCTGAAACCTCACAAATGTTCCACTAGAGCCTTTAAGATATAAATCATAGTTATTTTAAATGCTCCCTCTGGTAATTCTAACATCTGTCTCATCTCTGTATCTGTTCTGTTGATTCCTTTGTCTCTACACAGTGGGTTCCTTTCATTTGAGTCTTTGTGTTTCACATTTTTTTGTTGTTGAAAGATGTACTTCTTGTGTAATATAGTAGAGATTAAGGTAAATAGTATTTAGGCCAGGAAATAGGCACACTTCTTGTTCTAGGCTGTTTGCACAGGGGACTGAGTCAATATAGTCAGGATTTGAGTTGAGTTTGGGTTTTGTTATTGCTTTGTGGTTACCTTCAAAGCACACTACAAACTTCAAGTTCCTTTAGCATTACCTTGTGCTTAGAGGAAGGGCTTAGTATTAATGGATTTCTCTTAATGTTTCAATTCTGCCCTCAGCTTTTCTACCTCAGTTTTCCCTGTGTGCCACTGCCACAGAGGTGATCTCTCTCCATGCTCTTACCTCTCCCCAAGGGCTGCTGTAGGCTGCTGTAGCTTATTACTTGGTGCGTAATAGCCTGGTGATAGAGGATAGAGGGGATTCTCTATTTTCTTGTCCAGTCTCAATCTTAGGCAGTGTACCTAGGTCTTTTGGGGTAGAGCTTTCTCAATGATCCTGTTCAATCTCCTTTGGCCGTCAAACTCTGCCTTGTATTTGGTGGATTTTTTTTGGGGGGGAAACCAATTGAACTTGTATTGACACCAACTACATGACTTTTCTCAGTAGCCTTATGGGAATGGATAAAGTGGCTTGACCCAAGATAATATTGATTAGACTTAGCAATGTTACTTTTAAATAAAACCAACCCTATTTCCCCCCCTAAGGTGGCTTAGAGAGTTCATAATGGCCACAAACTAATACTACAGATAAAACATTTAAAATTTTGATCCAAGCTTTTTCTATCATCCCACACTTGAAAGGTATCTGTTGAACACCAATTTCCCAATCATAGCATCACTAGCTTACAAACCTTAGGGCTAATAACTCCCTTCTCATTTATCTACTGTTCAATTTCCATTAGTTTCAAGATACACCCGTGTAAATACCATGACTATTTTGCATGAAGTTAAGTATTCTACAGATCCCAGAGTCATGGGATTGAACCAGGAGCTCCAACCTTTTATGTGAACTTCAGAGGTACCATTGAGGCTAAGGCAATTTAATTTAGGTTAACTAGGATCTGTTTCGTTTGTAAGAGAACCCTCTTGCAACAGGTTTATTCAATTCTCTTAAAAATGGTGACATTACTTTTCACCTTTCAGAAGCAACAGTTACACAAATGGAATATTAGATTAAGTCTAAAAATGTGGGCCCTAGTCAACTTTCATTATTTTTCTGCATATGATCATGATAAAGGATCAGGACATCCTTCACAATTCCAAGGAAAATACAATTTAAAAAGTTTGTCCTTGCCAAACTCCATAAAACAGCCACTTCAGAGTAAACCAGCAGAGCATTGCATCACCCAGTAAAGCTGTAGGTTTCATCACATGCACCAACAAATCTACGTGACTAGTTTCTGCACTCCTATTTTACAGAATTTATTTTACACCGATTGTACCAAACAGCATTTTAAACACGGACCTATCAACTCCCTAATAAAGCAAAAACACAGGCATTTCCCTTATTAGAAACAAGATATACCATCACTTAAGGTCTTCAAACATGATTGCACTTTAACTTTCATAATTTGACAGTGCATTCAATGAGTCAATCTGCAGACAACTAGTTAAACAGACAAGTTAAAAAACACTTTTAGGGGCTTCCCTGGTGGCGCAGTGGTTGGGAGTCTGCCTGCTAGTGCGGGGGACACGGGTTCGAGCCCTGGTCTGGGAGGATCCCACGTGCCGCGGAGCGGCTAGGCCTGTGAGCCACAACTGCTGAGCCTGCGCGACTGGAGCCTGTGCTCCCAACAAGAGAGGCCGCGATAGTGAGAGGCCGGCGCACCGCGATGAGGAGTGGCCCCCGCTTGCCGCAACTAGAGAAAGCCCTCGCACAGAAACGAAGACCCAACACAGCCAAAAACAAATAAATAAAAAAAAAAAAAAAAAAAAAAAGACCAAAAAACACTTTTAAGTAGACACGAATGTCCTAAACTGTTTATTAGGTAAGACTTTTACAAACATTACTTATATTAGTGGTAGCGGTGGAGCTGGAGAGTATTGCTTCTTCTCCAAGCTGTGCAGCGAGAACCATGGATAGTGCGGTGGAACCTGCGGCTCTTTCTGCTTGCGCGTGTCAGTCCCCGCAACTCCCTGTGCTTGTGGACTGGTTTGGTGATCCACTGGGTGTCAGGGTTTCTTCTGATAGCTTTATGGAATGGATCAGTGAGGATAACCTCAAAGAATTTGTATGTAGAATCTTCACCAACCCAGTAAGAATTCAGGACCCTCAGGGCCCTACAGTGGCGTCCAGCTCACTCCTCAGCAGCAGACTGAAGGCTTCGAGCAAACTTCAGCTGGTTGACACCATGGTGGGCAGGCGCGCCGTAGGTGGCACCCTTAGGAACTGGGCGTTTGCGGCCACTGCGGCGCACGCGAATCCAGTATATGACATAACTTTGCTTGGCCTTGTACCCCAGCCTGCGTGACTCTTTGGGCCTGGTGTGGCGGGGGAGCAGGGGGGCCTGGTGCAGTGCAGAGAGCTGGCAGTGCTGCCAGCAGCACACCCTGAGCAGAAAGCACATCATGTCTGACTGCTTCTTCCTCCATAGCTCCTGGACGTACTCGTAAGCGCCCATCTCGGCTCACCTGATGGCTGCCTCCAGACCTTGGTGGGTATTGTATAGGAGAGAGTTTCTGTCCTTCTGTTAATCCTAGGAGATCTTTAGTGATCTGGGCACAGGACTGTTTCTTGCTCCACTCTCAGCAGTAGAGGGTTTTTTCCTTTACATTTTCCCCAGTTGCAATGGGTCATCACCAGTGCCCTGGATATTACAGGATTCTCTCTGCTCTTCCAATATCTTAAGTCTCTTCATCCATAGGGGAATAGGGACTGGATAAGGTTTGCACTTTTTTTTTTTGTCCACGCCATACAGCATGTGGGATCTTAGTTCCCCCAGCAGGGATCAAACTCTCGCTCCCTGCAGTAGAAGCTCAGAGTCTTAACCACTGGACCATCAGGGAAGTCCCAAGGGTTTGCATAGTGGTGGCCACTTCTCTTCATTCATGCCTCACTGAAGGAGGATTTGCCAGTTTCCAGCTCTGCTTCAGTCATTCTTGTCAGCAGCTGGTGGAGGTTTATGGAGAAG
This sequence comes from Eubalaena glacialis, assembly GCF_028564815.1. Taxonomy (NCBI): domain Eukaryota; kingdom Metazoa; phylum Chordata; class Mammalia; order Artiodactyla; family Balaenidae; genus Eubalaena; species Eubalaena glacialis. Next base: position 148,181,877 of record NC_083717.1, read on the forward strand.
ATCCTGTGAGTATGTGTGAACTCCATTTGTGTCTACTGCTCCTACAGCTTTATCCTCTCATGGTAGTCCACACTCCAACTTTAGTGTTCATTATAAATATTAGCTGGATTCTTCCTACAGGCATCTATGGCACCTAGTGTCTTTTTTTCCCCCAGTACTCTGCCATATGTGAGTCAGTGCTCATGTCCCATCTCTTCTTGGAAGGGTATGTCTTTTTTTGGGTTTCAGGCTTTTTGGCTGCATTATGACCTCAGGTCTTGAATGGGTTTAAGAAATATCATTATCTGGCATTTTCTTGTTGTTAGGATGGGAGTGAAACTCTTTCCAGCTTTCTACATTCTAGACAGAGGCAGACTCCTGTTTGCTTATTCTCAGGGTGGATTGAATCTTTTCCTTGTCAGAGAGCTATGGCTCCAACAATAGCAAACAAGCTTTTTTGATTTTGTTTCTGACCTGGGGAATTCCAATCTATGTCTCTAATCCCATTCCCCTTCCTGAGACTATTATTTAAGAACTTTGCAAAGCCTGCAACTTAAACAGAAACTTCACTGTTCTATATTATGTACAATCTTCATGAGTGGCAGAAAATACAAATTGAATTCCAAATCTCTATTAGCAAAGGTCTTAGAGACTTCTATATTTTTATGTCCTAAGACATTGCTGTTGACTTTAATGACAATGAGATCAGTTTTTCTCCTGAATTTCACTGACTCTCTTCTCATGGATTACTAACAGGCCAGCCATGCATCTAGGAATATTTCCCCCAATTTTAGAGTCCATCTTATCACAAATAGACATGACCAAGTAGACATGCAGGGAATTCATATAGTACACACAGTCTTATCAGCAACTATGAGTAGCCTTTCCTAAACATCTAAATATTACTTTTATGACCTAAAACTTGAAGATCTGGCCTTTGGAAGAAATATAAGAGAAAGACAGCTCTTGAACCCTGATGGAAAAGACCCTATTAGCTAACTAGAATGGTAGTGATATTCCAAAGCGTTGTTCCTTGGATTCATGCCTCTTGATTAAAGAGGCATAAACCATTCTTGAATCACTGCAATAAAGTCACTGCAGGAGAACTCAAACTGAAGATTCTTAAGAACCCTCCAAAGTAGAAAGTCTTTGGAAAGAGATACCATTCACCCAAGACTTCCAGATAAAACAGAAAACTACATGAGACGTAGATAGCTTCTACCCAAGATCCACTGAACAAGACCATATATTGTCATGTTTTAACCTGCATTTTTTTGATTTTTATTTTTATAGCTATCTTATTGCCTCTTTTGCTGATATAAGGCTACCTTTATCTACGTTCCCTATAAAGCCTCCATTCTTTTTTTTTTTAATTAATTAATTAATTTATTTATTTTTGGCTGCGTTGGGTCTTCGTTGCTGTGCGCGGGCTTTCTCTAGTTGTGGAGAGCGGGGGCTACTCTTTGTTGTGGTGCACGGGCTTCTCATTGCGGTGGCTTCTCTTGTTGCGGAGCACGGGCTCTAGGCACGCAGGCTTCAGTAGTTGCAGCACGTGGGCTCAGTAGTTGTGGCACGCGGGTCCTAGAGCATGTGGGCTCAGTAGTTGTGGCACACGGTCTCTAGGGCGTGCGGGCATCAGTAGTGGCGCGCAGGCTCAGTAGTTGTGGTGCACAGGCTTAGTTGCGCTGCAGCATGTGGGATCTTCCTGGACCAGGGCTCGAACCTGTGTCCTCTGCATTGGCAGGCAGACTCTTAACCACTGCACCACCAGGGATGTCCCTTTGCTAATGATCTTGCTACTTGCAAATTTCATTGCCTGGCCCTGGATCATTCTTGATTCATAGAGCCAAAATATTACAACAGTGTGTGACAATGCCTTAGGGGTATCTTGACTAAAAACAGATCAAAGGGGACCCTTTAAGACTGGTATTGGATTAGTATAGAAAGGGCTACTAGACACTCCTTGCAAACTAAATGGGAACTTGTTATGTTGGTAAACTGATAGCTCCTGGCCTCACACAGAGCCCATTTTGGCCTATTCGTTTCCCTCTCAGAACAAGACGTTGTTAGATAATGTAAATCAAGGAGAAAACTTGGGTTTTGATTGGAGAATTGAAACCCTAACTGTCCACGAGGAATTCTGGACTGATTTCTTCTCTCTTTCAGCATCTTCCCTTCATATTTCATAAGAAGTATAGAAAGTAGGGGGCTTCCCTGGTGGCGCAGTGGTTGGGAGTCTGCCTGCCAATGCAGGGGACACGGGTTCGAGCCCTGGTCCCGGAGGATCCCACATGCCGCAGAGCAGCTGGGCCCGTGAGCCGCAGTTACTGGGCCTGCACGTCTGGAGCCTGTGCTCCGCAACAGGGGAGGCCGCGATAGGGGGAGGCCCGCGCACTGCGATGAAGAGTGGCCCCCACTTGCCGCAACTGGAGAAAGCCCTCGCACAGAAACGAAGACCCAACACAGCCATAAATAAATAAATTAAAAAAAAAAAAATCTACTTGTACAAAATAGGGGATTGCTTAAATAAATCATAGCATATTCTATGTGTTCATTAAGAATAATAATGTATTGCCACAGAAAAGGATTGATCACATATTGTAGGAATGATAGAGAAATTCAAAAAAAAAAAAAAAAAAAAAAAAAGAAAGTAGGGAAATCTTGTGGCCCAGAGGTCTACCAAGGCTGTAGATATCATCCAAGAGGTTCATGAAATTGGACAGGCATTGATTCAGAACAGAGCATTTTAGATACAATATTGGCCTCTTTAAGGGTATCTTCTGCTGGTTTTGGAAAGAATGTTGTATTGTTGTATTTATATTCCTGCAGACCTCTTTGGGATCTTTAATATTGTTAAAAAGCTCTAGGAAGCAAACAAAGACATTATGAAATTAGGCAATTTGGCTAATATTCCATACCTGGTTCTATGGACTCTTTATATTGAAGATGAGATCTTTTTTCTTAGTTTAATTTGGGTAATATTGGATCCTGGCTGAAAAGTGGACTACAAACTCTGATCATAAATCCTTCTCTTAGTATTTGTTTGTGCTGTGGTGTTCAGATGAGTGGTATTCTGAGTCTAAGTCCCATTGTGTAGTCACTGATCCATCAAATGATCCAACAAATGACCATCCAAAGAACAAATAGAAAAACTTTACACTTAAGGAGGTTGAAAAGACCACCTTAAGAAACATGATACTCAGTCATGACAACTCAGAGTAGAGAACATCTGGGTTGATCATACTCCCAGATGTTAAGGGCCTACCCTTCAGCTCAGGCTTATGAATGACCATAACAATGAGAAATGAAACTATCTGTGTATAAACAGTATGTCTTCTACATTAATGTAACTTAACTATTTAATAGTCTTCATCTATATTTATTATTTCAGGAAACTCTTAACCAAGAAGATAAAAACTGCAATTACCTGTATTTCCTATTTTAAGGACTTCCCTAAAAACCCATTTAAATAAACCTCTTAAATAAAGTGTTTAATACATAACATCAAATGATGATTTATTCTCCAAGACTCTTTAAAACCCTTGCCTCAGAACCCTTGCCTTGGGCTTCCCTGGTGGCACAGTGGTTAAGAATCCACCTGCCAATGCAGGGGATATGGGTTCGAGTCCTGGTCCAGGAAGATCCCACATGCCATGAAGCAACTAAGCCTGTGTGCCACAACTACTGAACCTGCGCTCTAGAGCCCGCGAGCCACAACTACTGAGCCTGCATGCTGCAACTACTGAAGCCCGCGTGCCTAGAGCCCGTGCTCTGCAACAAGAGAAGCCACTGCAATGAGAAGCCCACGCACTGCAACGAAGAGTAGTCCCTGCTTGCTGCAACTAGAGAAAGTCCGCAGGCAGCAACGAAGACCCAGCGCAGTCAAAAATAATAAACAAAAATAAATAAATAAATAAAAATAAAACAGAAAAAAACCCCTTACCTTGCTGTATACACCAATCCTAAACTATTATATCATGATCCTTCCCCAATATTAATTAAACCATCCCCTTATTTGAAGACTTGCCTTAAACCAAAACCCCAAACCTCATAAACATTCCAACTTTGCCTTTCCACTTCAAAATACAGCTAAGACTCTGTCAGTGTAGTGCTTTCCTTTTACTACAGTAAGCAATAAACTCAGCTTTGCTTTATGAACAGATTATTTCGGCAGTGTTTTGAGGGAGTCAGCATTTGACAGTATTTAGCAGCAGGCATAGCATACTTGCCAATCTGAAGACACACTGGCTGTGTCCTTAGAGCAGGCTCCTGGAAGCTCTGGCTGTGCCTGGCAATAACCCTTTAGCTGTTGGATTGTGGAGGAGGTAAGGAAGGCTCCTTGGGTAGAGGAGGGGGAGGGTGGCCAGGTCTAGTGGGTGAAGGAGAGTGCTTAAAGCAGTGTCTGTTTACCAATTAGAAGTTTTTCAATATTTTAAAAATTGGTTAAAACACTGTACTGCCTTTACGGGTGGGTACCAGTTAAATATTAGTCCTTGGTGAACTGATCATGGTAGACCAGATGGAAAAAAGATGACTCGTGGAAGCCAATGTGGATAGATGACCATTCAAGGGAACAGATGTCTTTGTCTGTTGAAGGTCTTGCCAAGCTGTAAGCTCCCCCAGAACTTAAAAATAACCCTTTGCAGAGCTAAAAACAACAACAACAACCCTCAGGAAAGTGGGACATCAAATCGGTTACGATTAGGTTTTTGCCATTTGGTTGAATAGGAATTCAATATAGACATTATATATAGCTCAAAAGAAATAAAAGTTACACTTTTTGGGTACTCTTCAATTTTTGAATTGAGATTCAAAAGTGCTATGTATACATCTTTATACAAATGGTATTACTACTTCTTTCCATAATAATATGTCTATGATATAACTATCTTCATTCTTTAATATGGTGGCACAGTATTTTATTGTATGAATGCACTATAATTGAAATAACCACTCCTTTGATGGGCATTTACATTGTTATAGTTGTGTTGTCATGATAAACAATGCTGCACCAAAACATCATTTTACATACATCTGAGGAAAAATTCCTAAGGTAGAATTTGAGTCAGATATTACCTAAGTATCTGTCAAAAAGTTTGTACCAATTTACATTACACATCAGCATATATGAAAATGAGTGTTTCCTCTTATTATTACCACCACTTGGTATTGTAAATTTTGATGTATTTGCCTATCTGCTAGGTGGAAAACAATATCCTTTTCAAAATGTTTATTTATTTAAGTAGGAGCAAAGTTGAACATACTTTCATATTTTTAGTGACCGTGTGTGTGTTGCTGCTTGTTCATATCCTTTGCCTACCTTTAAAATGTCTTTTGTTCATTTCGATGATATTTGAGTTCTTTGTCTATTGAGGAATTTATTCTCTAATCTGTTTTTTGTATTAAATGTTTTCTCACACTTTTTTTGGACTTGATTTATGGTAATTTTGCTTTGTGGAAGTTTAATATTTATATTTAGTCAGATTGCTAACTTTTTTCTTTTATTTTTCTAGATTCAATATCATACTTACAAAGTCTTTTCTACTCCAAAAATATTGTTTTTTGAAACCTAAATCATGTTCTATTATTTTTGTGGACCCTTTTTTCTGTTTGAATCTTTGATATATTTGAAAGTCATTTTAATGTAATATGTGAGGTAGTGATCCAGCTTCATTTTTTCGAAAGGCTCTCACTTTCTACTTGTTCTATATTGAGTTTACTGGGATTGATTGCTTACTTGTTTGGAATCTTTAATGACATTTTCCAAAGGCTTTGTTAATGAGAGTGCTTAAAATTCCACTTCACTGGTAGTCTTTAGCAATTCATTCTGCATAGTGTTTTCCCACAATTGCTGGCTGACGGCAATGAGAAAAAAATTCTATTGAAACTAGAACAGACTGCAGCTGCCTTCACATAGTGTGGGGGTGGCATGATTCAAAACAGGAAAGATGGCTCTTTGTTTTAAAAAATATCTTGGCTGACTTTTTGGATGGGAAAGGTGAAGCCCCTCTCTCTCCATCCACCTCACCCCAGGGCATAGTCCAGAAGCTGTGGGTGAATTGCTTTGCATGAGAAAAGTAAAAGGAAATTGAGGGTCAGAGGCTGGCATCTAGGAGAACCAGGGGCTGGGAAAAGGATCTTGGGAGAGAGGTGGGAGAAGACGGCAATAAGCCAGAGCCTGAGGGAGAATATGGCCAGCAAGAAACAGCCCACAAGGGAGAATGGGTAGTGGCTTTTTAGATCAGCAATATTTAATATTCCATTTTAAGTTGTTTCTTGCGTTTCACTAATGCAATCATCTTCTTTTACCCTTCACTCCCTACAAAAACCTATTACACACCAGCTTGTATTAGTGGTACTCTGTGGGGAGTGAAGAAAGTGGGGGTGGCATTGCCCACCACGGCAGAGAGAGATGGCAGCAGCTACCAGGATACAGGGGGCTACAGGCTTCAGAATGGACTCACCAGATAAGCCCACCCCATCCCCAACTTCCCTATTCCCAGCACACACAAAGAATGTAAGCTCCATGAGGACAGGACTTTTTTTTTAATCTGTGTTTTTCTTGCTTTATCTCTAGTGTCTAGAATAGAGCTCGACACACAATAGTCACTCAATAAAAAAATGTTGGAATGAATGAAAATCCCACCAGAGATTCTGTTACCGAGTCCAACCTTACTCTGCTCGTTGCACAACGGGCCAATAAATCGGGGGATGAAGTGCTGAGGCAAGGAATACGACTTTATTCGGAAAGCCGGCAGACTAAGATGGTGGACTAGGGTCCCCAAAAAACCAACGTATCGGGGTCTGGATGCCAATTTCTTTTATACCATCAAAGAGGGAGTAAAGTAAAAAGGCAGAATAGAGAGGGAGAGGTGGTGAGGAAGTAAGGTAAAATGGGCCATCAGTCTTGCAAAACATCTCCTGGAATGGCCAGCATCGGGAGGGGACGAGTTAATTTCTTCTTTTCTGCAGCCATTCACAGGTGGGCAGGGTCAGATTGTCTAACTGTGAGCTGAACAAAGGCACTTTAGTTTAACATTCAGGCAGAGGGACAGGGTTCCCTGAGGCAGGCCATTATGTATGATTATAATAACAAAAGCAGTGAAAAGCAAAGGTTAAAGTCAAAGAAACAGATCCAACATGGGGTCGAAATTGGCTCTTCCCTGTTACAATTCTGGATCGTGTAGTATTTAGAATGAGGGTTTTAGCCAGAGCATTTAGATGTTAAAGAAAAGGTGAACCCAGAATGCTGGACACTTGGGATTCTGACTTTGATTTATCAGCCTGGAATCCTGCCTGCTTTACCTCTGGTTTCTCATGTGAGATGTCCCTGCGTCACAGATGTCCCCGTGAGATGGATAAGCAATTTGTGACACTGCAGTGATGGAGAGGTCTTTAACATCTTCTTTAATTACTTCCTAAATGGAATCGCCGGCTGAAAATGGATCTTCCACTACATATTATTGTAACAGGGAAGAGCCAAATCTGACTACATGTTGGATCTGTTTCTTTCACTTTAACCTTTGCTTTCCTTTGCTTTTGTTCACTAAAAGGATACTGTCTATACACAGTGGCCTGCCTTGGGGAACACCGCCCTCTGCCTGAATGTTAAACCAAAGTGCCCTTGTTCAGGGAAGCACCCTGACCTTGTCCACCTGTGGATGGCTGCAAGAGAGAAGAAATTAACACATCTCCTCCCTGAGGCTGGCCATTCCAGGGGACATCTGCAAAACTTATGGCCTTTTTACTTTACTTCCTCATCTCCTCCCCCTCTCTGTTCTATAAAAGAAACTTGCATCCAAACCCCGATAAGATGGTTTTTTGGAGACACTAGTCTGTCATCTTCTTGGTCTGCCGGCTTTTGGAATAAAGTCGTATTCCTTGCCTCAGCACCTCATCTCCTGATTTATTGGCCTGTCCTGCGGGAGCAGAGTGAGCTTGGACTCGATAACGTTATCATGACACTTACTATATAACTCAATTAAATCAACCCCTTAAGGGTGTTGTTCTTACAATGAGGTGGTTTGGGGGCTCAAAGGCAGCTTTTAGCCGGAAGTGTATTCTCCCTTATGGGGTCATTTAAGTTTTGGAAGAGAGAAGCTGCAGGAGGGGAGGGCCTTAGTTCTCAAGTCCTAGTGTGACCATGGTGAAGGGGGGTCACTCTCAATAAGGAATGGCCTCTGTGAGTCCAGAGAGATGAGAATTGGGACTTTAATGAAGAATTCTTTCAGAATCGTGGATGCCTTCCCACAGCTGTGATTGGCTGATCCTCAGTGACCAGGTGAAGCTATGACTGCTCTGCGCTGAGTGTGAAATGCACGTGTGCAATATTCTACTAAGGTTAGGAATGGCCCAGGGATTTGGTGGTTTGGGGCTTGGAGGGGGGGCTACGATTGCAGGATGGCTAAAATATTTGAGGACAATTATCTGGCTTCAAGGAGGAGAGAGAAGGTGACTGAGGGACTTGACCACTGATTCTTTGAACACACACAAGTCTCTATGATCCTCTGAGTTGCAGTTTCCTTGTGCATAAAATGGAATAATACCTACCCCATAGGGTTTTGGTGAGGTTTAGAGATAATCTACCAATGGATACCTTGCTGAGTGATAGGTACACACGAAACACTGAATAAATGGTTGCTATTATGTTTATAAATGTTTCTCAGATTTGCTTAGGAAAAACTATATGGCAGGCAGTTCAGGAAAGTCCAAGTAAAGGGCTTGTGGGAGGCCAAATTATTAACATATTAATACAGATACAAAGTATATGATTGGCACCTCTCTTCTCCACCAATACAGGAAGTGAGGCAAGAGGTCATCCATTCGTACATTCACCAGAGTGGAAACATGGCACGGAATGAAGGGTGTGACTCTGTTTTTCAATTGTCTGAAACTTGTTTTAAAAGATAGATTTATTTTCTTGGCAGAGCCTCATGAACTAAAGTAACTAATAATGAGTAATCAGGATGATAATAATAATTAGCATTTTGGGGGACTTAACTATGTGCCAGGCTCTGTGCTGAGCAACCTCCTGGTGTTTTCTCCCATCCATCGGCCCTGAGAAATACATGCTTTCCCGTTCTGGTCCTGGAGGTAGTAGATGAGCTGGATCAAGGAACTTTATGTTTACCCTGTTAAATTTAAGCGAATTAGGTTTGGCCAGTTGGCGCAGGCAGTTGTAATCTTTTTGTGATCTATTCAGTCATTTACCATTATTGCTCTTTTCCGTCTTCAAGTTGCCTGAAAATTTGATCACTGGGCCACAAATACCCTCATTCAAGTTGCCAATAAAAGCATGAACTAGTTTAGCAACAGGGAGAAAGCTCTACTGAATGCTTTTGGAAACTTCTCTCTGGAGTGACTTTGATTCATAACTCGGCATTCTTTGGGTTTGGCTCTACTTTTGCTTTAAAGCGGTTCACATTTATCCATCTTGTTCAAAAGGGTATCATGATTGCTGAAATGCAGATTTATAATATCTATAGCAGGTCTGTGATTCCTACCACACCACTAATCTTAGGAAAAAAAAATTGTCATGAGTGTTCTTGAATTCAGGGTAGTTCCTAGTGATCACAACTTCCTCTTTAAGTGTTTAATATTTTTAAAAAATTTTAGTGAGGACTTCCCTGGTGGCACAGTGGTTAAGAATCTGCCTGCCAATGCAGGGGACATGGGTTTGAGCCCTGGTCCGGGAAGATCCCCCATGCCGCAGAGAAACTAAGCCTGTGCACCGCAACTACTGAGCCTGCACTCTAGAGCCCATGCTCCGCAACAAGAGAAGGCACCACAATGAGAAGCTCGCGCACCACAACGAAGAGTAGCCCATGCTCGCCACAACTAGAGAAAACCCGTGCACAGCAACGAAGACACAACGCAGCCAAAAAAAAAAAAAAAAAATGTATTGTAGTTCATTTACAACGTGTTAATTTCTGCTGTACAGCAGTTATTCAGTTATACATATATATACATTCTTTTTCATATTCTTTTCCATTATAGTTTATCATAGGTTACTGAATATAGTTCCCTGTGCTATCTTAATATCTTTAAAATAATTGATTCTAGAATTTTTTTCTAGAATCAGTGGTGGGCTTACCTTACCTCTTTGGTTTTATAAAACTCATATTCTGCCCTTTGTTGAAAATCAGGAATGAAAAAATGGTATTCTTCAGATTTCTGGCAACTTTTCTCTTTTTTGTGAGATGCCATTGATGATCTTAGAAGAGTTTCAAAAAATAAATAAAACTGGAAATCGGATTTTAAGGCATTGAATTAATTGGAAGAAAATAAAAGTCAGATCTGAGATTTCATAATGCTTTTCCTTAATATGTTCAAAGCACCTTTTTGTTTTGAATTCAGCCACAAGAATAAGAATTTCAGTACAGGAGGAAATTTATGTGTAGACAGCTTTTGGCTTATTTCTGGCATGTCTCCTTTCTGTCAGGTGGTTGGTTTATAACAGCACAATTTATTGAACTTGGCACCATGCTTACTCATACTTATATGCAAGTCATGCTGTTTCAAATATGTCTTTGATGATTACAATTGACTGGATATTTAAGATTATCAGAAAAGGAACATCATAAGAGTTGTACCTAATAAAGAGCTTCAACTATAAGTGTTTAAAGTCTTTTCATTCTAATGTTTTATTCTTAAAGTATAAGAGGCCTGGAAGAGGTCTAATTCCCTGAACTAAGCTTTGGTTTGCCCATATGCATAATTTAGCTTCTCTTATCCTGAGAATCAGGTACAGAACACTAGAATCTGCAGCACTGCCAAGTATCTCTACCTAGTACTGTGTATGACAGTTTAACACACATCCTAGCCAGGAAAGACTCTGAACTTGCTGCTTGGAGCCTGGGTGGCAGGGACCTCGGATGGATTATGTGGCCCATTTCTAGAGAAATATCAAAACAGATCACCCCAACTCTGGAAAGTTTAGTAGTATCTGGGCTGCTTTTTTAAACAAACACCAAGATCAAAGTCAATCATAGAGGCATTCCTTACATTGTGGCACAGATGTGTTTATGAAAAGTTGGTAGAAGTTGACTTGCAGATTGGATTCTATTTTAAAGGCACTCTGGTGGCTTAATAGTTGAAAGTGTGTATTAAGATCTTTCTTCTGTAGTGTGAAAGAACACTCTCTTATATATCTTCTGTATACCTATGGATTTTTATTTGATAATTTTTCTTAAAATGGATTAAAAAAAAAAAGCCTGACTCTGCTTCTTTTTTTTTTTTTTAATATTTATTTATTTATTTGGTTGCACCGGGTAGGCTCCTTAGTTGTGGCTCGCGGGCTCCTTAGTTGTGGCTCGCGGGCTCCTTAGAGACTCTGCTTCTTTAAGACAGACTGTGAAAACAATGGTCCTTTCTGGAAGCCAGTATTTCAGGGCCAGATGCCCTGAAATCTGACATTTGGCATGTATGAATGTTGAAGGCACTTTCTTTAGGGGTACATTACCCTGTTTCTAAGAAGAATATATATTATAATTATAATTGCCTAAAATAGTTACTGATCTTTTAAAATATGGTGGTTTGAGAAACGTTAAGTAAACATTAAATAAAACTTTATTTTAAAAGCCGTCAGAAATTTCTTTTCTAGCTGGGTTTAGATAATATCTGCCAGATAACAATATGATTTTATGTTAAGTGATTTAAAGAGAACAAAATTATATATTTGGTAATATCAATATAATCATAAATAATATAAAACTCCCATGATTTGGATCACATAAGTTTGGATTTTAAGGTAAGGTAACTATATCATATGTGATTACTGTAGATAGCAATTGCTCTCAGCTCTGGCTGTATATTAAAATAACTGAGGAGTTTTGAAAAGACATTGACGCCCGGGACCCACACCCAGAGATTCTGACTTAATTGGTCTGGGAAGTAGACCAGACACTATGTTGTCAAAGGTCCACAGGTGTCCTAATGTACAGTCAAGGCTGGGAACTACTGTTACAATCTCTTGCAACCTAAAATATGGTCTGTGAATGGTATTAGCCTGACTTAGAACTTTTAAAATTCAGACTCTCAGGCCCCACCTCAAACCTTCTGCATCAGAATCCGCATTTTAACTAGATCTTGAGGAGATTCATCTGCGGTATGTTTTTTTCATGGCACTTTGACTGTAAAAGTGATTTCATAGTCATTCTTTTGTTCATCCATTTATTAATTTAATATTATTATTATTATTTGGTCCATTTTTTAAGTATCTGATGAGGACAAACACTGCTCTACATACTGGGAAACATAAACGTATGAATAAGATTTGGGCCTTCCTTTCCAGGAACTTTTGAAGGACCAGGGTCAGGGTAGGGTAGAGACATGGGAGCAGATTCAGGACTAGAGCTGTAATATAGCTGTAAGACAGAATTGTCTATAGTCTTCTGGGAAGAAAACTGGAAAGTAAGACCCCTCCCCACTCCACCCCACTTTCACCCAGGGACTGGGATTTGAGCTGGGTTTTTGAAATAGAAGTAGGTAGGGCCAGTGGTTTTTAAAGTATGGTTACTGGACCAGCAGTGTCGGCATCACCTGGGGACTTGTTAGAAATGCTAGTTCTTGGGCCCTTCGCAGATGTAATGAATCACAAACTCTGAGGGTAGGGACCAGCAGTTCGTGTTTTAATAAGCCCTCCATTGGATTTGATACACACTTAAGTTTGAAAACAGTGGCTGTAAGCATTTTCCAGACAGAGGAGATGGGAAGGAGCACTGCAGGCCATTGGAAAAGTGTGCCCCCAAACCAGAATAAAGCTCACTCACAGTGTACCATGAAGTTTTTCATGGCTTGAACATAGCGTGTTGACTCTACTTGGAATTTTGCAACAGTTTTGCTCAACATTTTGTTCCATGTATCTTTATTGTCTTTCTCTTTTCAGGTCATTTGGTCATAAGGCATTTTAATTTTATGATTGTGATTATTCATTACATTTAGAAAGAGAACTTTGTGTTTGGTTGTATGATAGTTTGATTGTTTTCTTTTTTGAAAATCAAACTCTGAAGTTGGCTGAACACTCTTTTTATTATACTGAAAACATTGTGATTTCTATAGAAATGCATGGGAAAACCACAGTATATGGACTTCCTCATTTACCTTTAAATGAACTTACTTTAAATGGTCTTTCTTGTTGGGGACCTGGATTTACATTGTCTACGACGTTATGGGGTAGGGAGAGTCTGTATAAACCTAAACCTCATCAATTTTAGTGTTATCAGTTTTCCCCTTTTTAATATTTTCTTATCATAATATCCGGGAAAGAGCACATACTTTTTTTTTAACCTTTCTTTCTCTCCTTCTCAAGTTGAAGTGCTAATTAGTACCTTGGAGGCCAAGTGAAGGTCACTGAGAGAGGACAAGGGTCTGGATAATAACCCATGAAATGGAGCTCAAAGAAAATTCCCACTTGAGAGCTGGAAGGGATCACAGAGATCAAATAATTCAGCTGTCTCACATCAGAGGCCTCTGAGGGCTTAAATGAGTTGCTCAGAGTCACACTGCTAATGGGGAAGCTGGAACCAGAGACCATGTTTCCAAACTCCTTGTTTAGTGTTCTTTCTATTACATCATGGATACACAGAAGACTGTATCCCCATGGGGGGAAAACACAAACTGTATGTGAGTGGCTGTAGAACGTAACGATTGATTTTTCCCTTTGCAGTTTGTAAGGGGCTAGTCATACACCAGATCACATCCAATTTGATGACTTTAACTATGTATTGGTCATTATCTCCAAACTCCTCTTTGGAATGAGTTAGATGTGAGTAGATGATAAAAAGAAAATAAGGAAATCAATCAATCCAATGTTGATTTCCTTACTGAGGCCCAGGCTTTCTGTTCAATAACCTCCTGAACAGGTCCACCTGGACATTCCATATAGGCATTAGAGAATAAACATGTCCCCATTTGAATGCATATTCTCTCCTAAAACTTGCTCCTCCCACCCCTTATATTTTATCATTATTCACTCAGGACCTTTAGGATCATTCTCAACTCCTCTTTCTCTCACCCCACACATCAACTCAATCACCAACTCTCTCAATTTTATCTCTTGTCAATCTTACATCTTAAACAGTTTCCAAATCCAATGCTTCCTCACCACCTGCACTTCCATTGTCTTAAGTCAAGCCACTCTTACCCCTTATCAAAGCTACTGCAACAGGCTTTGTCCTCTTTTTCCTGCCCCCAGCCTCATAGTTGGACATTTCTCTTTCACACTATTTTCAGAGTGAACTTTCTTAAAGTGCAAGGTTTATCACACCACAAACTATGTTTAAAACCTACAATTAAAAAAAACAAAACAAAACAAAACAAAAACCTACAATAATTCCCCATCCATGATAGGATAAACCTTAGCATAGCACACACAACTTTCTATGATTTGGCCTCTGCTTACCACTTTATCCTGACCTCTGATCCCTCTTCCTTACATGCTTACCCATGCTCCAGTAAGATCAGGCTGCTTGCAGCCAACCAGACAGGCTTTTCCTGCCTGGTGAAATACTATTCATTTAGCACATCTCAGACGTCACCTTCTCATTGACATTATCTCTGACGTCGCTCCATTCTCCTCCACAGCTAGAGTGAAATACCTTTCTGTCCGCATCTCTGTACCTTACATATCTTCTGTACTCTCATATAATTTTCCCTAACATTTAATCATGAAAAATTTCAAGCAGACAGAAAAGCTGAAAGAATTTTGCATGATTTTACAATTAACATTTTACTGTGCTTACTTTGTCACCACTCTATCTACCCATCAATCCATCTTTTTAAAAAACGCATTTCAAAGTAAGTTGCAGATATCAATATACTTCCTTCCAAATAATTCAGAATACGTATCATTCAGAGTTCATACATAGCATGTGGAGTTCTGTGTTTGTCTGCAGTTCTTTGTTTTTTAAATGTCAGGTAAAATTTACATACAATGAAATGCACACATCTTAAGTGTCCCATGAGATCCACTAAATACATACACGTGAGCAACCTAAACCCTTCCTACATACAGACCATGACCATTACTCTGGAAAGTTCACTCATGATCCTGCTCAGGAAATCTCTGTTGCCTCTTCTCTCAGAGGCAATGACTATTCTGATTTTCTTCCAGCTAGTTCTCTGTGTTATAGAACTTTATATAAAAGGAATCATACAGTATATATGCTTTCGTGTAAGACTTCTCTCATTCAGCATATTTTTGAGATTCATACATTTTGTTGTATGTATCAGAAGCTCATTTAAAAAAGTATTACTGATATTCCATTGTATGGATATATCACAGTTTTAAAAAAATCCATTATCCAACAGATGCACACTTGGGCTGTTTCTAGTTTCTGACTATTATGGATAAAGCTACTGTGAATATTCTTGTACAAGTTTTTTGGGGATATATGTCTTCAATTCTTTCGGGTAAATGTTAGGATTGGAATTTATGGTCATAGAATATTTATATTTAGTTTTAAAACAAACTGCCAGATTTTCCCTAAAGTGGTTTTACCATTTTATAATCCTACCAAAAACGTGTTGCTTCACATCTTCACTAGCATTTGGTGCTGTGAGACTTTTAACATTTAGCCATTCTGGTAGGATGTGTAATGGTATCTCATTTCAGTCTCATATAATTTTTGGTTTATTGGTCTGTCTCTAGAGAGAGAGACAGGCACTTTAGTCACTTCTATATTTCCTGAGCCTAATAACGTCTGACACAGAATAGTGTCTGCAGTGGGAGATCAGTCATTCACTCTGGCAGCAATCCACCTGGCTGCCATATGTAGGAACATACACAGTAGATAATCGGATTGATCTCTAGGTGAAGAAAAAGGGGTCTGAGAATTCTGTCAATAGCATGATAGAACTGAGGAACCATTGGGTCTGTCTGGGCTGTTTATCGAAGTGGAAAGCTGATAAATTAGATCAAGGGAGTGGGTATGGTGGGATTGGAACTCTCCCTGGGAGGTAGGAAGTAGTGAGGTCGGATTGAAGGAGTGAAGAACTGGAAGAATAGTGGTCAGAGAGAGGGAGTTAGAGGGATTTTATCAGATTTGACTAAGAATTCTGAAATAATGAAACTTTTCATAGTAATAATCATAAATATCAACATTTCCTTAGATTTTATAGAATTACTATCTTTTCTCATTTTTGCTTCTATAGAAAAATGTTAGTTCATTTCTTTCTCCTCAGAGATTTCTGTATTTTGAATAAACAAAATTAAGAAGTAGCTGTTTAGTCTCTAAGTCTGATAATGAAAATTGGAAGAAACTAAATCCTACATTACTGAATTGAAAATATGAAGTAGATCTTCATGTTACATTGCTAACTGATTATGGCAAATGTTCTACTTGACATTTTATTATTAATACTTTATTGCTTTTATTCTTACAGCATTCTGATATTTAGAATGACTTACACCATTATACGTCATTATCAGCATTCTGATAATTGGAATGACTTATACCATTTTCACAATTGAAATTCACATTTTCACATTTCACGACTTTCACAATTTTCACAAACGGGATTAAAATTGGCTAATATACATGTATAGAGGAAAATGTTGGCAAATATTTGTCTGTCATTAAGTTATCTGAATTTGGTTGTCTATCTTGATTAAATCACTATAATTGTGCTGTCCTTCCTTTCACCCTGAGATTTATGTATATGGGCAGAGCCATCTCTTCAGAGTCTGGGCTAAGTCCTCTGAAGCATTTTGGTAGGCAGACTTTCCATGGCTACTCCCCATCTTCTCTCCCCACCAGCAATGAGAAGATGCTTATTCCACTGGCTGCCAACCAATGTCAGACTGACTGACCATTAGACTAGTTCAACCACTGCTACCTCCAATGCAATGCCATTTAATAAACACTCTCTATTCTGCAACTAGTCAGTCATCCTGTCTCCCTTATTCCAAAGCCCCTGAAGACAAAACTCATCCACAAAGCCTTCCCTGATGGTCATAGAAGAGATGCCTTCATCCCATTTGACCCTGCCGTCCAGTCAAGGCTTCGTTTAATGTTCCTAGTCTGCTTCTCATGTGATATATTCTGCTTCTATGATGATAGGGACCAAGTCTATTCAACTTTTTAAAAACTATAATCCTTAAGTATATTGACTTTTGTAATTAGGCACTTAACACTTTTCATAAAATTGATGACAACAATGTTGGTATCAGAGAAGCAAAATCTTTAACTGCTTTATATTGCTCGCCGCATTCAATGATACCAGTAGACAGTTAGTTAAACTAGTAATAAATTTCTGGGGTTATAAAATTTGTATTTAGGATGCAATATATGTTTCCACTATTATTTGCTTTTGAAGTGAGACACCTTTACTCCTTGAAAATTAAGATGGAGAGAAAAATAAAAGCTGTTTTTATTGGACGTCCCTGGTGGTCCAGTGGTTAAGACTCCACGTTTCCACTGCAGGGGACACGGGTTCGATTTCTGGTTGGGGAACTGGGATCCCACAAGCCACACGGTGAAGCCAAAAAAAAAAAAAAAAGCTGTTTTTATTTCAATTGTAGTGGCTTAATAGGTGTCTTTTACCCTAAACTGCCCCAAATTCATTTTAGAAAATGTACATTTACATATAAAAAGATTAAATAAATTCACAAAGGAAAAAATTAATATAAGTTCCCCTCCCCTGTAACTCTGAGATTCTAATCCCTCATCCCTCAACTCTCGGAAATCTTATATACTGGTTCCTTCTCTTTTTCAGAATGGGCAACAGTTTAGATCGGGGAGCAATAAAGCACGCTAACTTATTTCATTTTATTACTTTTGTATATCCCAAGAGGATGATGACTGAAGGGGGAAACATATTTGTAATAGTAGCTGATTATGCTGCACAGTTTAATTCACAGCAGGATTTTCTTTTGAGATGATAAAGATGCCTGTGATGAATAGTGGATAAAAAACAATTAAACAAAAAATCCTTTAATCAAAGTACCCAAGGGAGAAAAAGTAGACTGATTTATTGGAATCAAAATGATTCCTTGGCTTATAAAAATTCTTATTTGGAAGTATTCAACAACTCCTTCCATCGTGTCCCGAACTTGTCATTACTCTCTCTCTTTCTCTTCTTCCTATGTAATTACATAGCCCCTTCTCCTATTTCTGAAGGTTGGCTTATTCTCACTTCACTTCTATGGCCTTTGTCCTAAGAATGATATAGGTAACAAAAAGAAAATGAAAACCAAGGACTTTTAATCTCTCTATATACACACAAATAATTTAACCTTACTTTTTTGGAATTTTGATCATAGCATCATAGGTATCTTTCTGCTCAATAGGGCTTAGCAGAAAGACCATTGATTTTAGACTTAGAAGACCTATATTTGTATATCATCCTATATTTAGCAACTGTATGAACTTCAGCCAAATCATTTAAACTCCCTGAGTCTTGGTTCTTTATCTCTAAAATGGGGATTTGTCTAACCCACTTCCCAGGGTGGTTGTATCAAAATATGTAGAAGGACCTTGTGACCATGAAGCTCAGAATAAATATGTTATCATCGCTACTGTCATTTGACCTATGAGAAAACCAAGACTGTTCAGAAAGACTAAGTATTTTGCCTAAGGACACACAGCTTGTTAGTAACAGAGGAGAAACTAAAAGCTGAGTGTCCAAATACTTAGACTGAATTCTTTTCCATTGACTCTCTCTGAAGTGCTTTATTTCAACTTGCAGCAGTTGAGTTTTTCTCTTTCATTCTCTATGATTTGGTTTCATTGAGTAGTAAATAAGGTAAAAATTTAAATTGTGTCTTTCTACTTTACAATTTTAGACTTGGACTTGAGGTGCATGGTAATTCTCTGAATTTAGAGGAAAGAATGTTCATAGATGCAATTTCCCTTTTGCAGATCAATTTGTTTGCCCTTCTCGGGAGTGGGACATGTTTTTATATCTGGGGAATTCAACTTTATCATGCATTCTCCGCTACAAGAGGTGGTGGCAAAGGATCTATAGAAGCTTGTTACACAGTATTTGATTGCATGCATCCAAAATATCCAACACAATTCTTAATCTGAAAGATCATCACAGGTGGGGCCCTCCAAAGCATCTCTTTGAGGTTAAGACATTGGGTGTAAACAACAAAATGTCCCTTTTTCCAGATGAGCAAGTTAATGTCCTCTCTACATGATGTTCTGGCTTCTTGTGTTCTAGTTAAAAGGGAAACTTTTTTGACTCAGGAAACCCTGTGCCGGAGAGACCTGTAGCCAGAGGGAGGAAGTTCATTTTATGAAGTCATAAAAAAAGCAGAAAAGTGCATAAAAGAAGCAGAAAAAAGTGAAAAATGTGTTACAGAGACACAAAGTGGGTAGGAATCTGTCTGAAGGTGATTTTGGCAGTACAGATAGTATTTCAACTATGTACTTGTTACCATTTTAGATTTTTTTCAGATTGTTTTCTTTTTTGAGCAAACAGCTGGAGGATAGATAGCACATGGGAAATAAAGGACAGCATTGGAGAAAGTGTAGTTTCAAAACCAAAGGTATATAGTGATTGAATAAAGTGAAGGTTCAAGTACAGTCTGTTGAACCTGACAAAACCAGTCAGAAACAAGGCCAGAAAAAGATGTTTTGGGGGATATCATTCCTTTCTCAAACATCTACCTCCAAGATCACTGTATCAAGAGACATGCCAAAAAGGAATAGTATTTACAGACATTTCGGAAACACCTGCAGCAGAAAACACCATCTGTCAAGTTAATGAGGGAAGCTGATAGGCATCTGAGGGTAACGAGGAGAGAGAGGGAAAGGGATTTTGTTGGCTATGGCTGCTGTGTGTGTACATGTATATGAAATAACTTGAAGGAAAAGGAGCGAGGGGAGAATGCTTTGATTTCACCATATGGTGGTGGAGTAGAGAGTTTTTGGACCTTGGAGCCAGAGCAACCTGCTTTATATCCCAGTTCTGCTTCTTACTAGCTGGCTGTGAGGCCTGTAAAGGAAGGATGAAGTATCACTCGGGAATATCCTCAGCTAAACATACAGAACACCCAACCATATGTGGCTTAAGTAGTAAAGACATTAAATTATATCCCTTAAAAAGAAGTCTGAAGGTCAGTTCTGCAGGACTGAGGCAGCATCTCAACAATGTCATCAAGGGTCCAAGCTCTATTTTCTGTTTTTTTTCTTTGACATCCAAAGTATTTTCATTATTAGGCTGGTCAAGTCATGGTCCCAAGATGGCCACCTTAGCTCAGAAATAAGGCCTCAGGATTCCCTGCTTGGGCAACTAAGATCCAGCAAGCCATGGGGCGTGGCCAAAAATAAATAAATAAATAATGCCTCACATAATTATATTCAGAGCAGAAAGGCAAGACATGGGGGCAATAGGACTCTCTCCTCAGAAGATTCTACTTTTATGTGGGAAGAAACTCTTTTCCAAAAGGTCTCTGGCTGACATGTCTCATGGCCAGAATTGGGTCATCTCTGGACCCATCAACCAGTGATTGAGGGTGGGAATGGGGTTGAGCCCTGTCTTCTTGGCTGAGACCTGTTAGCAACTAACTCAGTCTGCTGCAGGTAATATCTATCTGACAGGGTGGTTAGCATTAGAGATAATACATACAAATGCTGGTAGTGCTTTGCCTAGCCCATCTTAGGCACGCTCTAAATGATCATTATAACTTTAAAAATTATTAGTGCTTTTTCTACAATCTTTTATTGTACTGTGAACAGTTAAATATAGTTGTAACAAGTATATAAAATTTTGGGCTCTGCTTTGACTTCATCCTATTTGTAGTTTAAGCATTTCCAAGTGTTTCTATATAGTCTCAATAATACCACTTTAAAAATGCATGAAATTCAGTGTATCAAATGACTGAAGTAGAATTTAATTAAATTATTTTTGTATGTATTGTATGCTTCCAGTTTTTTTTCACTATTATAAGACTTCTTTGTGTAAAATTTTGTATATTTTGGACTGATTATTTAGGATAGATTCCAGGAATGACATTATTAGATCAAAGGGTGAGGCAGAGATTGGCTAGCTATTTACCAAACCATGTGGTTTTCCTCCTGAAACCCCAGATAAACTACATTTCTTAATCTCCCTTGCAGCTAGGTGTGGCCAGTGAGTGGATTCTTGCCAGAGGAATGAGGGCATCTATGATGTCCCCTATTTTGGGGCCTGGTCCAAAACACCTCTGAAATCTCCTTCTCTCTCTTCTCCTGGATGTCTGTGCCCTGGATGACCTTGGTGAAGATGGCAGACCTACAACAGCCTGGGACCCTGAATGACCATGTGGAGCAGAGCCTCCCCTCCACTCCCACACTACTGCTTAGAATGGAGAGGAGTGGGAAACAAATTCTCACGTGTTAAGTTAGTATACATTTTGGAGTTATTTGGTACAGCTGTTGTTACCACAACTAATACAGAAAGTGGTACCTTGAAATGGTAACCACTACAATGAATAAGGCATAAATCTACTTTTATTCAAATTTTCTCTCCGGAGCACAATCTTTCAGAATAGAAGAAGAACAACAAAAATTTATTTAAATGAAATGCATTAACATCGTTGAGCTGAAAAATTAATGTGCGTACAAGAAGAAAATAAACCCACCTATGCAAATTGCTTGGAATGATCCATAATTAATGTTATATAAATCAATAAAATTTACTTACCACAGTAATTTCTAAGCAATGCATATATTTAATTATTTTAGTTTGGGGCTATCAGTTACGTAATAAATTAATTATTTTTAGATCCTGCTGAGTGTTTCTTATCTAAAACACTGTGGTGCCCCATGTCTGGGGCACATTCTAACCATATGGGCAGACAACTCAGGATATGTGAGGCCTTTTAGTAACCCTGGTCTGCATCCCCAGAGTTAGCACCCTGAAGCTGTAGTTCTGATTCATTCCAGCACAGGAAGTTGTGTTAATATAAACCGCTGGGTAATCTGGAGGGCCCCAGGGAGACCGGTTTGATTCTCGGTCTATTAGGCAGCTCTGAGCTAGGTGGAGAAATAGTGGCAGAGGCTGATACATTGATTTTTGTTCCCTGTGGGAGGCATAGCCTGAGAAGGATAGCTGGGGAAAATCAGGTGATTGGGAAGCTCATTTTGGGAGGAGGGTTTCCTGAGTCTCTTGGCATGTAATTAATTAACTGTGCCCGATAGCTCTGAGTCAGCCAGGCATTTCCCAACCGTTCAGTGAGGAAACATAGATCAGGGTATAACTCTCTGCCTGGTGTGGAGTAAGCACGGTATGATGGTGATGTTAATAACCAGGCCACTGGACTTTCCATATGACAATTTATTTAACTAACACTCTAGGGAGAGAGAGTTAAGTTGTATCAGATGTTTTTTCCCAAAACAAAGAGAGGTGCAACTCACACCCTTGGGAAGAACTATGCCTGCATCAAACTCAAGCGCCTGGTTCTCTTCCCCCAGACTTCCCCAGCTGTCTGTCTTCTCAGCTCCTCACTGAGACTAGGGTTGAGCGCACCAGACCAGCCCCAGCAGGGAACACAACTTAAACTCGGGTGTGATTCCCTGCTCCCAGAAGTTGGAAATCAAAGTCATCAGAAAAGTCCAGTGGCCTGGTTATTAACATCACCATCATATGGTGCTTACTCCACACCAGGCAGAGAGTTATACCCTGATCTATGTTTCCTCACTGAATGGTTGGGAAATGCCTGGCTGACTCAGAGCTATTGGGCACAGTTAATTAATTACATGCCAAGAGACTCAGGAAACCCTCCTCCCAAAATGAGCTTCCGAATCACCTGATTTTCCCCAGCTATCCTTCTCAGGCTATGCCTCCCACAGGGAACAAAAATCAATGTATCAGCCTCTGCCACTATTTCTCCACCTAGCTCAGAGCTGCCTAATAGACCGAGAATCAAACCGGTCTCCCTGGGGCCCTCCAGATTACCTAATGGTTTATATTAACACAATCTCTCTAGGATTTTCACTAGATGTGGAGTGGTCATCATACATATTTTTGCAATGTGTTCTTCCTGCAGCCATACCTTTCTCCTTTTCACAGTCCTTTGGGAAGAAGGGACAGGCCTTCTATTTCCTCTATATTGTGAGTTTGTTTTAGTAAAGCCCATAATAAGCTCATGATCTAGGGCACTAAGGTTGAATCTTGAAATACTAAAGGCGGCAAAAAAAATTAAAAGCTCTTTTCTCTGTCAACAATAAAGCCTGGCTTTAGGATTACTGTATTTTATCAACTTGAAGATGCCATTGTTGTAAGATGCACTATTATTTTATGTATCATTAAGACTATGATACAATGCCTTAATGATAGTTTTGCGGAAGGCATGAATCAATCATAACAGCCTCTTATTGCAGTGAAATCTTTTTTATCTACACTGAGGGACTTGGAATTTCCTTTTGCCTTTAATCACAACGCTTGGCAAGTGATGGGCAATCCTTTCCCAAGGGAGTCAGTAAAATAATGTAACAGTTTCACAGTGGCATGTGTGTTTCTTTCTTTCTAGGTCCAGGAGAGCACTTGGTTGTTGTTTTGCAACAAAATAAGAATTGCAATCATTTATCCAAGTATTTGCATCCCAATATCAAATTTACATTCAATTGCCTTGTTTCTCTGCCTTTCTGTATATGCAATTTTTTTTTTTTAACCAATGACAAATCATAGTGTAATCTTTTTGAAGACAATTTATGTTATAATTAAACTCATTCTAGAAGAAGATGATTAGATTTAGGCAGCAAAGATTCTTGAGGTGCTCTTGATGGTGGCTAGACTTAGGTATCCTACCTGGAAGTTAACATCTCTGAAGGAAGACTGAAGAAGAAAAAAGGAACAGCCAGGACATTCACATAGTAGTGGTCCGGACCACTCTCAATTTCTGTCTTTTTTTAAGGCTCAGTCTGAATGCCCTGTCTGCAACAAAGCTTTCCCTGACCCATTAGAGGTCAGGTTAGGTCTTTTAGGTTCTTCTCCTATCATAACCCTTAGCACAGGTTAAAAACAAACAAACAAACAAAAAAGAACTGCTGGTTTAACTGTATATCTTCTTTACTGGAAGATCTATGTAGGGTCTGTGTAGTAGGTATTTAGTATATATGTGTTGAAAGGAAGGAAGAAGGAAGGAAGTCATGTCATTCCTCTGCTATAACCCTTACATGGATTTCTATTGCTCTTGAAATAAAACCCAGGGGCCCTCGAGCCCCCCAACCCTATCTAGAGCAGGCTCTCCCTCACTCACGAAGCTCCAGCTACTGAGTAGCCTCAGGGCAACTGAGGCTTTGCCACTTCTAGATCCAGCCTCCACACGCATATCTGATCATGACTCTCCCCTGCTTAAAACCTTCCCATGCTTCCGACATCTCTGCAGCAAAGCAAACCCTCCTCCACGACCTGCCCTTTTCTCCTGACGCGGCTTCCTCTTTCATCCCTTGGCATCCTGGTTTCTCAGGACACCATGCTGCTCCTCCTGCTGGCGCCCTTGTTTCTGTTCTTCCCTTTATTATCCTTTATCCTTTAATACTCAGCTTCTCCCAGAAGCCATTCCTAAACCCCAGACTAGCTAAAGGCCCCTCCCCTGGGCTCCCACACTGTGAATATCTTTGTATCTGGTCACTTACCACTCTGAATTAAAGTCATCTCTAGATACTTGTCTTTCCTATTGATTGTAAAATCCCTGAGAGCAAGATCCATACTTTCTCCATCTTTGCATCCCTGGTGTTTAGCTGCATCTGGTGCATTGTAAATATCAGTAAGTGTGTGTTAAGTGGAATTAGACAGAACTGAGCTGAGATTGGGAAGCCATGACAGAAGGAAGGAGAACCATATACTAGGACGCTACTTTCTGAAAGGCCAGGTATCCCCTGGTCTAGGAAGAATCACAGGTAACCCCAGGGGAGAAGCTTTTCTGAGTAGTCCTGGGGATGGTGATGCATTTGGTTGCCAGGTGGTGCTTGATTAAGGTCCTCAGCCACAGTAAGCGTGGCTTTCAGTGGATTTAGCTAAGAATCAATTCACTAATGAAAAGTCTTCTGCGCATCAAACCCAACTATTACCACATGACCAATCAAAAGTCTTTCGGTTAACAGACTGTTTTCAAGTCCCCGTATGTTCTGTGATAATCTGTAAATACTTCTTTCCTCAGGAGTTTTGGCCAAAGAGTGTACCAAATGTACAAAATGAATCAACAAGGTACAAATATTTATACAAATAAAGATATACATTTATACAAATAAATGAGGCAAAATTATGCTTTAATACCTACTTTTGTCTTACAGGTATGTCTGAGGTACCAACAAGTTTAATTATAAAAATTTAGGCTGTATTGGCCAATCCTAATATATTTTTTCATGGAAACACTGTTCTTTGATATGTTTAGGTTCAGCCGGTTCAGAATGTCTCTTGATGCTGTGAAGTCCCTATGTATTAATATTCCATAGTTCTTTATTTATCTGGATAAAAACTAGACTCATACAACTCATGGGCTGCCTTTTCAATTCTAGCCCTTTCTTTTGTGTTTCTCACCTCTTTTCTAGCTTTCTACTTTTCTAACCTAGCATAGGATTATACAAAATGCAGGTATTGATCAATGGGCAAAATTGCGAAAAATGAAAAAAAAAATCTATGCCCATTGATGCCCATTGGAATAAAAATGTACTCTTGCATTTTATATTTTTGGTGAAGGTTCTTGTGAACCCATGAGAAGCTGCATGTATAGTGATTAAGAGCATGGATTCTAGAGCCCAGGTGTGAATCCAGACTACCTACTTGCTAGGAATTTGTAATTTGAACTTGTATAAATTAATCTCTCTATGCCTCAGTTCTGTCATATGTAGCATGAAGATAAGAATAATACCTACATCACAGCGTTGTTATGAACACGAACTGAGTTAACAGGTGTGAAGCACATAGTCATTATTTATTATTATGAACTCTTATGTGAGTCAGAACATGATTTGGCGTGGAAAAGTTTTATTTCCACCATATAAGTTAACAAAGGTGGGAACATCAATATATGTAGTGGAGGAGAAAAGACAATGGTATGCACTACATTTTTCAACCCTCAACTGATAACAACAAACTCTTTAAGCTTCATATTAGTGGATGCCGGCACCCTTCATTCTTCCCTGCACTTGGAATGGGAATCTTTGTACTCCAAGTCATAGAGGTTGTTAATGCTGTGAAGGCAAGTCTCCAACTGGAGTAAAAGAGAGGATGCAGAAGGAGTTGGAGACTGAATACTGTAGGAGTTGGGGGACGGGTGCTGGGGACCTCCTGTGGGATGCTTACTCCTGCGCAGATGCCGAGGATTCCCTGGTGGTCCTCTTCCTTTCCTCCCAGTGGCAGCAAAGATAAGGCTGCCTGCTTCTCTGCCCTCGGCACCGCCTACTACTTCTGTTCAGGGTTCCTTGTCCGAGCCCAATACAATCTACAGGTGTCTCTAGCTCCCTGAGACAAGCACAGTCACTTTTGGAATTTCTAGGTTTAGGAATACACGCTGGTAACACAGGGAAAGCAGCAAGTTAAAGCAGGACTTGGGACTCCCCTCTCCGCTCCCTGTCTGGGATTCCCTCCTCACTTCACAGCGGCTGTGGCTGCTCTAAATTCTGTGCTCTGGCTCCTCATGCCAGAAAGATGGTGAGGTTTTTTAAAAAATCCTGCAGGGATCTGACTGGTATCTTTCCTCCAGCTAGAAATCGTAAAACGGGGGAACACTCAGTGCCAGGTCCTTCCTCCAAGTGCTGACTCCCCTTCAGAACCTGCCTGCTTTTGGTCCCTCTCCAGTGCCTGCAGGTAGTTGTTTTATTATTCGTCTAGAGTTGTTATTTCTGAAATGGTTGGTACAAGAGAAATTTACTTGGCTGTTAACAGAAATGGAACCCTTATATTTGAACTAACCTTAAAAATCCATCTGCTGAGATCTTAATTTCATTTATTGTATTTTTTCAGTTGTAGAATTTCCCAGTTCTTTAAAAATCGTTGGATTTAACTGTTAAAATGATCAATCTTATGTTTTAATTCCCTTAATATATTAGTCATCATTATTTTAAAGTTTGTACCTGATACTTTCCTTATCTGTGGGTCTGGTTTTTGTGGTAGTGAAATTACAATTTTACCATCAACTGAAATTTTAAGACGAGACATTGAAGAAAGGATAAGTTCATTTCTTGATCCTACTCTTCTGTTAGCTATATACCCATTTCTTTGCTTCTCTTTTCCACAATATCTTTAAAAATTATTTATTCTAAAAATTTCCTAATTGTCTTCATTAATTGTTTCCTTAAACTCAGTCCGATCAGTCCCTCTCTCTTAGCTCTTCACAGAAAGCGTTTTTTATGTCATTAGTGGCCGCCGCATTGCTAAATCCAGTGTTGTGACTCTTCAGCTTATTGGCCTGTCAGTTGATGATTCCCTACTCCTTGATAAACTTTCTTTACTTGGCTACCAAGACACTGAACACTCACTAGTTGCTCCTTCTCTTTCTTCTTTATTGCTTTTCCACCGTTCTTCCCTTCCCTCCTCTTCTCATCCCTTCCCTTCTCTCTCCTTCTCTCCCCTCCCCTTTCCTTTCCTTTCTTTTCGTCTTTCTTTCTTTTTCTCCCAGCGCTAAATTCTTGACCTCTTCTCTTCTTTAGCTGTACTTACTCCATTGGTGATCTCCACCTGTCTCATAGTTTTAAACTTTGTCTATATATTAGAACTCCAAAATTTTTATCTCTAGCCCAGATCTCTCTTCCAAACTCTAGACTCATCTGTTCAACTCTCTACTTGATATCTACACTGGATGTAAAACAGGCATCTCAAACTCAGTATGTCCAAAGCTGACCTCCTGATCTTCATTCCCCTAGACTGGCTCCACTCACAGATTCCTCCATCTCAGTTTATGATGTCTCCCTGATTCCAGGGTCCTGAGCCAAAATTCTCACAGTCATATCCTTCCCCCATTAATTAATTAATGAATATAGAAAGAGCTTTATTGAGATATAATTTATATGCTATAAAATCAACCTGTTTAAAATGTATAATTAAATAGTTTTCAGTATATTTACAGTGTTGAATAGCTGTCGCCACAGTCTAACTTTAAGACATTTTCATCTTCCCCCCAAAGGAATCTTGTATCAGTTAGCAATCACTCCCTGTTTTCTGCTCTCCCCACTCTCTGAAGTCTGTTTCTTTTATCTGCCTTTTTCCCCTCTTGGGTTTCAATCATGTTGTATTTTTGTATGCCTTTTATATACAAACTCATACAAACATGAGTGTCAAACACTGAATATGAAAACTGTGTAAAGATAATTTCAGATGCTATGTGATGATATCTTACTCTAGAGAGGATTAACTTTTGCTTCTGGCATTCAGCTAGCCATGGCACCAGCAATCAATCCCAGTTCACAACACTAACTGGGCCTGAATGATTCAAATAAGGTTTTCAGTTCCTGTGAGGACTGGTCTGTTTATGTGTTCATTCTTAACCTGGAGTATAGTTCTTTGGTGTCACTCTTGAAAAGCTGTTGTACTTACTAGAATTTCTCTTCCTTGGAGAAACTGAGCCTCCTCTTTTGTCCTCCTGGCCCCATTAGTTTATTGAAGTTTGTGTTGAGAGGAACTTTTCCTCTACTCTCTTATGTTAATGTCCTGGGCATGTGCAAATTAAACTGACAAAAGATAGATTAGCAGGAGAAAAAGTTTACTTATGTGTGTAACGTGCATACATGCAGGAGTGCCCAGTGGTGACTAACTCAAACGGGTGGTTAGAACTTGGGGCTTATACACCTAACATAGTAGGAGAAAGGGAGTGGGGAGAAAAGGCTCCTCTATAAAGAACAAATAGGTTTCTTTAGGAAAGACAAATGGGTTTTTAGGAGAACAAACGAAAGCTAAGAAGGTTTGCAATGTTTGTTTATGCAGGTGCAAGTGGTCTTTCTGTCATAGCCGTGAAACTCCCTGGAGAGGAGATTTACGGTAGGTTTACTCTTAGTCTCTCTCCTGGAAATAGACCTACCCTGAAAAGGGAATTTATAACAGCCTCATTTCTGAGAAGTTTCTGCTTTAGTCAGATAAGTGAAGCTCGAAGGAAGCTTCTTTCTGCATCTGTTGAGTCTCAAATGTTTTCTGCTTAAAATAATCTTTACACCAATTCTGGGGTTCTCAGTGAGTCCCTACAAAGTTTTTATTCAGCTACTCGGACTCTCAGATGCTGTTTTTGGAATTAGAAAATTTGGAAAAGCATCTTTAAATGCTGTACTACTCTCTCTTGGCTTCCTTTCTCTTTTGATTTTATAATCTTCTCCATTTAGAGAGATCTCCAGTATCTTTCAATAGATTCTAAAAAAAAATTTCATCTAACTTTTCTAGTTGTTCTTTGCAAGGGGGTTGTTTTAAAAATGGCCTACTCTGCCATTGTAAGAAGCAAAACATTTTAGGTATCATTTGAAGGACTCAAAAAAAAAAAAAAAAGGATAAGTACACAACAGTTCTCAGTCCTGCTGCGCCTCTATATACTTGCAGTTGTTAGCAATCCCTCAAAGTCTGCAACCTCTAATATTATGTTGAGCTCCAACTGGAGTTAGTTCCAGGCTAGATCAACTGGAGGTAGTATAAATATATCCTCTGTTTCCTGTGGGAGCTCATCAGAATATTCTCCTCTGGTTAACAGGACAAGGGATGGGACTTGTGAAACCACTTGTCACACTTGCTGCAGTTGAACAAGCCAGTCAGACAATAGGATATGGGAGATTATCACACACTTCTCTCCATCCTCTTGCAAGACAATCTTTACTCCACTTAGGTCTCTGTTTTCCTCTCATTCCTCCATTGATCTCTGGTGTCTATGAGGCTCTGGATACTTTATATATTTGAGCTTTACATACTCTTTTAATTTAACTGTTCCCTTAAAATCTTCTTTTTTCTTAAGTGTGGACCACTGATCACAGACCTATTTTGTATATATCAGTTTGGAAGTTATTATTGTTTATCATCAGAAGATATATATTATTACTTGGTTCTATTTGTTACTTTTTCATATCGATTGAAAGCTAACTGCTTTGAGAAATCTACCTTTTCCCCTACTGCTTTGCTTTTTTAAATGACATTTGTCCAGGCAAACTTATTCCATTTTAATTGCTTAGAAGACTCCTTATCTTTTGATACTGTCAGCTAAATTATTTGAAATTAGGTAGAACAATAAAACTACCTAATTAGGTCTGACATTTTCAGAATGTTTTCCTTCAGATTTTATAATCTGTATCTGGTCTGCCTTTTTTTCTACACATCATACAAATAATTTCATATTTCAGAGTTATAGATCTAACAATTGCTAAATGTTAAACCATTTATGTTATAACATATTCCCTTAAAGGAAAATGTGAAGTCTTCCAGTTATTGGAACTCCTGTGTCCCTGTTCCACCTCTTACCCTTTGTTGTGCCTCTGGTTTCAACTCACTCCCTGTGGGTTGAGAATGTCCTCTAGGACCTAACATGATCCTGTGCAAGCTAGGAATTCAAGGTAAAAGCCAGGGATTGAGAGAAAATGTAAGAATTGTCAGTAGTTACATAACATGAGGTTATGGAATTATGTGAGATCATTAAGGGATGAGTATAAATAGAGAAGAAAAGAGGTCCAAGGCTGAGTCTGGGGAGTTCTAATGGCTAGAGGTCAAAGAGAGGAAGTTTCCAGCAATGGAAACTGATACACAGCCATCAGTGAGGTAGGAGGAGAACCAAGAGAGAGAGTGGTGTCCTAGAAACCAAGAGGAGAAAGCAGCTAGAGATCAATGGATCAAATGTTGTTGTGAGGTTGAATAAAATGAGGTCTGAGAATTGGCCATTAGACTTGCGATCACTGATGACCTTGACAAAAGCAGTTGCATTGGAATTGTGGGGACAAACTCCTGGCTGGAGTGGTTTGAAGAGAGAATGAAAGGAGAGACGGTGGAGACAGTGAGTATAGATAACTTCTTCAAGAAATTTTCATTGAATGGAGGGCACAGAAATGGGATGGTAACTAGAGGGGGAAGTGGGGTCAATATTTTTCTTTTTATGATGGGAGATATTGTAGCATATTTATGGGAATGATCCAGTAACGAGGAAACATTCGATGATTTAGGAGTGAGAGGGAACATTTCCTAGTGTGATGTCCTTGAGTAGGTGAAAGGGGATCTGACCTGGTGACCTTAGGTGGGAGCTAAGGGTTGGCTAGCTAGGAACATGTATAATCCACCCATAGTAACAGGAGGAAAGCCAGAGTATAGCTGTGGGAAGATGTAGTGGTGAAATTATATAGAAGTTCTCATAGTGAAGTTTCTCACTGAAATAGGTAGCAAGGTCATAAATTGGTTATGTAGAGAGGGAAGGAATTTAAGGTAAGAGGAGAAGGTGTGACCAAGCAGGGCTCCTCTACCTATACCCCAGTATAGATCTAGACTGTTAGACTCCAGTATAGTTAGCGCTTTATTCATACTCTAGACCCGGATACAGGGACTGTGGGAAAGAAAACAGCCACCATCTGAGAGGGAAAAATGTGTCCTCAGGTAAGAACCAGTTTCAATTAGAGCAACAAAGTGAAGGGATTATTCAGATAAGAGGTTGTATTTATGGGTGGTGTAGTTGATGGTGAGCTAAGTTCCAGAGGGCACAGCTGAAGGTTTTTGAAAGTTGGAGAAGCATTAGAAATGGATTCATTTAAGAAATGTACAGAGCTGTGTGGAGATGAGGGTGTTGGGAGATGACCTTGGGCTTCAGATGGCAACTAACATACACAGGGATATTGGAAATGGTGGCATTGGTCCCCCTGGTCTCAAAGCAGAGCATGATGGTGAGGATCTGAGCACTGAGGCAGAAGGAGGATAGAGGATGAGACGGGGTTGTGTGGCTCTGGGCATATTTGGAAAATTCACCAGCAAAGCTATTAAATCTTGGAGTTTTGTTGTTGGAAGAGTTTTAATTATGGATTTAATTTTTAAAATAGATATAAGACTATTCAGATTTTCTATTTCTTCTTGTGTCAATTTTTGTAAGTTTTGTTTTCCAAGGAATTTGTCCATTTCATTTGATTTTTCAGATGAAATTATTAATTTTTTTAAAAATTATTGACACCAAAATGTTCATAATAGCCTCATTATCTTTTTAGTCTATAGATTTATTAATGATGTTTACTTTCCATTTCTTTTATCTGTAATTTGTGCTTTTTCTTTACTTGATCAGTCTTGCCAGCAGTTTATTGATTTAATTACTCTTTTCAAAGAACCAACTTTTGTCTTTGTTGATTGTCTCTATTACACATATATTTCCTCTTTCCCTGAGTTTTGCTCTTATTTTATTATTTACTTCTTTATACTTTGGATTTAATTTGCTATTCTTTTTCTTGATTTGGCAGCTATGTTATAGATTTTCAACCTTCTTTCTTTTCTCATAAATGTGTTTAGTGCTATAAAATTTCCCCTGAGCACTGCATTAGCTGCATTCCACAAGGTTTGATGTGTCATGTTTTCATTTTATTCTGATCAAAACATTTTCTTATTTTACCCATGATTTCCTGTTTAACTCATTGGTTATTTAGAAGTATGTTACTTAATTTCTGCACATTTGGAGATTTTCTAGTTATCTTTCTAGTTATCTTACTGAGTTATAATTTAATTTAATGAAGTCAGAGGACATATACTATATGATGTAAATCCTCTGGTTATTATTGCATGGTGTCTTTTCACAAACTGACTGGAGATATACATTTAAGTAGAAACCACATGATTTAGTGATAGATTGGTTGGTGGAAAGTGAGGCAAAATGAAGGAGTCAACTCTATAAAAGTCATGTTTTTTACTTTATATATATATTTTTTTAAAAAGGAATCACTATGTTTTATTTAAATCCATACACCTAAAACAAATATCATATAATATCGCTTATATGTGGAATCTAGAAAAATGGTACAGATGAACTTATTTGCAAAGCAGAAATAGAGACACAGATGTAGAGAACAAAAGTATGGATACCAAGGGGGGAAGAAGGGGTGAGATGAATTGGGAGAATGAGATTGACATATATACACTACTATATATAAAATAGAAAACTAATAAGAACCTACTGTATAACACAGGGAACTGTACTCAATGCTCTGTGGTGAGCTAAATGGGAAGGAAATCTAAAAAAGAGGGGATATATGTATACATATAACTGATTCACTTTGCTGTATGGCAGAAACTAACACAACATTGTAAAGCAACTATACCCCAATAAAAATTAATTTAAAAAAATCCATACACCTATTCTCAGTCTTCATCTGGGTTGAACTCTCAGCATCTTTTAAAATAAAACTATTTTTCAAAAAATAAATTAAGAAAACAAGTTCATTTACAAGAACATCAAAAAGAGTAAAATACTTAGGAATAAATTTAATAAAAGAAACATAAGACTTGCACAATAAAAATCATAAAATGTTGTTGAAAGTAATTTTAAAAGTCCTAAAAGAAAAGTACTAAATAAATGAAATGATATCTCATGTTCATGAATTGGAAGACTTAGTACTGTTAAGATGACAATATTCCCCAAACCCCATTTGCCTTTTTTTTTTTTTTTGGCAGAAATTAACAAACTGATCCTAAAGCAATGGTAATTAAAACAGTGTGGTACTGGCATAAGGCTAGACATATAGATCCTGAAACAGAATCGAGAATCCAGAAATAAAGTCTGACATTTATGGTTAACTGGTTTTCCGAAAGGGTGCCAAGATAATTCAATGGGGGAAGAATAGTCTTTTCAACAAATGGTGTAGGGACAACTGGATATCCATATGCAAAAGAGGCTGGATCCCTATATCACACAGTGTAAAAAAATCTACTCAAAATGGATCAAAGAAGGAAAAAAAAGGATCAAAGACCTAAATATATGCAATAAAACTATAAAACTCTTAGAAGAAAACAAAGGAGTAGATCTTTGTGACTCTGGATTAGGCAATGGCTTCTTAGATATGACACCAAAAGCTCAAGCAACAAAAGAAAAAATAAACCAGAATTCATCAAAACTTAAAACTTTTGTGCTTCAAAGGATGCCATCAAAAAGGGAACAGATAACCCAAGAAATGGAAAAACTATCTGCAAATCATGTATCTGATAAGGGTTCAGTATTCAGAGCAAATAGAGAACACTTAAAACCCAACAATAAAAAGACAAATAGCCCACTTTAAAAATTGGCAAAGTATTTGAATAGACATTTCTCCAAAGAAGATACACAAATGAAAAGATGCTCAACATGATTAGTCGTTAAGGAAATGCAAACCAAACCCACATTGATACACCACTTCACATCCATTTGATCTTTTGTTGGGTCTTCATTGCTGCACGTGGGCTTTCTCTAGTTGCGTTGACCAGGGGCTACTCTTCAATGTGGTGCACGGGCTTCTCATTGCGGTGGCTTCTCTTTTTATGGAGCACGTGCTCTAGGTGCGTGGGCTTCAGTAGTTGTGGCGTGTGGGCTCAGTAGTTGTGGCTCATGGGCTCTAGAGCGCAGGCTCAGCAGTTGTGGCGCATGGGATTAGTTGCTCCAGGGCATGTGGAATCTTCCCTGACCAGAGCTCGAACCCGTGTCCTCTGCATTGGCAGGCAGAATCTTAACCACTGCGCCACCATGGAAGTCCACGTCCATTTGATCTTGATGCTTGGAACATTCTTTTTGGGTGGCACAGTGTTCATGACACAAGATTATTTTTCTTTCTCTATAGATTCAATTACTTTAATTGGGTCTTCGCTAGAGAAACGAGAATCTCATAATTGGTTCTCATTACTTGCTTGTAAAGCTCCTTTTGCCATGCCTCTAGATTCCGCCATTCTTGCTCGGAGAAATAAATGGTCACATCCTCAAAAGTCAGAGGTAACGGAGCCGGCTCGGCCATGGGCCCTCGCGGTCCCACCGGGCTCTGGACCGGGTTATGGCCAAGCCAGGTGTCCCGGCTGCCCGCGGCACCTCCCCTGCGGCAGCCTCCCACTCCTCGCCGACCTGCAGGCCCAGCCCATGCGCGGTCAAAGTCATGGTTTTTAGTGTTTATGATCCTTGGCACTTTCTATCAAATACCAGAATAACTTATAACTCTACAAATGAGAGTCAGTGTTTCTGAAACTTATATGGTAGTGAAATTTTCAGAATACTTTGGAAAACTCTGTGCTAGAGCCTCTCTTTTACATAAGGGAGGGTATTCTACATTAAAAATAGTTCATATGTTAAATTCCATAGTTGTGAAAACCTCCCTTTAAAGCAATTTGCTTTTTCCTTTAGGGCGGATTTTATATCTGTTTTTTTAAATAAGCCTTACTTACGTTATGGTACATACCCAGTAAATATTTATTAAATGAGTGTGTCTACTAGCATAAGGTCAGAAAAATATTTGAACTGCCAGTAAGTAGAGTTTAATGTTTAAAATTTAGGTTTATGTTGTAAAGTTGCTTAGGTGTATAAAAATGCAAACACGAAACACAAAATATGGATTATAATTTCTCCTCAACGTAACAGAATTTATATTCCTTAATATCTACTAATTGGTTTACATATTTCATTTGTAAGAAAAAATATAGAAAACCCTTAGGATTTAAAGATTCAAGATCTTTAAATGGAATTTTCAGAAAATATTTTGGGAAATGCTCTCCTTGCATTTAGGGAGGGTATCCTGCATTGAGAATAGGTCAAAAGTTAACCACAGTTATGAAAACATCCTTTTAAGGCACTTTGTTGTTTCCTTCAGCTGTTCTCTATAAATTTCATCTAAATCAGTTTCCTGAATTCTTACATTTTAAACTAAAATTTCAGAGTGTAGTTTCTTGCTGCCAAATAACATTTTCTTCTTCACACACAAGCTTGAGCATCAGAATTAATGGAATATACAATGTGTATTTCCAATGCTGTAATTATGGTGCTTGTTTTTGGAGTAAAAATTTGGCAATAAAATTCTACAGCAATAGCTATCTTTCAATAGTTGATTTGGCAATAAAATTCTACAGCAATAGCTATCTTTCATTAGATAATGGACAAACACTGTCTTTGTGTTTCAAGATCAAAATGTCCCTGCTTTCCTGAATTAAATTTCCTCTTTGATTTTAATGACATGATCCAATTATTTTGATACATTGATAATAAAGTACCTTTTTTGTATATATGCTATCAAACGTAAACCTTAATTGTTTGCATCCTATCAGATGTAATGACACCATTAAATTTTTCTCTTAAGTCACTTAATTGCACTAGATAATGAAAAGCAACAGGCTGTTGAATTGGAAATCAATTGTTTTTATAAATTCCTTCTTTACCAAATACATTCTTATAATTCTTATATATTCAGTAAAAAGAAGACACAGGAAGTACCAGAGCTCTCTGAAAGACAGGGACTTCTATATAACTATTTAGGGTAATATACTGTTCTATGTTGTTATATACTACATGGTTTAATTTTATTGTCCAATATATGATAATGGCCCTGTTTTGGCCTGGCATCTTCTGGGCACTTACTTTATACCTCATCTTTAGAACCTAGTACTATACTAGCATTAGATTCTGAAGGCAACATGTAGGGCAAAAGTAAAAGGGATTGGCAGATCCTTTAAAAATGTTCTCAAAATGTGATCTGCAGAAAGGCACATTAGCATCACCAGAGAGCTTATTTGAAATGCAAATTCTCAGGCCTACTGAATTGGAATTGGTGGTGATGGGGCCTTGGAATCTGGTTTTAACAAGCTCTCTGGGTGATTCGCTGTCTGCTCAAGTTAAATTCCTTGGGGGGAAATTACTAGGCCAATGGGTCATCATTTCTACGGTTTCTGATACTGTTTCATATCAGATGCCTGCTTAGAAATGGAAGTGCTGACTAAATCTGGAACAACATGAGGTCATCACAGCATGATCTCTATGGAGATATCTTCCTGAAATATCAATGTATTGCTTACAATTGATGTTAATTAGAGGTTTATTTGCCTAATGTCTTAACTTCTTGGCCTTTGCTATGGTTGTTCTACTGGTCAACGTGGTTAGCTCCGGTGCATGACCCCACATCTATCTGAGATTTATGTTCCTTGAGTTGCTCTAATGTTCACTGTGCATTTGAATCAATGAAATAATCATAGGTCTATTTATTCTAATGGAAAATAATCATTTGGTAGCATTCAAAATATTTGAGAGGACAAAATTGGATTAAATGGCAGAATAATAGAAGAGGCACAGACAAAGGGAAGGTGTATGGCCTGCTTGTGATCTTTGTTCCACTGTGCCCACCCTACCTGCTGCTGACCATTGCACTAATCCATGAGGGCTGCACGGGTGGGCACTAAGTGAGCTATCTGTGATGTACTAAAGTCATTTCCAGGGAATCTGGATAGCTTACACTGCCGTTAGCTATAAATGTGCTGAGTTATCCAAACCTCCCCTGGATTTAATTGGAAAGTCCTATCTACCTTGCTATTTTTCCTCCTGCCCTTCTTCAGCTTAGCCAGCAGGTCTTAAACCCAGATGCAGCACCCCAAAGTGAGCTGCCCTCCCATGGTGCTGTGGTCACGGCCCACACTGAGACCCTGACATCTCTTATCACTTATCCCCTTGTTCCAGAACCTCGATAGGCAACTCCTGGTTCCTTAGGGAAAGCATGTGTCACTAAGCTCTTGGTGGGGAATGAAGCCAGTATTTCATGACATATCTATAGTTTTAGAGGTACCAAACTGAAGACGTTAATCAGCATGGATGCACCTAGAGATTGTCATACTGAGTGAAGTCAGACAAAGAAAGACAAATATCATGATATCACTTATATGTGGGATCTAAAAAAAGGGTACAAATGAACTTATCTACAAAGTGGAAATAGAGTTACAGATGTAGAAAACAAACTTATGGTTACCAAGGGGTAAGAGGGGGAGGGATAAATTGGAAGATTGGGACTGACATATACACACTACTATATGTAAAATAGATAACTAATAAGGACTTACTGTATAGCACAGGGAACTCTACTCAATATTCTGTAATGGTCTAGATGGGAAAAGAGTCTAAAAAAGAGTGGATATATGTATATGTATAACTGAATCACTTTACTGTACACCTGAAACTAACACAACATTGTAAATCAACTATACTCCAATAAAAATTAAAAAAAAAAAAAGATGTTAATCAGCGACTTGAAGCCTTGGAATTTCCGGTCCAGTATCAGATTCCTCAGGGATATATTTTGAGTGTGGGTATTTGGTTGCTCCCTTATTTTATACCATGTGAAGGTAAGTGCTACATGTTGTCCGTGCTTCGTCTTAAGCTGAACACCCCTCTCCACTGATGGGTGTGGCTTCAACGGCTACTCACAACTGCGCAATTGCAGATCACCTGCTCCTACCCTCTCCACTGGCTGCTTGCTCTGTGTTTTGTACTCAAAACCCAAGAGTTTGATACCTTTACCCTCTAGTTCCACTTCTCATTGAGCCCTTGGAGGTCTCGTGTTCTCTGATCCCTCCGGGCAATGGTCACAAGACAATAATTAGATGCAGAAGAGACACTGGTGAATATCTCATCACATCCGGTATGCCGATATGCTGTTTCTTGCCTCTTCTTTGAAAATTGATGCTTCACCCCTTTCCCCTCGGCTATGGCTTTGGCTCACCAGGGAGGTGATTGTGTTCCTCTAGTCTGGCTACATTGCTTCTGGGTAAACACCTCTCTTATTTCAGCCGTGTCCAAGTTCTTCCCACCCTGATGCTGTTGCCGATATGGCCAGCATTTCCCTTGGGTGGGTCCGGCTTCCATCAGCTGGAGCTGAGGAGCATTGGCCCTTGCTGGACAGGACATGTGCTGCCCCATTCACCGCAGGCACTGTTTAGTCCACAGGGCTCGTTTAGGTTACTGGTTTGGCCCACAGACATTTAAGTTCACAGCGCTTGAACAACCTCTTTAGCCTCCAGCTGCATGCCTGCAGGCTCTCTGCCCACCTGCATTTCCCTGAGTCCCCAGGACAGTATCTCACATTTACTACACTGTGGCTGCCCTTGTGTTTGTCACTCTGAGCCAGGTGCTGCCACCACAGCGGCTGTTACTACCGCTCTCTGGGAGGTAGCTCTCTACCAGTGACCCCAGCCACCAGGGCTGGCGATGTGCTCCGTGCTGTGATGATGGTTCTACCTCTGCTGTCCGTGCAGGGACACAGTCTCTCCCCAGAGACTGTCACGCTCTGTTCGATGGGTCTTGCACTAAAGCTCGGTGGGCCCTGATCACTGCATAATCTGGTGCGAGCTCTGTAGGCTCTCACCCGAGATGCACCCTGACCCAGCCACAGGACTGTGAGGGCAGGTTCACGAGACAGTAAGAGGCCACTTCTGCATCTTGAAACCAGTGCCCTCTTCTGTGTGTTGGCCCTGTGGTGGAGTCTGGCTTCCTTTATGATGATTTTCTTTCAGAAGCCCTAAAAGGGAAAACTTTTCAATTTGATTCTCTTGGATCTTCTTGCTGTGCTTCTTGGTTCCCACATGTTCTTGTATTTCAGAAGCCCAGCTTGTGGTTTTTAACTTTCCCCCCAGGAAACGTCTCAGCTTCCATTAAAAACTGGAGAATGCAACAGATATGGGGAAGGAGAACTGCCTAGCCTTACTTCTATAGACCTGAAACGCATTTATATCTCAGCTTCACTCCAGACAGCACGCCTTTGATATTCATGAAGTACTTAGCATAGCACCTGGCTCCCCAAACAGGCCACGATGATGTATCTGATTCATATTGGTGCCCGCTACGTGCCTGGCACAGGATCTTGTCCTAACTGGTGTTTAATTTATCTTTTAATTGAATGAATAATACTTGACGGAATAAAGGAATGTTTTAAAGACAAGGAAGAAAGTTGTATATAGCCAAGTTGAGGTTGGATTTCACAAGTATTCAATCTGTGCCTTCAGACAGAATTACTCAGTCTCTAATTTAAAATGCTTGAGGGGCTTTTAAGTCACCTGAATAACAATGTTTTCTGGATTAGAAAGATGGAGGTTGGCTGGCACTCACATATGGCAGAGCAAGTTCTTAACAATTGATATTAAATGAAAATTGAGGTTTAAAACAGGGTGTATAGCATGATCCCATTTAAAAAATGTATTTGCAAAGAGAAAGAAGGTCTAAAGGACATGTAGCACGAATATTAATAATGTTCCCTGCATGGTATGATTATGGTTAATG
The DNA here is from genome assembly GCF_028564815.1 of Eubalaena glacialis. NCBI lineage: Eukaryota > Metazoa > Chordata > Mammalia > Artiodactyla > Balaenidae > Eubalaena > Eubalaena glacialis. The sequence continues at coordinate 148,221,967 of NC_083717.1, forward strand.
CTTATCTTTCTTTGGGTTATTTATAGTTTCCTAAAATTATAACAATGGGCAGATATCATTTTGTAACAAAATATCTCAAAAAATTTTATTTTATTATATTTTATTTTGATTACAAGGAGGCAAATAGAGCCCAGAACATTGAGTTCCTCTGGGTAGTTCTTGGAAACAAAGTGACTTGAAAACAAATGCTTATCTAAATGAATTCTATTGCTAAAAAATTCTAATAGACAAGTGTATGAGGCATCTCAGATATCCTCCTGCGGGGAAAGATCAGGAGGTGATAATATTTCTCAAAGAAATAGAGTTATCATCCTCGATAGAATGGGTAGCTTTTCACCATGTTTTTTGTACACTGGGAGAAAAAAGACAGAAATGTTCTCCTGACATTTCAAATGACCTTTGTGCAAGGAAAAGGTATTTTTCTGAGGGGAATCCCATGAAATCTTTTTTATCATGATCAGCATTACCATCATGATCATTATTCATGACAGTAATAGCAGTATAAGCATAGTGATGAGGCTCACGGCGTTGGAACAGGACAGTCAAGTTTGAATCCTGGCTGTTATCCACTTATGATGCTGCGTCAATCATTTAACTTATTGTGAGCTTCCTAATTTTTAAACTGATAGATAATAATGCCAATTTGATAGAGTTCTTATGGGGATTAACTGAGATAATGTAAGTAAAGAATGTATATATATATGATATATAATAAGGATTCAATAGTTACATTTTGCTGATAAAATGATGATAGCAATTGTTGGTACCACTTATTGATACCTATCATATCCAAGGCATTATGTTATTCCCTTTATGTCTTTTCTTACTTATTCCTTATATCAACTTTATGACATGCATGAGAAAACTAAGCCTTAGAGAGTTTGAGTTACTGGCCCAAGGTAAACTGGTAACAAAAATTGCTAGAGCTGAGATTTGAACCAGTATCAATCTGATTTGAATATTTCCTCCAGTAGCTCAATACTCCACAAAATTAAAGGTTGATAAAGTATTAGTGGTTATGGGACTTCCCTGGTGGTCCAGTGGTTAAGAGTCCGCCTTCCAGTGCAGGGGATGGGGGTTCTATCCCTGGCGGGGGAACTAGGGTCCCACATGCCACAGGGCAGCTAAGCCAGCGTGCTGCAACTACTGAGCCTGCATGCTCTAGAGCCCGTGCACCACAAATAGAGAGCCAGCGTGCCACAACTACTGAGCCCATGCTCCCTGGAGCCTGTGTGCCACAACTGGAGAGAAGCCCTTGCGCTGTAATGATAGGTCCCACGTGCCAAAACTAAGACCCGATGCAGCCAAATAAATAAATAAATATTTTAAAAAAGTATTAGTGATTATAATGATTTATTTTTGGTAATTACTGAAAATATATTTGACTAGCTTCTCACCAAAACTCTCCTTCACTATGGTAGGAAAAATATTCATCTGACCACCAGGTGGCACTTGATCAAGTTTCTCCAATTACACTGACGGCTCAGAACCCTTACATAGTTTCATTCTAAAGTGAAATAATTTGCCAGCTTCTACATGGGTGAAATTGCAAAAGGCAGCAGTTCATAAAATGACATACATGCGTTTATTTTTGAAATGGAGGCTATTTTATGTAGTTTATGAGACAAAATATGGGAAAAATTCTTTGGACTATTTTGGGACTTCTGGCCTTAGGTATACAATTTATTTAATCAATGTAATCCACCTTGATATTTATTAAAATGGAATCACTAGAATCTGGTTTAATAAGTTTGATGGTAAATTTTAGTTTAATATGATTTTTATGTACTTACAATACTTGAAACTCGAGATTTATGGTAGAAATGGCAGGTAGCCATTAATTCTGGTTACAAAGTGGAGCAAGGGCATCTATTTTATTGCCCCTGAAGGAATTGAACAAGCATACACTTATGTTCCATAAAGACAAAATGTGATTAAATAAAAGCAAGTATGTTGTCATTTAACACACAGTTTACCAATTACTTGTAGGGAGTGTTATTTTCTCCCTGTTAGTCTTGGCAATTTCTGCAGTTTATAAACCTACAAAATCTGTTCAACTAGGCACTTAGTTAACCTGAAGCACTTTGTGTCAATTGTCATTACAAGAACATGTACAACCATCCCATATTTGAAATCTGTTTAGAATATTTGCAGTTTAAATTTGCCAACAGAGAAATTACCCTATAATGTTAACAAAGAGTAAATCTGAAATGAGAAGGATAAATTCTGAGTTAAGAATTGAATTATTCAGTTTTTAGATCACATGAGTTATTTTGCTTCTCATTCATTGGCACATAGTTTATTTTTTTAAAAAAATTTTTAAAGAAACTTTAATGGTTGCTTTCTTTTTTAAAAAATTTATTTTATTTATTTTGGCTGCATCTGGTCTTAGTTGTGGCACATGGGATCATTGTTGCGGCATATAGGATCTTTATTTATTTATTTATTTATTTATTTATTTAAATCACCAGTCAATCCTAGACACACTAATTAATTAGCATGATGAATATTAGAACCGATTTTTCTCTGGTGGGAGGACTGGGGTTAAGATGTGTGGATCAGGGAGAATATTAGCGGCTCTCCCGCCCAGACATCTGGCCAGAGCTCCAGCCTTATCTGGAAAATGGTGAAAATGCAGATTCCCAGGCCTGGCCCAGACCTGATGAACCAGTACCTGCATTTAAACCCATCTCTGGCCTAGACCCCTTAGAGAAGCCCCCTCTATGCGGGATCTTTTGTTGTGGCGCTCGGGCTTCTCTCTAGTTGTGGTGTGCAGGCTTCAGAGCATGCAGGCTCAGTAGTTGCAGCACATGGGCTCTCTAGTTGTGGTGCACGGGCTCTAGAGCACGCGGGCTCAATATTTGCGGCACACAGGCTCTCTAGTTGTGGAGCGTGAGCTCAGTAGTTGTGGCACATGGGCTTAGTTGCCCCACGGCATGTGGGATCTTATTTCCCCGACCGGGGATCTAACCCGCATCCCCTGCATTGGAAGGTGGATTCTTAACCACTGGACCACCAGGGAAGTCCCGGCACATAGTTTAATACATAAATGTTGAATGGATAAATAATAAATGAATGAGTACTTTTCATGTGCAAGGCACAGATCTAGGTGGTGTAGGGACTACAAAAAAATAGCTTCCATGGTCTCTGATCTCTGGAAGACCGGAGGTGTAAAAAAACAAGGGAAATAACTTAAGCGTTAAGTAACAGTAAAAGGCATCACAAGGAAGATAAATTTATATTCCAACTGAATGCTACATAGAATGAGTGCCATGAATTTGAAGGAGAGAGGGATTTCTTTGAACAGCTGTGATCAGGGAAGGCTTTCTGGAGGAGGTGGGACATAAGCTGGCCTTCAAAGGTGGGGAAATTGGTGGAAGAAGAGGGCACTTCCAAATGGTGAAGAAAGTAGAAGATGAACAAATGAAGTGAACCAAAGCAATGCAGATGGGAATATACGGCATATGGGTACCTGTGGTTTTAGAGGTAGCAGGCATGGTAACAGGTATAATGGCCCATGCTTCTCAAACTAGGGCACTTGTCTCCCCAGTGGAGTTTCTTGAGCCCACACTATAAATGGGGAGCATTTTCCTCCAGTGCCAATTTCAACTTGAAAATGTGAAGAAGAAATGGTAAACAATTTACCTGGCAGGTAAATTAAATGTTCAATATTAAAACAAACCTGGAAGTATGGAGGGGAAAGAAATTCAAAGAGATTATGACTCGTCCAAGGTTGTCTAACTTGTTCAGAGGATAAATACAGCTGGGATGAACGACAGAGCAGGTTGTTTCCAGTCCTTGAAAGTCATGGTCAAATGTTTACTTTGCTTTTGCCCTACCATTATTTATTTTTGTATTATCTAACAGTTTTGCCAAAAGATGGTCAGGGAAAATAATAAAAGGAATTTGAACAAGCTAATAATTTTTTTTCCTTCTTGTTGATAGCTCTTGTATAAGACTTAAGATCAATTTTATGAATGATAAAGTGAAGTTTGGAAATCATTTGTCAATTGCAATCTCTTGTGTGTTCCCTGGTCTCTATTGTTATGAGAGATAATAGAGTTGGATACTAGTAAAATATACTGTAATGGCTACTAATAGGAGGACTGTATATATTTTTCAGATCTAGGACACATTTGTATTTTGGGAAGAAACAACTGGTTCATTTGGCAGAAAGTACTGAATGAGTACAGCCAACTCAAATACTTTTCTGGGCCCTGAAAAATAGTCCTCCATCTTTAATGATGACCTGGCTGAAGAGTCTTGAGCCTCAGGTGGGTGGGCTGGATTTCTTCTGTAGTCTTAGAACAAACCTCTGAAGACATTTCTAGAATGTCTCGTCAGCAGAATGCTTTTAAGGGTTGAGCTAAAATCTAGAGCAACTGGTTGAGAAATGCTACATTGTTAGTATCCAAAATATAGGGATGGGCTTTGGTCCCAGGGTTTCAAATGACTTTGGAACTCATTTATGGATATAAGTGGGATCTTTAGGGATGGGCTTTGGTCCCAGGGTTTCAAATGACTTTGGAACTCATTTATGGATATAAGCGGTATCTTTTGAGGGACACACGGCACGACTTGCCTCTCAGAAGTTCTTAAAGGGAAGGGAAGAGAGCAAAGTAATGCATGTTTTAGTCTGGAATCTTAAGTGTTGCAGAAGACAGATGCTGATGATTTGAATGAAGATTCCAGGTGAGATCTAAGATGAAGTGTTCTGCTGAGAAATTTTGGAGTGTAAAGCAAACCTGTGGACCTAGTCTACCCTACCCTAACCTGCATCCACTATTCACACAGATGGAATGAGAAAGACCCCCAAACATTCTGGCTCTGCTTCTCCTTGTTCTGTGGGAATCTGAACCTCCTTATTCTCACAAATGATTCTGAAAGCTCTTAAAGGAGTGTGTCACCAGTGTATTATTTACTATTGCTGCTGTAACAAATTACCACACAGTTAATCCACATACATTTATTTTCTTATAGTTCTGGAGGTCAGAAGTCTAAAACGGGTCAGCAGGGCCATGCTCCCTCCAGAGGCTCTAAGGGAGAACCAGTTTCCTTGCCTTTTTCTAGCTTCTAAATGCTACCTGCATTCCTTGGCTTGGGGGGGTCCCATTCTCCATCTTTAAAGCCAGCAGTGTGGCACCTTCAGATCTCTCTCTATGACCTCTGCTTCTGTTGTCACATCTTCTCTGATTCTGACTCTCCTGCCTTCCTCTCGCAAGTACCCTTGTGATTACATTGGGCCCACCCAAATAATCCAGGATAATCTTTCCATCTCAAGATCCTTAATCACATCTGCAAAGTCTCTTTTACTATGTAAGGTAATGTATTCACAGGCTCTGGGGATTAGGACATGGGCATCTTTGGAGGGGTCATTATTCGCCCTGTGGTAATCAAGTTCTCTGAGGACTAAGTCTCTGGTCACAACATGAGGTCTGCTATTCTCTTCTTGCTACACTGGGTCACTGGAATGGTGATGATGGCTCTTTCCCAGCAATGGCAAAGGCAGCAGTGGTGCCACAGGTTCCCCTCCTACCCCGAAGGCACGGTGTCCCTGTGGGTACTGCCGACCCTCAGACTGAGGGTGGTGGTGTCAGCCCTGACACTGCCCAAGGCCACTGTTGCCCCTTTTTTTAAATTTATTTTATTGAAGTATAGTTGACTTACAATGTATTAATTTCTGCTGTACAGAAAAGTGATTCGGTTATACATATGTATACCGTCTTTTTCATATTCTTTTCCATTATGGTTTATCACAGGATATTGAGTATAGTTTCCTGTGCTATACAGTAGGACTTTGCTGTTTATCCATCTTATAGATACTAATTTGCATCTGCTAAACCCAAACTTCCAATTCCTCCCTCCTCCAACCCTCTCCCCCCTTGGCAACCACAAGTCTGCTCTCTATGTCTGTGGGTCTATTTCTGTTTTGTAAATAAGTTCATTTGTATCATATTTTAGATTCTGCATATAAGTGATATCATATGATACTTGTCTTTCTCTGTCTGACTTACTTCACTTAGTATGATAATCTCTTGGTCCATGCATATTGCTGTAAATGGCATTGTTCTTTTTTTGGCTGAATAGTATTCCATTGTATATATGTACCACATCTTCTTTATCCATTCATTTGTTGATGGACATTTAGGTTGTTTCCATGTCTTGGCTATTGTGAATAGTGCTGCTATGAACATAGGGGTGCATGTATCTTTTCGAATTATAGTTTTGTCTGGGTATATACCCAGGAGTGGGGTTGCTGGATCATATGGCAACTCTATTTTTAGTTTTTTGAGGAACCTCCATACTGTTCTCCATAGTGACTGTATCAATTTACATTCCCACCAATAGTGCAGGAGGGTCCCCTTTCCTCCACACCCTCTCCAGCATTTGTTCTTTGTAGATTTTTTAATGATGCACTGCTGCCCTTCTTGTTGCCACACAGCCACCACCGCGAAAGAGACCAACAATGTCGCCATGTTTCAGCATTTTCTCCACCCCCTTGGGAATCAGATGCAAGTCCAGGAGGGGGGCTTCAAGACAGGCTGAGTGACAGGCAGGCACCATGCTCTGTCAACAGTCACACCGTTCATCTGTCTTGAAACAGCTTCTCTCCTTCCCCTTGAAATCAGTCTGTCCCAGCAGGCTCCCGTGTCCCTCCTCACGCTACCAGTTCTCCTTCCAGGCCCAGATATTTTGGAATCTGAGTCTAAACACAGCTGGGACTCCGGCTGCTCCGTACCACATGCTTCCCAAGTATTTACATTCCATGCTTGAAGAACTCTGGCTCCTCCAAGAAACTCAGAGAGAGAATCAGTATAGTTCTTAATTTTTCACACTTTCTACCTAGTCTCGGCTTAAGCATCTGGATCCCATTGGAGGCCATTTGTCCTAATTCAGCACTTCCTATTAATTTTGTAAGGGATTACTATTTAAATACATAATTGAGTAACTTCAGAATTTACAAGCCATGTCAAGTGCCATACCAAATAGGGTTTGACTGGATTTATTACTGTTGAAAAGGAAATCTTTGATTTCACTCCTCCTAGCTACTATTGATTCATTTCATACTAGAGTCTGTGAAATTGGAGCCATAGAAAACATTTTTTTCCCCTCCCTTGATCTGGTTGGAATAAATGTTTTCAGCTCATGAAATAAACAGCAAAGGACTTTTCATGAATTTCTATGAATTTTTAATGAGTTTTGTTACTCCTGATGGACTGTATTAATATTTTTACATGTTGTCCGCCCAGGAAATTGAGGTATTGAGATCCTACACCAGCTTCAGTTTGTCCAACAGGAATCAATATTCATAATGTTTAGGGCAGTGGATAAACCTCTGGTTATGGAGGTTGACTTCCATACGGAGGCAGGCTGAGGGGAGGGTAGGAGTCTTCACAGAAGGAAAATTTCCCTATACATCTTACAGCTTCATCAACTTAATGGTGAGGCTACGGGTTTCTGATGACTTGGAAGTGTGTACAAGTCTTTAAGGATTAATGAAGGGAAGGGAAACGAGGGGTAGGTCCGGGGAATAGTGAGGCTCACGGAGGCCAGGAGAGGTACAGGACTATGGTCCTAGTGTTGGGCTGTAAGTCCTTCCATTGGCCACTTCATTGATGGCCACGATTTTTTTTTTTTTTAACTTACCATTTCCCTAGGACATTTCCTCCCTCAAAAAGATATCGCTACCTGAGGTTTGGCTTATTCATGTTTCAATATAAACATGATATCATGATATCCTGCAAATGTATATTTACATTCAATGTATTATACCCAGATACACGTTTTCACTTTAATTTTGGGGATGGAACGGCTGCTGGGTCCCATGAACTGAAACAAAGAACACTTCTGCCACCTTCTGGACATTCTAAGGAACTCAAAGGATTTTTCCACAGGAAGAGGGGGAGTTTGATGAATTTCGTTTCAAATTTACTTCAACAGATGAGAACTTAGCCAAGTATTAAACAGATTAATTTTTGCCTTTGTGAAGGCTTGCACGCCTTTGATCATTCCGTTGTTTTAATGAACTCAGCGTGGTTGTTTCCGATTTGGCCTTGGAGTCCTGGCCGGTCGCCACGGTCTGCGTGATGGAGTCTCGCTGCCTCCAGCTTGGGTTCCTCAGTTTTGGCAGGGCTTGCCTTCCCACTGATGGAAGGTTTACAAAGAGAAAAAAATCATTATGTCTGAAATTCTGCCAGGACACATCAGCGTATTTCCAGGCTGCCATCTATCGTGTAACTCTATGAAGATTTAATATTAAAAAAAAAAAAAATTGCAATGCACCTGCTTCTAAGGAGAACTACCTGTCATACGATAGCATGCTTTTATTGTCAGTGAATTTAAAATTTTATTTATTAGGGTTTACAACTTGGGTTTCTTCCCTTAGGCTTCCTGATCTCTGGGTTAAGTATGACTTGCTTCCAAGGTACACCTCCCACCCACCATAATTAGCCCAGAGATTTACCAGGGGCTTCTGACACCAGCTTTCCCCAGCGAGTTGAGTGCAGTACTATTTGTGGTCATCACCCTAAGTGATTCAGTAGCTCTGCTATCTTTAGAGTCTTGTCTCATCCCACACAAAGCTCTTTTCAGACCCAGTTTGACATTATGATATTGTACCCTGGCCCCGCAGGGTCAGACAGTATAATGTGGCGATTCAGTATCTGTCTTACAGCAGAAAAAGGGCATTCAGTGTTCTGCTAAAGGGCAGGCTGACGACAAGGAACGTGCAAGGCAACATTCAGTGGATACTGCCACCTTGCTTGGGTAGAAGTAAAGCATCTTGTCCTGAAAAAAAAAAAAAAAAAAAAAAAGGCTCCAGAAGCACACGAATTCTTTCCTGTTGATTTTTAGGTTTTTGATATTAGGATCTCAGACCTAAGCTGGTAGAGTATGGCTATAGAAGAGGTTCTTCTCTGTGAGATCCCTCCCTCGTTCTGTGGCAAGTCAACTGAAGCAGGATTTGTTGAAGTCAACTTAAGTTGTTGAGAAGGTCTGCTTAAGTTGTTGAATATTAAAGTTTTGGTGCTGTGCTTAGAAGCTAAAATTGGTGACAGGCTTATCCAAATTTTATCCTCTACTCTTGTTTTCTTTGACTAGTTTCTGTACCTGGTCCAGTTTCCCAAAGCTTTTTGTGGCCACCTGGAAATGAGAATAATAGAGCACTCAAGAAAAGTGGGCTATTGCGTTTGCTCCATGGAATATTTCATATCTAGATTAGCCTTTCATTTCAGAGCCATTTTAAAGCTGGGTCCTCACTTAGAGAGCCAACTTATGGGTAGGACGGTGAAAAATGGAAAGTTCTTGTGGACACGATTTACATGTTAACTATTTGCATTTTAGGGAAAAAAATGATAGCATAATTTGTCCCTTGCTGATTAATGTTCCATTTCTCAGTATTACTGACAAGCAACAACACCAATAATAATACCTCCCACATGTTTCTCAGACCTGGGAAACTTGTATCAAGTAAAACTTCTTCCAAGTTGCCTGTCCTACCTTGGGTGACAATGTCTACATTATCTGAGTTTTACTAATTCCAAAATAGTCATTATTTGCTTGTGGCAGATTGAGAGGAAGTCTACCTTTGTACCGTTTATGAAGCTCTTGTTTGCTAAGAAATCTAATATTCTCAAGGGATGTGGGATCGTATTGTGGATAGAGCTTTGCTGCATGTCAGTTTATTCGAGGTCTGGTTTCATTCTGCTACTCACCAACTATGTGGTTCTGGCTAAGGGATCTCTTTAGTCTAAATTCCCTCATCTGGAAGGTGATTGGCATAATGATTTCTGTTGTCTCTTCCACTTTTAGAATTCTGTAATCTGCCTTCAGAAGAAGATGAGTCATTTTTGAGGCACTTTCAGCACATAGATAACATTCTAACAAATTAATCTTGTATCTGCATTTAAATAGGCTTTGAAATATGTACGTGAGCAGTTAAAATGTATCCTCTATCAATTTATATATCTATCTTTCATCTATCTATCTTTCCATTCTTCTATATACCCACACATATACATTATGTTAGGTTATCAAGTAGGCAGATTAAGCTGTTCTCGAGCACAGTACCGAAAGTGTTTCAGAAAGAATTCAACATTTGATATATGAAAAACCTGATCCAAATGATCATCTTGAGAAAAATTAGCTTTATTAGATTTTCTTACATTTATTTTAAGGGTTAATACTGTATATGTTGGTCCCATAACTTTTAAGGTTTGGGACCTCCCTGGTGGTGCAGTGGTTAAGAATCCACCTGCCAATGCAGGGGACACAGGTTTGAGCCCTGGTCTGGGAAGATCCCACATGCCGTGGAGCAACTAAGCCCGTGCGCCACAACTAAAGAGCCTGCGCTCTAGAGCCTGCGAGCCACAACTACTGAGCCCGTGTGCCACAACTACTGAAGCCTGCATGCCCAGAGCCCATGCTCCGCAACAGAAGAAGCCACCACAATGAGAAGCCCATGCGCTGCAACGAAGAGTAGCCCCCGCTCGCCACAACTAGAGAAAGCCCACACACAGCAAAGAAGACCCATCGTGGCCAAAAATAAGTAAATAAAAATAAATAAATTTATTTAAAAAAACTTTTAAGGTTTTTAAGGCTTCTTTAGGTCTTAGTTAGAAGATTATATCTCTATCTTGAGTTCTGTCTCTATCTCTTGATTTTCCACTACACACACACACACTTATTTGACACTTATCTGCAAGGCACCTACTGAGCACTTTACATACATTGAATCCTCAGATTAACTTTAGGATATAATATGATGGATTTGGGGATTGTGGTTGTCCCCTCAGCATTCTCTCTGTCCCTCTCCCATTATGTTTTGCTTCTCAGATCCATCCGTTTTGCCAAAGTGACTGGTGGCATACGGACAAAGATGGTTCAATTAAAGGAAAGCCCAGGATTTTTGTTAGATGGCTTGGGAAGAGACTCCCTTATTTATTGAATATAAATGAGAAAACATTAAATTCCAGAAGCATCTGGCAGCCATCGTGCTATCAGATTGCATCCAGCCTTGGAATGATGTGGATTCTCCAAAGAACAGAGAAGACAATGGAAAGAAGTGGGTATTTTATGAAATCGTTGAGTCACTGAAGCCCTCTCTACCACTGGACTTTTCAGTAATAGAAGACAATAAATTCTCTTATTTATTTGGGTTTTATGACTCATCACCAAGGGCATCCTAACTTACACAGGTAAACATTCTCCCCGTTTTACTGATGAAGAAACCGAAGCTCAGAAAGGTCGAGGGTGGCTAGAGACACCGATCATTTAGAAAACATCCAAGGTCACACAGCTAGTGAGGGCCAAGCTGGGATTCAGACCCAGGTTGTCTGACTCCAAAGTCTATACACTGAACGGCTACATTAGTTTTTCTCTTTGAGAAAACTACTGTGTAATTCAGATGTCAGCCATTTAACATTGGTTGACTCTCTACTTGGGGACTAAATCTAGAATATTAAAAGTGAAGTATTTCAGAAAGAATGAGACTTCGGTTGTGTGGTATAGGGGCTACTCTTTCTGTGCGCCCAACACCTCTCCTCTTTTCTGCTAACAGCCCTCCCCCAATCCCTGTACCACCTCCACTCGCCATGTGGCTCAGCTGCCAGTCAGATTCCTACCCCCAACCCCGTCTGGAATCTGCAGCTCCTGCAGGCAGAATGGGTGGCGTGGTCATCTGTGGGAAGTACCACACAGAGAAGCCCAGGAGCGCCTGCAGGAGCTCCCAGGTGTCTGTTCTTCCTGAGGCCTGATTGTCCGTCTGTTCTCACAGTTCTCTGAGCTCTTACCACATCGTCCCCACAAATCTCTTTTGGCCTTAAGTTAGCCAGACCTGGTTCCTGCTGCTTGTAACAGAACGTCCTAGGTTATACTTCTGGCAATATTCAAGGCTTCATTCCCAAGGCCACCTGTATATTTGGTATTTGGGTAATCGGTGGGCTGATGGGGCATGTGCTTATTTCCACCCACCAGCAAGAAGATGTCACAGATGGTCGATTCAGCCTGTCTATCTCAGGAGTTTCCATGTTAGCAATATTCAAAAGGATTCTTTTAGAAGGGATGGTGAAAACTTCCAATTTGTTGAAAAGATATCAAATTACAATGAGTGAATTATGTACTTTACACTTAATAATTAATGAGGGGGTACTAGAACTAATTAGTGTTGGGAGTATTCATACTTAATTACCTGTCACCAGCCCCACTCAGTTAAGGACTGGTAAAATCTTCCTACTGCTGGTTAGAGACTCTAACCTCAAAGGACTGACTCTAATCTTCAACCTGATCTTGGGCTTTTCCTTCCATTATTCTCTCTTTGAGTTTCATGGTCAAAGATCTCAATGATTCCTCTGCTTCCTGCCTTCAGAGTGCTTGGAGGGACCATTTATCCTGTCCCTGGAGTTTTGAGACAAAGAACAATTTCTGGGAAAGCATGGCTATGTGTACTGAGCCCTTGGAAAGTAGCAGGATTCTTTCTCTGAGATACTTTCCTCCCTGTCCCCCCAACTCCCTCCATCCTTTAAAAATATATATTTCCCTCTTACCCCAAATCTAGGACTGGTGTCAACTTGCCCTTGTCTTTCTCAGCTGCCTAGAGTGTGATCTACTGGTGCTCAGTTCTTGAGTCAGTCCTGAAAAGTTCAGGAAGTATAGTAAAAACATCGGCTGCCCCAGGGGAGGAGGGTCAGGATTCGGGGTAGAAGTGAGCTGCCACCAGGGTAGATGTTTGGCGAGCAGGGTTAAGCTCTGATAGCCCATTTAGCTTTCCGATTCGCAGTTGAACTTCCTGCTCTCATAGATTTTTTTTTTTTTTTCCCAGGGAGCTTGGTGTCCTTTACTGCCCTCTAGCTTCAGTAAGGAGCCATTTGGGTACCCTAGAGAGATTTTAATCACTTTAAGCCTCAGAGTGAAGGGATTGGAATCTCTATTTCTTTTCTCTTTCAAAAGACCCCTCTGTTCCTACGTAAATTCTTGGGTGCAAACTGCAACCTAGGTGGCACAGCCCTGTTAAACTTCCCCCAGCAGCATCCATGCTCTAGGATGGATCAAAAAGTCCTGTTATACCAATGCATTACAGCATTAAATGAACAAACCATTCTCCACTACAACATTCGATGATACAGTTTCCTATAACACACATGTCTAGTTTCACATAAAAGAGCTAGATCCTCTTTTTCATATAAGGAGGTCAATAAATGATATCTAAAATGGAAATATCAGGAAATATTGGTATAATCATGTTAGTTAGAAATATGGAGGTAACTGTCACAAAAATAGCTAAAAGAGCTGAAAATGTTTGCTTCTGAACAGTATTGTTATACGTCTTGGTAGAATTATTTTAGTTTTGAAACTTATAGCTTCTTGACTTTGAGGAAAATTAACTTTTAAAAAAAGAGCATCTTTTTTTCTTTTTTTTAACTTTGATGGACACAAAGTTTGTCTCCATGGATTTTATATATATATATATATATATATATATATATATATATATATATAGTCTCAAAGTCCTAATTTCTTTTTGATTTCACTCTTTCATGTTAGTAGCTTTCCTCAAATATGTGATATCCATGGTTACTAGCTCATATTGAAACGTGTGACACTGACTGTCAAAAAAAAAAGCTGATTGTAAGCTCTGTGTTGGGGGGGTGGGGCTTACTGAGAGGTAGCCTGAACTGTCGAGTGACTGGAATGGGCTTCTTCATTAGGGTTCCCAAATGACAGCATCTGTAGGGGTTTTTTTCCCCTTGGACTCATCTTTTCCCAGTGTGACCTTACTGCCTCTCATCAAGAGCTGAGACTCTGTTTTCACTCCCCTGAATCTGTTAGGCCTTGGGACTGCTTTGATCAATAGAATAAGTGGAAGTGATGCTGGGCCAGTTCTGGGCTTGGTCTTTAACTAGCCTGGCAGCTCTGCTTGCTGTGTCTGGAAGCTACTCTCTATGTACGAAGTACAGCTCTGCCCTGAGAAGCCCAAGCCATGGGCAGACTCTGGAGAATGAGACTCCTTGGGAAGAAAGAGAGAGACAGAGAGGCAGACAGACAGACAGCCAGCCAGACGGACGGACGGACAGAGAGACAGACAGACACACACACACACACACACACACAGGAGTGAGAGCAAGAGTAAGAGAGAGGCCAAGGATCACTTAGGTGCCAGAATGTAAATGATGGAGCCATCTTGGCAGTGGATCCTCCCGCTTCAGCTACCTCAGCTGATACTGTAAGGGTCAGAGATGACACGGTCAGCTGAGCCCTTCCTTAATTCCTGACCCATAAAACTGTGAGCGAAGCAAAATGACTGTTTTAAACCACTAAGTGTGGGGTAGGTTTTAATGCAGCAGTAAATAACAGAGATGCTGTGTTATGGAGACTTTGCTTTCAGGCTTGTGCTGATTCCTCCTTTGAGAGGTGCGAGGTGTCTCCTGTTCTCGAGCCTTCTGTCGTCCAGATCAGCCTGCTTCTGACTTTTTATAGGTTTTCTTTTTCTCAGGTCTGCTAAGTCAGTTGTTACCAGTCCATTTGCTTTTCAGCTTCCAAAATTTAATTACTCTAATTTCTCGTATTGTCTTCTTCCTTGCAGGTTTACCTGTTTTGTTCTCTCCTCACTATAGTTTTTGTGGCATTTGGCAGACAGTGGAGGTCAATATATACATTCAATCTGCCACATTTAACTGAATGTCCCCTACAAGTTTTCTTAAGTACTTAAAATGACAATGGTGGCTTGGGGCTTTCAGCAAAGAGAAGTAATAGTTTTGGGGAGTCTTTTTGGCCCAGGGAAATTTTCTCTGATTGCTCCATAAAAGATGGGAAGGGAGTAGGGCTGATTCAGGGACCAAGCTTGATTCTGATTCTGGTCAGGAACACTGCTGCGGGTGTGATTACTATGGGGACATACTAGGTGCTACAGCTGGCTCTGGGAAATAGGCTCTTGGTTGTCAAGGGAATAAAGGACATACACATACATCCCATTATGTGTTTGCAATTGGTAAGTTCATGAAGATTCTTGAAGAAGCAAGCAGTATGGTGAGACTTTCTAGTATCAATATCACTTACCATTCGAGTATTAGCTCACTAAAAGGGAAGGTGACATGGCATATTAAATGTTTCTATAGAAAAGTCATTCTTAACTAAAAGAGGAGAAAAAAAGAGAAAAAGTAAAATGGGATTTTGTAGGTCATAGAAAAAAAAGAAAAGCTTTGCTGCTTGGAGAGTTCCAAGTTCTCAGGTGAGGATCTGAGAACTTCTCTGGCAATGTGAGTTAAAGTTCTAAGAGGAAACAGACGATCTGGGCTTTTAGGAGGCTCCAATTCAAGATGGTGATTGATGGAGGAACATCCTAATCTCACCTCCTCTCATGGACACTCCAGATCTACAGCTCCATATGGAACAATTTCTGATGAAAACCTAAAAATGACTTCTACACATTGGGCATATGAGAAAAAATTATATCAGCGCAGGTAGGAGAGGCTGAGACACAATAAATCCCATCCTCAGTGCTGTGACCTTGAATCAGGAGGGAATTCAAAACCTGGATCTTCTCCTTGAGGAGTGAAGGGCTTAAGCCTCACATCAGGCACCCCAGTTTTTAAGATCTGCACCTGAGAGATGAACCCCCAAAACATCTAGCTTTCAAAACCAATGGGGCTGGCATCCTGAGATCCACAAGGCTATAGCAAACTGAGAAATGGCTTTTATTATAATAAACAAGCAAAAATATAAAACCTTTTTTTTTTTTTTTTTAAACATCTTTATTGAAGTATAATTGCTTTACAATGGTGTGCTAGCTTCTGCTTTACAACAAAGTGAATCAGTTACACATATACATATGTTGCCATATCTCTTCCCTCTTGCATCTCCCTCCCTCCCACCCTCCCTATCCCACCCCTCTAGGTGGTCACAAAGCACCGAGCTGATCTCCCTGTGCTATGCGGCTGCTTCCCACTAGTTATCGAAACATTTTTTTTTAAACACTCCAAAAGGCAAGACTGAAACTTCCATTGAATTTATGTCAGAAAATACTTGAGATTGCCTGGTTGAACTACCTCACAACAAAAATCAAATCCACCAAACTGAGGACATTTGCAGCCCTCTCTGTTATTAATTTTTTCCCTGATTTGACTCTAGCCTCTTCTTCAACATGAAAGCTATCTGGCCCTAAATTGGATCAGAGCAATTTTAAAATTAAATATTGAAGGTGTCATTTCTTGAGGGAGGAACAAAAGCAATGGATTGCAAAACCAAGCCTAAAAACAGAGTTTCAGGGAAACAGTGAGCTGGAGAGATTTGTGACATCTGAGAGTTGGGAAGGGGAGTATGAAAAGTAACAGGGCACTTCTGGAGAAACCTTCTTGTTGGGTGAACTCCAAGGGCAACAAAAGTACATTTAATGACTTGAGGCAAGTTCATTAGGAAAGACTAGGGTGTGAGGCCAGCTCCCTGGAGCTGTGCAACCAAGAAATGAGAAAGCCCGGTTCAAGAGGAGTTTGGTGACTGAGAGATCCAGTGATCATTAAATGAAAAGGAAGAATTAGCTTAAATGTACAAAGGAATTTTATAGATCCTAGATAATTCACCAGCTCATGGGGAGTTCCAAGTTTTGTGATGAGTGAGAACTTCTCTGGCAATAAGACAACTCAAAGAGGGAAAAACTAATCAAATAACTATAGCTAAATTTAAGGGAAGCAATAGAGGGTTAGTACTTGAGAACATAGACTTTCTGGTCAGATGTTCTGGGATTTGGGTCCTTGCTTCTCCCTGGCTGGTCATGTGATTTGGGGCAAGTAACTTATTTTTTTCTGACCCTCAGCTTTAACATGGGCCTCTTTAAACATGGGATGATGAAAGGTATTTCATAGGGTTATTCTGAGGATTCAATGAGAAATTATTTGTTAAGCACTTAGCAGGTGCCTGGTACATAATAAACAGTAGCTGCTGCCACCACCAAAACTATTATCTTCATTGTAGCAGATCTGGGTTGCTGTCCACAAATGCTTCATGCTTCTTTTCCATAGGGAGTTGTTTCTGGGAAGTGGCTGCCCAAACAGGGACTACATTTCCCAACCACCCTTGCATTCAAGTGGGACCATGTGACCAAGTTCTGGCCAATGGAATGCCAGGTGAAGTCATGTACATCACTTCCAGGTGGGCCCATAAACACTTCCTAGGTGATCTGCCTTCACGCTTTCTCCCTCTGCAGGCTATATGTCAGTGGCCAGTGTGACCTTGGAAACCGTATGTTGACGATGAAAGATCCTTTGTTAGTCTGGTTCCTGAATGACCATATGGAACAAAGATTTCAGGGTTTATCTGTTAGGCAGTTAGTGTTACCTTAACAACACAAATGGCATCATTATGGCTCAGGATTGCAGTAGTCTGATCAAGTCTGAGCTCAAGAATAAGCCTTGAAGAAACCATCCAGGAAGAATCTTACATTGCCAGTGACCAAAATGGCAAAGAAAGGGGTTGTGGCTCAGCTCAGAAGACAAATTATGGCTGATCTTTATACTTTAAAAATACTCATCACATTCAGTGTTTTGTCATGAGATTTCTTTACACTGTGTCCTAAACTGCTGACTGGATGTTTGTCTGGAGAATCTCTCACTACAGACAAACCTCAGCAGAAGGTCATGAGGGAGAGGCCATGGCCTTTGCAGGAGAAAACCCAATTTCCTTGGGTGTTGGAGCATTCATTGTTAGTGGCTAATGCCAGGGAGACTTTGATTCTTGGACTCGTCTTTGGCTGGTTTAATCCCAGGGCACCACAGTTCTTTCTGCTACTCTACTGAGGGTTCAAGTTATTTCAAAAACTGAGCAACTTTTAAAAATGTTGGGTGTTCAGGTTCCATATCTAGGATCTAGCCAGGTTAGATTATCTCAAGGAAAACTGGGCTGGGAAGTCCAAGCCATTCAAAGTGATGTATTGCTTTCCCTCTCTTGTTATTTGTAACAGCTGTTCTCTCCTCATTATTTTTTGAGAAAAAAAAAAAAAATCCTAAACCACTCAAAGCACGCGCCACTTCATAGAGTCAAGTACCAAACTATCTTCTTGGGTAGTCTGCTTTACAAACAAACTGAAATTGTTCTCTAGGTAGGAGTGGGTGTCATTCCCTAGCCTTTATTTGGAAAATGGTGGTGAGGATGTGGGGAGTGGGTGTTAAGAAAGGGAATGCCTGAAACTGTGCCAAAGAACTGTGGCATGGCTGTGGGGATTGGACGGTTTTCAGGCTCGATTGTTACTTGTTCTGCATCTTCCCCTCACTTTTCCCCATATCTTCTCAAACTTTTGGTTTTCTCCTTGGGGTCCTGTGATGCTAGTCTTAATGGCAAAGCCATATAGCTGGATGGGAGGGAAGCAATGGCACGGGAATCATGCACATGGGCTCCCACTGTTCTGGGTGGGTCTAAGTGTAGTCAATTAGAAGAGGGTAGAGTGTTTTAAAAGTGGTGGGTCTTGGAAGATTGAAGAATCAGGCAGTGCACTGAGATGCCCTGACTCAAGACTCCTGAGGCATGAATGTCAGAAAAGCCAACTCTATCACTTGATACAACCTGAAGGCAAGTGTTATTTTTATAGTTTCAAGTCCTGCACCACAGTCTTAACCAGAATCTGAATCTTAAACTGGGCTGGTAGTGGGCAGTCAGTGATTTTAGATGTCTGGTAGAAGTAAACTATTTTTTTTAAAAAATATTTATTTATTTATTTGGCTGCACTGGATCTTAGTTGCAGCACGCGGGATCTTTTTTGCCGCAAGTAGGGTCTTTTAGTTGCGGCGTGCGAACCCTTAGTTGTGGCATGTGGGATCTAGTTCCCTGACCAGGGATCGAACCCGGGCTCCCTGCATTGGGAGCACAGAGTCTTAGCCACTGGACCACCAAGGAAGCCCCGAAGTAAACTCTTTTTAAACCCCTTCCTCTCATTTATCATCTCTCCTCAAGGTCATTGTTAATGCAGGCTTCACTTATGGACTCCAAGTGAGATGGTGAGGAACAAAACCCCTTTCAGTCCTTTTAGAAAACAATTATTGTCAGCTCTTTTGATTTACATGACCAGGAAGAAGTCAAAAAGTATCAGGGGATATTCAGGAATTAACCAGAAGTGCAAGGCACTTGAATACTGTGGTGTGTCATGGTTGAATAACAATGACAAAATGGTTCTGCTTTGGATTTTTCTCTCTAGTAAGTCATCTTGACCCACTGTGAGACTCATGGCCTGGCAGGTAGCTGATTCTGTGTGGAAGGCAGAATTCTCCGATGACCCCTAATGGCCACACTTTTGTACAATACCCTCCCCTTGAGTGTGGGAGAGACCTGTGAATATGATAGGATATTACCCTTGTGATTAGGTTTCTAATCAGTTGAGGCTGAGTTAATCAAAAGGGAGATTATCCTGTGTAGGTCTGAACTAATCAGATGTGCCCTGAAAAGAAGGTAGAGCATTGAGACCTTCCCCTGATGGCTGGAGGAAGCAGGTTGTGAACTACCCATGGAGTCCACATGGTCAGGACCCTCCCAGGGAGCAGCCTCCAGATGAGAGTGGCCCTGGCCAGCAGCCGGCAAGAAAGTAGGGAACTTCCTGCCAACAACTTAGATGAGCCTGGAAGAGGACCTTGCGCCCCAGATGAGGATGCAGAGCCAGTCACACCTTGAATTCAGCCTCATGAAATGTACCCAGATCTCAGGCTCAGAAACTGAGATAATAAATGGGTGTTGTTCTTAGCTAATAAGTTTGTGGCAAAGTGTTAGCCAGCAATAGAAAACTGATACACTCTGTTATCAGCAAACTTCTTTTTTTTAAGTCTGGGAAATCAGCATTTGATTTATATAGGGCTATAGGTCATTTCACTCTCAATACTATACTTGTGGAACTTCCCTGGTGGCGCAGTGGTTAAGAATCCACCTGCCAATGGAGGGGACACGGATTTGATCCCTGGTCCAGGAAGATCCACATGCCGTGGAGCAACTAAGCCCGTGCGCCACAACTACTGAGCCTGCGCTCTAGAGCCCGCGAGCCACAACTACTGAAGCCTGCACGCCTAGAGCCCGCGCACCGCAACAAAGAGTAGCCCCCCTCGCCATGACTAGAGAAAGCCCGTGCACAGCAACGAAGACCCAACACAGCCAAAAATAAAAAATTAATTAATTAAAACAATACTATACTTGTGACATAATGCGAAAAATAATATACTTTAAAAAAAGAATAATATCTTGTTTATCTTTGAAGAACTCACCAAAGTTCTGCATTTCTCATTTAATTACTAACTACAAAGATAATTTGGGAATATATACATATATACGTATATATTCTGTGTGTATATATATAAAATCTATATATGAGGAATATATAAATTAGATGGATGGGTAGGTAAATAGATTATACATATATACACACACGTACAAGGAATTGCCTTATGCAGTTGTTGGGAGCTGGCTAAGCAAATCTGAAGGGCAATCAGTCAGAAAGAGAATATCGCAAGCAGGCTGGACACCAGATGGCACGGACTTGAAGCTTTTTGTCCACAGGCAGCAAGCCGTCTAGAAGGAAGATCCAGGGGGAAGGGAGGACAATTGCAGGCTATGTGCTTTTTTGTATCAAGACAGACCTTAATTAATAAACTTTTAAAATTAACAAACTTTTTTTTAGAGCATTTTTAGGCTCAAAGCAAAATTGAGTGGAAAGTACAGAGAGTTCCCATATACCCCTATTCCCACACATGTATAACATTCCCCACATTCGGCACTAGAGTGGTCCATTTGTTACAACTGATGAACCTACATTCACACATCACTATCACCCAGAGTCCATAGTTTACATTAGGGTTCACCCTTACTGGTGTATATTCTATGGGTTTGGGCAGATGTGTAATGACATGGATCCAACATTGCAGTATGATACAGCAGGGTTTCACTGCCCCCAAAATCCTCTGTGCTTGGTCTTTTCATCTCTTTCCAAACCCCACCTCTGGCAACCATGGATCCATTTACCAGCTCCATAGTTTTGCCTTTTCCAGAATGCCATATAGTTGGAATCATACAGTATTAGCCTTTTCAGATTGGCTTCTTTCACTTAGTAATATCCTAAGCCCTCTTTTAAGAGTCTTCCAACTGATTAACTCAGGCCTTCCCTGGATATTCTCCTTTTCGATGGACTTAAAGGCAACTGAGGAGGGACTTTAATCACATTTTGCAAAATTCCTTCACAGCAGCACTTATATTAGTGTTTGATTGACTAACTGGGAAAAGATGTGTGCAAGCTACAAAATGGCCCTTCTTCCCTTCTGTCTTCCAGCTTTCCTGAGAGAATATTCCTTGCAACCCATCCTAGCCAGAAACATGCTAGAAAGGGACTTCTGCGACTGTAGTCAGGCGTAGTTAGTTGACCCATCAAAAGTCATCAGACTTGAAGTAGGTAAGGTGCTCAGGACAGGGCAGTTTAGCTCTTGTATCATGATATTTTAGATATTTTAGATATATTAAACTGAGACTTTACAATGAAAAATACCTCATCAGACATATACATCTTTGACAATTTCTCCATCTATCAATTATCGTTCTATCAATCAATCAAAATTCATTAATTCATACCTATACTTCCAATTCCAATCTTATGCCTCAGTATTCATTTTAGCCTTCCTCCTTTCCATATTTAAAAATTTCTTCCCAGACATTAAGAAACATGGCTCAACTTGAGGACACGGGGAGGTGGAAGGGTAAGCTGGGACAAAGTGAGAGAGTGGCATGGACATATATACACTACCAAATGTAAAATAGATAGCTAGTGGGAAGCAGCTGCATAGCACAGGGAGATCAGCTCGGTGCTTTGTGACCACCTAAAGGGGTGGGATAGGGAGGGTGGGAGGGAGACGCAAGAGGGAGAAGATATGGGAACATATGTATATGTATAGCTGATTCACTTTGTTATAAAGCAGAAACAAACACACAATTGTAAAGCAATTATACTCCAATAACGATGTTTAAAAAAAAGTAGGTAACCAAAAAAATCTTTTTCATTAAATTAGGATCTGTTTTCACTTAAAAGAAAAAAAAAAAGAAACATGGCTCATATTACCCTCAATATATTTATCTGTTCAATCAATTGACTTATCTGATTGCAATAACCAATCTCCACACACTCCATCCACCCCCACTTGCCCTCTCCTCCTCACTGTCTAGATTCCCAGATTGCTGGGCAAGTGGCTGCACGCCTCACTGACTCTTCCTTGGATGCTGAGGTCTTTGCACACAGAAGGGAAGGGGAAGAAATGAAACAGGGAATTGGAAGGGAGGATGAGAAAAGTGGACGGGAAGGAAGGATGTTAGTTTGAAATAATTGAAAGTTCTTTTCCTTTTCACACTTCCTTGTTTTCGATCTCACCCTTATTCAGCCAGACGTATCCATTACCTTAGGGAAAATTCAGATTGTTAAGTTGGGAATGCAAAGAGTTAAAAACAAGTCCATATTCAGCCTTTGACTTCCAATATGAGAAATTTTGAGTCCACAGTAACACAACGAATCTTTAAACCTTGGCTTTATCAGGAGAGCAGTGTTTTCTAAATTCCAAATACTCCCTTAAAATATGAATAGCCTAGCTTGGTAGACTATGTCAAAGTGTAGAGAAGACAGTTGATGGTATGTAAGGGATGTTCCTGCCAAATAGGAAGAGAAAGTGGAAAGCCTTCTATAGGGAGGAAGGAGTTGTAAAAGGATGGAGAATGGAGTGAAGATGCTGCCCTAGGCCTCAGCCTGGGGAGGCCTGTTGGAAAGAAGGAGAAGCATCAGATAGTTGAGGGAATAGCTAGAAGCAGAGGTTACCTGTGCCCGGCTTCCCATTTATAACTTTAAGAGGAGCTTGCCCTTTAGGGCTCCCTGTGCATCCTCATGGCAAGTGTAGTAGAGCAGCGATGGCACTACGGCACGCTTAGGCAGAAGGAGGCCCGAGACCAAGCCCTCTGTTCTCCATGGCCTGTAGGTGGCACATAGGGACACAGATGTTCTGATGTCCTTCCGTTGTGCCCCCGCCTCCTCCTGAAGCATGTGGCAAGGAACTGAAAGTGCTTGCTGGTAACCTTTGCCAACTGGACGACTGGAGCAAAGGAAAAGGGACTTTGCAGGTGAGGACAGCAGGCAGCCTTCCCAGGGTGGGGACAGAGCAAGAGTGGCAGCCATACCTCAGGGAAGCCATGGCACCAGGGAGAGCTGAGAGGGGGTCTGTGAGCAAGCACCCTAGGAGCAGGTACCACTTCCCGCCACGCTGAGAGTCCAGGTCCAGAGTCACAGCATCTGAGGCTCCCCGCACAGCAGCAAGAGTGCAGACAGAACCCAGGCCCAGAGACGCTTGGGCTAAGACACCGAGCAGAGGGCAATGTGTATATTAGGGGATCCTTTACCCAGCCCCATGAGGATATTTAAGTTTAGCCCTGCCCCAAGATATCACCTTGATGTGGATGGGACAGGGTGAGGGAAATCCTCTTAAGGCATGAAGAATCCATTCTGTTAGGGTGTTAGACTTAGAAAAGCTATTGAGCCAAAAGAAATTGAGTTGATCACAGAATCTTTTAAATTAAAAATCCTCTCTTTGCCATCTCCTTTTTCCAACACCACCACCCCTCCACCACCAGCCCCAAGGAATCAGGGAATGAAACTGCAGGAGTAGTTTGAGATTGATAATGGAAAATAAAGGACAGTACATTTCAGTTGTAGTGTATACACGTGGACCCCAACACATTACTAAACAACCCCATACCTCAGGCCCTGCCTTGGGGAGTGAGAGCCATGTGGGCACCATGTTGTTCTGTCCTGGAACCGGACACTTAAGTGCACCAGTTGGAATCCCTTTGGCCTGGCTTTCGCTGATTCAGCAAATTACTTAGGCGAGGATGATCCATTGTCAAACAGATGATACCAGCAGGGAATGCATGTCTGGCAAACATAGCCATCAATTTGCAGATTGTTGCGGTATCTGTGGTAACGAGGACTCTGTATCTTTTTCCAATTTAAGAAAATTTCTTGCAGTTCTCTGGGATATGATGATATGTGGTTCTTGACATCCGAATGAACTGATATAATTCTAACAGTATGCTGCATATTCCTGTGGCACTGGTGGGTATTTTGTACTGATTTGCTTTACAGTTTTCAAGGTGAGCTTGACATCTTAGGATTGCTAGTGAATCTGCTTTACATATCAGGGAACTTTTCCTAATATAGGTGAAAGTTTTGGTTACTTTCTGGTTGTTCCTACAATGGTAATTTCCATGTGCAAATATGAAACCATTCCTCCAGGGGTCGTGCTTCGATCTTCCTTGCACATCTTGTGGTGGTTTGTTAAGAATGGTATCCTCACCATGAACATCTAGATCAACTCTATGGACATTTCCTTATTATTTCAAAAACTGCAGAGAACAGGGATTTTGTAATAATTGATCCAGAAAGTCCCTAGCACATTAGGAATGCCTAACAATAAGCAAAAGCAATGAGAGAGGTAAATACTGCTCTGTACTTAAGAAAACTCAGTTCTGCTGCCCCATCAAATTGGCTGCCTAAGTCGAAATGGAAGATGTAAAAAAACTGAAGTGGAAACTTGTTATGGATTCCTTCCCTCTCAGACCTACAATGGAAATGTCTCCTAGGAATTAGTCTTTTAA
Source organism: Eubalaena glacialis (assembly GCF_028564815.1). Classification (NCBI taxonomy): domain Eukaryota; kingdom Metazoa; phylum Chordata; class Mammalia; order Artiodactyla; family Balaenidae; genus Eubalaena; species Eubalaena glacialis. The sequence goes on from NC_083717.1 coordinate 148,246,603, forward strand.
TTAATTACTAAAATACTGTAGGCTTAATCTCTTAATAAAGTAAGTACTGCTACTGGAACACTTCTTAGTAGATGAATCACCTGAATCATTTCTACTTGTGAGAATAAAAAAAAAAGCGGTAAGCAGTTTTATTAACTTCCTGTCATGTTTATTTCTTGTCAAGTCCAAGTTCAATCCAGTTCTGCTGAATATGAACTCAGTTTTCCTTTTTGATATTTCCCTTAAAGACTTTAATTTTCAGAGTTGAAATCATGTTGAAGAAGATAAAGGAAATATTGGATAAAAAGATAAAAAGATGAAGGCTATGGAGAAATGATAAACACCAGGGCAATAAGACAAATAATGATTTGCACCCCAAAGGCTGTTCCATGTAGTCATGTATTAAACCATAAAAGAAAAAAAATCAACCCAATTTTCCTTTGGAAAAGCTTAAGAAGCAGAGGGAGTAAGGTCAGAATCTATTATATAGCTCAATGGAAAAATACAGAAGGTATGAAAAAATGCTGAATTTTACTTCATACCATGAAATCCACAGCAGGGTTATACAGAGGAGAGAGAGGGATAAGGTCTCAGTGACCAGGTCTGAGGAAGGGACAGGGTATATTCTAGCCCACAGTGGTTAGGAGTTAGAGTCATTCAGTTAGATGTGAAACTATGTGGTCTCAGAGCACTATGGTACCACTGGCTCCTACTCTTCACTCTGTTAATCTTCTTTCACCTCATATTTTCACCAGTGACGAGGAGAAAAATTATAATAACTACTTGTTGGTGAGCATTTATCATACATCTGACACCGTTCTAAATGTTTTACTTATTTTTCTCAAATAAGACATTAGGCTATTAAGATGTGGACTAGTTAAATAGTAATTGATGACAAACTCTAAATTCATATAGGGTCTTTTCTCCATTGATTAGCACATGGAGAAAATGGGGTGAACAATGAGATCAAACTTCAGGTCGTGAATTGTTCAGGTCTGAGGTTGTTTATCAACTTTATTGCCTAAGAGACTTGAACTCTAGGGCTTACTATTTATTGGTGTGGTAAAAGCATTGGACCAAGGGCAAAGAAATGAAACATCTGATTCTATGACCATGACCGCCATTGGGAGGGTGGGGGCAGAGATGGTGAGCTGTCCACAGTTGCTAGGAGCAGCTGCTCAGCCATGGTCCAGCTATATTTCCTAGACCACTTTGTATCGGGGTGGGGCGATGTGTCCAATGCAACATGAGTGGAAGTGACATAGGTCACTTTCAAATTGGCGTGGTTAAAAAGCATGTGTATTAAAAAAAAAAAAAAAAAAAAGCATGTGTATTTTCTCTATCCTCTCTCTCCCTGTCTACCCACTGGATCTTGATGCCCAAGGTGGCTTGGGAGCCCTGTACTGAAGATGGCAGAGCTTCTGAAGCCCAAGTTTCTGAAAAACTCTTGTGTAGAGCAGAGACCCCCGCTTCCCACGCCCTTCCACTCCACATGTACCCCTGCACACTGAACAGGAATACCTGCTTTATTTTATACATGACATAAACTCACATAAATAAACAAATGTTTTAACCACTGAGATTTCTGGGTTTACCTCTTACAGCAGCTAGGATTACTCTGACTAATAAGAAAGACTATTTTGCCCTATTAAATTCTAAAATTTTATGTTAGTTTTCTTAACAACAGAAAATTTGGTAGCAAAAGAGGCAAGTTGGAAAGAGTTCCATTTTAGATGGATACAAGGCAAATTTTTAGAAATCACAGCAAAGAAAAATGAAAGTAACCATTTTTTTTCTTGGAAAACTAGCATTTAAATATTTCATAATTTCAAAGAAAAGCAGGTAGAGTTTGAGAGTGTAAACCAATAGACAGAAAAATAACTTTCATTTCCATAGTGCTTCATAATTTTAAAGTATTTTTCTTTTCCTCAATTTATTTAACACTTACGGTAATTCTGGAAAGTCATGTGGCAATAATGATGATGATTATAAAAAAATAACGGTGAAGGTTTTGAGTGCTCTATTCCAGGCTCTGCGTTAAGAGCTTTACATGTATATCTTATTTAATTATGACACCACCACCAGAGATTGGCACTATAATTATCCCTATTTTAAAAATGAGAAAATTGAGACCTAGGGATGTTAAAGGTCAAGTTAAATGTCACATCCTAGTGAGTGGTAAAGTCAGGAACCTAACCTGAGGCTGACTGTGAAGGCTGTTCCCTCTACCTCCATGTCATGCCGACTTCCCCCTTGTGCCCGGCGTGGTCGCCACTTGTGGATGAAGCTGTTATGGCCCAGAGAGTTGAAATGTGTAGCTTGGTCTGAACTGCCAGGGTTTGTCAGAGTCAGATTTTCTGACTCTGACTTGAGTACTCTTTCAACTTGGAATACCATAAATTAAAGCAAACACTAACTTGGTTATGGGGCAGACAGTCAATATTTTTAGAGTGTTTATAGAAAGGAAGTAATTTTGGCCTGGCAAAAGAGCAAACTGAAGGTAGTTTTACATTCCTATTTCAAAAAGAATCACTCAAATTGGGAAAATTCCCATGGTGCTGGATCTTTCTGTGGGCGATTCAGGGAGAGCAAACCCCTTCTGCTCCTGTTCCAGCTCTTTTAAAAGCAAATTTTGTAGATTATCTCCCTGGGCTTGCTGCCTTCTGAGTCTGATGTACAAAATTGCTTGGTATTTGGCAAATTTTGGCTGGCAAGAAAGCATCTGTGTGGTTAGTTTTGTGTCTGACTCTTGCTGGGAGGTTAAGGCCAGTTTTGATGTCGGTACGCCCACATCCCATCTATCTCCATTCTGACACAATAGAAGTGCAGTCAGGAGGAGAGGAGCCAAGGTGGGCTGGACCACACAATGGTTAGCAGAGCTCCAAAGTCACACTTCCTGGGTTCAAGGCCCATCTGCATCATGCTCTGGTAAGTGACCTTGGACTCTATGCCTTAGTTTCCTCATCTGTAAAAGGGGTATCTTAGTCATTTGGGGCCGCTATGACAAAGTACCATAAACTGGGTGGCTTATACACAACAGAAATTTATTTCTCACAGTTCTAGAGGCTGGATGTCCAAGATTAGGGTGCCAGCATGTCAGGTCCTGGTGAGGACCCTCTTCTGGGTTGCAGACTGCCATCTTCTCATTGTATCCTCACAGGGCAGAAAGAGGGAGAGCTCTCTGGGGTCTCTTTTATAAGGGCACTAATCTCATTCATGAGGCCTCCACCTTATGACCTAATTACCTCTCCAAGGCCTCGCCTTCTAGTACTGTCACATTGGGGGTTAAGATTTTAACAAATGAATTTTGGGGAAATGCATTCAGTCCACTGCAATGGGGAATAAGGGTTTTGCTTTATGTGGATAGACAACATAATGCATGTCAAGGGCATAGGCTTTGAAATGATTCACACTAAGTGCTCAGTAAAATTTAGTTATAGTTGTGAAAGAAAATGTCTGAAAAGGACAGAGTGTCTAAGAACAACATAGTCTTCTTGTTTGTTGTGAATCGTCTAGTCATATCTTCACCAGTGCCTTCTAACACTGGATTTGGCCTAGCAACACTGGTTTGAAGGAACAAGTCAGCAATAGGTTTTGAAGAAACAGGCCCAAGTCTAAGATGCAGAATTTGGCTTCAGAGCTCCTGGGAAGCAGCAGGATCCTTGGATGGGACAGCTCATTAAAATGTCGTTACAACTACCCTTCCCTCATTCTGGAAAAAAGCCAACAGGTGGCTCTTGGGGAATGTTTCACACTAACTTGTTTTTCCTTTTTTTCTTCTCATTCTCATGTTTTTCTGCTCAGAATTTAAAAAAAAATCCTGCTGTGGTCATTTTGATTTCACCACGGGTTTTTTTTTTGGGGGGGGGGATTGGGGGGTGTCAGGCAAGTCCATTCAATATCTAGTTAGTGGGGGAAACCAGCTGCTTCTCAAGGCAGAGAGAGAACAAGCTCTGTGTCCACCACCCTCTCCTCCCAACTGGTCTCTTATCCCATGGCTGCCCCAGAGGAATGTGGCTCCAGGCTGTGAGAGCCTCCGGGAAACGGGGTGCTCAGTGGGCCTGAGAAACTGAAGGCAGGAACGAGCAGGTCAGACAAGCTGAGAGGCTGGTAGGAGAAGCAAGGAGCAGGGAAGTGAGTGATGGGGCCGCAGGGCTTTGTCTGAGAGGTGGGTGAAATGTTAGGTTGCTCACAGGCTGGGAGAGCACTGCTTCCAGGAAAGGACGGGCAAGAGGAAGAGGTGAAGAGTCAGCTCTGGAGCTTCGTTATGCTGGAATGCGGCCCAATTCCAACGGGTCTTCTCTTATTCTCCTGTTCCTCTTCCTGCATCTATTTCTGGAAATGCAAGTCCTTGGGCCTTCTTTGTAGTTTTGCTCAGCTAATGGGTTTCAATAGCAGTTCAGAGTCTCTGGGCCCTTTCCTTTGACTCCTTCCTAAGCTCATCATCAAGATTGGACCAGATCAGTTATTCTTGCTTTCCAAGTGTATAAATTATAAATAACCTTCCTGAGGAAAGAGCACTGGACTGGGAGGCTGGAGCTCCAGCATCGTCTCCACTTGTGTGATCTTGTCATCACTGTAGTGAAAACTGTGATGCATCACCCAGATGCCCCCCCCCTCAGGACTGAGGCTCCAGTCCCCTAACTGCTGGGGGCATTGGCAGCTGATGGCTCACAGCTGAATCCATCTGTAAGCATTGCCTTTGGCCTAAAGCAGTGGTTCTTAATGGGGACAATTTGGTCTCCCAGGGCATTTGGTAGTGTCTGGAGACATTTTTGGTTGTCATAACGGAGGAGTGGGATGTGACGGGTGTCTAGTGGGTAGAGGCTGGGGATGCTGCTCAACAATGTACAGTCCTCCGGACAGCTTCCTACAATAAAGAATCAAGTAGCCCAGAACGTCAATAGTGCTTCAGGTTGAGAAACGCTGCCCTAAGGGAGCCACTTTACCCAAGATTAAACCCCCTCCCCAGAGGCAGCCTGCATACTTTAACAGGTTTATGGCCAGGTACAAAAGCCTGACCCTTGCTTCAATTTAGGGACAATTCAAAAAGGCCGTTCCAGCTCAGCGCTTTCTATGGGATTGGCTGAGGCCTCTGCTGTGGCGCTGTCACAGTTCAACACCTCCCTCTGCCCAGTCCTGCTGGTTGCCTCATGCTATAGACTGAGTATTTGTCCCTCCCCACCCCTGATTTCATATGTTGAAACCTAATGCCCAATGTGATGGTATTAGGAGATGGAGCCTTTTGGAGGTGCTTAGGTCATGAGGGTGGAACCCTTATAAATTGGATTAGTGCTCATATAAAAGAGACCCTACAGAGTTCCCTAGTCCTGTCTACCATGTGAGGACACAGTGAAAAGATGGCCATCTATGAACCAGGAAGCAGGCCCTCACCAGACACTGAATCTACCAGCACCTTGATCTTGGACTTCCCAGCTTCCAGAACTATAAAAATTAAATTTCTGTTGTTTACAAGATATAGTCTATGGTATTTTGTCATAGCAGCCTGAATGGATTAAGACATCTCACAGATTATGAGGAACACTTCCCCAGTAAACCTCCTGCACACAAATCTCCATCTCAGAGGCCGTTCCCCAGGGTGCTCAGACTAAGGCACTTGGTATCAAAAGTAATCCTCAGAAGCAGACTGAATGCTTCCCCCTTTTGCTACTTGCTGAAAATGAGGCAGATTTCATTGCACTCATAAATTTCTATTAGTAATGTGTGACAGAAATTGCTAGTTGTATCTAATGTCTCTTCTCCCATTTTTATGTCACAACAAAAATTTTCATGGGACATATGCTGCCTATATGCTAGGTTAGGCTTGATAATATGACCATATTCTGACCAATGGGAGGTAAGTGATTCTGATGTGTGCACCTTCTGGGCTGGGCTCTTATGGAAAAGGATGGCGTCCTCCCCTTTCTATTTTCCCCTTCGGCTGGACTGCAGATATAATGATGGAGGATGGAGCAGTTATCATAAAAGCCTCATGCTGAGGATGTCAAAGTAGCAAAATAGAGGGACTTGGGTCCATGATGATTATCGTGCTACCATACAACCTCTGGGCTACTTTTTAGGACTGTTATGTGAGCGAGAACTCTCTGTTACAGCAGCCAACTCAATACAGGCATACTTTGGAGATAAAGCGGGTGCAGTTCCAGACCACAGCAATACAGTGAATATTGCAATAAAGTGAGTCACCTGAGTTTTTGGTTTCTCAGTCCATATAAAACTTATGATTATACTATACTGTTGTATATTATGTGTGCAATAGCATTTTGTCTAAAAAAACAGTGTACATACATTAAAAATACTTTACTGTTAAAAAGTGCTAAACCTCATCTGAGTTTTCAGCAAGCCATAATCTTTTTGCTGGCGGAGATTTGCTTTTGCCTGCCCTGATGTTGACGGCTGCTGACTGATCAGGGCAGTGGCTGCTGAAGGTCGCAGTAGCTGTGTCAATTTCTTAAGCTAAGACGACAATGTTCCTAATGCCCCCAAACAATTATAACAGTAACATCAAAGATCATTAGTCACAGATCACCATAACAAATCTAATAATGAAAAAGTTTGAAATATTATATGAATTACAAGAAGGTGACACAGAGACACCAAGTGAGGAATAGCTGCTCCAAAAATGTTGCCAACAGACTTGCTTGATGCAGGGTTGCCACAAACCTTCAATTTATAAGAAAGGCAGTATCTGTGAAGCACAATAAAGTGCAATAAAATGAGGTCTGCCTGTATGTAAGCTATATACATCCTTAGCATAATAAAATGATGATAATAAAGGCCTTAAAAAGATGTATTATTTTTAGTGATGTTTCATTAATCACATTTTAAATTTACATTCTCAAAATAACCACATAATTTTATGATTGAATCCTATGTCTACGTAGTAGTTTTATCCAATAACAGAGAGTAAAATTGGGAGTGAGGGTAAGTATATCAGAATCCCCTAAAGACTTGTTTCAGAAATATACATATTCAGCTCTTTCCTCTACAGAGATTATAATATACCTTTGGGATGGAGTATATTTCAGGTAGATGTTTTGAAAACTTAGGGTAGTGTATGAAACTCTGATGTGTCACCTTGCCTCATATAGAAAGCACAGAGCAGGAGCTCAATAAATGTCTTTTGAATAACTAAAAATTCCTGGGGTTGGAGATATATACTATGGAATTTTTCTTCTTCTTTTTTAATTGCAGTGCTAACAGCCCCTCATGAGAACTCAGAAGGCAGGTCTATGTTCCCAGGACATAAACATATAAAGCTCAGCAGATTTGTGAATATCTAAGAGGTAAAGAAAAGGTAAGAGCAAAGTTAGGTAGAACTCTACCACTTGCTTTTAACAGATATATTAATAGATATATTTTAAACCTGTGTTTGAAGTCTAAAATTTCTCAGAGAGATACAGGTGATAGGAAGGTGATATTGTAAGCAGACATGGTAGGTACATTAGGTAACCCTCTCATTTTGGCCAAAGATTCACTGGGTACTTAAGTAAAATATTTATAGGTAGGTGACATTTGGCTAAAACTTTTGTAGCCTATAACTTTGTTTACTGCCTCTAACTTAGAAGTGTCAGTACACATTGGTACAATAGTTGTGTCTAGTTATTTCAAATAGCTATGTAAAGCCAGATTAGGAAGTAATAAAGATCCTACTATAACATAGAACTTTATTTATGCCTCTTGTTGAGCTCAAGAATTGGGTAGGGGGTGGGATGATGCTGATTAAAACAAGAGTTCCGCTTTAGTGCTCATTTGCCCTGGTGCCTCTGTTGTGGGTGCGTCTCCTAGAATTCAGTGTTCGGGCTCCACTACTGTTTCCCTGCACTAAGGCCCCAAATGCCTCAGACTGCAGCTGTAGGAGAGTAAAAAAACTTCCTCTCCCCTCGAAGGTTCAGTAACTGGGCCTCTGCAAGCCAAACTGACAAAAGATGGATTAATGGGAGAAAAGAAAACTGAATTTATTTACACATGCAGTGTGCATACATGCAGGAGAAACTCAGTGATGAGTAATTCATAGGGATGGTTAGACACAGGAGCTTATATACCATTTTAACAAAGAGCAGTAAAATTGTGGAAAAGTGATAAGATGAAGGAAAAGGGGTTTAGGCTCTCAGGGGTGGCAAACTATGGGAAGGTAAACATATGGGGGAAACTAATGGAATATAAGAGTTGTTTAGTAAGCTTTCTTATGTAGATTCCTCTCACTGCTGTCTCTGGGCTGATAAGAGTCTAGAGTCTCTGGTGATTAAGAGTTTTGCCCTTCCAGGTACAAGAGAGGGGAGGGGGAGCCCATTCACAAAGTGAAATTTCTACTCAGTTTTAGGCAAACAGGGGGAGGGTAGAAAGCTTTTGGGTGGTTTTTGTCTGTGTGTGTGTGTGTGTGTGTGTGTGTGTGTGTGTGTGTGTGTGTGCTGTTTCTCAACTGCCCTCAGCTTCAAATAATCCCCATGTCAATGCAGCAGGTTTTGGGGTAGCATATTCTGATCCCCTCCACAGCCCAGGGGGCAGGAGATGGATGGGAGCTCAGGTGTTACGCTACCTTTTAGACTTTGGGTTTGTCCTTTATGCTGAAGCCCTCTCCTTTTTCCTTAACTTCATCCTGTTACTTTCTTAGGCTTTTTCATGACCCTCCTGCATCCTCTAGTCTCTCTGTTACTCATGAACATTTAGCTTCATCTTCTCTTGCTAACAGCCTCAATCTTTCAGTATTTGAATAAGTTCAAAATCTTAAGAGGGAAACTGGCTCATCTTCATGTGCCAGGCTAAGTCAGGCTATGCTTATTAACTCCCCCATGGATTAACTGCCTTTGGGTCAGAGATCACCTGGCCAAGGATTGCATACCTGTCCCCCTGACCCCATCCTGTCATTTCCCTGAGCACAGGCCAAAGGAAGGGAGGAGTATTACCTTCTAAGCAGTATTAGCTTAGAAGAGGAAGCTGGACACTTCTAATGATATGAGCAGTTCCCAAAGAAAGGCATTCCTATATGTTAGAAATCAAATTCCATTGTGTCATGAAGAAACTACTTATTAAGAGTCTGCCTTGAAAGTTTTATGCAGTTCTGTAAGATCTTAATTTAGTTGAAGATGATCTTTCTTGATTTTGCATGTATTTATTGACTTCAGAGGAGATTTAGACATAAATTCCAGACCTCTGTTAGGTATGCAGAAATCCTATAAGGGGAAGCAGACTCAATCAGCCTTTTAGTATTTTAAGAATGTGGACTGTTGAACGGGAATGGTATCAGAGTTAAGAAATTCCACATTTTAGGGATAATAAGAGTAGTCTCATGGGGGTTATCATGGTGATTAAATGAAGCAACCCATATAATGCATCTGGCATTTAATAGATGATCAATACATGCTGGTGATTATTATTCCTGGTGGAATCAAAAGTCTTGAAATTCTGAAAACATTTATCCTTGAGTGGTTCGGTTTTTCTGTTTTCATTGTTTTACTTGGTCAATTTCTGCCATGAAAAAGTACAATTCCTCTTATCATTGAGAAATAATTATCCAATATCCAAAGGAAGAATATTCACATTCTAAAAGCTCTTCAGTTGCCCTTAGGTACTTTACCTTTATTGCTGGAAGCTTCCAGTAAAGTATGGTTAGTGATGCCTCAGTAAATTATTTTAAGCAGAGATAGTATGTGCAAACTTGAATACAACTGAGATAAACACACTTTGTTTTTTTGTTTGAGCATAAATCAACCTCACTTTCTACTTTGAAATTGCAAAATGCATAATACCGTGTGGCTATTTAAAGAAATGAAGTTGTGGGGAAGGAATAAAATCTTTTCCTCTACCTTCTTAGGTTCAATTACTGAGGCTTGTGAATTAAAGTGACAAAAGACAGTTTAACGAGAGAAAAGGTATTCAAAGATTATTTTTAATTTTACATGCACTGGGTCCCCATAGAAAAAAAGTGAAAACCCAAGAGGCAGTTAGATCTGATACACTGTGGAAAAGTGACTAGAAAAAGGAAAAGGGGTTTGGGCTCCTAGGGGTAGTAACTTGTGGGGAGGTAAATACATGGGGGAAACTAATGGTGAATAAGGTTTATTTAGTAAGCTTTGTTTATGCAAACTCTTCTTGGTACCACCTCCTGTGGTAAACGTTGTTCTCTTTTTGGTATGAGGGAGGGGGGACACCTTCACAAGGGAAATTTATGTCACCTATTCTTCTCCTGCTATCATTCTTTCTTAATTATGATACCTTTATAACACAGCACATTATCTGGTAGAGCAGTTTGTTTCTCGTTACTCTTCTCTTTGAATATTTTTTTCATATGTTAACTTTTATATTTAAAAGAATAATTTTTGCTTGGTTCTAGAAAACTCTGACATCTTAATTAGAAATTCATTCAATTTATAGATTAATCTGGTAGAGGTGGGAAGGAAGAAAAATTGGCATTGAGTATTCAGTACTCCCGTCTAGGAAAATAGTATGGTTTTCAGTGTAATCAGTATTCTTTTATGTCCCTCAGTTAAGCTTTGTTATTGCCTTCCTATGGGATCTGTACATTTCTTGCAAAGTGCTCAGTACAGAAGCATTATAGGAGCATGGTAAAGCATGTGGTCTCTGACATCCGATGCCTGGGTTTGAAGCCCACCTCCTCTTACCAACTAGGAGACTTTGAAAAAGTTGCTCAAACTTACTTGCCTCAGTTTACTTTTCTCCAAAATGGGAATGGCACCAATAGTACCTACCTCATAGAGACACTTAATAAATAAATAAATTAGTACATGCAAAGCACTTGGAACATTTCTGGCATGCACTGAGTACACTATAAAGTTCAAGTTAAGTACTCTTTCCCTAGCTGTAGCTATCTTATCCAGAAGTTACTTATGAAGTGACAATAAGCATGTAAAACACAAGTGAAGACCTTGAAAATGAGAACCACATAAGCATATAAAACAGATGGGTCAAAGATAATCAGGGACAATCGTTTAAAGCACTGAGGATTTCCTGGTATGCACAAGGCAGAACAGCCTCTGTGAAGATTGCCTCCTTGAACAAAGGCAAAGCCAGGGTTTAAAAAAAGTTAAAGCCTCAACATTTCACAAGAAAAAGGAATCAGTTGACTTAGGCAAGTCTAGTTCAGGATTGGTTAGTATGCAATGGAACAGGCTGATTACTGCCTATTATGTTGTGGTTTCTCTAGGAATTATGTGTTCCCACTAAAGCTCATCCTCTTTATTCAGGCTCTCACCCAGAACTAATTTTATTTTATTTTAGACAGTCTTTAGTCACTCGCTAGTCTATACTCCACTGTATAAATGATTATTTTCACATATTTAACTATAATTTTATTTTTGCAGTTTAACCCAATCAACTCTGAATTACTCACAACAAAACACTGTTTCTATTCACCTTTGTCTCCAGGGGCCATCACCAGGTTCTAGCACATATCAAGAACTCAACAAATGTTCCAGTGGATGAAGAAATTTCCCAGCCTGTATAAAAGCTGGGGTCGGGGGTCTTTTAAAGAGGCACAGTACACTGACGACTGGAAATTAAGTGATCTTAGTTCACCCAACCTCTGTGGATATGTTTCCTCATTTTAAAATGAAAAGTTTTAAAAGGAAAAGTTTGGGCCATGTCAATGGTTTTCAGTCCTAGTTGCATTAGCTTAGAGCCATCTGCAGAATTTAACGATCTCTAATGCCCAGGCCCTAGCCCACACTGCATGGATGAGAATCTCTGGTGTTTAGGCAGAGGTTTTTAAAAGCCCCCTGCCCTCACTCCCCACCAGGTAATTCTATTATACAGTCATGTGGAGATCCACTGGGCCTGGCGTTCTCTTGCATCTACAACTGTTAGGAACATCTGATAAAGTGAGGGAGAAGGAAATTAAAAATCTCTAATCATCAGGGATCATCTTGTGAAGTAGCAAAATATTCTCAAGGACTTTGATTGTCCTTGAGAGGACATCATTACACAATGTAGTCCAGAATGTAATTGCTGGCCGTAATATAATTCCACAAGTAGAGATTTGGTTAGTACATTCTAGTAAGATTTACACAAAAATGCATTAAAAATTTCAAAATGATTTGATGCTAAATGGGATAAATTAGTTGTCTGGCAAAGCCACATATGTGGAATACCTCCTGCTTCATGGATGCCTGGTCCATGGAGTTTAATTGTGGTCACTTTCACATTTTAAGTAGTCTGGTATGTTACGAGGCTTTATGATTTCTTGTTAAAGGATGGAGATTAAAAAAACCCACAAATAAGAAAATGAACCAGAAACTTCTTTCTTGCCATCATGACCTTCTCTACCTGTGGCTCCATTTCTCTGCCCCCTTCACAGAAAAACATCTCAACTGCAATTTCTGCCCTTCCTATTTTCCACTCATTGTTTTGCTCACTTTAATCTGGCTTCTTTCCTACCACAAAATGGAAACTGCACTTGCAAGGTCATTAGCAATAGATACTTTTTGTCAGTTCATCTATCAGTTCAGCCGGCAACTTTTAACTTTAACACTCTTCTCTCTTCTGGTTTTCCTCCTACCACTGCCCGCTCTACCAAATCTCTTTTGCTGGCTTTTCCTTCTCAACCTGGTGACTAAATGTTGGAATGTTTTGGGGGTACTACCCTGGATGTTGGTTCTCTGAATTTTTGTTAGAAATAAAAGCTGAATATCTTGACTTGCCCTACCACACAGCAGTTCAATGGCTTAGCAGTGGCACAGTTTTATTGTAATTTTTCAAATTGCAATTGAAATTTTCTGAATGAGATGGAGAAGAACCATCTTCAACCACTATTTTTGAATGTTGAATGGCTTTGGAAATTTTGTTGCAGACGTGATAGTGTTTAATTAATTCAACCTAAATGTACAGTACAAAACAGTGCTTACCTGTGAAACTTATACACAGAAACTTTTCTTTGGAAAAGTCATTGTGATGACAACTAATGTTGTTTGACTCAAAAGAAATGTCAAGCTCTAAATCGTACCAATGTGTTCTTAAGTCAGTCTCCCAAGGCAATAGAAATAAAAGCTAAAATAAACAAATGGGACCTAATCAAACTTACAAGCTTTTGCACAGCAAAGGAAAACCATAAACAAAACAAAAAGACACCCTATGGACTGGGAGAAAATATCTGCAAATGATGCGATTGACAAGGACTTAATTTCCAAAACATACAAACAGCTCCTACAATTCAATAACAAAAAAACAAACAACCCAGTCGAAAAATGGGCAGAAGACCTACACAGACATTTCTCCAAAGAAGACGTACAGATGGCCAACAGGCACATGAAAAGATGCTCATCATTGCTAATTACTAGAGAAATACAAATCAAAACAACAATGAGGTACAATGAGGTACCACTTCACACCAGTCAGAATGGCCATAATTAAAAAGTCTACAAATAATAAGTGCTGGAGAGGGTGTGGAGAAAAGGGAACCCTCTTACACTGTTGGTGGGAATGTAAATTGGTGCAGCCACTATGGAAAACAGTATGGAGGTTCCTCAAAAAACTAAAAATAGAGTTGCCATATGATCCAGCAATCCCACTCCTGGGCATATACCCAGACAAACTATAATTCAAAAAGATACATGCACCCCTATGTTCATAGCAGCACTATTCACAATAGCCAAGACATGGAAACAACCTAAATGTCCATTGACAGATGAATGGATAAAGAAGATGTGGTAATATATACAATGGAATATTACTCAGCCATTAAAAAGAATAAAATAATGCCATTCGCAGCAACATGGATGGGCTAAGAGATTATGACACTAAGTGAAGTAAGTCAGACAGAGAAAGACAAATATTATATGATATCACTTATATGCGGAATCTAAAATATGATACAAATGAACTTATTTACAAAACAGAAATAGACTCACAGACATAGAAAACAAACTTATGGTTACCAAGGGGGAGAGGGGGTTTGGGGAAGGAAGGATTGGGAGTTTGGGATTAGCAGATGCAAACTATTATATACAGAATGGTAAACAACAAGGTTTTATTGTGTAGCACAGGGAACAATATTCAATATCCTGTGATAAACCATAATGGAAAAGAATATGAAAAAGAATATATATATACATATATATGTATACACGTGTATAACTGAGTCACTTTGCTTACCGCAAAAATTAAACACAACATTGTAAATCAGCTATACTTCAATAAAGTTAAAAAAAAAAAGTAATGTCAAGCTCAGATACACTTTCCATGCCATCAAAAGCTAAAATAAGATCTCCATTCCCACACAAATTTGCCGCAGATATATTTTCTGAACTCAAACTGCAGTTCCAGCAGCATTTGTCAGACCTCCATGTAAGTGTGGAGGAAATTTCCATATTCTGAAATCCATTTAACTGTGCAATTGAGGAGCTTCCACCTAAACTTCAATTGGGAGTGATTAATCCGCAATGCCACGTCTAATATCAAGAGAAGACTCTAATACAATTCCATAAATGCCTTCCGAGTGATGAAAATGCTCAATGAAAATCATATGCTCGCGGATTGATACCAATATTTGTCAGTATCTATCTTCGTGAAAGACATTTTCAAAGATGAAATATGTAAAATCTTATTACAGGTCAGCACTAACATGAACATATCAACCGATTTCGATACGAAACACACATTTTGAACCCAAATGAAGCAAAATGTTATCCTCCCCCAAATAATTCTATTCTTCTCATCAGACCCGTTACAAAAATTATTCTCAATTATTATACTTTGAATTTCATCAATAAAAAATTTGTGGAACTCTTCCCTCTCTTGTTACACAATATCCTTGATTTTGTTTCTTGGTCCTTTACAGAAAAAGCTTGCCGACCCCTACCCAACATCATCTCTTCCACACACACACACAACTCACAAGATTCCAGGCCGTGAGTGCTCTGGCTTCTGTTTCTTCAACCATCCTTGCCTCTTTTTCTCAAATACAACAGAGCCTTCCCTTCCTCAGGGACTATTTTGCTTGCTGCAGACTTTGCCTGGAATACCTTGAAAAGTTCATTCTTGTGGGACTGAGCCCTTAACCTGTAGGGTCTGCACAAACGCCATGTAGTTAGCATCAGAACTGCTTGGTGTGCAAAGCCCACCCGTCTGCGGGTGTCAGAGATGTTGTGAGTGTGGTAGTTGTGTGAGTGTAAATGAAAACACAGTGAGTTTTTCCTAGACCAGCCTTACTACACTCCAGCAACTGAGCATTAAAAGCTGATCATTTTCACACTCTGCTTTCGTAAGGGTAGTTATGCCCATCGTTCACCAGCTTGAGGATGCAAACACTTCGCCCTTACATTTGTTCTGCAAGATACGGCGAGTTAGAGTTACTATTTCCCTAATCAACAAGGACCCCAGCTAGCCTTCCCCTGGGGCCCCTCTCCCTGAATGTGAACGAGAGCCTTGGGCGTGTGGAATGGGGTCTTACCTTTAGTCTCGGTTGTCCTCTCTGCTTGCTGATGGAGTGGATTCTCAGACTCGCACCTCAAAGTGCAAAGGCTCGACCTTTGTTACTTCCAGGTGTTGGTGTGAGGACTAATAGCATTCCCACCACCTGGGAGCTTTCCAGAAATGCAGAATCTTGGATGCTTACTCTATGATTTAACAAGTACCCAGGTGAATCTTATGTCACATCCAGGCCTGGAGGCTGGTGGATCTGGAAGATGGCTCCAGATGGTTGTTTTTGGTGCCGCCGTCAGCTCTGAGGATCCTCTAGAGATCTCGGCCCCATGCAGCAAGGCTGAGTCCTGATGGTGAAGGTTACATCACTGGCCAGATGAGACTCAGGGACAGGGCCACACCTCTCCCTAATCCAAGTCATTTCATGGTTGGAAAGTAACTCAGTAGAATCCAAGTGGTAACCTTCAGCAAAACCTGTTGATTTGGGGATATTAGAATATCATAGACCCTTACTGCCCGTCTCTCGGTCTGCCTCCACCGTGCCCTGGTATGGCTCAATGCTTATCACTGGAACAGCTCCAGGCAGCTCCCTGCCCCAGAATGCTGACCAAACCACCTTCTGGATGCAGAGAGAGGAGAAAATTTTCCCCTGACTTCATTCTCAGGACTGCTTGTCCAAGTCCTCATTCCCTGACCCAGTACTGACCCTTGTCCAAGAAGACTGACGGTGCTAACATCCATTCCCTTCAGGGGAAACCCCGCCCCACCCATAGGGGTGTGGTCTGACATATAACAGTTTGACATAAGCACATGCTCCAAAGTTCAGGTTATTTGGTCTTAAATAACACCACATGTGGGATACGAACAGCCCTGGCAACGTTCTTTTCAGTTTCTTCTCGTCAAGGTTCTGAAACTTGGGAGTCTAGCCTCATCCTGGGTTACCTGGTTATATAAAAATTCACTTGACATGTTGTTTAAAGCTCATTGAGAACAGTTGATACATTTGCATAAAGATCTAAGGAGGAAAAGTTGTGACTAAGGAGAACTGGCTGAGACATGGATAATAGTAAGTGGGGTGAAATTTTCTCCTGATCTCTCTAAACAAAAAGTATTAGAAAGACTATTTGCCACTTTTGAATTTCATATACCCTGACCTCTTCTAAAGAGCTTGGCTATTGCTGATATATCTGAACAGAGCTTCTAGAATGACTTTGGATTGCTGAATGCTGCCTTGGAAACCCTACCGAATGGCAAATTTTAGATTTTCTTTTCCGTTTTACAGCTCTTGTATGTGTTTTAAAAATAACCCAGTTTGCTGGCTGGAAGGCAGTTTTTCTGCGAAAGATTTTCTAGGGGTTGCAAAGCAGAAAGAACAACGAATAAGAAACACTTGCTGTTTATTGAACTTAGTAAAAACACCTTATATTTGTATAAGCTAAAAGGGATTTCCACATACATTATGTCACTTTATCCTATCAGCCCTGGATTTATATGAAGGAGGTGTTATTATTCCCCTTTTAAGGATCTGGAGCCCAGAGAAGTTAAGTGACTGGAAAGTAGTGAAGTCAAGTCTCAAACCTGTCTCTTGACTCTCAATTCAATCCCCTATGTCTGGTTAAGAAAATGTTTGAGTTCCAGTGAAGGGTACAGGTGGATCAGGTAACACACCTGAGCTGCCTACATGGTCTGTGGAACCACCAGTTCATTATGATAGGTCATTTCTGACTCCGTCTTCATAAGACACTGAGACAAGGCTCTCGACCACGGTTCCTACCCAAACTTCGTTTCTTTTCCCCACTTGCTTTCTCTTCTTTCTCCTTTCTCTTTCATTTATTCCTCAAATAATTGCTTTCTTTCCACTTCACTCCCTCTGGCTTAACTTGATTTTAAAAGGACTTTACTACTAACACCCCAGAATGATTCAGTGCGAAGGAAACCGCAGCAGATGCAGAGAAGGAAGCGGAAGCGTGGGTGTGGAAGGAAGGGGGCGCTGAGGGCGAGGGCAGGTGTGGAGAGCAGTTTAGCACAGATCCCGAGAATTTCCATGTCCAGACTGGTATTCTGAGATGTTCCCTGCTGCTCTGGAATCTCTGTAAACAGAGGGATTTGTCTGGAAAGACTTTACAGCTCAGCGGGAAGCTTACTAAGCGCCAGGACTCTCAAAGGGCGAGTGCTGCTCTGAAATCCGGGAAGAGGTGCCCTGAGCCCCGCCCGCGCCCACGGGGCTGGGAGAGGGCGCGTCGGCCTGCGCATGCTCGCAGGCGACCGCGGCGCCGGCTCCCCCCGCAGGGCCGGAGGGCCGAAACGAACCTTGCAAAGACGTCACCCATATCTTTGTGCTGTGATGATGAGCCACACCTGAAATGTCTCAGAAAGCCATTTAAAAAAAAGCCCTGAGTTCTTCAGTTTTTTTGTTTTTTTCCCCCCAGGGTAAGAACATTCATGATTTTACTCAGCAATACTTTTTCTTCGCAAAAGAAGAAAGTATTACTTCGCAATACTTTTTTTCTTTTTTTAATGTGATGGAACTGCACATTTTTTAAAATTTTTATTTTACAAAATTCTTTTTTAATGACAGGAATCTAAATCTTCCCTGCAGCGATTTAATTAATTCTCTTTCCTCTTTTCGTCCTCAATGGCATATATTTTTTGAGGGCCACAGGTGGTGTTTCTGTCTCACTGCTGTGTTTGAGACGTAGGGCTTTTGAGTAAGACAATCTATTGAGAAGACAAGAGGAGAAAAGTGTGGATGACTGAGGTCTCTGGGCGATGACATGCAGAGTTCCTCCACAGTCCGTATCCCTTGTAAAGAAGGGTTCTGGAAGGGGATTAGGAACCCAGGGAAAAGCCACAGGGAAGCACTGTTGTGCTTAGGGAGGCCACGGGAAGGCCAGCTGAGCTTTCTGCTGTTCAACAGTGCACATAGCACGGCTGGCCTGTACTTCTCCTGCCAGATGGCCACTCTGTAGACGAGCATAGAAGGCACTTGGTAATTATCTTATTTTTGTAACGGTTACAAGCAGTGGCTTTACAGGATTCAAATCCTGATAACACTAATTACTAGCAGTATTAGGCTTGTCCAGAGAAACAGAACGAGTAGGATATCTGTATCTCTGTTTCTGTCTCTGTCCCTATTTCTACCTATCTCTATCTCTATCCCTAATCAGAATACTGGTCTCTATATCTATATATATCTATTGATCAAGAGTTTTACTTTAAGGAATTGATTCATATAATTGGGGGGACTGGCAAATTTGAAATCTGTAGGGCAGGCTGGCAGGCTGGAGATTCAGGTAAGAGTTGTTGCAGTCTTGAATCAGAAGACTGGAAACTCAGGCAGAATTTCTGTGTTTTAGTCTAGAGGAAGAATTCTTTCTTCTTCAGTAAACCTCCGTCTTTGCTTTTAAGGCCGTCAACTGATTGGATGAGGCCCACCCATGTTATGGAGGGGTAATCTGCTTTACCTAAAGTTAACTGATTATAAATGTTAATTTTAAAAATACCACAAAGCAACATCTAGACTAGTGTTTGACCAAACAACTGGTCACCATGGTCTAGCCAAATTGACACATAAAATCAACAATCACTGTAGCTTTTAACTTACAAGCAAGTTACTTAACTTCTTTAAACTGAGTTTTTTCCTTTTGTAAAATGAAGATAATAGGATAAAGCTCAAATAAGATAGTAAGATAAAGAAGATAATAATAAGATAAAGAGCCTGGACATACTAAGTGGTCAAAGCATGTTGGCTATATTATTATGATTCCTGCAAATTCTCAAGTAAATTTACATCATGGGTCCCATGGGAGCACTATTACTGGAAATCAAATAGAGCAACTAGCTCTGTTTATTATGTTTATTGATTTGCCATCAGACCCAATGTTTAATTTGGTATATAGACATTGACTGCTTAATGTTTTTATATATATATATATATATATGTGTGTGTGTACTCATTAGCACAAATGATAGTATGATAACAATAAAGGTAAACTAACAGAAGAATAAAAACATCATCTAAGATCTTATAACCCTGACAAAGCTATTTACATTTTTCCATTGTCTCTGCCAGTCCTTACCCATTCATGCATAAACACCTTTTCTAAGAGCTACATTTAGGGTGGATCAATTTTTGCATTTTGCTATTTTCCAGTGAACACAATAGATGCTAAGATATCAAACCAGTCAAGTTAATTGTATGCTGTTTAAAAATTGCCGTTATCTTTTCTCATCGCATCAAGGAGCCTGAGCTGCTGGGGCAGTGTGTTCTCTCGATGTGCCAGCTTGGCAGACAAACTGTCTAGATGTTTTGTATCCCACTGTTTTCCCACAAAAAGGGCAGCTGAAGGACAAAAGCCCATGAATGGATTGTAGGTGTGATGCACTAAAGTTAAGAAAAAGTTAATCCAGTTTTGCACTATGATGGTTTTTATTTTTGTCATTCTTTCATCCATTTAAAATATGTAGACTTCCTTCAGTGTGCTGTGTGCCAGACACTGGGGATATATCCAAGCACAAAGCAGACCACAGATCGATCTGCTTTCCCAGAGTTGCGGACTAGAAGGTGAGACAGATGATGAGGAGGTATGAAAAGGCCACAAGGTGGAACTTCTAACTCAGGCTTGGGGCTGGGAGTGGCAGAGGTAGGGGAAGGAGTCCTGGAGGGTGTTCTGAGCTGGAGCTCTGTAGGATGACTAGGAGTTATCCAGGTGAAGAGGTGAGAGGGGGTTGAGGCCATTCCTTTGGTAGCAGAAAAAAATTAATTTTGCCAGAAAATGGAGTCCAGATTTTTTTCTCTGTTTATTTAGGCAAACCTATGAACCTCAGGTAAGGCCATGGGAACAGCATGTGCAAAGGCCCACTGTCTACACACTACACTTTGAGGAGCTAAATATAGTCTATTCTGGCTGTAGGAAGAGTATGCAGGTGAAAGGGGTCCATATGAAGGAGTTTGGACTTCACCCTGTGATCAGTGGAGCCACTGACATGTTTTAAGGAGAGGAGTGACATGATATGCTCCATACTTTAGGAAAACCACTTAGGGTACAGCCTAGAGAATCAAGGCTTAGGGCCAGACTGGTTGCATGGAGACCAGTACATCACCACTGCGTAATCCAGGTGAGAGATGCTGAGTAACAGCAGTGCAGATGGAGAAAAATGGATGGAATCAATAGGTGTTTAGAAAACAAGAGAGCTGGAGCTTGATTATCAGTCAGGCGTGTGGGCGAGAGAGCAGTTAAGGGTAAAGCCCAAGGTTCTTCTATTCTATATTTTCATGTTCTTGAAAATGAAGCTTTTTTATCTAAAATTATTTTGCCTTTAAGAGCAATTGCTGTCATGTCATCTAGTCAAACATTCTATCATGACATAGGAGGCACTGTGCTCCAGGGAAAGGACAAGAGGTCCTTTCAGGAGGTCAGGTACAGGTCTGTCACAACCCCCAACTGTGACCCTGGCCAATTATTTTTTCTGCTTGCAGGGAGTGTGAACAGCTGCAATATAAGAGAATGTGATTCTAAACTGCGGTGGGGCTTTGAGTTATGGCATGTATTCGAAATAAACACATTTACATGGCACTTAGGGTAAACTGCTGAGGCTACTTATAGCCTAAAGACACTGGCCTGGGCTTCTGCCTGCTCTAGGTCCTTTCTGATTATACCAGCGAGTGACGAGAATCTCTATTTTCCCACACCTCTAACAAATTCAGGGCATACCAGTACGCTGAAGAACAACTTTTGGGATGCTCTGGCGTAGTGGTTAAACTCTTGAGTCAGGTAGTCTGGACTGGAGTCCTCATTCCACCAGTTACTAGCTGTGTGACTCAGAGAACGATTTAATGATTCTAAGCCTCAGTGTTCTCATCTGTAAAATGGGACTAATACTAGTACCTATTCAACAGGTTGTTGTGAAGATTAAATAAGAAATTGTATATAAGAACTTATTAGAGTTCTTGAATACAGAGTAAGTCAGCCATTATTGTTTTTATACAACTGTTTCTTTAAAGTGTACAGTTCTGTGATTTTTTTTTAAAATAAATTTATTTATTTTATTTTGGGCTGCATTGGGTCTTCGCTGCTGCACGCGGGCTTTCTCTAGTTGTGGCCAGCGGGGGCTACTCTTCATTGTAGTGCACGGGCTTCTCATTGCAGTGGCTTCTCTTTGTTGCAGAGCACGGGCTCTAGGCACGCAGGCTTCAGTAGTTGTGGCACGTGGGGTCAGTAGCTATGGCTCGTGGGCTCTAGAGTGCAGACTCAGTAGTTGTAGCGCACGGGCTTAGTTGCTCCGCGGCATGTGGTATCTTCCCAGACCAGGGCTCGAACCCGTGTCCCCTGTTTTGGCAGGTGGATTCTCAACCACTGCGCCACGAGGGAAGTCCCAGTTCAGTGATTTTTAAAGTAAATTTACAGAGTTGGGCAAGTATCACCACAATCCAAATTTGGAACATTTTCATCACCTCAAAAAGATGTGCCCATTTATAGTTAAACTCTGTTCCCACTCAACCCTGGGCAACCATTTATCTACTTTCTGTTTCTATAGACTTGTCTTTTCTAAACATTTTATATAAATAAAATCATATAGTATGCAGTCTTTCATGTTCGGCTTCCTTCATTGAGTACAATGTCTCATGTTGTAGCATGGATTGTTACTTTGTTTTTTTTTTGTTGTAGAAATAGTAGTCCATTGTATGGGCATACCACATCTTATCTATTCAGTCATCAGTCTGTGTACATTTGGATTGTTTCCACTTTTTTGGCTATTGTGGATAATAACGCAGCTATGAACATTCGTGTATAAGTCTTTGGGTGGACACATTAATATATAATCTTCCATGTCTAAAAGTCTAAAATTCTAAGAAAGCTTGAACTTGTGAAGAGGATGACTTTTGAAAGAGGCCCTGGTTCTTATACTTGTTCAATAACTGTATTTTTGCCAGAATATTTTTAAGATACACAATTGTTTATGTCCAACATAAAAGTTTAACCTTCCAATTAAAAAAGATAAAAGAAAAAGGTTAATTTTGATCAAATATTTAGTCAAAAGCTGATCAGGGTTTAGATTTGTCAGTCTTGATTGCAATTAAAATTTCAAGAAGAATTAGACTAGAGTCCAAGGGCTGCCATGCTGCATGACTGCAGGGGGCATCCTTTCATTGACGTTGGGGGTCCAGGTGTGCCATTCACCTGGGGAACAGTGAGAATGGTGCTGCCCAGAGCTGTGCCAGGACAGGTGGCCATACTGCTTGTTCTCTTGCGCGTGGATAGTCTCCACTCTGTCGCTGTATGCAGGGCCTGTCCTGTTTGTGGAGGGCAGTGTCAAGTCGGGAATGGAGCTGAGGCCCAGGTGCCACTCTGCAGACAGGGGTAGCTCCGGACGCTAGGGAGTCCTAGGCAGGCGGTTTGTTTGAAGGCAAGGAAATCTCAGACTAGAATTGCAGATGGTGCCCTGGAACTGCTGATAGGACAGACTGAAAGCTCTGACAGATTCACGGCTGAAGCAGTATCCTGCACATTGTCCTGTGTGGGGAGGTCGTGAGCTAGACTCCCTCTGGCTGGATGAGACCTTGAAAGTTTGTTCTTGCCTTAGAATCGTATCCCTTTGTTTAGACAAGAATGGGTTAGACCTGTGGGTAAAGCTTGGGGGTAAGGGAAGCCAACTGGGACATAAGTCTTACTGGGACACGTGCTTAGTCCTGTCCTTCCCCTCAAAGTACTGGGCTGAACCCTTTCAGCAGAGAGTTGTGGAAAATTAGAGACATTCTGTGGAAAGACCAAGTTAACGTTCAAGTCTCAGAATCTGATCTGAGGTCAAATATCTCTTGCTTTTGCCAGCAAAAAGAGCCCAGATGTTTTTCTATTTACTTAGGCAGACCCTTGAAACACAAGTTAGTGATATAAAACTTTACATTTGCAATGTTAAGAATCCATATTTGGAAAGTCACAAGCATAAAATATATGCTGTGAAATGGGAGGTCAGGATGGTGAACTCATTTTAGAACCATAGTTTTGACTCAAGAATTTTGATGGGGTCTTCACGTTGGTTGAGCTTCTTGGTCCTAATATCATTGAGAGAATTAAATCATGATATTAAAACACTGAAACACTAATGCTTTGTTTTTATTGGCAAGAACCAAAATGATCTAATACTAATGCCATGAAACATCAGTCACTTTTTTCCTGATGAATAAGATGAACTTTGGCTGCTTATGATAGTAAATTTAATAATGTCAGTGATTTGAACTGTTTCAATTCTAAATGTACAGAAATGTGTTTTATTGACTCTCTTTCTTTCTCTTTCGCTCTCTCAATCTCTCTTTCTCTCCCTCTCTCTCTGGTACTACCGTCAGGAAGTTTTGTGTCAAATAAGCCCAAATACATCCATTAGAGCATATCATTCACATGTGCCATGTGTGTGCCAAAGAAGGGGTACCCACGGCAAGGCTCCCTCTCACAGGTGGTCTGAATTTGCTTCTTGCTGGTCCTGTAAGCAGATTCAATATTTCATAAGCACTGCTCCATCTCATGCCTCCATTATTGACACCACATGGAAGTCAGGAAATTGGTTCTTTCTGGGAACAGTCTGCAGAAATATGCAGCCTGTCAGCCCCTTTCTCATGGGTGCATTAACAGAGCGGCTCACGATTACAAGTAACGAACCTTCTCCAGATGTGTGTAGCAACTCAGCTCCAACTTTATCTTCAGTCCCGAAGATGGACTTGACAAGACGGATTATTTGTGGCTGTATTGTAATAACTTCGTGAAATTGGAATTCTCAGCGATTGTAACGGAGGGTGAGGAATCAGCAGTAGAGGGACGGAGAATTTCTCCTCGCAGTAAACAAGGAGAAAGGACAACAACAATAAAAGCAGCAAATCAGCTGTGGCATTTTCTTGCCTTGGACACTGACTCTTCCAGACTGTTCTGATTCTTTCCCTTTTATGATTCTGTTTATGTTATACACATTAAAGTTGTCATGTCTTTAATAAGATGGAAACTGGAAGTGAGATTTGGAAATGACTGAATCAGGCTTCTTAACTTTTTTCTTCTCTTAGAGCGCTCAAAAACAACTGACAGAAAGGGATATACCAAAGAAAACAATTTTAATTGTCGGCTTCCATGGAAAATTCAATCCAGTCTTTCATTCATTCCCTTCCCAGTGCATTGCCAGAATACTTCTCTCTATGTGGCTAGGGGCCTAATTTAGCTGACAAATTTCTGAAGATATAACTAAGTTTCTAAAAGAAAGATCTAACTATAAATGATGCATATGGTCTCAGTCACAAACGACAGAAAGATTTTTCTAGGATAAAGTAATTGGGGGTAAATTTCTCTTGCATTTTATTAGCAGTGACGATTTTAAGTGAGTATTCTCTTAAAGGAATGCTGTATTTTTCTTCCTTTTAAATCACAAGTCCCCGAGTTGATAGTTATAAAACCGGGTTCCTTTGGGAATTATTTGTCCATCTTCAAGGTTGGCACTCTTGTTTGATGTAGATGTTCTAGATAAAATTCCACAAATCCAGCTGTTCTGATTTAGCTTAATGTTTGTACAGAGGGATTTCCTTTGTCATTGAAGAGATGGAATCAAAACAGAATTAGTCATTCTTGCATCTTCTATTTATAGCTCAGCTATTATTCAGATGCATTGTAGAAGAATGATGTGGACAAAGATTTTTCTCTCTCACTTTTTTTTTTTTGTAAACAAAACTTTTTATACCCTGTGGATTTAACTTTGGTTGCTAACTTAGACAATCAGCACTTAATAAAAATATTACTACTTAAATGAAAAATTACCCAAGTCATCCTATTCTCCATTTGCAAATGTTTGTCAGTACAAAGTATGTAGGATGACCGGAAGTCATGGATGACTTACATGGAGGTGATAGGAGTAGGAAAGGTCAATTTGAAATTGTTTCCAATTGTTTGTATGGGTTACTCATGACTAATAGTCCAAATAGTGAGAGCACAGAAACAAAATTTTACTCTATTTATTTTGTTTAATGCCAACATTAAAGCTAGCTCTCAAATTTAGTGAGAGTCATGATTCAAGGCATTTTTATTTGAGGGAAATTTTAATAAATTAATTTGTTTTTTCAGAGGTGGTGGGTTGGGAGTAGAAGCCTTGGGGGCCTGTATTGGGACAAATGGAGCAGTTAGATAAATTGGTTATAAAAACTGGTTGTCAGAAATCCCTGGGCCACTGAGTTTTCTCATTTCCATTTTTTGGTAGAGAGCTGACTTGAGAGGGAACTAAAATAGCTTGCTGGGTGGAAGGAGGTGAGAAGCAAGACTTCTAGTTTTCACTGATCTGATCTATGTGGTAATTAGGTATATATAATTAAATGAAAAAGTGCTTTGTAAATTCTTAAATCTCTACTATTATTAATTATTACAGCATGGGAAGCAGCCTCTGTAATGCAATAGCCTTCAAATCAGTGTTTGCCTAGTTATATTAAATCAAATCAAAGAGTAGTTGGACAATAGCAAGTCATAAATATAAGTAGAAGGTTGAGAAGGTTGACAACTAGTGTTCTCCATCTAGAACTTCCTATTCACAGTGTTGGGTCAGCAGATGGCTTATTTTCATTGGCAGCAGAATGGAAAAAGACTTGCTAGATACAAGAGCAGTGTATTCTAGCAACATGGTAAAACCTCATGTATTCTGAGGTTTTATTCTTTTAAGGGTGTTGTTGGCAAGCAGTCAGATTAATGAATGGCTGCCAGGTGTTGAATTTGAATGTCACTCCTGGTGATTATAGAGTGAGCATGTCTTTGCTTTCTATGTGCGCTAAACTTGCATTAAGAGTTCCATTATTTTGAGCAGCTGTTGAAGTTGTCTCTGGGAGAATCTGAAAATCATGCAAATCTAGTGTATAAACATAAGAATTCTGAACTGAAGACCAAAACCATCCTCCCTATATCTGTTCAGTCATCTGGTCCAACCCTCGGCAGTGGGGCTTCTTGATGGTCATTGGTAGGGATTCAATAACTGGTACCTGGAGGGTCGGTGAAAGTTTTAGGGCAAGAATTCTCAAGCCTTGAGGTCCCCCAAGAAGGTAGGACCAAGATTTTCCCCTTGGTCAGCCCAATCCTTCCAGTTTTCTGAAACTAGTTGGGAGGAGAGTAGGGTCATGGGGAGAGCTACATCACCTTGACAAGAGGATGAGTCTGGCAGGAGGAAACTCTCGAGGAGAGCTCGCCTTCTGTTACTTGTGGTGTGTCTCATTCCTCACGAGATGGTAGGCTAGAACTGGAGGGGATGGGTCAGTGAGTTAAGTTTAGCTCAGAGGGTTTGAGCTAAGGCCCGAACTCATGTATCCCATGGGACGAGCATATGGCAGCCAGGAGTAGCACTAGTGAGGCCTTTCTCAATCCCACACGTTTATGAAGGGGGAGCCCCATGAGAAGCAGTGACCCAGAGCCAGATGATGACATGGGAAATGAGTCCCTGGCAGCCCTCCAGGCCTTGGGGCTCTTGGAAGGGCAGTGTCATGTGGACCGTTATCATTAGCCGCAACAGTGTGGCCCTGAAGCTGCCCAAGTCACTTCATCTGAGTCCTCAGAAATTCTGGGTAGACTCTAATTTGGTGAGTAAATATCAATGGCAGAGATCCCTGAGAAGCAGCATACTTGTAGTTAGAAGCTAGCACCCTTATGAAGGAGGGCCTATATGGAGACCTGGAGGAAGAGTGACAGGGTCTGGGCCTCTGTGGAGAGGTGCCTGGTAAAGGCTAGATCAGCTGTAGTCACCCAGTCAAGACGAGGCTCAAGCATAAAGAACTAGAATGCAAACTGGGAACTGGGGAAGAAACAAAGTCACATGGATTGGGTAGAGTTTCAGCAGTGCCTGGTAAGGAGACCGCAGTCAGCAGACTTGTGGGACCCAGTGGCTCCCTTCAGGGACACAGGATATTATGCTGGCAACAGCATATCTAATCCGAGGCCCTACATACTGGTGGGAGTGGGGCTGCTGATAGACCTCCATACTGGGGGGTTAGAACTGGCTCAGGATCTAGCTGGGGCTCAATGTGCAGTTTAAATCTTTAACACCTTTAGCTGGAGGTAACTGGGGTGGGCACTCTCTCCTTGGAGGTGATAAAAGGTCTTTGTGACATAGAATAGGTAGTTTTAATGTGGAAAGAATTAGACTGTTATTAAAGGAATATTTGTGATATTTCTGGGTGACTCTTACACGAGGAGAAGTATAGTAATATCCCAGAATAAATCATGGGTTATTTTTTTTTGGGAAACATACACTCTGAACCAAAAATTAGAATACATAGTGTGACAGATATGAGCATACTGATGAAGATAATTGCATAAGATACTTGCAATCAGGATTGTTTTGGAAAATAGGAGACCATGTGATCACCAAGATATGCCTTGCAGTTAGAGGGCTTACCTCAGAATAGGAGGGAGAGAGTTTGCATACAGGAAAGTAACAGAGGCTGCATGTGGTAGGTGCTCATGAGAGGAGTTCAGGAAAGGGAGAGGGCTTGTCTAGTTGGGGTAATCAGGGAAGACTTCATAAAGGTGGCAGCACATAATTGGGTCTTGGTGGTTGAATATGTTTTGAACAAGGAGCTATACTAGGGCCTTTCGGGTGGAGGCACAGGATGAATGGAACCCACAAGTTTGGAAACAAAGAAAGAAACTTGTAGTAAGTACAACTATCAATACATAATTCATTTGGGGGAATGGGATAAGGCAAGACTGTAAAGGTAGATTCCTCTGTCTTGTGGATCATGTTGAATGGAAGATTTGTCACTGTACCATGTGCTGGGAATGCAAAGATGGAATGAGGGCATGTATTTGGGAGATACAGATAAAACTGGATTTAATGTGAGATAAAATATGTTCAGAAAGAGAAAAGAACTAAGGACCAAGTCTAGATTTCTCTGGGTGTAAGGAGATACTGAAAATTTATTCAGTAATATATTTAGGAGGAAACTCTGGGTGGTTCAGCATTAAGGCAGATAAGAGAGGAGTGGGTATCAAAACAGAATACTGCTGAGAAGTCAGGGAGAAGGGAGATGGAGAAAAGATCATTGGAGTTGCTTTTTTTTAGACCTCTGTGATCTTAAGAATGTGGGTTCAGGTGAGTGGGGTTAAGGATAAGGATAAGGATGGAATCTCCAGGACAAAGGATTACAACAGTGGTTCTCAAAGTGTGGTCCCTTGACCAGCAGTGTCAGTATCATCTGGGAATTGATTTCTGCAAATTCTTGGGCTCTTCCCCAGGACAATTGAATCAGGAGCTATGAGGGTGGGGCCCAGCATTCTGTGTTTTATCAAGTCCTCCAGGAGATTCTGATGGCTGCTGAAGTTTGAGAACTACTGCGTTATGGGAATGCATAGTGAGACTGTCGAGCCCTAGAACCTCCAAGTGTTAAGTCTAACTGTTGCAGTGTCTCTAGATCTAGGGTACAGTATTTTCTAAGGCTTTCTTATTTATCTTGGCAAACAAAGGCCTCTCCACTGAGGATGATTTAAGGGGAGAAATGTCAACTTTGCAGCCTGTTATTTTGCATATTATTGTCCAAGTCTGTTGAGTCATTGGAGACTTTTGGGGTTCAAGAATTTTTCTCTTGTGCGCTATGTTTGATTAGGAATGATCGTTGGGAATTCTGTATTGAGATAAACTAGGAGGTCACATGCACTGGGGAAAGAATCATGATTAGCAATGTCTGCCAGAGGCACGGCAGGCAAGGAGTAGCGGCACACATTATCATGTATTTACCATCCCTACCATAAGCCTTTATCAGGATCCCCAAGACACAAGATACTTTTGGAGGGAATAGAAGCCTAGAGAAAGAAGAAAGTGTTGAGGAGCTGGTAAGGTGTGGGAAAGCATCTCACAATTTTTTGTAGGGCCTACCATGTTGGCTTCTAATGTATGTTCCTTATACTTGACACCAACATGCATACCCACACCTTGGCAAAGTTCTAGGAAATGTAAGAAACCTTGGGGTTTAAGAAAAGAGAGGAAAGGGGCTTCCCTGGTGGCGCAGTGGTTGAGAATCTGCCTGCCAATGCAGGGGACACGGGTTCGAGCCCTGGTCCGGGAAGATCCCACATGTCGCAGAGCAACTGGGCCCGTGAGCCACAGCTGCTGAGCCTGCGCGTCTGGAGCCTGTGCTCCGCAACAAGAGAGGCCGTGATAGTGAGAGGCCCGCGCACCACGATGAAGAGTGGCCCCCGCTTGCCACAACTAGAGAAAGCCCTCGCACAGAAACGAAGACCCGACACAGCCAAAAATGTAAATTAATTAACTAATTAATTAAAAAAAAATGAGGAAGTGTGTCTCTCAGATAATCCTTCATGTTTAAAAAAAAAAAAGAAAAGAGAGGAAAAACCTGCTATTGCTCATTAGCAATGTGAGAAATTGTATCGTTAGGGTCTGCTGTTCTCTTCTGGAGTCTACTTTTGGCCTTTTGTTTTGCCTGCTGTACAGACATAGCATCCAAATGAGATTGTGGCCAGGAACAATAGTAGCTGTTCTCTTTCAGGTCCTCTGGGCTCCCCAAGACACGGCAGACAGTTCTGTACCCGGGAAGCTTTGTGTGTTCCTCCACTTATATAAACAGTTGAATTGGCTCACTGAGTGGTATTCCTTCATAGACAACCTGTTATCCTACTCACCATCCTAGTCAGGGGAGTTAAGTTATTTTACATATTTTTTGCCCTGTGGTAGTATAATGACCATTTTAAAGCAAAAATCTTAGAGGATATCTTGAAGAGCAATTAACTGTGACACCTGGCATGAGAAAGAAGCAAATGATGTTTTGTAAAGCATAAGATTTAGGCTTCCTGTGAGTTAGATATGAACAAATGGTTTTGCTATTCAAACTTAAAAAAATCTGAGTCACTGATGAGTCTTTAGGTTTATATGGAAGATCATCCACTCAACTGGCAGCATAAATAATGAACCTCGGATATAGCTGGAGAAGCAAAGGACTGGGGGACAGGAAAAGTGTTTTTTAGTTTTGGCATTAGCACTACTTTTGTGCTCTTGGGCAAGTCCCTTAATCTCTCTTGGTCTCAATATCTGGATCTAGGAAATAAAGGGATTGAGCAAAGTACTCTATGAGGTCCCTTCTAGTTCTAGAATATTGGTTGTGTATCTGGGTTTGGCATTTATCTGACGACTTATTGGGTTGAGAGTATAGTCTTGCTGCTGGTTCTACTTTCTCTTTTTGTCAGGAAATGTTTGTTCTTTAGGTCCAGTCATCTGAGCCAATGTCTGGCTCCATATTTTCTTAGACACTGCTGTGTGAAACCCTACCTGTTGGGAGAGCAAATAAAAAGTCTTCATGGTATAATTTAAAATAAATGAAAAGTCCCACTCATTTCAAAAGTCACCCAGAATGTCTGACATTTCTATTATTTACTTCTTTGGTTTGAGGCATTCAAATCTTGCCCGTACATTAATTTACTTTCTGGGGGACATATTATATAAAATGCTTTGTGTGAGGATGAATAGACCCAATAGCTGCTCTTAGGAGCTTACAATCTGACAAATACATTATCTGAAAGAAGTCACACAATGATAACACCTCTAGAGTAATTTTTGAGCAATGGAGTGACCACTAAAGGCACAATGTCAGATGAAAGTAAACCAGTATGGCAGGAGATGGATTCCATTCTGGGATCCTGGCTTTGCATCTGTGGTTGGGGCCTAAATGAATGACACACATATAATTTTTCCAGTGCTGTGGGAAGTAAAAAAGACCTGAATTCCCATTTGAAAAGAAATTCAGTCTTCTCTGTTCCATATGTAACTCAAATTAATTTTTTAACATACTCTTTCAAGTAGGGATGCTACCAAGCCTGCTTTAATGAACACACAAGACACACTCATGGAGAAAATACCCAATACTTTTTGTGTTA
The DNA here is from genome assembly GCF_028564815.1 of Eubalaena glacialis. Lineage (NCBI taxonomy): Eukaryota > Metazoa > Chordata > Mammalia > Artiodactyla > Balaenidae > Eubalaena > Eubalaena glacialis. Next base: position 148,277,862 of record NC_083717.1, read on the forward strand.
CAGTTCTCAGGCACCATTATTCCTTTAGATGTGCCAAACATACCAACCCTGCCCACATAGTGTGTATTTGCTTAGGGAATCTTTATCCCTAGGGCAAAGATAAATTTCAGCCCTGGCAACATTACATCCTCAATTAGTGGACTTGAAATGAATAAGGAGTCAGTGCATTTTGCTCATAAAAATCAGTAGGTGGAAACCAGTACAAAACGCTCAGTGATCAATAGTCTTGAGAGTGTGCATGTACTGTGTACTAGTACTTTCTTGTACTAGAACTTACATACCATTGGAATCCAGGAGCCATTGAACCTTTTAGAGAATGCAATTCTAAAAACTAGATAGAGAAGATCTTTTACTTTTAGTTAGATTTTTAAAAGCATACAAAATAATCAGACTTAGGTTTGTGCCTGGGAATCTGCCAAGGCACTGGGAGGCATATAAAGTTATAGATTAGCCCCAGGGTTTCAGAAATAGCCAGAGTACACTAGCAGGACTCTGAAAGAACTTGTGCACTTGTAAACCTGGCAGGCCTTAGCTGTGAATGGTTGAACCAGAGCAGAGGAACTGTTGAGAATGTTGAGAGAGCCAGGGAAAGAACTTGCTTATTTCTGCCTCCTGAAAGAGGGAAAAAATAATCCAAATGACAGACATCCAACTGGATGGTGGTTCAGTACTTGGAAAGCAGTGAGACTGAAAACCACCTGTGGTTGGTAATGGAAAGCAAACGTCTTAATTTTTATTTTTAAGTACTATTTTGGGCTTCATACCTCAAATAAAATGCCAGGGGCACAGAAGTGGACAGTTGCTTATGTGACATCAAGTGTGAGTCCTTATGACTCATACACAGTTCAGGGTCCCTATGAATTAGAAAGAGTGAATGTACTGGACTAAATTCAAAGAACATAAATTCAAAAGTAGAATAGCTGGCTTAAGAAGACAGATTAAGAGGCCTAAATATGTTTGACTTGGAATAAGAATGAAAAGAGGGGATATAATAGCCTTCTGTAGGTCCTTGAGGAGATGAAACTCGAACTAAGTAAGGAGAGGAATTGTTTGGGGTGGTGTACAGAGGCACAGCTATGCCTGACATGATGAAATTGAGAAAAGGAAAACTCAGCCTGAATGTCAAGAAAATATTTCTTATACAAGTTCTACAAATTTGCCAAGGGAAGTGGTAGACGTCTTGTTATTTGAAATCACTTAAAACTAGATTGGAGAAACCACTCATACTTTTTAGTCCCCCACCCCACTTTTTCTCTATCTAAAAATCTATGATTTCTTTGTTCTCACTGATATTTGCAAGTTCTCTAAATTAGATGTTCCCTGTGAAATTCTTGAAGGTATTTTTTAAAATCTCTTTTTAATTTTAAAATAAATAATAAGAGTTAGATTCACTGAAAAAAAAATCACCAGGATGCTTATTACATTTTTCCTCCTTCCAGAGTTCATTCCTTAAACCGCTTTGTTGAAGCTTATTTGCGTACAGGCTTTTTTGTTTGTTTTTACATTCAGAATGGAATTGCATTGCAACAAGAGTAATTTTGTCTGGACACCTTGAAGTACTTAAAAATAAAAGGACTGGGGGCTTCCCTGGTGGCGCAGTGGTTGAGAATCTGCCTGCTGATGCAGGGGACACGGGTTCGAGCCCTGGTCTGGGAAGATCCCATATGCCGCGGAGCAACTAGGCCCGTGAGCCACAACTACTGAGCCTGCGCATCTGGAGCCTGTGCTCTGCAACAAGAGAGGCCACGATAGTGAGAGGCCCGCACACCGCGATGAAGACTGGCCCCTGCTTGCCGCAACTAGAGAAAGCCCTCACACAGAAACGAAGACCCAACACAGCCAAAAATAAATAAATAAATAAATAAAACGCAAATGAGTTTAAAAATAAATAAATAAAATAAAAGGACTGTCATGGAATTAAATCGGGAATCCATAACAGAAGGGAACTTGGAAAATTCACCAATATGTGGAAATTAAACAACTTACTCCTAAATAATCAATGGGCCAAAAAAGAAATCTCAAGAGAAATCAGAAAATACCGTGAGATAAATAAAAGTGAAAACAGCAGAATGAAAGCAAATCTTATATATGCAGCTAACACAGTGCTCAGGGAAGATTTATACCTGTAAATGTCTATATTAAAAAAAAAAATTTCAAGTCAGTAATCTAACTGCTCCCTTAAGAAACCTAAAAAAGAAGAGCAAACTGAATCTAAAGTAAGCAGAAGAAAGGAAATAACAAAGATTGAGTGGAAATAAGTTAGAATAGAAAAACAACAGAAAAATCAATGAAAGCAAAAGTTGGATGTTCAAAAAGATCCACAAAAGTGATAAACATTTAGATTGATTGGCTAAGGAAAAAAAGAGAGAAGACTCAAATTACTGAAATCAGGAATAAAAGAGGGAAAGCACTGACTTTACAGAAATGAAGAGGATGTAAAAGAATACTATGAACAACCGAATGCCAACAAACTAGATCATTTAGATGAAATGGACAGACTTCCTGAAAGACACAAGTTACTGAAGCTGCCTCAAGAAGAAATAGAAATTTGAATAAACCTATAATAAGTAAGGAGATTGAATTAGTAACAAAAAAAAAACTTCCCGCAAAGAAAAGCCCAGAACCAGATGGCTTTATTGGTGAATTCTACCAAACATTTAAAGAATAATTGACACAAATCCTTCACAAACACTTTCAAAAAACAGAAGAACAGGGATCAGCTTATCAACTGGTCTACAGATTCAATGCAGTTTGTATCAAAATGGTAGCTCGCTTTTTTTTTTTAGGCAGAAATTGATAAGCTGATCCTAAAATTCATATGGAAATGCAAGAGACCCTGAATAACCAAAACGATCTTGAAAAAAAGAGAGCAAAATTGGAGAACTCACACTTTCCAATGTCAAAACTTGCTCTAAAGTATAATAACCTAGACAGTGTGGTACTGGATAGACATATAGATCAATGGGATCGAATTAAGAGTCCAGAAATATGCCCTTACATTTATGGTCAAATGATCTTTGATAAGGTGCCAAGACAATTTGATGGGGAAATAATAGTCATTTCAGCAAATAACACTGACACATCTGGATATCCACATGCAAAAGAATGAAGCTGGATGCCTACCTCATACCATATACAAAAATTAACTCAAAATGACAGAATTTAAGAGCTAAAACTGTAAAACTATTAGAAGAAAACACAGTAGTAAATCTTAATGACCTTGAGTTAGGCAATGGTTTTTAAGATGTGACACAAAAAGCAACTAAAGAAAAACATAGATAAATTGAACTACATTAAGATTAAAACTTTTGTGTTCCAAACAATGCTATCAAGAAAATTAAAAGACAATCCACAGAATGGGAGAAAATATTTGCAAGTCATATATCTGATGATGGACTGGCATCCAGGATATATAAAGCATTCTTACAATTAAATTATAAAAAGACAAATAACTCTATTAAAAAATGAGCAAAGGATCCAAATAGGTATTTCTCCAAAGAAGATATACAACTTGGCAGTGAGCACATGAAAAGATGCTCAACATCATTAGTTATCAAGGAAATTAAAATCAAAATCATAATGAGGGGCTTCCCTGGTGGCGCAGTGGTTGAGAATCTGCCTGCCAATGCAGGGGACACGGGTTCGAGCCCTGGTCTGGGAAGATCCCACATGCTGCGGAGCAACTAGGCCCGTGAGCCACAATTACTGAGCCTGTGCCTCTGGAGCCTCTGCTCCGCAACAAGAGAGGCCGCGATAATGAGAGGCCCGCGCACCGCGATAAGGAGTGGCCCCCACTTGCCGCAACTAGAGAAAGCCCTCGCACAGAAACGAAGACCCAACACAGCCATAAAGAAAGAAAGAAAGAAAGAAACCCAAAGTTAAAAAAAAAAAAAATAAGAAATGAGGCAGGGATAAATTCCAGGATGAAAAAAAAAAAAAGAGTTACTTCTTCGACTCACTCAGGTGGCTATAATAAAAAAGATAATAACTGTTGGTGAGGATATGGAGAAATTGGATTTCTCACACATTGTTAGTAGAAAGGTAAAATGGTGCAGCTGCTGCGGAAACAGTTTGGCACTTCCTTAAATGTTAAATATAGAGTTAGCATATGACTCAGCAATTCCACTTCTAGGTATATACTTTAGAGAATTAACAACATACATCCACAAAAAAACTTGTAAACAAATATTCATAGCAGCATATTTTATAATAGCTCAAAGTGAAAAAAACACAAGTGTTCATCAGTTGATGAACAGATAAATAAAATGTGGTATATAGATACAGTGAAACATTATTTGGCAATAAAAATAATTGAGATAGTGATGCAGGCTAAATATGGATGAAACTTGAAAACATTATGCTAAGTGAAAGAAATCACTCGTGAAATATCACCTATTGTATAATTCCATTTATGTAAAATACACCAAATAGACGAAACTATAGAGACAAAAGTAGATTAGTGGTGGCCAGTGGATGGGGGATTGGAGGTATGAGAATGTTCTAAAATTAGATTGTGGTTGCACAACCCTGTGAATATACAACAAACTGTTGAGTTGTACACTTTACATGGTGAATTGCATGGAATGTGAATTGTATCTCATTAAAGCTGTTAAAAGAAAAAAGGACTCCATGATACCGGGCATCAATAAAGCTAATTATGAAAATGTTATTCTTTTTATCTTAAAATGAAAGAACTTTTCACTCCTTTTCTTCCATCCTCTCTTCCTCTCTCTGTCTCTCTCAATCTCTTTCTCTCTCTCTTTTTCTGTCTGTTCTTTGACTTATTCTATGAAAGACATAATTTATGACTCACAAGTGACTAACTTTTAGATGACTAACTTGATGAAACTGAAAAAGGAAAACTCAACCTAGAAGTCAGGAAAAATATTTCTTATACAACTTCCATAAATATGCCAAGCGAAGTGGCAGAAGTCTTGATACCTGAATTCATTTGAAACTGGACTGGATAAACCACTCACCTATTCCAGTGGGTGGGATGGGGAGGAGGGGTAATAGCAGGCTTCATCACATTGAAGTGGAGTGGGAGGCTCACTGGGGCACTGGTCCAGAGATTGGGAAAGAGACATTGGCACCCCTATCAAGAATAGATTCTGAATTCCTTTCTGCCAGGGGGAGGGTCAGGAGGGAATTTAGTATTGTGGCATGTCAATCCCCAATACTGCAATGAAATGTTCCAAATAATGCCCTGCTGTTCCAGAAATGGGAGAAAGCCTTTTAGTAACTACTTAAAATACAACAGAACATAAAGCCTGATGGTTCATGAAAAAAAAAAAAAAAAACCTCTGTAAATTATGAAATGCAAAATGACACAGGGGGCATGGTGCAGAACTGACACTAAATACAAGGTGTCATCTCCTACCACTACGGCTTAGATTGTGCTTCACTAGGCAATTTTTTATACCACATACGAGGTCAGGAAATCAGAGAGAAGATTTGCTCTCACAAAAATCTTTCCTACCTAGTTTGCTGTTGCCTGACAGTCCTTTGATAAGAAATAGAGTCTTTCACTCCATGATTAAAGATAGTAGACTTGAATATGTAATGTAATTGGGAGTTAATTTTCAAGAGTAAATGTTTTCAACAACGGGTACCAGGTGGTACAGCTATTCCTTCTTCGCTGTGCCTGAAGTATTGGGAAAGCATGAAGATCCTAAGTGCTGGGGGGGTGCAAAGGTGGGAAGAGTAGATGGTGACAGGCCTTGAGTGTTAGGATGAGAAGTTTAGTCACAGATAAGAAAAGAAGATTCTTGAGCAGCTTAGTACATGATGAAATTAATGGCCGAGGTCATTTTGAGAGTGTATTCAACAGGCAAGATTGGGCACAATGACAAGGCAAACACGTTGAAAGATGTGGCCATAATCCAGACATGAGGGGATTTGAAATGTTAGAATAGGGTTGTGTCTGCATAAGTGGAAAGAGAGGGACACATTTAGAAGAGATGGTGGAAAAAGAACCTCCACCTTGAAGGTGCTTCTCTCTAAGAATAGCAAGAACCCATGGTAATTGGGAAAAGGAATCACTCTGCTCATTTAATTCTCTCCTCCCACCGACCCCTCTCCTTAAAAATCCTTCAACAGTTCCTCAATGCCTTCAACATAAGGTCCAAATTCCTCAATCATGTTATGTGCTTCTTTACAGTCTGCTTCCTGCTTACCTTTTCAATCCATCTCTCCTTCCTGCTGACCTTGAACTCACTGTTCCAGTCACCCTGAGCACTTCTGGGGTTTGTAAAGAATGCCTCTCCCTGGGGTATTCCTTCTTTTTGTACCTACCCTCCACCTCTTCTGCCTAAATAGGGGTAATTATTTTGCATACTTGAGACCTCAATGTAGACATCGCTCTCTGCAGAAAATCTCTCCCGACAACCCTCTCTTCCATCTACCACTCTGTATCTCTTCATCCCCCTGCCTAGCACAATGGCTTCCTATGTGAGCACAAACTCTTCCATACTGAATGACTCTCCAAATTTTGGTAGGCACAGAAATCACCTCCAGTATTTCTTAAATGCATACTTCCAGAACCCAGACTGAAGGCTCTGGTTTAGTAGAAGTTGGTTGAGCCCACACTTCTAGAAACACTGCTCTATTGTAATTGCTTGTTTACCTGTTAGCACACTGGACTGTGTATCATTAGGGTGACTGGACTGTGGGTCTAGGAGGGCAGAGACCATTACAGTCCTGACACCCAGCACAGGGTCTGATATGGTACAGATAGTCATTAGGGAATTGTCAAGTAAGTGAATAAATGACGTGAGAACAGGAAGAGTGAAAAATGACTCAGGATTGCAAACTTAGGGAACAAGGAAGTAATGGAAAAAATGGGAAGGGGTGTCTATTTGTGGGAGAAAATGATGAACACTCACACACTAATTTCAGACAACAGGTGGGGACTCTAAGACGGTGCCCAACCTTCTGTCTGGCACTGACTACGATGTGGAAAATGGCCCAGCCCTGCTTGCATTACCTATGCACTCCCCAAGACTCAGATGTATGTTTTCCCCAAAGGCAGTATATAATTTTGAGAACTGCAGTCATTTTTTCCATGTTCTTTTGAAGGCTGTGAAATAATTTTAGATGCAATAGTAATTCTAGGTCCCTGCTTACCCTTGACCTTTGAAGTTTGATTCAAAACATCACACACCTCTCAGCTTGGATGTTGGCAAGTTAATGATATACTGCTGCAGGAAAAACTTGGTCTCATTTGCACAAGGAGCTGGAAATCTTTGGTAATATTATCTTACCTCAACTTTTTTTGTGTGTGGATGCAACTGAAATATAGTTTTGTCAGTGTATACGCAAAAGATGAAGAACTAGGAAAAATAGCGAAGCTTCCTAGTGTTTATGGAACTGACCATTGTTATGCAATTGTTGTGAAAACTCTTCAGCACCCATGGTGACTCTTCTAGCCCAAGAATAAAGAGGATAATTTCCAGCTAAGTGAGTGCAAAGCCTTTTTTTAGAGCTTGAGCTCCTTTTACCCCTGTTCTACATTCAGTCCTCGTCCTTGGTTTCTAAATGATAGGATTCCCACAGAACTAACTACTAAACCTGCCCTGCCAACCACTCAAAAATTCTTTAGCTTTTTAACCGGCAAAATCAACTTTAAAAAGAATAATGTCTTTATAAGGCAAGCAGTCAAAAAATCCAGCTAATGCCATTTGGTCCTTTTCACAGTCTTCTTACTGTGAGTCATAGTGATTTGTGTATATTTCTTAAGATTCCCTACTAGGAAGTTAGCATCTTGAGGATATGGGACAGATATTCTTCTCAGCACCTAACACAATGTTTTATTTTTTATTTACTTAAAAACTTAAAAAAAATTGAAGTATGGTTGCTATACAATATTATTTAAGCTACACGTTTACAATATAGTGATTCACAATTTTTAAAAGTTATACTCTATTTATAGTTATTGTAAAATATTGGCTACATTCCCTGTGTTGTACAAGACATCCTTGTAACTTATTTTATACCTAATAGTTGGTACCTAATACAATGTTTTACATTGTCTACGTGCTTAATAATTATCTGCGGAATGGATGAATTAACCTGTGCACATTTCTGGTGCTGGTTAGCTGGTTAGCTGGTTAGTGTGCAGTGCTGGGCATGTACACAGCTCAGTGAATACTGGTGAGTTAAATGTAATGATATTGTCTCCTAACATCTCCATAGTATTTATTGTTCTGGGGAAGGGCAGCTAATCATGCCCTGGAGAGGCTTAGGCACCCTCTCCTGGCAGTCATGTTGTCTTCAGGCACGGATGATGCTGGGCCTAGAAGCATGGTTAGTTTCTCTGAGTTGGTGGAGAATCTCTGGTTTTAAAGGCTGTGAGACCACGTTCCATGCTACATTGGTAGCAGAGTGGAGGCCAGAAACCTTCCTGGACAAATAGGTGACTTCTTGTATGCAATGACAAACAGCCAGCTTTCGAATGAGCAGACATTTTCTTACATGAAACTTAGCCTTTATCTTCTTTTTCAACTTACTGAATTGAAAGATATTTTTCCCCTGTCTTCTTTCCTTTTACTGGCTTTATTTGGGAATGAACCTCTGCTTATGAACTCCCTGTTCTCTTTAATAATAGTTTTCTAATAAGTTTTCTTCATCCTGGGGAATCCAAAAACCTACAGTGTGCTCTATTTAGACTCCTGTATCTCCATGCTACCTCTTCCTCTGCCACATGCTGCTCTGCTTGGTGTAAAACTGCAAATTCCCAGCCAGGAGGGAAGCGCTGTTTCAGCTGGGTGATAAAAGACACCATCTTTTCTTTCCATAACAACCTAATGCTTTCTCCTTCCCCCGCGATCCTGCATGGACGTCCTCCTTAAAGTCATAGAATAACTTTTCTGCTGATTCTAAAATATATTAATTTGGGGGCTGTGCATGTGTGTGCTCAGTGATAAAGTTCTCTTGACTGAGAACCATCATGAGAAAGGCCTCCCTCAACCCTGATGATGCGTCAGTGCTTAAAATGGGCTCACGATATCATACCCCTGCTCTTCCGTATAGCAACACGATGACAACACACACTGGCACAGTGGTATACCCTCTGCCCTAAGCTGCAAATACACCCATGTAGTATTTTCTTGCACTCTCCTGTTCCCCACTGCAGCCAGCATCTGCAGTCACTGGCAAGGTGTGCTTGGTGGCTCGACCAGTCAGACGCCAAGTTCTATCCGGTTCCAACAGCAGTGTCCGGGTGGCAAGCTGGCTTCCTGCTGACGCATAAATCTGCCACAGCCCCTTGGAGCATTCCTGGAAGCCTAGACTAGGACTGGCTGCTAACCTCCAGGGAAGGGAGTGGACCACCCGGACCCTTCCCTGGGCCGTAGTAACTGTGTGGTAGGATTTTTTAGGATTGGAGAGATTTTCTGAGGCTGAATGCCTGCTCCTTCGGGTGACTGCTCTGTCTACTGGGACAACCTTGATTCTTCTCTTGGTGCCTTCCCATCCTCTCATGCAGAAATGTCCTCCAAATCAGAGCCAATGCTCCCCTGTCTCTGCCTTGAGATGGGAAGAGTTGGAGCTCGAGTCGACCAGCGAAGTGGCTGTGGGGAGGGAGATGGCTTTACTTCATTTTTGGTACAGATTGTGCTAAATGGTCTACACTGGCCCCTGTGAAGTCCAAATCAGCATGAACAGTCTGACTTTTTCACCTCAATTACAGCGACTTCCTGTGCTTAGTAGGTACTCAGAAGAGGTATACTTATCAAGTTCCTTTGCACATAGGCACTTAGTCAGGCAAGAAGGTCCTCTTTAAGTAGATGGTAAATAAAGCTGTTTCATAACTTCTACCATCATTATACTTTATGTTGGGAGACTGGGCAGAAAATAATAGGAAGTCTAGCCCTTTAGTAGAGAAGTGTAAGGCTTTGGAGCCAAGTGGTCAGAGTTTGAATCCTATTTCTATACTTACTAGAAATACTATAGATAATAATAATATAATAATAATAGAGATAATCATGATAGCATACAGTAATAATATAGATGATAATAGAATGATATATAAATAACACAGATAATCTTTGAGAGTACTACATTTGAAGATCAAATGTAAAAATGCATAAAATGTCCTTAACACAGCACCTGGCATGAAGTTAATACTATTCAGTGCTTTGAGAATATTTTTTTCCTGGTCTCTTTGCAGGTCATCAGCATGGATGTGAGTCCACACTCTGCAGTGTCACTGCAGTTAGCATGGCTGGTGGAAGAGCCTTAAGCAAGTTGGTTTGAGGTTGAACTTCCTCGCTTAAGTGGCTGCACGGGCCCATTCTTACTGTTGTGTGACTTGAATTTTTCAGCTTCAACCTGATGACAGGTTTGTGTAACATGCTGCAAGGCTCCCTGTAATTGTGGTTGGATGAAAAGAATATATGGGATAATGATATGACATTTCCCCACCCCTTGCTCAATACTGTGGTACAGAAGGAAGAGGCCTCTCCAGAAAGCACTTTCAGAACAGCAAGAGCACATGTGTTGGTTTGTCTTAGAATACAGAATTCCTGGATTCTGCTCCTGGTTTACTTGGTCAAGCCTTTTGGGCTGAGGTTCACTATAGGAAATTGTTAGAATTCAGTGCTCTGCAAGCAAGTGCGATTCGTGGCCACTGAAGACTTTGCAGAAAGGTTAATGTTTGTGAAGTCCTCTAAAAGTTCGTATTTTCCACGCAACTGGAAATTCCAGTTACCAAAATTGAATCGTCGCTCTTTGACTATAATTTCCGTTGCTTTAGTTGGTAGCAAGTCTGGGACTGCTCTTAATTAAGGGCTCATACCGTTCGTCCAAATTCCTCCTTCACCAATCTTCACTTGCCTAACAAACTAAGGGGCTTCCTGGTTTTTTTGTTGAAATCTAAGAAGAGAGTTTAGGTGTCTGTGCACTCTCTACCATAGCCTGGTGGTGAGCTGACCACCATTTCCTTTCCTTTTACCAACTTCATCAGTGACAGTTTTAAGGGCAACAGAAGCCCACATTAGAGCTTTTCGAACTTTAATGTGCAGACAAACCACTTGGGGTCTTTATTAAATTGTAGATTCTGATTCAGGAGGTCTGGGGTTGACCTGCTATTCTGCATTTCTAACAAGCTTTCAGGTGATTCCCATGCTGCTGGTATTTGAATCGAGAACCCAAGTATAACTTCATCCCAAGTTATACACGAAGTTCTGTAGGGATTCAATTCTCCAAACATTTACTGGGCCTTTCAACAAATCTAGCTATTTTTTTTCTCTTGGAATCCCCAGGTGGACGTTTCTGATCATTTTATCTTTCAGCAGTCCTAAACACTGTAGATTTATGAAGCCTTAACTTAGCTCTGTTTCCCTCGATCAGTTTATCTTCTGTTTCTCTTTTTCATCCACTTAGAATTTCAATCCTAATATGTGTAGCTATTGCTGTGACAAGCAGTATATCCATGTATAGAAATGTAGAGTCAGCTGCCGTGACTCTCTTGGAGCCATTTTGCTTTTGCTGGCCTTTAGATTTTGAGTTCCCTTTTGTTGATCTCACCATAATGTTCATGACTTTGTCAAGCTTAGTGATATGATATGTACCACCTATCAGTGTCCCTTTTTGGGGTGTCTGCTATTGGCACTTTCCTGGATAACTCTCACCTGCATAAAAGTAGCTCTTAATTTTTTTTTTTTTTTTTTTTTGTCATCTGCTGCATTGTTTAATAGGCACACAGAAGCAAGCTAGGATTCTTTTGATCAACTTGTGTGATGGAACAATGAACAAACAAACCCAGCCAGGTCTTTGCTTAAATGTGATTTAGCAGAGACAGTATCCCTGAGCAACCCGCATAGGATAGTGACAGCTGTGTAGCCTGACTTTATTTCTCTCCATAGTATGCATCCTCACCTGAGAGGATGTACATTTTTATTTGTTTATTGTCTGGATCCTCCCATCAAAATATAAGCTTCAAAAGAGAATGACTTTTTTAGGGTACAAATGAACTTATCTAGAAAACAGAAATAGAATTACAGATGTAGAAAACAAACTTATGGTTACCAGGGGGTAAGGGGGGGAGGAGGGAAAAATTGGAAGATTGGGATTGACACATACACACTACTATATATAAAATAGATAACTAATAAGGACCTACTGTATAGCACAGGGAACTCTACTCAATACTCTGTAATGGCCTATATAGGAAAAGAATCTAAAGAAGAGTGAATATATGTGTATATGTATAACTGATTCACTTTGCTGTACACCTGAAAATAACACAACATTGTAAATCAACTCTACTCCAATAAAAATTTTTAAAAAAGTAAAAGAGAAAAACAACAACAACAACAAAAAAAGAAAATGACTTTTTTTTATGTCAGATCTGAATAGGTCCTCAATAAATATTTGTAGAATGAACGAATGAAAGAGAGCTGTAGTTCCCAGCAATAATCTTCTAAACACAGTGTCATATTTCCAATTAGAAGTTTATTGAGACCAGGTACCTTATCTTGCTCATCTCTGTGTCTTACGCAGCTGCACCCAATACATATTTGTAGAGTGAATGAATAACTGTAGTGTAAAGGAAATACCACAGACTTCAGAGAAAGTGAGCTGGGCTCAGTTTCTAGCTTGGCCTTGTATTCGTTGTGTGACTTAGGCAAAGTTATTAAGCCTTCCTGAGCTATCACTTCTTCCTAAGAGGATAAAAGTTCTATTTTCATATGGTTATTTTAAGGATTAAATGAGATAACATCTATAAACCTCTTAATATAGGAACTTAACCACATTAGGATCTCAATGTATGGATGTTGTTGTTTCTCGTCCTAACCAATATTAACCTCTTATTTCCTTTCCTCCTCATTGTACTTCCCTCTTTACGTTCAGTGCCAGGTACTAACCCAAGCTTTGCAGTTCCAGTATCCTACATTAACGGAAATCTTAGCCTTAACCCAAAGACTCAAGTAAAGAGGATGAATAGCCACAAATCCATCCTTTGTAGGATCTTAAAAATGTCTAAATATATTCAGAATCCAACTATTACTGCCTCTACCTTTGTCCCTGGATTAATGCAATTGGTTTCCTTGCTTTTGCCATTGTGTCCCCTACATTCTATCCTCTGTCCTACAGACAGAGCGATCCTTATGAAAAAGCAAGTTAGAGCATGTCACTCTTCTGCTCCGCTGGCTTTCCATCTAAATTAGAGTAAATGTCAGAGTTCTTCAAAAAGCCCACACAGTCCTGCAAAATGTCATTTCTCTCACATTTCTGAGCTCGTCTCCTACTCCTATTTCTCCCCTATACTCATTCCACTCTGACTCCAGTGGGCTTCTTGCTGTTCCTAGAGCATGTCAGCAGGCATGGTCCAGCTCCAGGACCCTTGCACTTGCTATTTCCTCTGACTGAAATGCTCTTTCCTAAAATATTTATAGCACTCGCACTCTCATTTCAGATTTTTGCTCGAAAGTCATTCTTACAAAAAGGTCTTCCTTGGACCTCTTTTTATAAATTTTGATGCTCCCACTCTGGAAGATAAATGACCTTTCCCTACTTTATTATTCTTGTTTTTCACAATCCCATATCATTGTTGGACAAACTATATATTTTAACTTATTTGTTTATCAACCCAGATTAGAATATAAGCTCCATGATGATGGGGATTTTTGCCTATTTTGTTCTCTGCTCTGCTCCCAGTGCCTAGCACATAATACTAGGTGATCAGTGAATGTTTACTAAATGAATTGATGAGTGAATAAGGGAAGTGGGATGGATTAGAGGTGGGCTGGGTGTCCAGGTGGGAGTGTGAACTGGAAGGAAGAGGGGACAAATTTAGAATCCAACATCTGCTTCTGTGACCTCAGGCTTGGCTGGCTCAGAGGTGGCTTGACTCCTGTCTCCTGGCCCACTGACAGCTGACACCATAACAAAGCAATGCACTGGAATGAATCAGGTTCCAGAATGCTGGAAAACCTCCACAAGTCAGGGTGACCTCAAAAGTGGGGATCCATGATCCCTTGTTGCATATTCCGTCAACTAACTTAGACCAGAGAACTTCTCTAGTATTCCCCTCAGCTCTCAAGGAACAGATATGAAAAATGGTCGGTTTCCAGAAACATCTCAGTGGTAAAGCAGAGTTGACATCTCTGTTTCCTATCTTTCTGGATTGTGCTTTTGCCAGCTTGAAGGAGGCGATTGACCGTGTAGGTTTAAAATGTTCCTTTAAGAGTCCACTTTATGTCAGAGAGTGAAGAAAAGGGTTAATTAAGCTAAGTAGAACTTGAAAGGCAATTCAAATGCAGTTAGTCATCATCTTTAACCTTTGTGTTTTCATTATGCTCAGGAAGCACATTTCTCTGGGTCACTTTGTCTTGCGATGGCTCACTCCTCATGCCATTATTCCTAACCCCAAAGGATACGGGCCATTGGCTCAGATCAGCACTGTTGGATTGCTTCCTTCCTTTGGAGAGTGGGCTGGAAAACTCTCCTCTCACAGGTGTCTCTGGGGGTGAGGAAGATGAATCAGATTGCAAGCAAAAACCAGAAAAAGAGAGATGAGGTGAGGTTGCGGAGAGTCACTTTGTAATTGAACTTGACTTTCCCTTATCCTGAAAGAAAGTCTTTTGTGCTTTTGTGGAAGGAGTAGCAACCAAATCTGCTTCAGGATTTTAGGCCCCATGGGCAGCTTCTCCCTCTGTGGGCCCATCCCCTCCTGGAAACCCCCTTCCTGGCCCAGCTCCCATTGGATGGACTCTGGGAACACCCCCTCCCACTGTTGGCCCTGCAGCCCAAGGAGTGGTGGTATCTTTCTGGTTTGTTTGTCTTGGTGAAGTCTCGCTCTCCTTTGTTTGGATTCTCAGCTTTTCCATCATCCTTGTAACTAATCTCTATACCAATTTCCTTTTGTTTGAGAGATACAGAATTGCTTTTGTTTTCTTGACTGCACCCTCACTGGTCTGCTCAGCTCAAACCGTTCTTTAAATTTTATAAAGATAGGACCACTTGTCATTTTGTCTTTGAGATTTTTTTTTTATTATGTAAGCTGAAAATATTGACTTTGATCAGTATAGATGTATATACCCTTCCAGTCATGTCTTTGTTTAAAATTTATACCATATTGTCGGTTTCCTGAACATGTGCAGTGCGACATTGACTCTCTGTTGTAGACTGGAAGCTCCTGGAAAATGTGTGAAGAGCTTTTTACTAGTCTCCACTGTGTCATCAGATGTCCACCACGACCAGAGCATGGCTTTATTTATTTATTTATTTTTTAAAAATTATTTATTTATTTATTTATGGCTGCGTTGGGTCTTCGTTGCGGTGCGTGGGCTTCTCATTGCGGTGGCTTCTCTTGTTGCGGAGCACGGGCTCTAGGTACGCGGGCTTCAGTAGCTGTGGCTCGCGGGCTCTAGAGCGCAGGCTCAGTAGTTGTGGTGCATGGGCTTAGTTACTCTGCGGCATGTGGGATCTTCCCTGACCAGGGCTCGAACCCATGTCCCCTGCATTGGCAGGCAGATTCTTAACCACTGCGCCACCATGGAAGTCCTCAGAGCATGGTTTTAGAATTTTGTTGAATTTCTCTAGGCCTCAATTTCTTCATCTATAAAAGAAGAAAGTTATATCTGATGGGTCACTTAAAAACTTTAATCCAGCCTCAAAACTCTTTTTAGTTTTTCAAGTATAATCTGATCTGAACCTCAACATATAAAGTGGGAGACTCTAGGCTCACCTCCTTGACCTCCAGATGACCTCCCCTTGTTGTCTATAGTGGCCTGAATTGCCACTGCCCAACCCTGGAGGGTAAAATAACTGAATAAAGGGTGCTCGGTTCTGCTCTAACAGAGTTTGATTTTATGCATTTTGAAAGAATCCAGTGATCCTGTTTTGTCAGAATTTTGTTTCTCAGTTTTAAAACTAAGATGTGAAAAGCAAACTTTTTAAGCCTGATTTTACTTATCTTTACGTATCTTACTCTGAAGGAGAAAAACCCATGTGTCCTTGGAATAGCTAAGGTTTTAATGGGAAAAGTGCCAACAGAAAAGTATCTTATCAGAAGAAATAAAATTGGGAGTGCATTTCTAAGAGGATGTTCAGGTTTCCTGGGTGCAGTGTCCCTAAGACATCGTCAGGGCCTGCCTGAATCCCTGCCACTGTGCTTCTCCTCAGGCTGAGACAACATCTTAGCCTCACTCCATTCTTTCTCCAACACTCCATCAATCCTGTCCTTGGTGGGACTTTCAGGGTCTCTAACTCAATACTCCCATGACAGCCTCAGTCACTTGCTGGAACTCTGCTTTTGGCTTTGCTCCCCATTTAGTTGTGTCCCTGACACCAAACTCCCCTTAACCTTGATACTGAAGCAAAATTTACCTTGTTTCCCTGTGCCTGGTTCCCAGTCCTGATAACCTGCTGAGAGTCCCAGCCCGGCCCAGACCCGCCTTGCCAGTTCTTCCCTCCGGCTGGGCACTACTTCCTGCTCAATGACCTCTTACAGCTGGTTACCCTCAATCAGAATCTCAAAATATGGCCTGATTCAGGCATTGCTGTGGACTCTCCCACTGCCAGCCAATCTGTTAGATCTTGATGACAACTCATCCCCTCATGGACTTCTTTCTTAAAGAAATCAGGTGTTTGTTATCCTTTTGGATACCCGGAAAAGCTAACCAGTCCGGACTTCCTCTCACTCCCCAAAGGTGGTCTTTTCCTTCATTACCTGTGCTCGGTTCTAAGTCCTGTCTCATTATGGTCTCTATGGTTCTAGACCAGTTAAAACTTACATGCCTAATCTGGGTCAGGAGCTAGTATTTGTTACATGAGGCCCTTTGCCCATCACAAAATACAAATTCTTTTCCGGTTCTAAGCAGTATATTTCCCTCTTCCACTGAACACATAATTATGGAATGCTAGGTGCTAGGGATACAAAGATTAATAAAGAAACGGTCCCTGGGAGCTCCTAGTTTGGTAGGGAAGAGATTTTAAACAACAATTGTAATATATTATGATAATGATGTAAGTCGCTCCCAGAGCACAGAGAAAAGAAGTTGAAATTCTGAGAGGTGGCGATAGTGGTGGGGGAAGGGATAATTCTAGGGAATCTTGAGCTGAGCCTTGAAGGAGAAATAGAAGCTCATCACTGGTGCGAATCAAGGAGAAGGATGAAGACATGTTTGGGGAAAGTCAAGTTAGTGGGCATGGCTCTAGCACCAAAGAAATGAGGGGGAAAAGGTAGAAGATGAAGGCTGTGTATTCCAGGCCAAGGAGTTTGAGTGATACTGTTCAGCAATTAGAGCTATGGGAGAGTTTGAAGTAGTGGATTATCACAATCATATTTGCATTTTAGAAAGATTCTTTGGAGAAGGAATTTGTTGGAAGGAGGTGAGATTAGGAGTAAGAAGACCACGAAGAGGCTCTACTATAATAGTTGAGGCAAGAAATGATAAGTGCTTAAACTAAGACAATATCGGTAGAGATAGACTGGGGTGGTGGAAGATCTGAAAAGTGTCTGTGAATAGAATAGACAGGATTGGTGACCAGTTGGAAAGAGAAGTAGTAAAGAAGAGGGTGCTGCTGAGTATAACTCTCAGAAACCTGGGAGTGACAGAGGCTAACTCCCAGGTTCCTGCTTTGGGAGTTGAGTAAGGAGGGAGGATACCATCCCCTAAAATGGGGAATGCAAGGGGAGGTGATGTTGAATATGTTATGTGAGAAGGGTCTGGGGGATACCAAGTGGAGATGCTCCATAGACGGTCCACAGTCTGACAATCACATCCAGCTCAAGAAAGACTACTTGGCTTGAGGTTGATTTAGAAACCATAAATATATACAGGGTGACCATAAATTCTGAAAACAGAGATAATAATATTTTGTCATGTTTTATAATATAGTATCAATAAATCATTTCTTCTGTCTCCACCTATGTTTCCAGACTTTATGACCATCCTGTAGAAATTTGTTAGAGCCAGATAGAATACAGATCAACCAGATAGGATATATAAAGTAAGAAGAGAAAGGGACGGGACACGGAGTCCTGGGAACTACAATATTTATGGGGCAAAGGAGACTGAGAAGAAACAGAGAGGAGGTGAGATTTAAAGCAAAGAGAAAGCCCAAGAGGAGAGCAATACTTCCATGGAGACGGAAGGGAAAGTGGTGAGGATGAATAAGAATGTGCAGATGTCAGCCCAACTTGCCATCAAAATGCCTTTAAACCTTTTCCCCCAGTGGCCCAAAGTATTACTTTCTCTAGAACAGTGGTTCTTAACTTTCACAGGGTAACAAGTTCTTTAAGAATCTGATGGAAGCTTTAGACCCTCTTCTACACAAGAAGCAGGAATGGAATGCAGTATCCGGGGGGAGGGTCATAGACTTTCTGAAGCCCATCATCCAAGAATCCCAGGGTAAGACTCCTGGCATTTTGTAAAACTACTTTTAAATAATAAACTACTTCTAAATATTCACAGGGAAGGTCTTAATCTCCCTGTACTTTGGGGGACATGCTGCTTTATTTTCTTCTGAGAAAGCTGAACAAGAATAAATGTTATGCAGTAGCATGATGTCATTAAGTTTATCAAAGCCCAGATAATTTTTTTTTCCATTAGAGGGAGCTTTTTCTTTCCTTTTTTTCCATTGTCCCTTTCTCAACAGCTTAAAAAATTTTTTCTTAGCTGAAATTGGCTTTAGCTTAATTTGCATAGTTGTTGATTTTTGTTACCATAAATTACCTCAACTTGTAAGCCTCAGCCCTTAAAATTTTCAGAAAAATTTAAGGATCATATCCCTTCCAGAGACATTTTGAAACATATTTCCTCCCAATAGATCTAACCCAGTTTCATCGCTTCTTTTCATTTGACACTAGTGACCATGTCTTTTAAAAAATACTCCTTAATTTTGGCTTCCCTGACACAGTGCCTTCCCTTTTCGCCTCCTTCCTCTTTTGTGATTGTTTCTAGGTCTCTTCGGTTGATTCATTTCATAACTGAGGGCGTCTTCGAAGGCCCTGTTCTTAGCTCCCTGCCCTTGTTTATTTTTTACCCATTTCTTTTCATTCAGTTTATTCTAGCAAATATTTACTGAGTGTGGACTCTGGTGCACTTATTAATTCTCATAACTGCAAAAATTCTCTCTTTGTGAAGATTTATGCCTTCAAATTATTCTTCCAGCTCACAGTTCTCACGGCTGCCAACCACGTCACTTTGCGATGTCACGCTCTTCTTCCCCTTCTAACTGGCTTTCTTACAATTTGAGTTCTCCATGCCAATCCATGGCCTCATTACTTTTCAGTTACTTGGCCTAGAAGTCTGGGATCTCGTCAATCTTTGATAACGTCTGACGAGATGAACAAAATAAAACACAAATTCTCAACCAGAACTCTGATGAAAACTCTGCAACCTTGTTAGAGTCACAAAACATTGTTTTCAAACTCATCGATTGATCTTTATTCTTTCTTGTAACTGTAGTGATTCCCCTTTTAGTCCTGCTATTTTTCTGTCTTCCATTATTTTTCTTTTTTCTTGTTTTTTTCCCTCTTCTTTTCTTCCTTTTTGCTTCTTGTATTTTAGGTTCTTCTGTGTCCTTAATCTGTGCTGTTGGCTCTCACATAGCTCTCCCTTATATGCTTTTGTACAAATATATGTGTGGACTATGCCCAATAGATATCAATCTTCCTATTGTTTTAGACATATTTCACATGTTGATAATTTAATGTCAGGCATTGAAATTCTCCACTCAGTATCTAGAATTTTTTTTTTATCCAACTGCTCTTCAATACCATCTGATGAAGCTTGAAAATTTTCAGATGAATGATTAAAATGGTCACTGATACCTAGCTTCAGACTTGCTTGTCATGCCCTAAATTTTACAAGTTTTATGTCACAACTCAGTTTCTCTTCTCTTCTCTCCTTCTACGGTTCTCACTCTTAGAGTATGGTAAATTAGAGATCAGAATCATACTCTGAACCCTCTAGGCCAAACTGTGATATTCTGACAGAAAACACACGCACACATCTTATTCAGCACATTAGGGGTTCAATTTCCAAAGAGGGGCAACCTTAGAAAAGGTGATAAATGGGCTACAGTTGAGCCTGGTTCCATCACTAAGTTTGGTTCTTCGTTTTTAACTAAAACTTGTTTTTCCATGAGGGTATTTATCACAATAGACATATGTTTTTAATGTATCCATCAGGAGGGTGTGTGGTCTTGTTTATTCTTGATTAAAAAGCCTATGTCAAATAAGAATTATTTCAAAGTTGCAGTAAAAATTGGAGCAATAAGACGGTAAGGGGTAATTAAAGGATGCAGCTTTCTTTCAGAAATAAAAATGAATCTGGTGACCACATGTCCTCTCCTCCTCTTCCTTAATGAGTGTGATGAAAGATGTCAGGGTAAGAAGTTACGGAGATTGGAGATACTCCAACTACATGCTAACATGTCAGATTGAAGCCCAGATTCCCACATTGGCTACATTTGGGAATTTGCACCTTGCAACATTGTACACTAACGGGCAATGTGCACATTTCAAACCATGATGATGTTTGGCCATAGCACTGATAGTGTGGCTGTCAGCTCACCCCCACTCTCCCACCCCACACACATTTTAGATGGGAAGTATAGTTGCTTATCCTTCCCATTTTGAACTCTTGGACTGCAAACCATAAATTACCCAGATTATGCCTCATGAATTATAGCCATTTAAGGACTTTCTATTTCAGCTGGTTTGACTTGGAAAACTCAGACAATTGAGAATGAGAAATATCCTGGAGACAAACTGTTTTTACTATACACAGTGATGTTTTCTTCTTTTATTCAAAAATTTTTTGGGTATATTGGCCAGCAAGAAAAAATTCCAATCCTTTTGGTCAGTACTGAACAATTTGACCCCATGTCTTTGTGTCTTTTGAGAGTTATTCAATGAGTCCATCATAGCACATTAAACATCTGCTTCTCTGTCCTATTTTGTACTTTATTTGTCAATTCCCATTGGTTTAAATAGTTTCTGTTCCTTTAATAGGACTGTCTATGTGGATTAACAGTCACGAACAGAGTGATGTGCTGATAATGACCATCTTCTACTTAGAATTTGGTTAATTTCAATCATACCTGAAAAATGTGCTCTGAGATCTAATTTAAGGAAAATAGAAAAAAGAACGTGATAGTCTGCCTATTGTGTCACTCATTGAAAAAATAAGATATATAAACAAAAAGTAACTTGAGAAAAATATAAACAATACTCTATGTGTGGTATAGTAAATAAATGCTGTGAGAATAGCAAGGGTAGGTTATAAGCAGTAGATTTGTATTCTTCAGAGGGCCTTACAGAAAGGTTGATGGTAAACTGTCACTGCACAGATGGGGAATGAATTAGGGGAAGCTTAGTCTCCTCTTCAGAATAAAACACTTTGCCTCTGACCAGTTGCTTATGAAGCTACTAAGCTACAATGCTTCTTCTGCTACTTAACTAGAGCACACTTGTAAGTATGTTTTTATATTTATTTCATTTAAAAAACTTTAAAAAGTCACCTAAGAATCCACTGAGGCTAGCACATGCTTTTATTTGGGATGTGTCAAGATTAATTATCTGACTCATGAGAGAATAAATACAAACATTCTTAGTGGGAATTAAGGACTGTGTACTAAGACTTTGTTGCCTTTTCCAAAAGGCTTCATTGTACTATTCTGAGTAAAGAACATCTCAAATCTTCTCTAAAATGTGTGAAAATGAAGGATGAAGGGTCATGCTGCTGGAGCGGCATAGTAGACGGAGCTGATGTTAGACAGGTCTTGGTATGTCCTGGCTTTGCCTAAGTTGACATGTCCTTGGACAAGTTACTTAAACTATCTGAGCTCAGTTTTCCTATCTGTAAAATGGGGATAACATACTACTTTGCAGAAATAAAGAAAATTAAAGTATGTCAGTGTTTGGAAAAAAGTAGATGTTCCAAGAACTGTAGCTACTATTACAACAACAGCACCAAATAACAACAATAATAGCTAACACTTAAGGAAGGCCTATATTCTATAGGAGTACATATATTCTATCAATTGGTACTATTCTAAGAGCTTTATATATGTTACATAATCCTCACAACAACTTTATTGACTCCATTTTATAGATAAAGCACAAAGAGTTTAAACTATCTTTTCCCATAGTTATTTGCCCCATAGTGAAGTATAGCATCGAAACCACTAAACATACTGTTTCCAAAGGTCTGCATTAAAAGCAGTGTAATGAAACATTTTAGAAAATGGTGCTTATTAACAAGACTTGGAAATTCAAGAAGATTCTCATTCTTTCCCTTTGCTTAGTGCATCAATTTTCAGTACATGCCCTTTAGGAAGGGTAATATTTTAACATTTGTGGATATGTTTCAACCTCAATTGCTATATTCCTTTGGTGAACTGTCCCATTCTAGGAAGTACACTATTTGCCTTCGTAAAACCTAACAGCATCTGAAGCTAGTTGCTGTTAAAGAATTTGTTAGAATTTTGACATGAGGCAAATAGGGTGACTATAGACTGGTGTTACAATTTGAAAATGATTTTAGGTTTTTATGCTCATTATTATACACAAATGACATTTAAACCTATGAGTCAGTGCTCTTATCTGCTTCTTTTGGTACTTAAAATAAAAAACAAAAACAAAAACAAAAAAACAACCAAACAGCCTAGTTTAGAAGTGGAATCATAAGGCCATTAAGTAGTTGCACTTTTTGTTTATATTTTACTTTCTGTTGAAAAGGCAGAATTAAAAACACATTTAAAAGGTCAGACCATTCTGCATTTGGCAGGAGCTATTTTAATTAGACAATGATCATATTTTCTTTCTGTTTTTCAGACTCAAATTATAGCCTGAAACATTTAACATTTCTTACCGTAAAATTTAGATAGGTTAATATAACTTTCATAGTTTTATAGTGACTAAGTACATAAGTAATTATTATTGAGATTACAAAACAGGATGATGAAAGTTAAAATATACTGAGAAAAATATACTGAGAAATTAGGTATACTTTCATAAAATTTATTAGTAGGTATAGTGAGTTTTTATTATTGTTAATAATATGCACATTTTTAACACATAGGCAATTTCTAAATCTCACTGGAAATGAAGAAAATAAAAGGTTTGATCTAACTTTTCTCTTCCTGAACATCCTGGGTAATATAATCACTAGAAACTGTAATGTTGTACTATTATAATGTTCATAAACTGAGTTAACAAAATAATTTGTTTCTGATATGAAGAGTACTAATGATAGTTTGTAATATTTGGACCTTCATTTCCTTATTTTGACAGATCAGAAGTTTAATGATCGTAAATGGGTTATTTCATTTGTAATTTTTTCGAGGGGAGGGCAGGGGTTGAAGAATGCCTGCATACATTATCTCCTGGGAATTGGAAATCTAGGTGAAGAGAATTCATTTGTCTTATTAATTACAAATGTCCTGCAGCTGGAAGAGGTGTTGGCCGAGCCTAACTCCTTGAAGAAGGATCTATCATACCAACGTTTTATTGACATGCCAACTAGTGGTTTTACTGCTGGGGAAAAGGTCCAGGCTGTGTGATCTTGACTTCTTTGCGGGGAACTCTCTCAATTCCACAAAAGCTCATGTCAGCCTAATGTAAATGCTCTTGCCACTCTTAAATTCTTTGAGAAAAAAAAACCATATGCTAGATTACCAATTGAACTTAAATACACATTATAATAGGCAAGTTATGTATATCCAAATTCAGGCAAGACCTATATTCTCTTACTATTGTCAGATTTTATGTTTCAAATTAGTCAAGGCATTTTATTTTATTTTTAAACCGACTTTAGTGAGGTATAATTACGTAGAGTGTAATTCATCCTTTTTTAGGTGTACGGTTCAATGAATTTTGGCAAATGAATACAGTTGTGTAACCATGACCCCAATGAAGATACAGAAGATTTTTATCACCCCATGAAGTTCCCTCCATGCCGCTCTGTAGTCAATCTCTTCCTCCTACCCCTGGCCCCTGGCCACCACAGATTTGGTCTCTCTGCCTACAGGTTTTCCTTTTCTAAAGTAAAACTTATGTAAATAAAATCATGCAGCATGGGAGTCTCTTTAGTTTTTATCAGTGAAAACTAAATTATAAGTTTTTAATAAAAATAAAATATAAAAATGTAAGTCCCTGCTTCTTCGTCTGCCTGTGTTCTGGTCATATTCATTTCTTAACTGTTTTTGTTTTGGGTGCCAGGAGAGCATTAGAAAGGTGATGAAAAGGACATTAAAAACAAAAAGGATTGATTATATGGGAGCTGAGAAGAGTGGTATTAATATGAAAAGTGAATGGACAGAACAAATCCATTCCGTCTGCTTCTACCCATGGAAAAAAGTAGATGCCCAATTTTTGCAATGTCCACCCAATAGCATTAGCTTTTTCTCTATTGAGGTTACAAAAAAGTAACGTGATGACATATTTCCTTTTCTTGTATGTACAGAAAAGAGGGTTCTTAGTAAACTGAGGATTCCAAAATATGGATCTTTCAACATCCTGGACCTCTCTAGCTCTGCTAATTTCTTTTCTCTGTAATAAAAAATGTTTATGTTCTTTGAACGTTGTCAAAGGGGAGATGGTGAAGGACAACAGAAAGACTGTTTTATTAGCTGTGTAACCTTGCGCATGTCTCTTATTCCCTTTGAGCCTTAATTTTCTCATCTAGAACATGTAGCTTAATAATAATAATATCTTCCTCATAGGGTTGTTATAAGCACTGAATGAGAAAATGCAAGTAAAGCCCTGTTTCTGGGCACAGTAAACACAGAAAAAAGTTATTGTCCTTTATTCTTTTCTTCTTATGCATGTAATGAAGGGTAAAAAATAGAATATTTAAAAATAATATGTAATTCTTATTGGTATATCATAACAGCAATAAGATGACTTGTTGGGGATGTGGAAAATTAGAAGATGTGGTACCTATCTTTATGGTGCATCCACTTTAACTGAAAAGAGAAAACAACCCTCAATCAGAGAATGTTCGTAAATCAACATAAAATTAGAGTTTGATAATTCAGTATAAAAAATATAGTATAAGACTGAGGAAATGGGGCTAAAATTAAGCACCAGAAATTTGCCTGTTACAAAAACATTTTGGATGTTAAACCCAAGTCTTTGAGGAGGTGGCTGGCCCAGACTGGCAGGCAGGCAGGCCAAAGACAGGGGATGCAATGAGTAAAGGCAAGGAGGTGGGAATAGTTAAGGATGAGGGAGAAACAGAGAGGAGATGTAGTGACTCACATGGGGGGCTCTGTTATAGGGAGCAACAGAAAATAACTGGAAACTATTGGGAAGGTGAGAAAGGGAGGTGGTGGGGCAGCTAGAAAAGGCAATCAATTGAAATAAGAATTTAAATAATGCTTATAGTTTATCTGAAGTACAATCTGGAAGGGGATAGGGACATGATGGAAACTGTGTGAGAGGAAGACTGTGCTTCCAGCACCATGCAGGGTGGTTCAGTGGATGTCTGTGGAGATGTGTGAAGATGTGCAGCACCATATGTAGCCACTCTTGCATCCCTCTCCCACTGCAGACATCAATAATCAAGCAAGATTCTGATCCCAGATGCAGCCTCAGATCCTTCTCAAGACAGAATTCTTGAACTTACTATTTGTTGATTAGAATTGGCAAAAGAGATGAAAACTATTGCCTTCTCGGAGGCTTATGTTAAAAAGTATGTAACAGTTGCTAATGAGGCGTCATTGGGTGAATATATTTTGCAGGTCTTAAAGTCACTGAGTATTTCGAATTTACTCTGCAGCAAATCTCCATCAGGATCTTGGCAGAGTCTGTCACAGAAATGCTTTTCAAGGGCATTATGTGAAGGATGATATGACATTGCCTCCTCTAAATATTTTACAAGCTTTACAAACTTAGAGGATAAGTTTACTAAATCTGTAATTTTTGTTTCTCATTATTTATGTTTTTTTCATAGTCATTAAACATTCGTTTGTTAAAGCCTCAACACATTCCATTACCCTGCGGAATTAATTTTTGCACCAAAACTATGTTTCAGAGCAATTCAGGATTAAATTAATGTGACAAGTCCTATTTGTCAATACGGCAGTCCAAAAGCTGGAAGACAAAGGATGATTTACACGATTTATTTATGTGTGTGTGTGTGTGTACATGCATGTGTGCATACACGTCTTGCATAAACTTGTGGGCTGTGCCCTGGTATTTCTTTCAAACTGGGGGATTTCTGATAAAATAATCTTCTAAATACCTCAACATATGGTTTAGATCATCATAGAGAAAAAACACTTGTAAATACACGTAGAGGGCACCCCAAAACATGTACATCTTACCAGTTAACTCCCTTTGGAGTCAATGTAAACCACGAAAGATAGTCATTTTGAGTCAAATTCCAACATATGTATATTTTCAAAGTATCTTGCTAGCTTGAATTACGGGAGGTGCTTCAAGTAAGAACAACATGGGAAAAGCACGATACTTCCACTGTGTGGTTATAATTAGGATATTTTCTGACAAAAGGTCAAAACTATTTTGAATGCCCATGTTGTCATAGATTTTGTTTGTCGTAAGAGTTGGTAAAAGGAGTAAGAGGGGCCAATCATTTCAGATGCTTATTTGACATTATGATATTCCAGTGGCCTGGTATCGCACAAAATAGTAATAATTAAATGATAATTAAATCCAAAGTTCAGCAGATGGTGACAAAGATTTTAGTACCTTTAGCATTTTTGATGCAGAAATGTGAAATCACCCAGTTTTAGACGTGGAGAGGCCTCAGAGGTGACTGACCAACTTCCTCATCGTACAGATGTACAAACCTAACAGCAGAGTGTTGTGGGAGTTGTTTGAAGTCACGCAGTTAGGTAGCACAGAGTTGGTACTAGAATCCATGTCTGTAGACTTATAGTTCTATGTCTTTAGGTATTTACCTATTTTTGGTGCTTTTTCCCTCTTTAAAAGCTTCACACTGGAGAATTCTTCAGTCATTGGAAAATTGGACCTGTGTTGGGGGTACTCCCCGCTGGGCTGGCGAGAAGAGGTAAGAGGTGGTGAAGAAACTTGTATCCATGACCTCTGTGGTGAGCTGACATATGGAGCTGGCATGGAATGGGGCGTCTCTTTACTGAGCGCAAAGCCAGGTGACTTCTCCTTTCTCTGAACTTCCCACCGTTCACTTGGAGTTTAGTCACGGAATGACCAACCTTGTTCTGTAACTTGACAATGTTGATAAATGTTGTGATTTCCTTTTTTATGTGTGTTGTCCTGTTTATGTAACACAGCAGGGATGGCCACTGCAGAGCCAAAAGACTGGAGTGGGGCTACCACGAGACCTCCCTTGACATGTCCAGAATAGGTTGCTGGACTCTGGGTTCGGTAGGCTGGGGTGCGGCAAATCCAGGGAGATACCATTTTGATGCTGTTATTGTGATAATGTTTTCACCTACGTATCTCCTCCTTGTTCATCTGGCAAACTCCTATTCATCCTTCAAGACTGAGTACTAATGCCTTCCCTTCTCTGAATCCTCCCAAGACCACTTTTCTCCTTTCTCTCTCCTTTCTGCTCCCAGAAAGCTATATTTGAAATATGGCGTTTGGGCTGAATGGTTTCTGAGATCGCTTCTGATATTTAACATTTCCTAGTCCTTTTGACTCTTTTAAGCATTTTGGGATACTTGACTTGGTACCCATACTGGGTTTTTGGGTGAAGACATGGAACAACTCATGTCTCTCCTTGGTTGGTCTAGCACTGCCTGCTCCTGGCGACCAAGCCCTCCAGCTGGTGGTCAGTCTGGTACTGGTTTCAGTCAGGATTGGGGGAAATTTTTCTTCCAGGGCACATCCACTGGGGATGGGTTTCTTGAGGATGCTGGGTCCTGCACATCCAGATCCCTGCCTGTTGAAGTGGCTCTACAGCTGGTGTGGGAGGACCCGTGTCACTGTCTCTCTCGCCGGCTGTGCTCCTTCTTTGCCTTTCTATAAACAGATGACCAGTTGGGTTGGTCACTTCAGAGCCATTTTTCTCTTTCTTCCCCTTTCTTTTCATGAGATCGGTATAACTATATCTGCTGCAAAATCTGCGAGCCACCCCTTCATCATTTTTCTTCTCTAGAGGGAAGTGTTTCTTTTCTTTCTTTCTTTCTTTTTCAAAATAATAGCTTTATTGCTTTGCCAGGCAAAGGGGGACACAGCAGGCTTGTGCCCCATAAAACTGTGTGTCCCCGGGAAGTGTTTCTTAAGTCTCCAGTCTCTGGACCCCCTCCCCCAACACACAGGCGGGCACACACACGCGCGCACACACACACACACACACACACTCACACTCACCAGGGGGCATCTGAGGAATCCATGGTTCTCTCTACATTATAACTATTCTCTGGGGAATGGCTGGGGAGTCTGCACTTTAATTATATGTGGTCACCCTGACTAAAATATACCTCTATTACTCTCTATACCCTTTTCTGCTTTGCTTTTTCTTCTTGGTTCTCATGCCAAACTGACCATGGTATATATTGTGTGTAGATAGGTTTCTTAACTCTCCACTACAACTAGAATGTAAACTCTAAGAGAACAGGGGCTCACACTGTTTTGTTTGCTGCTGTACCCCAGACCCTAGAAGAGTATTTGGCATATAGTAGGTTTTCAATAAAAACATGTTGAATAACAGACCCTCAGTTCCCCTGAGCTAATGGTCTTGCACCCACTACCTTGCTCCTCTGTGCCTCAGCCCAGGGTTGGGATGGGGGGGAAGGGAGGAGAGGCAAAAAGAGACCAAAACTCCAGACAGGTTGAGGACTGAACTGAATCAGAAGGAGCTGGTTTCTTACTTCCTGTCTGGAACTCAGTGAGAAGATTGTCTGGCTGAGGCTGTCCGGTTAGTACAGCCACTGCAGCTAGAAACGACATGAAAGGCGGCTCATGTTCTTGCCTGCTTTGGTGAGATGCAAAAGTCTCGAGAACAGAAGAGCTAGGATTAGGCGATCACAAATAGCATAGACTTCTAGCTGGAGTCTGAGACCGGGACCAAGGGCTTTAGCAAAGGGTGCCAGGCTGGTGCTCAAAGAACGAGCTGCACCTCCAGGTACAAGATGAGCCACTCCACTTCATGGAGAGGACCCACAGCCCTGAGGTCCTTCCTCCCAGCACCACTCCCCCCAACAGTTATGTAACTTCTCCTGCAGAGACACAACCTTGAAAGAAGGAGAACGAAGGAAGACATTCTGAGAAGAAATAATCAGCCCTGTAGAGAGGTTGAACTTTGAAATGAATATCTAATCCATTAAACACCGAACGAGGCCAAAAGAGGCTGAGATAACTTTAATCAACAAATATAGTTTTTTTTTTCTTTTGCCATCACTGAGCGCATGAATTTGAAGGCGAGATGAGATCCATTAGAGATAATGAAGATAATGCATTTTTAAAGTATATGTAAGTATGGGGTAAACTTAAGCTATCCCTCCTCTTTCCCTACCACCATCAGCCCCAAATGATTCTTTAAGAAAAGATTTAATGAATAGAAGTTAGGATCAATAAGCCTAAACCTGCAGACTGCATAGGAAGACAGTTCCCCAAAGTCTTGGAGACTTGATAATCACTCTTAGTCTTTAAGCAGGGGTCGGGGCTCTTTCTGTCTTTGGGTATCCTGAGTGTCTAGCATGGCCTCTGCTCCAGCCCTCCTGGCCAGAGAACTGTCCCCTGGTGTACTCTCCATAGACTCGAGTCCCCAGAGCAGAGGGTCTTGAACATCCTTTGAGCCTCTGCCTTTCCTGCAAACGTGCCATTGACTGGGGACACAGAGAAAATGCCTTCCACTGGGGACAGCTCCATTCTCTTTGGTTCTTTGATAATAAACTTTATTATCCTAACACCTTGAAACCAAAATTTCTCTTGGTTGTTTTGTGTAGGAAAACATTTGATAACTCTTGGGGGTAAATACCGAGAAGTGTGGGTTAGCTGTAGACAAGGCAACAAAAGAGCTAGATGGCCGGCTCTGTACCCAAACTGAATGGGGAGATGGGGCGAGGGGTACAGAC
Source organism: Eubalaena glacialis (assembly GCF_028564815.1). Taxonomy (NCBI): domain Eukaryota; kingdom Metazoa; phylum Chordata; class Mammalia; order Artiodactyla; family Balaenidae; genus Eubalaena; species Eubalaena glacialis. The sequence goes on from NC_083717.1 coordinate 148,307,847, forward strand.
ATCAGGGAGCCAGCAGTGGAGTGACTAAAGACTTTAAAGAACAACTGTGTGCATTTTGTGTTTACAGATTGCCACGCTCACAAAGGCTTTTGCAAGTGATTTTGCTTTTGTGTGTTTGTTTGGTGTGGAAGTCATGAAAAGTGTCTGATATCCCTACGTATCTGAATTGGAAGATAAGAAAACTGTACAAAACCAGAAGGAAGTCTGCAGGTGTCATTGAGAACATGAGGAACCCAGGAACTCACAGAAATTTAGGGGACAGCATTGATCCTTCCACAAATGATGGAATGGGGGTTTCTAGACAATCTTATCTAGATTATAGACCAGCATCTGGATTACATTAATTGAACGTCTTGGCCAAACCTAATCCCTCTCCCTTCTGTCTCTTCCTCAATCTCAGTGAGCTCTTGTTTCCAAGGCCTTTTAAGTTTTCATTTCTTAGGTGGAGCTGTTTTCTATTCTCTTCAGAAAACATGGAGGGAAGGAGGAGGGCCCACGTTCTCTATTTGGGTTTCTCATTTCCAGGGTGGAGCCACTGGCTGGTTCAAAGGAGGATACATGAGAAACAGAAAATTCTCCACACAGGTTCCATATCAAAACCACATTTTATTGATTTGGCTGTGAAGATATTATGTGTGCAAATATTGAATGAATTTTCTAATTGAGAGGCTGAGAGGTGTGATTTTAAATCTGGCTCTCCTTTCCTCATTAAATATATGTGTGTGCTGCACACCCTCACCAATTTCTCAGGGCCCAGATCACCCCAGTTTCAATTTTCTCTGCAACAAAATGCAGCTGTTTCTGTGACTCTCACAGAGCCTCTGAAGCTAGTATGCTGTAGTCCACAAACCTTTCATCATGTCACACTGCATCCAGTGGTCTTTGGTGACACTGTATTATATAGTAAGGACTTTTTAAATTTAAGAAACAAATTTCCCAAGTTTAAATTACCTTAGAAAAATAAGGAACTCTTTTTTTGACTCCTGTAACTGAATGGTCCTGGGGTAGAGCCCTGCTTCAGGTATGGCTGGATCCGGGAACTCAAATTACATTGATTTGGAGTTAGTCTGTTATATACTTAGTGTTGACATGAGAATATACATTAAAAATCCCATCAAAATATTCTCTCTTTCTCCCATTTGTTTATGTATGTATCTTCCTATTTCTCCACTATCTACCGACATTTTGTCTATCGCGTATGAATAGATAACTCTCTCTCGCTCTCTCTGTCTTCTTGGTGGAGTTACTCAGAAGCCTGCTCACAGATCTGTGAATTACACAGCTGGCCCAGCTGGTTTACAGTCTGATATAAATTAGCCCCCACTAAAATGTAATATATACTTAACGCTGGTGCACACAGATGCTAGTGGAAAGTTGTCCTCCCGGGAGTTGTGCAACTGTAGCAAATAACCAAGAAAGGAGAAGATGAGACATGCGGAGCACTTTATTAGTCAAATGCAGCTTTGTGCCTTCTGGTCTCATAAATGAGTTTCTCATGGCAGATAAAGAAAATCTGTCACTTAAATAACCAAAGCAGTTAGCACATGCAAAATCACTCATCCAGTTGGTCAGAAATGTGAGGCTTAGAGCCTGCCTGTTTTGGTTTTGATTTCCAAGAGATACAAGTTTAAAATGTTAAAAATTTCATCTGGCTAACATTCCAGGAAAAAGCAGCCCCAAATGAAGCTTCCATTACAATATTTTCCTTCTGATTTTTAATTTCAGCATATATCATATACACAGTGTTTAAAGTGTGTATGTACAATATAAAACAAACAGTAGTGTACCTAACCCCTAGATAAAGACATAGAATGTTACTAATAACTTAGAAACATATTATGTGCCTCTTGCCAAGAACATCTCCCACTTTTTCCACCGAGAGGTAACCACTGTCCTTTGCTTTTCTTCATCGTTGTGTCACCTATGTATGCATCCCTAAAAAGTATATCATTCAATCTTGCCATTTATGAGCTTTAAATAAGTTGACATAATACTGAATATATTCTTTTGAGATTTGCTTATTTTGCTCAACATTGATTTGGATTATCTATGTTGATGTCAGTGGCTGTCGTTCCTTCATTTTCCACTACTGTATAGTAGTCAATTGTCTGTATATACAACAATATATTTATCTGTTCTATTGTTGGACATTTTGTCATTTGAGACAATGCAACTGTGAACATTCTTGTCCCCTGGTTATATATTCAAGCATTTGTCTTGGAGTTGTTGAGTCATGGAGATATATATGTTCTCATTACTAGGTAATGCCAAACTTTTTCCATGGGGTTGTTTGGTATTAGCCAACTTAAAAATGTTTGCCAGTCTGGTGTGTGTGGAATGGTATTTCATTGTTGTTTTAATTTGCCTTTGCCTAATTCCTAATGAGGCTGACAATTTTTTCTCTTTCTACCATTTTCCTTTCTTCGTTGTTAAAGTTATAGGGCATGTATATTTCCTCTTCCTATTCATGTAGTTGACATTTTTCCAGTGAGTTGTCTTTGTAGGACTTCCTTATATAGTCAAGACACTAGCCTTTTGTCAATTATATGCGCTACACATATCTTCTTTCAGTATGTGGCTTATCTTTTCATCTCTTTTTATGGTCCCCTGGATGAATTACATATTTAAATTTCATAATAGTCAAATTTATTTTTTCTTCTGCATATTTGTACACTTTGTATTTTATTTAAGAAATCTTTCTCTAATCTGAGGGCATAAAGAATTTCTCCTTATTATCATAAAAAGTTTTGCAATTTGCTAATCATATGTAAGACTTTAATTCACCTGGAATAAATTATTGGGTTATGAGGGGTAAATAATCAAGTTTATTTTTTCCTATATGAATGGCCAATAATAATCCATCTTTTAGTCACTGATCTACCAGGCTTAAATAGACTTTCCATTATCTTAGTAATGTTTCATTGGTCTACTTGGCTATCCTTTGCACCAACATCATTCTGTCTTAATTAGTATAGCTCTATATTAAGTCAATAGCCGATGGTATAAAACTATCCACTTTGTTTTTATTAAGGAACGTCTTAGTGTTTCCTTTGTCTTTTGTTCTTCCATATATGTTGTAAAATCAACTTTTCAAGTTTCATGAACAACTCTGTTGAGAACTTGATTGGGATATCATTGAAAATATGAATAGATTTGGCAAACACTGACATCTCTATTATCTGTCCAATTGTTTAATGTCTGTCAATGAGTTTTATCTATAAAGGATGATCTTCTGTTAGATGTGTCCTGGATATTTAATATTTTGTTATTTGTAGCTCTTGTGCATGGTAACTTTTTAAACTTTTAAATTTACATTTTCTAATTGATTGTTGCTGGTGTATGAAAAGGCAATTGATTTTTTTGTATTGGTTTTAAAAAATTCAGTTATCTTGCCCAACAATTTTTAACATTTCTAATAATTTAATTTATAGTTTAAAAACATTATGGAAATAGCATAGCATTAAATCTTTTTGATGTTTGACCATCTTTGTTTTTTAATTGGAGTGTTTAGTCTATTTACATGTATTGTGATTACAGATATATTTGGATTTCTTTCTAATCTTATTATGTTTTGTATTTGTATTACTTTTTCTGTTCTTTTCCCCCTGCTCCCCACCCTCCCCCTACCACTCTCCTTCACCTCTTTTGCATTAAGGCTTTTCCCCCCATCTCCTTTTTACTCCCTCCACACCTAATAATTATAAAGTTAATTGTCTACCCTCCTTCAAAATAAGGGCAATATTTCTCAGAATTAACCATTTTGAATCAATTTTCCCAGGTACTTGGTGGGCCCTTTCAATATGTCTATTTATATTTTCTCTTATTTGAAGAAAGTATTGTTTTTTTCCTTTTCAGGGGCTTGAGTTATACATACATTAGATTTTATTTGTTAGTCTTCTATTTCAACAACTTTCTCCCTGATCATTTTTACTTTTCTCTTTCTTTATCTCATTTTTATTCTTTTTTATTTTCTTGCCTTTCTTCATTTGAAAATATTCTCCTTTGGGTACCTTGTAATTTATTCTCCATTTCTTTTTTTTTTTTTTTTTTTTTTTTTTTTTTTTTTTTTTGGTTTTAAGGTTATATATATTTATTTCTTTTTTTTTTTTTTTTTTTAAACATCTTTATTGAAGTATAAATGCTTTACAATGGTGTGCTAGCTTCTGCTTTACAACAAAGTGAATCAGTTACACATATACATATGTTGCCATATCTCTTCCCTCTTGCATCTCCCTCCCTCCCACCCTCCCTATCCCACCCCTCTAGGTGGTCACAAAACACCGAGCTGATCTCCCTGTGCTATGCGGCTGCTTCCCACTAGTTATCTATTTTACATTTGGTAGTGTATATATGTCCATGACACTCTCTCACCCTGTCACATCTCACCCCTCCCCCTCCCCATATCCTCAAGTCCATTCTCTAGTAGGTCTGTGTCTTTATTCCCATCTTGCCACTAGGTTCTTCATGACCTCTTTTTTTTTTTTTTTTTTCCCTTAGATTCCATATATATGTGTTAGCATACTGTATTTGTTTTTCTCTTTCTGACTTACTTCACTCTGTATGACAGACTCTAACTCCATCCACCTCATTACAAACACCTCCATTTCATTTCTTTTTATGGCTGAGTAATATTCCATTGTATATATGTGCCACATCTTCTTTATCCATTCATCCGATGATGGACACCTAGGTTGCTTCCATGTCCTGGCTATTGTAAACAGAGCTGCAATGAATATTTTGGTACATGACTCTTTCTGAATTATGGTTTTCTCAGGGTATATGCCCAGTAGTGGGATTGCTGGGTCATATGGTAGTTCTATTTTTAGTTTTTTAAGGAACCTCCATACTGTTCTCCATAGTGGCTGTATCAATTTACATTCCCACCAACAGTGCAAGAGTGTTCCCTTTTCTCCACACCCTCTCCAGCATTTATTGTTTCTAGATTTTTTGATGATGGCCATTCTGACCGGTGTGAGATGATACCTCATTGTAGTTTTGATTTGCATTTCTCTAATGATTAATGATGTTGAGCATTCTTTCATGTGTCTGTTGGCAATCTGTATCTCTTCTTTGGAGAAATGTCTATTTAGGTCTTCTGCCCATTTTTGGATTGGGTTGTTTGTTTTTTTGTTATTGAGCTGCATGAGCTGCTTGTAAATCTTGGAGATTAATCCTTTGTCCGTTGCTTCATTTGCAAATATTTTCTCCCATTCTGAGGGTTGTCTTTTGGTCTTGTTTATGGTTTCCTTTGCTGTGCAAAAGCTTTTAAGTTTCATTAGGTCCCATTTGTTTATTTGTGTTTTTATTTCCATTTCTCTAGGACCTGGGTCAAAAAGGATCTTGCTGTGACTTATGTCATACAGTGTTCTGCCTATGTTTTCCTCTAAGAGTTTGATAGTGTCTGGCCTTACACTTAGGTCTTTAATCCATTTTGAGTTTATTTTTGTGTATGGTGTTAGGGAGTGTTCTAATTTCATACTTTTACATGTACCTGTCCAATTTTCCCAGCACCACTTATTGAAGAGGCTGTCTTTTCTCCACTGTATATGCTTGCCTCCTTTATCAAAGATAAGGTGACCATATGTGTGTGGGCTTATCTCTGGGCTTTCTATCCTGTTCCATTGATCTATATTTCTGTTTTTGTGCCAGTACCAAACTGTCTTGATTACTGTAGCTTTGTAATATAGTCTGAAGTCAGGGAGCCTGATTCCTCCAGCTCCATTTTTCGTTCTCAAGATTGCTTTGGCTATTCGGGGTCTTTTGTGTTTCCATACAAATTGTGAAATTTTTTGTTCTAGTTCTGTGAAAAATGCCAGTGGTAGTTTGATAGGGATTGCATTGAATCTGTAGATTGCTTTGGGTAGCAGAGTCATTTTCACAATGTTTATTCTTCCAATCCAAGAACATGGTATATCTCTCCATCTATTTGTATCATCTTTAATTTCTTTCATCAGTGTCCTATAATTTTCTGCATACAGGTCTTTTGTCTCCTTAGGTAGGTTTATTCCTAGGTATTTTATTCTTTTTGTTGCAATGGTAAACGGGAGTGTTTTCTTAATTTCACTTTCAGATTTTTCATCATTAGTATACAGGAATGCAAGAGATTTCTGTGCATTAATTTTGTATCCTGCTACTTTACCAAATTCATTGATTAGCTCTAGTAGTTTTCTGGTAGCATCTTTTGGATTCTCTATGTATAGTATCATGTCATCTGCAAACAGTGACAGCTTTACTTCTTCTTTTCCGATTTGGATTCCTTTTATTTCTTTTTCGTCTCTGATTGCTGTGGCTAACACTTCCAAAACTATGTTGAATAATAGTGGTGAGAGTGGGCAACCTTGTCTTGTTCCTGATCTTAGTGGAAATGGTTTCAGTGTTTCACCATTGAGGACAATGTTGGCTGTGGGTTTGTCATATACGGCCTTTATTATGTTGAGGAAAGTTCCCTCTATGCCTACTTTCTGCAGGACTTTTATCATAAATGGGTGTTGAATTTTGTCGAAAGCTTTCTCTGCATCTATTGAGATGATCATATGGTTTTTCTCCTTCAATTTGTTAATATGATGTATCACGTTGATTGATTTGCGTATATTGAAGAATCCTTGCATTCCTGGAATAAACCCCACTTGATCATGGTGTATGATCCTTTTAATGTGCTGTTGGATTCTGTTTGCTAGTATTTTGTTGAGGATTTTTGCATCTATGTTCATCAGTGATATTGGCCTGTAGTTTTCTTTCTTTGTGACATCTTTGCCTGGTTTTGGTATCAGGGTGATGGTGGCCTCGTAGAATGAGTTGGGGAGTGTTCCTCCCTCTGCAATATTTTGGAAGAGTTTGAGAAGGATAGGTGTTAGCTCTTCTCTAAATGTTTGATAGAATTCGCCTGTGAAGCCATCTGGTCCTGGGCTTTTGTGTGTTGGAAGATTTTTAATCACAGTTTCAATTTCAGTGCTTGTGATTGGTCTGTTCATATTTTCTATTTCTTCCTGGTTCAGTCTCGGCAGGTTGTGCATTTCTAAGAATCTGTCCATTTCTTCCAGGTTGTCCATTTTATTAGCATAGAGTTGCTTGTAGTAATCTCTTATGATCGTTTGTATTTCTGCAGTGTCAGTGGTTACTTCTCCTTTTTCATTTCTAATTCTATTAATTTGAGTCTTCTCCTTTTTTCTCTTGATGAGTCTGGCTAATGGTTTATCAATTTTGTTTATCTTCTCAAAGAACCAGCTTTTAGTTTCATTGATTTTTGCTATTGTTTCCTTCATTTCTTTTTCATTTATTTCTGATCTGATCTTTATGATTTCTTTCCTTCTGCTAGCTTTGGGGTTTTTTTGTTCTTCTTTCTCTAATTGCTTTAGGTGCAAGGTTAGGTTGTTTATTCGAGATGTTTCCTGTTTCTTGATGTAGGCTTGTATTGCTATAAACTTCCCTCTTAGAACTGCTTTTGCTGCATCCCATAGGTTTTGGATCGTCGTGTCTCCATTGTCATTTGTTTCTAGGTATTTTTTGATTTCCCCTTTGATTTCTTCAGTGATCACTTCGTTATTAAGTAGTGTATTGTGTAGCCTCCATGTGTTTGTATTTTTTACAGATCTTTTCCTGTAATTGATATCTAGTCTCATAGCGTTGTGGTCGGAAAAGATACTTGATACGATTTCAATTTTTTTAAATTTACCAAGGCTTGATTTGTGACCCAAGATATGATCTATCCTGGAGAATGTTCCATGAGCACTTGAGAAAAATGTGTATTCTGTTGTTTTTGGGTGGAATGTCCTATAAATATCAATTAAGTCCATCTTGTTTAATGTATCATTTAAAGCTTGTGTTTCCTTATTTATTTTCATTTTGGATGATCTGTCCATTGGTGAAAGTGGGGTGTTAAAGTCCCCTACTATGATTGTGTTACTGTCGATTTCCCCTTTCATGGCTGTTAGTATTTGCCTTATGTATTGAGGTGCTCCTATGTTGGGTGCATAAATATTTACAATTGTTATACCTTCCTCTTGGATCGATCCCTTGATCATTATATAGTGTCCTTCTTTGTCTCTTGTAATTGTCTTTATTTTAAAGTCTATTTTGTCTGATATGAGAATTGCTACTCCAGCTTTCTTTTGATTTCCATTTGCATGGAATATCTTTTTCCATCCCCTCACTTTCAGTGTGTATGTGTCTCTAGGTCTGAAGTGGGTCTCTTGTAGACAGCATATATATGGGTCTTGTTTTTGTATCCATTCAGCCAGTCTGTGTCTGTTGGTGGGAGCATTTAATCCATTTACATTTAAGGTAATTATCGATATGTATGTTCCTATTCCCATTTTCTTAAATGTTTTGGGTTTGTTATTGTAGGTGTTTTCCTTCTCTTGTGTTTCTTGCCTAGAGAAGTTCCTTTAGCATTTGTTGTAAAGCTGGTTTGGTGGTGCTGAACTCTCTCAGCTTTTGCTTGTCTGTAAAGGTTTTAATTTCTCCATCAAATCTGAATGAGATCCTTGCTGGGTAGAGTAATCTTGGTTGTAGGTTTTTCTCCTTCATCACTTTAAGTATATCCTGCCACTCCCTTCTGGCTTGCAGAGTTTCTGCTGAAAGATCAGCTGTTAACCTTATGGGGATGCCCTTGTGTGTTATCTGTTGTTTTTCCCTTGCTGCTTTTAATATGTTTTCTTTATATTTAATTTTTGATAGTTTGATTAATATGTGTCTTGGTGTGTTTCTCCTTGGATTTATCCTGTATGGGACTCTCTGTGCTTCCAGGACTTGATTAACTATTTCCTTTCCCATATTAGGGAAGTTTTCAACTATAATCTCTTCAAATATTTTCTCAGTCCCTTTCTTTTTCTCTTCTTCTTCTGGGACCCCTATAATTCGAATGTTGGTGCGTTTAATGTTGTCCCAGAGGTCTCTGAGACTGTCCTCAGTTCTTTTCATTCTTTTTTCTTTATTCTGGTCTGCAGTAGTTATTTCCACCATTTTATCTTCCAGGTCACTTATCCGTTCTTCTGCCTCAGTTATTCTGCTATTGATCCCATCTAGAGTATTTTTAATTTCATTTATTGTGCTTGTCATCGTTTCTTGGTTCCTCTTTAGTTCTTCTACGTCCTTGTTAAATGTTTCTTGCATTTTGTCTATTCTATTTCCAAGACTTTGGATCATCCTTACTATCATTATTCTGAATTCTTTTTCAGGTAGACTACCTATTTCCTCTTCATTTGTTAGGTCTGGTGTGTTTTGACCCTGCTCCTTCATCTGCTGTGTGTTTTTCTGTCTTCTCATTTTGCTTATCTTACTGTGTTTGGGGTCTCCTTTTCACAGGCTGCAGGTTCGTAGTTCCCGTTGTTTTTGGTATCTGTCCCCAGTGGCTAAGGTTGGTTCAGTGGGTTGTGTAGGTTTCCTGGTGGAGGGAACTAGTGCCTGTGTTCTGGTGGATGAGGCTGGATGTTGTCTTTCTGGTGGGTTCGTCCACGTCTGGTGGTGTGTTTTGGGGTGTCTGTGGCCTTATTATGATTTTAGGCAGCCTCTCTGTTAATGGATGGGGCTGTGTTCCTCTCTTGCTAGTTGTTTGGCATAGGATGTCCAGCACTGTAGCTTGCTGGTCGTTGAGTGAAGCTGGGTCTTGATGTTGAGATGGAGATCTGTGAGAGATTTTTGCCGTTTGGTATTACGTGGAGCTGGGAGGTCTCTTGTGGACCAGTGTCCTGAAGTTGGCTCTCCCACCTCAGAGGCACAGCCCTGATGCCTGGCTGGAGCACCAAGAGCCTTTCATCCACACGGCTCAGAATAAAAGGGAGAAAAAATGGAAAGAAAGAAAAAAAGAGGATAAAATAAAATAAAATAAAGCAATTATAATAAAAAATAAGAAAAAAAATTATTAAGAGTAAATTTATTAAGAAAAAAAATTTTTTTTAATTTTTAAAAATAGATTTATTAATTTTTTATACTAAAAATAAGAAAAAAATTATTTAGAAAAAATTTATTAAGAAAAAAAATTTTTTAATTTTTTTAAAATAAAAAATATGAAAAAACTTATTAAAAATTTTTTTAAAAATAGAAAATAAGGAAAAAATTATTAAGAAAACATTTATTAGGGAAAAAAAAAATTTTTAAGCCAAAAAAAAAAACAAAACAAAAAAAAAAACGGACGGACCTAACCCTAGGACTAACGGTGAGAGCAAAGCTATACAGACAAAATCTCACCCAGAAGCATACACATCTACACTCACAAAAAAAAGGAAAAGGGGAAAAGTTAATATATCCTGCTCCCAAAGTCCATCTCCTAAATTTGGGATGATTCGTTGTCTATTCAGGTATTCAACAGATGCAGGCACATCAAGTTGTTTGTGGAGCTTTAATCCGCTGCTTCTGAGGCTGCTGGGAGAGATTTCCCTTTCTCTTCTTTGTTCGTACAGCTCCCGGGGTTCAGCTTTGGATTTGGACCCGCCTCTGCATGTAGGTCCCCTGAGGGCGTCTGTTCCCCGCCCAGACAGAACGGGGTTAAAGGAGCAGCTGATTCGGGGGCTCTGGCTCAGTCAGGCCGGGGGGAGGGAGCGCTACGGAGGAGGCGGGGCGAGCCTGCGGCGGCAGAAGCCGGCGTGACGTTGCAGCAGCCTGAGGCGCTCCGTGCGCTCTCCCGGGGAAGTTGTCCCTGGATCACGGGACGCTGGCTGTGGCTGGCTGCACAGGCTCCCGGGAGGGGCGGTGTGGAGGATGACCTGTGCTCGCCCACAGGCTGTTTGGTCGCGGCAGCAGCAGCCTTAGCGTCTCATGCCTGTCTCTGGGGTCCGCGCTGATAGCCGCGGCTCGCGCCCGTCTCTGGAGTTCGTTTAAGTGGCGCTCTGAATCCCCTCTCCTTGCACGCCGCGAAACAAAGAGGCAAGAAAAAGTCTCCTGCCTCTTCGGCAGCTGCAGACTTTTTCTCGTGCACCCTCCCGGCTAGTTGTGGTGCGCTAGACCCTTCAGGCTGTGTTCACGCAGCCAACCCCAGTCCTCTCCCTGGGATCCGACCGAAGCCCGCGCCTCAGCTCCCAGCCCCCGCCCGCCCCGGCGGGTGAGCAGACAAGCCTCTCGGGCTGGTGAGTGCTGCTCGGCGCCGAGCCTCTGTGCGGGAATCTCTCCGTTTTTCCCTCTGCGTCCCTGTTGCTGTGGGATCCGCGCTGATAGCCGCGGCTCGCGCCCGTCTCTGGAGCTCGTTTAGGCGGCGCTCTGAATCCCCTCTCCTTGCGCGCCGCGAAACAAAGAGGCAAGAAAAAGTCTCCTGCCTCTTCGGCAGCTGCAGACTTTTTCTCGTGCACCCTCCCGGCTAGTTGTGGTGCGCTAGACCCTTCAGGCTGTGTTCACGCAGCCAACCCCAGTCCTCTCCCTGGGATCCGACCGAAGCCCGCGCCTCAGCTCCCAGCCCCCGCCCGCCCCGGCGGCTGAGCAGACAAGCCTCTCGGGCTGGTGAGTGCTGGTCGGCACCGCTCCTCTGTGCGGGAATCTCCGCTCTGCCCTCCGCACCACTGTGGCCGCGCTCTCCTCCGTGGCTCCGAAGCTTCCCCCCTCTGCCACCCGCAGTCTCTGCCCACGAAGGGGCTTCCTAGTGTGTGGAAACCTTTCCTCCTTCACAGCTCCCTCCCACTGGTGCAGGTCCCGTCCCTATTCTTTTGTCTCTGCTATTTCTTTTTTCTTTTGCCCTACCCAAGTACGTGGGGATTTTCTTGCCTTTTGGGAGGTCTGACGTCTTCTGCCAGCGTTCAGTGGGTGTTCTGTAGGAGCAGTTCCACGTGTAGATGCATTTCTCATGTATCTGTGGGGAGGAAGGTGATCTCCGCGTCTTACTCTTCCGCCATCTTGCCCCTCCCTCTATTCTCCATTTCTGAGGGTTTTTTTTTTTTCCAACTTTTTTCCTCACATTCAATTAACTCATTCCATTTCTTCCCTTTTGGGGGTACATTTCTATTCAGTTTTCAGATTTCTGTTACTAGGTTTCTAAAATTACAAATAAATGTTTGATATTTAGTTCCATTTAGAGTATTGTGTTATGATTTTCTTCTGCTTTGTAGTGGTTTAAGGAGAATTTTTATCAGGTGAAATGTTTGGCTTTGCATATTCTGTTTTCTTATTACAGTGGCTTTGGACAGATTTGCTCTGATTTCTCCAACTTTTAGGTGCTTCATAAGGAGTAGGTACTTCATTGTGATGGTGGTTGGGAAGTGAAGCTGTTTGCATGTCTTATGATCCTCTTTTATTTGTACAGAATCATTACTTTCCTCCTCTTACATACTCCTTTTCCTTCACTTCCACATATCAGAAGGGTACTTCCTCTCTATTTATCTTTTTTTCTTTCAGAAGTAGTGCTTCTTCAAGACTACTACCTCCAGTTTTGCTGAATTCCATGTAACAGGTACTGTGATTCACCAAGTTCCAGATTTGTGTTTACCATGTTAGAGCTAGGTGCTGGACTTTTTCTGGGAGTAAATTTGTCTTTGTTTTATGTATGTCCTCCACTCATCTCTTTCCCATGGAATATCTTAAGACTGCCTTCCCACTACTTTCTGCACCGATAGACTAATAGTGGCAGGAGGAAATCTAGTAGTGTCTTTGTTGTAATTTAAAATTGATTTATCTTTTTACAAGTAACTTGAAATATTCTGTCTCCTGGGTTATATGTGTTATTTGTTCTCCTTTTTGATCTTATGATTTTGGGAGGACGTGTGCAGAGGTTGAGATTCAGGTAGCTGCCGATATCCTACTGTCAATAAGAATTCCTGTGCGTGTCTTATTGTAGAAAAAAGCTCTCATACATATAACAGTAACATCCATATAGAATACTGAACAAAGTCAAGTTACAAAGAGAAAAAATTCCCATGGGCAATAAATACATGAAAAATATTCAATCTCAGTAATAATTAAAAACACAAATAAAAACAATATCATTTCTTCATTCTCAGAAGGAAAAACATTATTGAAAAAAATAATAATATCTACTCTTGACAAGGAAGTAAGGAAACTGACAGTCTCATATGACTGCTAATGGTAGTATAAGTTAGCACAATCTTTCTAAAGGGCATTTTTTCATATGAACAAAAAATCTTTAAAAGGTGCATATTCTTTTATCCAGCTCTTTCTCTTCCAGATATTTTTACAAAGGAAATAATTATCAAGCAACAAATGATATAAGTCAGTTATTCATCAGATAATATTCTTGATTTGTAAAAATCTGTTACCAACCTAAATAGCCATCCACAGAGGCTTATCCAACATTAAAAATAATGTGAATCTATGTTTACTGACATGACAATGAATTTCTATCATTCTATTGTTAAGTGAAAAAGTATAATTACAAAATAGAATTATGTACTAATTTTGTATTTAAGTAGATTTTTGTAAATTCACACACACACACAAACATCAACAGAAAAAAGTCTGGAAGGAAGAGTACCAAAATTAAACTAGTTATCTTGGTGTGATGGGACTATGAGTTATTTTTATTTTCTGCTTTTTAAATACTTTTCTGAATCATTTTCTTGTTTAAAAAGCATTTGGCATATGTTACTTCTGCACCAAAACATTATTTTCATTAAAAAATTATGCTGAATGTCTTGAGACCAGCACCATATTATGCTGATCCAACTTAAGAACAATCTCTGAGGCATGGCTGTCTATACTCCATTTATCTTTGAAATTATCTTAAATGGATCCTTAAGGCAATTCTTGACCCTAATAAATCCCAGAAGATTCTTGACACATTTAGGGTTTAGGATTAGTAGTATAACTCCTTTTCTTTCCCACTCCCATTTCTCTTGTTATGTGAGCCAACTTGTTGACTGCAAATATCGCTAGAGAGTGGCTACAAGCACAGCAGTATCATTTATCAACGCTAGTACTTCTGGAATGCACCAGAAGTAACATGGTGCTTATTCGATAATAAAAAATAATCTACCAAACCTACCCCACAAAAAAGAAACATTATCTGCTGTGACTTTTTACAAGCCAAGGTTTCTCTCTTTCCAGTTTAAAAAACATGAGTCAGTTAAAGCCAACATTAATAAAAAATAACCTTGTCTTTCAACTGGCACATAGAAAAGTAGAGGGTGCTCTTAGGTTCTCTATGACATAATTCTACCTAATGGTAGAATTGTTTTCCATTCTACCTTGTAGCTTTTTCCCTCTCCCCTGGTGCGCTAGCCGCCCTAGGTGGGAGCCAGGAGACCTTTAGTCTAGAGGTCCTAACGTGGTCTGAGACCTGGGACAGAGCACTTAATTTCTCTGGGCTAATGTTATTTATTCATTTATTCATTCATGAAGCAATGTATAGGTGGTTGATGAGTGATTTTTTAAGATTTCCTAGCAACTCTAATACTCTGTGAGTCAGTGAATTTCCTTTAATTACCAATGTAAATCCTGTCATCCAGACAGTTATATCTGGGTTTTTTTTGACAGTTATATCTGTTTGATTTTTATTTTCTTACTTCATCTGTGTGTAAGAGAATTAGAGAAATAGAAATAAGGAAAAGAAGAAAACGTATTTATAATCTTATCACTCAATCATAACCCAATGATAATGATAATGTTTTGGGTATAATATTTTTCTATGCATTTTTCCCCAATGCAACTCATAACATACTATCCCTGCTGTTTTATGACCCGCTCCTTACTTAGTAACATATCAAAAGTAGCTATAGTGATGACACTTCACATTATTTTGTACATCTGAACTGTAAAATGGAGAAAATTTTAATTTTTATTTTATCTATCTCCTAAAAGGAAACGTGAAACTGAACACTCTCACTTACATTATTACAGTTTTTAAATTGAGCTATAATTTATAGGCAGTAAAGTTCACCCTTTTTAGTGCAGAGTTCTATGAGTTTTGAAAAAAGCATACAGCACTGTAACAACAACAAAAATCAAGATATAGAGCATTTCTACCAGTTCCAAAAGTTCCATCATGCTTCTTTTTCATCAACTCATCCCTGACCTGACCTCCAGATCCTGGCAACCACTGGTCTTTTTTCTCTCCTACAGTTTCCCTTTTCCAGAATGTCATGGACTATGTAGTCTTTTGAGTCTGGCTTCTTTCACTCAGCACAATGCATTCAAGACTCATGTATGTGGCTGTGGGTACCAGGAATTTGCTCTTTTCATTGCTCAGTGTTGTTCCATTGTTTGGATGCAATGCAATATGGTCATCAATTTACCAGTTAAATAACCTAAATGTCCATTGACAGATGAAGGGATAAAGATGACGTGGTATATATACACAATGGAATACTACCCAGCCATAAAAAAGAAAGAAAGAATGCCATTTGCAGCAACCTAGAGATTATCATACTAAGTGAAGTAAGTCAGAAAGACAAATACCATATGATAGCACTTATATGTGGAACCTAAAATATGACACAAATGAACTTATCTATGAAACAGAAAAGTCTCACAGACATAGAGAACAGACTTGTGGTTGCCAAGGGAGATGAGGAATGGTAGAGGGTAGGAGTGGGAGTTTGGGGTTAGCAGATGCAAACTAGTATATATAGGAAGGATAAACAACAAGGTCCTACTCTATAGCACAGGGAACTATATTCAATATCCTGTGATAAACCATAATGGAAAAGAACATGAAAAAGAGTGTGTGTGTGTGTGTGTGTGTGTATATACACATACACGTATGTAGCTGCATCACTTTGCTACACAGTAGAAATTAACACAACATTGTAAATCAACTGTACTTCAATAAAGTAAAAGTTAAAAAAAGTACCAATTAAGTGATAGGTTTTGTTCCCAGTTTTTGGTGATTATGAATAAGGCTATTATAAACATTTGCATTCAGATTTTGGTTTGAACATGTTTTCATTTCTTTTGTGTCTAGGAGAGGGTTCCTGGGTCATATAGTAAGCATATGTACAACTTTCTAAGAAACTGCCGAAGTGTTTTCCAGAGTGGGTGTATCCTTTTTCATTTCTAGCAACAATGCAAGAAAGTGCTAATTGCTCTGCATCTATGTTAGCACTTGGCACTGTCAGGTTTTTTGTTTAGTTCTGGTGGTTTTAGCCAATCTAATAGCTGTGTGTGGTATCTTATGGTTTTAATTTGCCTTCAGCCATTGACGACTGATATTGAGCATCTTTGATTGTGTGCATTTAGCATTTGTATATCTTCTTTGGGGACGTGTTTAAATCTTTTGCCCATTTTTTAAATTGGTTTGCTTGTTTTCTTATTATTGCCTTTTGAGAGTTCTTCATATATTTTGGATTCATGTGCTTTATCAGATATGTATCTTGGAAATATTTTTACCGGTCTGTGGCTTGGTTTTTCATTTTCTTTATGGTGTCTTTTGACGAGCAAAAGTTTTCAGTTTTGATAAAGTTCAATTTATCAGCTGTTTCTTTTGTGCATCATGCTCTTTATGTCATGTCTAAGAAGTCATTACCTAATCCAAGGTCACAGGATTTTCTCCTACATTTACTTCCAGAGGTTTATAGTTTTAGTTTTTACATTTAGTTCATAGTCCCTCTTAGGTTAGTTTTTATATTTGGCATGAAGTATGGGATCAAGTTTCATTCTTTTGCATTTGGATGTCCAATTAATCCAGTACCAACCATTTGTTGAAATGGTTATTCTTTCTCCATTAGATTTCCTTTGAAACATTACATTTTGTTAAATAATACAAGCCAGTAATTTCCATATATTGCCAAATGCTGTTTCACAGGCTCCTGTGGCTGGATCTGTTTTATGTGTCACATGTGTAACTGAGATGACAAAATTATGCTTAAAGATGATCAGTGTTTCTTAGAATAAGTAGAATTTTAACATTTTTCTGCAGTGTATCAGCAAACAGATTTCATTCTATTTTATGAGCAGACCCACTTAGGAGTCCTGGCCTCCATTAGAAAAAAAAATGGAATGTACTCTTTTCATTTACTTTAAAGATTTTTCATAATTTTAAAACCAAAACTTGAAGAAATTTCTAATTTATAGTTCTTTAACATTTATAATGCATTTTTGCATAGAAATAGTGTTTGTAAATGATGGTTACATACTCAGGCTCTCCCATAAATATTTGATTTATCCATCACACAGAAGAAATACATTTATAACAAGGAGAAGAACCAGCAAGTAGGTGGAGGCTTGTGCAGATTTTGATGGGAACTTACTTACAGGATTTTGGTATGTTATATGTCAATTATATCTCAAAAAGTGGTATTTTCTATTTGAGCTTATTTTCTTTTAATCACACTGCAAGGAATGTCAGAATAGTACAAGACGAGAAACTTCACAAGCTCATATTTCACTATGAAGTCAGTTTGTACAGAGCTCTGGAAGGGACTTCACTTAAAAGAATTTAGGTTATTACAGACACTGGTTCTTTTTTTGTTTTGTTTTTTATAAATTTATTTATTTATTTTTGGCTGCATTGGGTCTTTGTTGCTGCGCGCGGGCTTTCTCTCGTTGCGGCGAGTGGGGGCTACTCTTTGTTGCAGTGCACGGGCGTCTCTTGTTGCGGAGCACGGGCTCTAGGCGCGCAGACTTCAGTAGTTGCAGCATGCGGGCCCTAGAGCACGGGGTGGGGGGGGGCTTCAGTAGTTGTGGCTCGCGGGCTCTAGAGTGCAGGCTCAGTAGTTGTGGCACACGGGCTTAGTTGCTCTGCAGCATGTGGGATCTTCCCAGACCAGGGCTCGAACTCTTGTCGCCTGCATTGGCAGGCAGATTCTTAACTACTGCACCACCAGGGAAGTCCAACACTGGTTCTTTAGTAGAACCAATTTAGCCTAAATAGTATGACTTACCTTTTTTTTTTTTCATACAATAGCATGATTATTTTTATGCATTACTGATGATAGCATAGGAATGAGTGATATTTATTAAGTACCCACTATGTGCAGATACGTATTAGTGCTTTTCTTAAGTTTATTTTAATTAATCTCTTTCCTATAACACCTCTTTGAAGTAGGCAATTCCTCTCCATTTAATAGGTTTGAAAACTAAGATTTAGAGAGGTTATGTAATTTGTTCAAGATCTCACCATTAATAAGTGATGGATCTGAATGTTGGGTCCAGTTCTGTCTCACTCCAGAGCCCACTATCCACTGATGATTAGGTTGACTTTTCCGCTGGTACAATAAATGATGATTTGGGGAGAGATCTTCCTTCAGAGAGACAGAGGAAGAGAGGAAAAGGGGTTAAAGGGGGGTGGATGTATGGGAATGAAAAATATTATTTAAGATAGAACTTAATGGCCTGTGAGTGATGACTTAAAAGAGGTGAATATGTTCTGCCAAAAAGATCTTAGAGGAGGAAGATAGAATAGGGCATAGAAAACGGAGCTTAAATAAGTGAGTTCCTTTTTCTGACCACTAGGTGACACTATTGACGGAAAACACCTAGGTTGCTGTCAGGAGGTGGTGGGGGGGGATGGCTAGAGGGGGAGAAGGACACTGAGGGCTGTCGTAGGAGGAAGTGGCAACACATTTCCATAACGAACGTGCGAGGCCAGCAGAAGTCATGTCCATCACATGCCTTTTTGAGGAAGGAGTACAGCATACGGCCTGTTCACGTGACACTTTTGATCTAAATGTGAATCATTGATATTTTTTGACAAACGCCAAGTAGGGAGATAGTGTTAAGTATTGAGATTAAGAGCAAAGAATCTGGACCTTGGCTTTATAGGTCTGGAGCCTGACTCTGCCTCTATTAGCTGTGTTATATCAGGCAAGTCACTTAACCTTTCTGATGCTCTGAAAGTCTCCATCTCTGTCAAATGAGTAGTTTAATATCTACCTCAAAGAGATGTTGTGAAGATTAAATCAAATAATAGAGGTTAAGCACTTAGCATAGTGCCTTCCTCAAAGTTCTTGTTAAATGTTATTGTTGTTGCTATTATTGTTTTTAGGTAGACTCTGACAGCTACATTAAAATCAAAAGTGAATGAGTTAATACAGCTCCAAAACAGCAAGAAAGGAGTGTTTTATAATAGATAAAATAGATAGTAGGTAATAGAATTTCTTTTGCTTCTGTTGAGTGTAAATAAAATGTAAGCTTAACTGAGCTCTGCATGCTAACCTCCTATATACCTTTTAACTTCTAAATAGAAAAAAAAGGTTATATCCTTGCATATTTTGCTAAGAAACCACAGGAATATTGTAATATTCGTGTTCAACTCGAGGCAAAATTTCAAGATAACTAAATTCGTCTTTGGTGCCCCCTCAGCTCTCACTTCATATGGGTGCCCTTCATTCTCTCTTCACCCTGGCTCTTAACTCACGACCTTTTGCTTCTTCCTCCCAAGTTTCCAATGATCTGATTCTGCTCTTTAGCTACCCTCAACCACTCTACGAAACACCCAGAACGCTTTTTAACTCATGTTTTCCCGAGCCAAAAGTCACAACATTTCCTCTTCCTCGTTCTCCCCACTCCTCACAAAATTCCAAGTTCCAATTCCAAATTCCTCTATCTTTGGAAATCAAAAGTTGGATTTCACTAATTCATAATAAATTGAGAATGAGTCGATATTCTACCTTCCCAGGAACGTTTCCATTTTGTAAAGACCTTGTTAACAGTAATAAATCTGTAGTTGATGGCATCTTGAGCCATGTGAAAAAGTTAAATGAAGAATTCTGAGCAATGTGGAGGAGAGCTGAGGAGAGGAGAGGTCTTCCTTAAATCACAGCACTTAGGTGGCCACCAAGAAAATAGATAGAAAATAGATCTTTGAAAAATCACCAAAAACTCAGAGATTTTTATGTATTCAATACTTTAAAACATTTTTTCCACATTTTACCAATACTGCTTGCACTTAGGAAAATTAATTCTCTTGAATCTCTTTTTATTTCTCCATTTTACCATTTTTCAACACTTTAGTGTGACAGAAGCTCCTGGTTACTTTCCAATAGTCATTCTCTTTTCCTTCCATAATAATAACATCCCTGATTTTATGGCCACCAGAATAAAGACCACATTCCCCAGCTTCACCTGCAGCCAGGCATGGCCATGTGTTTACACTTTGGACAATAGGATGCAAGCAAAAATGTTGTTTTTGACTTGAGGAGATATCCTTAAAAGAGAGGACCGACCCATCTCCTTCCCTTTTCTCCTTCCAGTTGGCTGGAAGGCAGATATAAAGACTAAAGCTCTAGATGCCACTTAGATCAGGCCATTGAAGTCCATTCCCTGCGGGAGATACAACAGGAAGTGGGAAGGAGTTGGGGGTCCCTGGTCAATTAATTGAATTACCGTATCAGCTTTGGACTGCTGATTTCTGGAACTTTGACATAATAGAGAACTTTATGTGTTTAAGCTACTGTTGATTTGTGTTTTTGTCACACGCGGCTGAACTTAATTCTGGCGACATGTAGCTTGTAGAAAGTTATACTTGAACTAAAGGACCAGCTCATGGATCATTGTGAATCTGTGAAAGTACAACTCAAAGTAACTCAGACAATTAGGTGGTATATTTTGCAGTTAATAGCTGTAATTCACAGCCTTAACCTCTTAGCCGGGGAATCTCTTACCCTGGGGATCTAGACTAGAGACCGGCACTGCTCAACATCACTTTCCGTGATGATGGAATGTTCCGTATCTGGGTTATCTCTGCGGAAGCCACTAGTCACACATGGCTATTGAGCACTTGAAATGGGGCTTTTGTGACTGAAAAGCTTAATTTTCAATTATACTTGTTTCTATTTAATTTAAACTTGAGTAGCTACACGTGGCTTGTGGCTACTGAATCGGACAGCTCTGACTCAGAGTTTGACACATACTTAGATAATGAATCCACAATATTTCTGGATCTGAGCTACATTTTAAGCAAAGAAATCGAATGCTGAAAATGATCACTGGGATGGTGAAGCCAGTTATAGCTAACTGAAGCTACCTCCCATGTAGAGTGAGAACTGAAGGAAGGTTAAAACATCCCCCCTCGTCCCCACAATAATAATATGCCCCAATATATTTACCCTAAATGTATCACACTAGAATATTTTAGGATCTTAAAACATGGAAGGTGGAGATGCAGGTTTGTTTCTTTTGGCAGCAGCGCTCAGAAGCCATAGGTGGTGTGCGGTAGATTTATTCCTCCTCCATCCCCCACAAGGGTGACCCTTGACCTTGTGCTATTGTCTCAGTGGCCCCCCTCATTTCCGGGCTTATTCCCTCGTTTCTGGTGAATAACGAGCGCTCTTTCCTGTATCTCAGGTGTTCCCGGAGATTACCGGGTTCTGCCTACAGGTGGCGCAGTGTGAGCATGACTGTGGATTCTGGAGTCCTCTCCCAGTCTCCTTGCATTCGACTGTACAACTGTAAATGGCTAAAACAAACACCCTTTGCTGGTGGCTTCGCTGTCACGTGCTTTATCAACAGCCCTCAGAGCTGGGGCTATTAGCTTATTTTCTAACTCTGCACCACAAGCAGGGGCAACTACTGGTGAGGGGAAACCAGGTATCTTGGCTTTTTATATGTGTATCAGGGAACCTGCCTTTAAAGACTGCTTTCAGGTTTAGAAAAGAATGCTAGAGTTCCAAAAAAGCCCAAGATCTTTGTTAAGAGACCACACCTATTCCATATATATATACACACACACATAGTGTGTTACACTGGAAGCTGTAATTTTCTGAGCAAGTGGAATTTCTGGTTCATGAGTTTTTTAGTGAAAGGGTCTCCCTGACTCTCTGCTTGGGCTCTAGAGATTAATACTTGACAGGTAATAGGGAAGTGTATGAGTAGCTCTGATTATTTCCCAAAGGTGAAAAAATGAAGTTCTGCATTGACTTTTTTTTCCTTTTAACGTATATCTTTTCCCATCCAATCCGAGATTGACTGTGTAGCTCCGGGCAGCTTACCTTTGTGACTACATGTAAGGTACCACCACCTAGAAAAATTTCTGTTCCTTATGTGTGCTCAGAGTTTTGGTACCATCCAGACTTAGGGTCAAATCCTGACTCCACCACTTACTAGCTGTGTGATCTTTGACAATCACTTAAGTTCTTGGTTTATTCATCTAGAAAATGAGAGTAATGATAGCTCCTGCTTCATAGGGTCATTATGTGATTTAAGTGTGATGATAGAATTCAATGTGCTTAGTATGGTTCCTGCAGCATAGTAAGTGTTCAATAAATGGCATAGGTATCCTTATTGTACTGTTTCAAATTAGCAAATAAATACATCATCATGCTTTTCATTAAAAAGCATTGAAGTGCCCACTTGTACACATTTTTCCAAGCCTACGTAGTTACTGACATAGACCCATAAAGGTATTTTAAAAATATATGAGCTATGTTGTGTTATAATTCAAATCAGATTTTGACTGAAGTAGGAAATGGAGGGTGCTCAGTTAGAAAATCATTTCACAGAAGAAAGTCGAGGCTGAAGGGGCAAAGGGGAGTTTGCTGTTTTGAAGGAAGACAAACCAGGTCATACACATTGTTAAGTACTAGGGATACACAATAATTCACTCTCCCCTGGATTATTAAAGAAAATCGAGCTTAACTAAATAAGGACATGCAAAAATCTGAATTCATCCACCTAAGTTGGGTGAGAGAAAAACCTGCCCAGAAGAGGAGTTCCTGTCACACTGGGCCCTGGAGAGTGGGGGACAGTGGAGGCAGAACTCTTAACTGGGACCCAGAGAACTGTGGAAAAGAATCTGCACAAAGTGTTAGAGAAGGTTGAAGGTCAGTCTGATGTAGAATGAGTAAAAGGAACTGAAGATAAAGGAATCTACAATCTGACAACAGAGGAGAAAAAAAATCTTAGAGCAGAGTCCTGATCACACCGTACCTGAAGCCCACATTACTGCTGGCCTTTCACTTAGTCAACCAATACATTCTTTTTATTGTTTGGCAGTTTGGCTTGGTTAATCTGATACTTGCAGCCTAAACTGATACATGAATGGATGAAGAAATGAACCAGTTTTTACACAGAAGCTTGAGGTTGATATCAGGGACTCAAACTAGATATGAGGTCCAGAGTATGAAAATGGTTCCAGTGCTCCTTGAATAAGAAGCTCTACTTCAAACAGGAATTTTTTATGTAGCAGAATCAAAAGATAGTCTTCCCAGGGTTTGGTTAGCAAAAGTCTGAAAGCTCGACGTGTGGCTGTGTAGCAAACTAACAGCGGGCCAGTGAAGAGCAGAGATTTTCACAGGAAAGTCTGGCATTTAGGTTCATTCTTATGCTGTAGATACCTGGCTGCTACTCGAAAGCCTTCATACTGGGTTGGCCAAAAAAGTGTCTTTGGCTTTTAAGTAAAAATAAAAGACATTTTTCATTTTCACCAAGAACTTTATTGAACAACGTATTCACCCTTTTGTTCCACTACCTTCTGCCATTTTTCAGGCAACTTCATAATTCCGTCTTCCCAAAACTTTTTATCTTTTTGAGCAAAGAACTGTTCCTGCTGCCTTTTACGGTCTTCCAGGGAATTGGAATTTTTTCCATTAAGAGAATTTTGTAAAGACTGAAATAAGTGGAAATCCGAAGGTGCAATGTCTGATGAATACGGTGGATGAATCAGAACTTCCCAGCCAGGCTGTAACAGTTTTGCCTGGTCATCAAAGAAACGTGCAGTCTTGCGTTATTTTTTTTTTTTTAATTAATTAATTTATTTATTTTCATTTTTTGCTGTGTTGGGTCTTCGTTTCTGTGCGAGGGCTTTCTCTAGTTGCGGCAAGTGGGGGCCACTCTTCATCGCGGTGCGCAGGCCTCTCACTATCGCGGCCTCTCTTGTTGCGGAGCACAAGCTCCAGATGCGCAGGCTCAGTAATTGTGGCTCACGGGCTTAGTTGCTCCGCGGCATGTGGGATCTTCCCAGACCAGGGCTCGAACCCGTGTCGCCTGCATTGGCAGGCAGATTCTCCACCACTGCACCACCAGGGAAGCCCTTGCGTTATCTTGATGGAAGATGATGTGTTTTCTGTTGACTAATTCCGGACACTTTTTGTCGAGTGCTGCTTTCACTTCGTCTAATTGGGAGCAGTACTTGTTGGAATTAATCTTTTGGTTTTCCAGAAGGAGCTCATAGTAGAGGACTCCCTTCCAATCCCACCATATACACAACATCACCTTCTTTGGATGAAGACCTGCCTTTGGTGTGGTTGGTGGTGGTTCATTTCACTTGCCCCACGATCTCTTCCCATTTCACATTATTGAACAGTATCCACTTTTCATCGTTTTAAAAATGGAACGTTTGCATTACGTTTAAGTAGAGAATAGCAGGCGGAAATATGGTCAAGAAGGTTTTTTTGCTTAACTTATGTGGAACCCAAACATCAAAGTGATTAACATAACCAAGCTGGTGCAAATGATTTTCAGTGCTTGATTTGGATATTTTGAGTATGTCAGCTATCTTCCACATGGTATAACGTTGATTGTTCTCAATTAATGTCTCAATTTGATTGGGGTAGCCGACCGCGGAGCATCGTCCAGCGAAAGATCTCCAGCACGAAACTTCACAAACCACTCTTGACACGTTCCATCAATCACAGCACCTTCTCCATATACTGCACAAATCTTTTTTTGCATTTCAGTTGCGTTTTTACCTTTCTTGAAATAATAAAGCATAAGATGCCAAAAATGTTGCTTTTTTTTCTTCCATCTTCAATATTAAAATGGCTACACAAAAATTCACCAATTTTGATAAGTCTTTTTTTAAATGCACGCTGATATGACAGCTGTCAGATACAATCTAACAAAATTGTTTTGAATGAAGTTAAAGACAACTAACTGCTACTAGAGCCATCTTACGGAAAAAACCGAACGAACCTTTTGGCCAACCCAATAGAAGGTGTAAGAGAATAAAGAAAGAGTAAAAGAAGAGATGATCAATTAAGAGAATCCTCATTTATCCTCAGTAAAGAAGTAGTAAAATACTATGGTTGAGAGTATGGACTTGGTGGCCAGACCTGGTTTTAAATGCTGCTTCTAGCACTTACTAGTAAGTTGTCTAACACGCTGAGCCTTAGTATTTCCTTACTCGTAAAATGAGAGATGAATACTAACCTCTTTGAAAGTTATGGCAAAAATTAAATGTGATATTTTATGTAAAGCCTGGAACATAGCAAAATTCAATTAGTGACGAATAGTCATTTTTTGTTATTCATAGAATTAGGATGGTACCTGTTGGGAGAAATTTTCATAGGCTGTTTAAAAGTTGGGTGGGCTGCAGGAGGGCTGTCCTCGTGTATAACAATCATGTCATTCACTTTTGGGATTCTCTTGGTGATTTTCATATCCCTCTTGCCAAACTCTGGGTGGGAGAGAAGTCAACCTTAGTTTCTAATTTCCACTTGACCCAAAATATTTTCCTATAGTCACACTTGCATTCTCTGGAAAGGAGCTGGGAGCCAGCACTGAAGTCACAGTGCCTGGCACATAGTAGGCACTCAATAGATGCTATCTGCAGTTTGGTTGCAGCAAATTGATTGTTTTCTGTCAGACACGATGATTAGAGGATATTTAAGAAGGGCACTGAAAGATATAAACAATCCAGATTCTCTTACTGTTTCTACGTTGTAAGACTCTTGGGTACAGGGTTCGTTTATGATCTGGAATGGGGTCTAAACTTACTGGGAAAAAGATAAATACGTCGGCTCTAGCCTACCTCCTCTAGAAATGGTTTTGCTGAGGGGGCTGATGGCAAAGTTTTGTAAGTAGGGTGGAGGAAGGTTAGTGGAAAGTTTTGCCGTTGTTCTTAACTCACTCTGTGGCCTCAGGCAAGCCATTTAACCTCTTGGTGTCTGGATTTCCTCAACTGTGAGCCAGGGATAATAATACTTTCCTACCTCACAGGTGCATCTGGGGCATTAATTAATGTTTGTCTAGTGCTTGGGAATCTGTGATGAAAGGCAAGCATCATTATTGTGGGTTTGCTGCAGGCAAGACTAGATTATAGTCCTCCAGATGGGTTACATATGGGAAGTGGTTTTAGCAAAAGCTTTTCCCAAATGAAATGCAGGCTTGAAGGTTTGGGGTCGCTTCAAAAGAAAAGGTGCTGGTGGAACTTCATCCTGTCCTTCTTGCCTTAGTTGGCTCAGGTTTTACTATCATGCAAAGTTAGGAATCAGCATCCTAGCACCATATATTAATTTATTCAACAAGTAATATCTAGCCGATTTGTTTCAGCAGTCTCTGCTCTGCACAGATTTTCATAGATTTCAAAGGGTACTTAATACCCTCGATTAAGTAGGTGAGGGTATTGTTGCAGGAAACTGAAGAGTAGGGGCCATTTAATGTGTCTATCCCATGATAAGTGGGGTAGACAAAGCCATTGTGTTTTAACAGCACCAAGTGGACAAGTCAAATAGGCAAGAAGTTTCCATCTTTTCCTTTTGTTTTGTTTAACTTCCTCCTCCTCACCACCCCCCAACTCTTTTAAAAATAGCCTTTACACTAAAGTGCACTGGTATGTTCTTGAAAGCTTTTAAAGAGGAACATTTTGAGAAGGGACTTCTGGGCAAAGAACAACAGAGTGTCTGGATACATTAAGGCTGGGAAGGAAGGGGAAAAAAATCTCTCCTTGAGAACTAGACAAATTTTAGTTTTCCCCAAATTGGAAATATTGATTCAATTAGTACACTTGTCCAATTAAAGGGCAAAGATAATCTTTCCTTGCCCATGAGCAGAAGTGTATTTTCTCATATAAATACAGAAGAAAGCCAAATGAAATATTTTATTAATATTACCGACCGAGGCAATAGGAAAGCAAATAGGAAGATTCTTATTTTTGCTGAACTCATGCTGCTGAAAATCTGCTAGAACAAAAATCCTAAGGCAGAAATGCAAGTGATGATACAAAGTAAGAAGCATATTCATTAATTTATCCATTCAATCAGCAAATATTTACTGAGTGTGTTTTATGTGTCAGGAAATGGTTGACGAGCAACACAGGCAAGGTCCCTGCTCCCGTGGAGCTTACGTTTTGGTGGGGGACGACAGGCATACGCAGAGAAGCAATTGTGAACACAGGGAACGAAGATGAGGGGATGGCGATAGAACATTGGTGGTGATTTAGTTTGGATGGCTAGCAAGCCCTCTCCAGGAGGTGGCTTTAAGCGGGTCAGGCCCTTGTTGGGAGCAAAGTATAAGACTTAGGGTTAGAAAATGACTGTTGTAATAAAGGAACCTTCAGGAGGCATGGGATGCAACTTGGCATCCCAGCATTTCCCTACAATGTGGTACCAATTGTAACTTCTCTAATTTAGAGTCTCCATCATTTACTGCACATAAAGGAAAGTGGATTTTGTTTGGACCCATCAAATTAGAATAGCTGGCTGGTGTTCTGGAAAGATCGAGGACCATGTCAGGAGACCTGGTTGGTCCTGGTTCTTCCAGTACCTTACCAGTTTAGCCATACAGTCTCTGTACCTCTTTCCTTCCCTTAAAAAAAAGGAGGTATTGGTGAGGTCCTTTTCAGCTCCACTCTAGGAACAACATAGAAGCAGGATTCAATTATTGTAAACCCTTGTTGTTTGGAAATCTACAAAGATGATAAAAGAAACCAGCAACAAATTTGAAAAGTTTGTATATCAGTAGCTCAAAACTTTGAGGTAATCAGGCAGATAGCTGGGTGCAAAAGTTGCATACAATGAGTATTTTTATAATGAGTCTTTATAATTCCTTTTTGCTTTTTTTTTTTTAGAATATGAGAGTTAAAAAAATCTGCAGTAGGAAGTTTTCAAAATATTAGGAAAGTAAATAAAAATTACTACTATAATGTTTGTGGTTTTGTTACATTTGAATTTTCCCTGCTTTCACAAATTGCCAGAAATGAGTAGATGTGAAATGTCCAAGTCTTGCAGCTAAGAATTCCACTTGCAACAAAAATTAGACTGTTAAAAGTAAATTTAGTAAATAAACTCGGAAGGAATAATTTATGCTGTAATAGCCCAAACTCTTCCTTAATTATTAAGGTATTAAGAATTTTCTTCAACAATAATATCCTAAACACAATTTTATGAGCAAATGAAATTATGCATTATTATTATTTTTTTTTGTCTATAAGCTAATAAAACGACACTAACAGTATTACCTTCTATTGTGCTCAATACTTTGCAAAAACAGTTTCATGTTTCTTATTCCATCTGAGCCTCATACCTGCTTCAGAATTTATTATTTATTCGGAATTTATTATTCCCACTTCATATGAGGAAAAAGAGGTGCGGGAGTTGGGATTTTCCTGCAGTAACATAGCTAGTAATTTAAGTTAGAATCCAGGATCCTGCATCCTGTCTAGTGCTTCGAGCACCCCAAAATGGGTGCAACATATAACCTGAGTTTCTCTTCTGTGTTTCTCTGGTGTTTGTTTGTTTGCTTAATGCAGGACCCCGGAGTGCTTCCAAGAATTTCTAGAAGACTTTGAAACTGTTGTGTAGCACAGGAGCTTACAAACAATTCTGGGAGCTAAAGTGAATCTACCAGTTTTATTCTGCTGCTCTGACCCTGCTCCTTTATGTCCCACTTCTCTGTCAGGCATGGCTGTCCCTTTTGTTGGGCCACTCTTGTCTATTGCTATGGTGAGATCTTAGTTGTGTTGGTAGGGTTCCCCTTATTTCAGACAAACTCTGGGCAAGAATGGTACATCTCATTCTGAATTCATTTTAACATATCACTGAGACAAAAATTCTTTTAACAACATGTTTTTCATGGAGTATAAAATTTTAAAAATCTGATTTTAAGGGTATGATTATCTTTGACCTGACAGCAGTCGGTAAGCACTAAGTTTGGTGTGATAAGCAACAAAGAACTTAAGACTCTGTGCCACTCCCCAGACCTTACGTTCTACTGGGGACGCAAAATATTAAGCCTTTGAATTAGAATATAGCTCAGTGATTAAATGAAATATTTTGCTGTATCATTTCAAGACACGCTTTAAGATCTGCTAAGTCCATCTATAGGTCAGAGAGATCGAGGGGGGGCAGAGTGATCGATTTGAAGGCTGTGGAGAAAAGATGCAAGAAACACAAGGGAATAAGAGAGTTGAGTTTAGAGAGAAGAACTGGGCATAATTTTGTTCAAAATTTCATTCTTTATTAGCAATAAATTAAAATAAGGTGGTGTTTTTTGATGACTCATAAGATAGATGTTGCCTGAAAGGGTACTGGAATCAACAGGCACAAATAAGACGGCCAAACATGGAAAAATGATCATAGGTAGAGCATTTGTTCCACTGCCTTTTATCTTTTACACCTGTGTTTGGATTCATCCAAAGTTGCATAAATCCTTTACACAGCTGTCGAGATTGCACCTGAAAAAAGGCTGAAGTAGTCTCAGATGGCCTAACATTTCATCATTCCGAATACTTAAACCCAAACAGGTTTAAACACTTTGCCAAACCCAAGGATAACGGGCTTCACATTGATCTTTGCTCTGTTCAAATGTTCAACCGTGTGTGCCAGAGTGTACACTGCAGACTGCCTTGTACAGACTCCCACGATTTTTAGCTGCAGAAAAGCTCAAAAATAACATTTTAAGGATGGCAGTTCTCCTTGGAAATTTACTCACAAATACACACTTTGATATATGTCAGTAGATAAAGGGCAGCTGGCTGCTTGTACAAACTGATCTACTGAACTTAATTTTTTGCTTTTTGTAAACAAGTGGTTAAATACAGTATACTTCTGAAAAGAGCTTATCAAGTTTCCGGTATTTTCACTAGACTGTTTCTGATGTCTATCCTGACCCCCACAAGTGGATTACTTTTAACTTGGGGTCTGTCATTAAAATTTTTAAAAATTATGAATATATACATCAGCATTATAAAAAATGCACACAGTACAGAAAGGTATAGAATGAAAAGTGCAAGTCCTCCTATACTCTCTTTCCCCCCAACTCCCCTCCCCAGAGAAACCCCTTTAAGAGTTTGATGTATATCCTTCCAGATCTTTTGTAAAATACATGACTTTGTGCATAAATATAAATGTTATAACATAAACATTTTTATGCCACTATCTTTTCCTTAAAGTAGCATAATGTTTTACCAATTTTTAAAAATTTTGCCAGACTAAGGAGTGAATGTTGGTATCTCTGGGTATAGGATTTGCTCTGGGTGAGGACCAGATGCATTTAAACCATTTTCTTCAAATTTAATCCTTCCTTGTTCACACTACCAAAAGTTGAGAGGCTTGCTTTCTTGGTAAACATGGTACCATGAAGAAGTAAGTCTGAAAGTTAACTTTGAAGGAAATTTAGGGCTTACTTTTGTGGATAGAAGGGAAAAAAATGGAAATTCCAAGTAGGGGAGTTTCTGGAATTTGAGCAAAGTCATAGAAACTGGCGTCCCTGGTTTCTTGGTCCAACTCATTCGTGGCTGTGATAGAGGAAAGCTCCGGCCATCTTTCTGGCTGACTTGATGGATGTTTCTCCTCTGGGCTCTCAGTAGGACTGTATTCAGCTCTATATATTGATGGATTCCCCTTCAGTGTGCTTCTACACCCTGCTCCAGTGAATACGGCTCTTCCTCTAAAGGAGCTCCTTCCTAAGGGAAGAGATGGATTTCCCTCAGTATGGCAGAGGAAATCCCAGAGTAGGCCCACGCTTGAACTTTATGAATGGATATGAAAATAGCTACTCAGAAATACACACTTTGATAGAGTTTTGACTGCTGGGGGAACTTGACTGTAGGCTAGTTGGCAAGATAATAGAAGCAGTTGAAAATGGCACTGGTGAAAAGTTGAGGGCTGGTGGGTCAGACAGACAGTCAAGAAAACTGATTCAAGCAGAATATGTGTGGTGTTGAGTATAAGGTTGGAAACATGAAGAAGGAACAGAAAATACAGTTAGTTCTAGGGTTTGGCACTTGGACCTGAGCCAGAAGAAATTAAGAAGATGAGAGTCATGATGAAATGAAGTGACCCTCACTCGTTATGTGTGCCATTTCTTGTCTTTCGGCTTCAAGCCTACCCTTCTATCTTCCTTCAGTGATGCCTGGGCAGGGACTCCACGAATGACTCGGCTTTGCCAGTTGCCTCCCTGTGAGGCTGGCCATTCGGGGATGCTGATGAAGAATGAGAGACTTGCTCCTTCCTGTTTCCTGTGGGCTTCTTGTTTGCTTTCTGTCCCTGGGAACATCACGCCAGCCTCAGTTCTTTACGAAACCTGGTTGCAGCAGTTGTTCCAGTAGTAGCCGTTGAAACTAAAGAGCAGTTTTTCCAACATTCACAGAACCTCTCTCACACCCCACCCGCTACAACACCAGCTGCAGCTAAGAAGCACCGTCTGATCAGAGGTCTGGGGTGTCAATCTCACAGGGCCCTTCTTCAGCTCAGGGACGCCAGCCCCAGCCGAACAGCACCCCTCCTCAGAGGTCTGAGTTTTTCAGCTCTGTGCAGGCCCTCTTTCTAAGTTTTAAGAATTCCAGCCTCTTCTGTTTGTTCTTACAGCCCTAGGAGTGGTCACTGCTACCTGTAATCATTAACGTCTGTGACACGTTAAAGTTGCTGCCCTGTTCTTCAGTATCTAGCTATCAGTTCTTTATACTATATTATTTCTGTCTCTTTACTGGACCCTGACTGACACAGGCTTTCCCCAGGTGGAGTAAATAGGAAAGATCATGAGTTCCTGTATCATTCAGGACCAGTGTTAGCCTGCATTATGTGGGGATGGAGAGAATAGAGGGGAAGAGGTACATTTGACAAACTGTAAGTGGGAAGGAAGCAACAGGATTGATGATTGGAAACAGAGAGTGAGGACAGAGAGAGTAGAATAGACAAGGTTTCTACCCCGGTGGTGGAGAGAATGGTGATGCCATGGAAAACTGAGAAAGTTGGGAAAAGAATGAGTGCAGGTATGGGGACATGAAATTAGAGATATCTTAAAGGCGTCTGATAAAATGGAGCTAAAATTCAAGGGAGAACTAGAGTGAGACTGTGGCTGAATTCCCTGAGAATGTAGGACAGGATGGAGGAAC
This sequence comes from Eubalaena glacialis, assembly GCF_028564815.1. Lineage (NCBI taxonomy): Eukaryota > Metazoa > Chordata > Mammalia > Artiodactyla > Balaenidae > Eubalaena > Eubalaena glacialis. Next base: position 148,339,708 of record NC_083717.1, read on the forward strand.
AGGAGTTGCCAGGTAACTGGTAAAAAGAGGCTTAAGGCAAAGTCTAGCATGGCATGGACCCTAACAAATAGGGATGGCCTCTTTTTTAATACCCTGTGCAGGCTAAAAACTATAGGTCCACTACTGAAACCAGAAGGTATTAGTGATGATTTGAGATTCTGTTATTGTTCAAATAAGCAAACTTCAGCTCTGGTTGAATAAGTCAATCCAGTAGAACATCAGTGAAAAATGTTGTCTTTAATTTTTTAAGGTGGAAGCAGATGAGCAAGCTACAGAAACAGCCACTTTACATGAGCAGCAAACTATGAAGCTCGTTGTCATCAAGTAAAGCACACAGCAAAGGTAATCTGACACATATTTAATAACATTCACAGTCATTATTGTGCTACATTGTAATTAGGCACAGGTGGTAAGCAGTTCTTATAAAATATTGTAATTCATATGGAAGTCAAATCAATGTTTCTCTCTTTTTGCTTTCTTACTTCTTTATCTAAAATGGATCTGCCAGCAGTTTTCATCGATATAATGTACCATCAATTAAAATCCATTTATCAACATTTATTGAGTTTTTATTATGTTCCAGGTATTGTGATGGCCTCCTGGGGATAGAAGTACGAACAGTCTTGGCCTTAAAGTTGAGAAGTTTGTGTACAGTTTACTCTGAATCATACAGATGCTATAGAGTGACGGATACATGTTCCTGCCTAACGGTCCTGCATCCCATACTCTGTGGTCTCGCTGCTTAAAAATATAACTTCCTCAAAGAACCTTTCCTTTTCCAATGGACAGCCTCACTCCCCTGGTGCCTGCCTTTTTTCCTGCCCTCTGTTGGCCACTGAGGGGTTTTCCACCAGCATTTCTAATTCTAAGTTTGGGGATGGTAAAGGTCTGGACACCAGGGGACTCTGGTTCATGGTCCTGAGGCTACCTTGCTCCTGGGAATAATAGACACATGGTGGAATGGATGGCACAAGGAGCAGAAACACAGAGTGGGGAGGGCTTTTTCTCTATAGAAACTGGAACTCTTAGGAAAGGGGAGGTGAAGTCAGGAGGAGAACCTAGGTTCTGGCTGGGAAAAGAGGAGGAAGGATCATGCTAGGGAAGGGGACAGGCTTGCCTGGGATGGTTTCCAGTCAGAGAGAGATTCCTCATCCAGCAACTCTAGGGAATGGGCTTCAAGTAAAAGAAGCTGGTGTAGTCCCTCACCTGTTCTCTTGAGTAAGACAGAAAACATATTTAGGAGAGAGACTGAAGAATGCTGCCCCCGTATTTTGGCCCCTAGTGAATCATTTAGGACAGATTAAGAGCTGTTGCTGTAAAAAGCAACCTTTAGGTGTCTCAGTGGTGTAGCACTGCAGAGATTTATTTCTGTCCTATTCTGCATGTCCATCGTGGGCCGGCTGGGCACTTTCCCCTGTGTCATCTTCACTTGGAGTGCAAGCTGAAAGACCCTCTACTATCAGGGGGCATCCATGATTTCTAAGCAAAGAAGAAGGGAAGGGAAAGGTAAAGCACACTGGCTCTGCCCAGAAATCACAGAAGTCACTTCATTCACATGCCAGTGGCCAAAGTAATGACACACCTTGCCTTTCTTCCAGGTGGTAGAGAAACCAGAAAAAGGAGAACTAGAAACACCCTGCCTACAACACCGAGGTGCTATGCAATGGGTTACTGGTAATTCTTTTTTTTTTTTTTTAACATCTTTATTGGAGTATAATTGTTTTACAATGGTGTGTTAGTTTCTGCTTTATAACAAAGTGAATCAGCTATACATATACATACATCCCCATATCTCTTCCCTCTTGCATCTCCCTCCCTCCCACCCTCCCCATCCCACCCCTCCAGGTGGTCACAAAGCACGGAGCTGATCTCCCTGTGCTATGCGGCTGCTTCCCACTAGCTATCTATTTTACATTTGGTAGTATTTACAAGTCCATGCCACTCTCTCACTTTGTCCCAGCTTACCCTTCTCCCTCCCCGTATCCTCAAGTCCATTCTCTAGTAGGTCTACGTCTTTATTCCCGTCCTGCCCCTAGGTTCTTCATGACCATTTTTTTTTTTTTTTTAGATTCCATATATATGTGTTAGCATATGGTATTTGTTTTTCTCTTTCTGATTTACTTCACTCTGTATGACAGACTCTAGGTCCATCCACCTCACTACAAATAACTCAATTTCATTTCTTTTTATGGCTGAGTAATATTCCATTGTACATATGTGCCACATCTTCTTTATCCATTCATCTGTCAATGGACACTTAGGTTGCTTCCATGGCCTGGCTATTGTAAATAGAGCTGCAATGAACATTGTGGTACATGACTCTTTTTGAATTACGGTTTTCTCAGGGTATATGCCCAGTAGTGAGATTGCTGGGTCGTATGGTAGTTCTATTTTTAGTTTTTTAAGGAACCTCCATACTGTTCTCTGTAGTGGTTGTATCAATGTACATTCCCACCAACAGTGCAAGAGGGTTCCCTCTTCTCCACACCCTCTCCAGCATTTATTGTTTGTAGATTTTTTGATGATGGCCATTCTGACAGTTGTGAGGTGATACCTCATTGTAGTTTTGATTTGCATTTCTCTAATGATTAGTGATGTTGAGCATTCTTTCATGTGTTTGTTGGCAATCTGTATATCTTCTTTGGAGAAATGTCTGTTTAGGTCTTTTGCCCATTTTTGGATCGAGTTGCTTGTTTTTTTGATATTGAGCTGCATGAGCTACTTGTAAATTTTGGAGATAAATCCTTTGTCAGTTGCTTCATTTGTAAATATTTTCTCCCATTCTAAAGGTTGTCTTTTCATCTTGTTTATGGTTTCCTTTGCTGTGCAAAAGCCTTTAAGTTTCATTAGGTCCCATTTGTTTATTTTTGTTTTTATTTCCATTTCTCTAGGAGGTGGGTCAAAAAGGATCTTGCTGTGATTTATGTCATAGAGTGTTCTGCCTATGTTTTCCTCTAAGAGTTTGATAGTGTCTGGCCTTACACTTAGGTCTTTAATCCATTTTGAGTTTATTTTTGTGTATGGTGTTAGGTAGTGTTCTAATTTCATTCTTTTACATGTAGCTGTCCAGTTTTCCCAACACCACTTATTGAAGAGGCTGTCTTTTTTCCATTGTACGTTTTTGCCTCCTTTGTCATAAATTAGTTGACCATATGCTCATGGGTTTATCTCTGGGCTTTCTATCCTATACCATTGATCTGTATTTCTGTTTTTGTGCCAGTACCATACTGTCTTGATTACTGTAGCTTTGTAGTATAGTTTGAAGTTAGGGAACCTGATTCCTCCAGCTCCGTTTTTCTTTCTCAAGAGTGCTTTGGCTATTCGGGGTCTTTTGTGTTTCCATACAAATTGTGAAATTTTTTGTTCTGGTTCTGTGAAAAATGCCAGTGTTAGCTTGATAGGGATTGCAATGAATCTGCAGATTGCTTTGGGTAGTATAGTCATTTTCACAATGTTGATTCTTCCAATCCAAGAACATGATATATCTCTCCATCTGTTTGTATCATCTTTAATTTCTTTCATCAGTGTCTTATAGTTTTCTGCATACAGGTCTTTTGTCTCCTTAGGTAGGTTTATTCCTAAGTATTTTATTCTTTTTGTTGCAATGGTAAATGGGAGTGTTTCCTTAATTTCTCTTTCAGATTTTTCATCATTAGTGTATACGAATGCAAGAGATTTCTGTGCATGAATTTTGTATCCTGCTACTTTACCAAATTCACTGATTAGCTCTAGTAGTTTTCTGGTAGAATCTTTGGGATTCTCTATGTATAGTATCATGTCATCTGCAAACAGTGACAGCTTTACTTCTTCTTTTCCAATTTGGATTCCTTTTATTTCTTTTTCTTCTCTGATTGCTGTGGCTAAAACTTCCAAAACTATGTTGAATAATAGCGGTGAGAGTGGGCAACATTGTCTTATTCCTGATCTTAGTGGAAATGCTTTCAGTTTTTCACCATTGAGAACAATGTTGGCTGTGGTTTTGTCACCCCCTACTGGTGATTCTTAAGGAGCATCTGTACTGGTAGGAATAGTGTGATGATCCAGGGTCACAGAAATCTCTGTTTTACCTACTCAAGGACACTTGAAATTCCTTCAATGGCACATAAAATTGTGTGCAACTAAGAAAGGCTTAAAGAATCCACTAAACTCATAAACCCTTTTTTCATCAAATTACAAGTCTGGTTATTTGTGTTTTGATAGCTGGGAAGGACCATTAAAGGACAAGAAAGGGAGATGCTGTCGTGCATACTGGGTGTCTGTAATATACCAATATGCTTCCATGTAAGCTGTTTGGTTCAACCCTCATAATAATTCAAGACAGTTGAGTAGTTAAAAACATGGACTTTGGAGCCAGACTGGCTGGGTTTGAATCCTGGCTCTCCCATTTAGCACTTCTGTGACCTTGGGCAATTCCTTAATTCCTCTGTGTCTCAGTTTCCTCAGCCATGAAATGAAGATAGTGATGGTATCTACCTCAGAGGGTTGGGAGGAGGAGTTAATGTTTGTAAAGTGCTAAGAATGGTGGCTGGCAAAAGGCAAGCTCTATCTATAAGCGTTTGTTAAAAATACAAATTAAGTTCTATGAAGTAGCCCCCCCCCCCCAACTACCGCCAAGAGGAAAGCAGTGCTCCTAGAAGTTAAATAACTTGCTTGGGGAAGAGAAAGAGCCAGTATTCACCCCACTTCTCTCCAAAGTCCAAGTTCTTTCTTTTACACCATATTGGGTGCTGTAGAGCAATATTCAAAGGAGAAAAGGGCATGGAAATGGGAGGCATGAAAGGCAAGCTTTTCCACCTCTCAACATTGCTATCACTTGTGTCCAGAAGTCTTTATGTTCCGTATGGCTCTGTAATGGAAACTTGTCAGTGAGCAATAATGATTGTCCTACATAAGGCAGATACTATTTAGTGCCACAGGAGAAAGACATTGTCACTGACATTATGTACCAGTGACTTGTCAAGGGTATAGTGACCTGGAATATATATCAGCCATTAGTCAAGCCTTGAGGACTTTATAACCTCATGTGGTTAAGCATAATTACTCCAAATAGAAAATGTTTGGTTGAAATATTAGTGACACCATTTTCCCCTTGAAAGACAAGTCCTTGTAAAAGAACAAGATAAACTGAGTGTGGTGCAAATGTTAGGTGTAAAAAAATGAATGAATGGGAGCAAATGATGACCTTCTCGTGTTAGCTGCAAAGAACTAAGAGATATACATTCTGAATTCTCACCTCCTATTTTTTTTTTTTAACATCTTTATTGAAGTATAATTGCTTTACAATGGTGTGTTACTTTCTGCTTTATAACAAAGTGAATCAGTTATACATATACATATGTTCCCATATCTCTTCCCTCTTGTATCTCCCTCCCTCCCACCCTCCCTATCCCACCCCTATAGGTGGTCACAAAGCACCGAGCTGATCTCCCTGTGCTATGTGGCTGCTTCCCACTAGCTATCTATTTTACATGTGGTAGTGTATATATGTCCATGACACTCTCTCACCCTGTCACACCTCACCCCTCCCCCTCCCCATATCCTCAAGTCCATTCTCTAGTAGGTCTGTGTCTTTATTCCCCTCTTGCCACTAGGTTCTTCATGACCTTTTTTTTTCCCCTTAGATTCCATATATATGTGTTAGCATACTGTATTTGTTTTTCTCTTTCTGACTTACTTCACTCTGTATGACAGACTCTAACTCCATCCACCTCATGATAAATACCTCCATTTCATTTCTTTTTATGGCTGAGTAATATTCCATTGTATATATGTGCCACATCTTCTTTATCCATTCATCCGATGATGGACACCTAGGTTGCTTCCATGTCCTGGCTATTGTAAACAGAGCTGCAATGAATATTTTTCGCCTCCTATTTTTGAAGAACCTAGCTGTTTATAGGGAGGAACTACTGCTTAGGGGTTAAAAGCAAACTCTGAAGTCAGAGAGACCCAAATTTTAACCTAGGTTTTATCACTCCTTGGCTTTGTGATGGTCAGTTTTCTCATGTAAACAATAGAGACTATGACTTTTTAGTTGTTCCTCCTTTGTGTAAGGTGTGCTTTTAGTGAAACTGACCCTCCCTTCCCCTACTTCAGGAGTGGACCTTAATATTAGACTATTATTGTATTCCTACTCCTTGTCCCAATGATGGTGTCAGGGATGTAGTACAAGTAAGTCAGGCCTCAGTATGAAGCTCAGTATAAAGAGCTGCTTTCGTTCATTGGTTCTGGGATAATGCCCACCCCCTTGAATGTGAATGAGGAAGCATGGAGGCCTGATTATTGCTGACAATTTTTTGTGATTGTGAAGGGAATGAACCTGATGACAGATCCAACATGTGGAGGAGAACAGAGATGAGGGAACTGCAGAGAAATGGATCTAGAACACTGATCAAGCCATGCCTGAAGCCCATACTACCACTGGAATTTTCAGTTATATGAGCAATAAGTCTTCCTTATTTGTTAAGCCAGTTTGAGTTGAGTTATTTCCCACATAAACCAATTTATATGCTTACTTCTAGAGTGGTTGCATGTGAATAAATATCTTAGCAGAGTGCCTTGTGATTTCTTTTTATTTTAATTTATTTTATTTTATTTATTTATTATTTTTGGCTGTGTTGGGTCTTCGTTGCTGCTTGCGGGCTTTCTCTAGTTGTGGCAAGCTACTCTCCGTTGCGGTGCACAGGCTTCTCATTGCGGTGGCTTCTCTTGTTGCGGAGCACGGGCTCTAGGTGCGGGGGCTTCAGTAGTTGTGGCACGTGGGCTTCAGTAGTTGCGGCTCACGGTCTCAGTAATTGTGGCTCGCAGGCTCTCTAGAGTGCAGGCTCAGTAGTTGTGGTGCACGGGCTTAGTTGCTCTGTGGCATGTGGGATCTTCCTGGACCAGGGCTTGAACCCGTGTCCCCTGCATTGGCAGGCGGATTCTTAACCACTGCGCCACCAGTGAAGTCCGAGTGCCTGGTGATTTCTAAGGCAGCATCTATCATGGCAGTACAATTATTGTCTCATGGTTGGGGGGAGGTGGGAGTGCTACAGATAATGATATGTAACCAAGCCCCAGGGACAGTGTGGTGGTGATTTTTTGGTACAGAGAATAGGAATTTAGAATAGAAACAATCACTTAAAACTTCCATTTCATCAATCTCCCAGGCTAATTACTAATTAGTTTACTATTTAATTGGTAACTACAGCTGTTAATTATGTTAGGAAATAAAAAGGTTTTAAAATATGCAGTCTCATATATTCTATAATTTAGAGTCATGAATCAGAAGGAGGTACCTGAGTTGCTGCTCAATTCAGAGGGTCCCAGGATTTCAAGATGTATTAAGGAATGGAATGCGGCAGGGATCTTAAATATTTGTCAACAGTTGGGTTAATAAGAAAGTAGAATTTAAAAAAGAAAAACTGAAGCAAAATCAATTGAGATCACAGTGTTCTTTCAAAGTCCCTTCCTGAGATTCTAAGCCAAGCTGGAGAGCACGGTGTTTAGCTGTGCTGGAATGTAGGGGCTGAGATCTGCCTTTCTGAAGCATGGGGGTGACGGACTGCCCTGTGCCCATCTGGGATCCCCAGGGGTTGGAGCCTGAGGGGAGGGTGCTATTGACAGCCCTGGAGGAGCAGGGAGAGAACGAAGTGGGCTGTGGAGAGATAATGAGTTCCGTTTCTGACATGTTTAGTTTTAGGAGGTGGTGGGACACCCAAGTAGAGATATTCTGCAGACAGAAAGAAATATGGCACTGAAGAAAGGGTGAGAGGTCAAGGCTGGGGCTGGAGATTTGGGAGTCATCTGCATTCAGGTGGTAATTAAAGCCATCTGACGGGAACTTCCAAGAGGATTGTGCTGGGCAGGAAGAAAGCCCACGGCCCCAACCTGAGCCTCGCTGAAGGAAAGAAGGAAAAGAGGGGGAAAGGGACTCGCAGGAGGTTCGGGAAAGAAATGGTGAGAGAGGAAGGAAGGAATCTACAGAAAAGAGTCCTTACAGCCGGGGGCAAAGAGGAAATGGATGGAGACCCATTAAAAAGGCTCATAGAAGCTGAAAAAGCTGTAAAGAGTGATTAGGCAATTGGATGTTTCCCTCATTTTACAAATGCCATTCAGAAGGAAACAAAGGTCATTTACCCTTCAAAGAACTGGAGAATCATTGGTTAAAAGATGAATGATTTGTGGGAGGCTGTATTCTCAGTGCTTTCCTTTTCTAACTAAAAAGGGCATGATATTTATCAATCTGGGGGTGGTTTATGAAGCTAGTCAGCACTTGCAGTGGAAAAAAAATAAATGAGAAGTCCTTACTCATTACAACGCTCTGAAGATTATCATCATAATGTTATTAAAATAAATTTAGTTGTTTTCTTTTTTCTTGAAGATAGTTCTTGAAAGTTATAGGACAAGGTAGCATGGCTCACCGGGATAAACAGTACCCTAGGAATCTGAGCATTAAGAAAAAATAAAAGCAATTGGGAAATACTCTAAGTGTAGTGTATAGTGATGTCATCTACTGCAATGGTGTTGCTGAAACTAGCTAAGTGAACTGAACTGTAGGAAAGACGATGGGATTATGGGCTAGAAAACAAACACTTCAACACTGATTTTTCGTTTTCTCCATGACAGAAGTCAGTGGGGAGTTGAATTTTTATACCCTGACATATCTTAGTAATGCCAGGTGTGATAATCCTCTGATTCACTCAATTCTTAGTCCCAAAGGAATTGCATAGTGACAAGGAGCTGCGAATCATGTCCCTTTAATAGCTTGGCAAATTCCTTTAGGCAAGATGTATATTAATAATGGAGTGATGAGAGCATCATTTCCTCAGGATCTCCAGAGCCGGTGTGTTAATTAAGGTGGTGTAGGGTGTGAGACCACTGCAGTTACAACTTTGGCCCAACCACTCAAACAGAACATGCTGGGTCAGAGCACTGCTCTGTCACATTTGGTATTTACCTCCAGAGGTCACCAATAGCGACCATAGTTCCCTAGTGAATCTAAATGGTTGGGTAAGGCTGAATATGGGTGCTTAGAGGGAGCGCTGAGTTGGGGCCAAGGACAAATGGCTTCCTCACACATGAGAAGTATAAACTTTTGCTCTGAGGCACGAAGTTTGTTGTGTTCTCATTTTTGCATGTATAATTTAACAGAGCAGTGATTTTCCAGGTCTCTTTGAAATCCAGTTAATGGAATTTGAATTGTTATAAAATGTAGACTGCCTCACACAGGCAAAAGGAATGACACAACAAAATGAGACTAGTAGGGGCAGAGAAGGGGAGAGGCTGGGAGAGTGGGGTGCGCTGAGGGGTAGGTGGATGGAAAAATCTCTGCCCTCTCTTGAAGGTCATGATAATCTTTGTTGTCTTTCAGGAAGAATAGGGAAAGCAAGGAGGGAATTGGATCTAATATTTACTGAGCACTTTTTATAACCCAGGAGTAGCATATGTTAATCTACGTGATTCTCACAATAACTCTTTATGGTATATATTATTGTTCTATTTCTCCGTAAATGAATGGAGGCTCAGGTTAGTTTAGTAACTAGTCCAAGGAAGTGGCAGAGTCAGGATCCAAAACAAATCCCCTCCCTTCCTCCCTCACTCCCTCCTTCCCTTCCTTCCAATATGTCAATACTTTTTTTCCTTTTTTATGGGCTTTGGTCCCTTTATGAGTAACTCACAGGAAAGAGGTGGAATTTCCCCGTCTCTTTATCTGCAGCAGACCCCTACTCCCACATGTGTGCCAACTCATTCCCTGGTCTCTCTGGACTAGCAAAGCAGCCTGGCATGTAGGTGGCAGTGGAGGATCCTGGAGGTACCCAGGCATCTTCTGTGGTTCCAAGTGACTTGCACACGCTCGGCTGCTCCCATGTCAGCATGTTGGGGCAGGATGGGGCTGGGGGAGGAATAACATGCTCCTGCACCTGACCGTCACCGGGCAGAGTATAAGGGCCCACGTCTCAGACAGGAAGTTGTGGCTGAACTCTGGGCCTAGGCAGAAGGTCTAGTGTACCAGAAACTGGTCGGAATTCGGAAGAAGGATGAGACCCAAATCCATTTCCTCAACTAGGCCAGTCCAGGAGCAGGTGCTGGAGAGGGAGAGCTATGCCTGGGGCTCACCCCTGACCTAGTGCATCCCGGTCCTGGTTACAGCAAAGGGGTCAGGGCTTGGGCACCTAACACAGGGACCCAGGGACAAGACTGGTCTAGTGATCCCAGGAAGTAGGGGAGAAATGGCAGCACCCAAAGACATGGGGGTCAGGAGAAGAACGAGTCAGAATTCTTATTCTAAGAAAAAACCCTACAATATAAGGCAAATTAAATAGAGAGTGAGGAATCAGGAAGCCCATGCTCACTAGCACCAAGAAGAAAGTCCAAGGGGGTTTTCATGTCCTTGAAAGAAGACTTCCAAAAGCTTGGAACAGAGGCTGGGCAATACGTGGCCTGTGCTGAAGAGGGAGTGTGCATGGTGGGAGGGGAGATGCGCTAGGCTGATTCTGACACTTCGTCAGTTGGCTGCCAGAGGAGTCCTCTCCTTTTCTCTCTAGCTGCCTAGTTGGAGCATTATATGGGGGTTCAACGCAGAGGAGGGTGAGAAACTTTGTCCCTCCTACCTGCTTCCTTAGCAGAGCTCAAATTCATGTTCTCAACTGGGGCGATCTTGTCCTCCAAGTAGGGTTGCCAGACAAACTACAGGATGCACAGTTAAATCAGCATTTTAGGTAAACAACAGATCATTTTGAATATATGTATGTTCCCAATATTGCATAGGATATATTTATACTGAAAAATTATTCATTGCTTCTCTGAAGCTCAAATTCAACTGCACGTCCTGTAATTTCCTTTGAAAAATCTGGCAATGCTATGCCTAGATGATTGGCAATGTTTGGAGACATTCTGATTGTCATGACTGGGAGGGAGGTGCTGCTGGCATTTCATGGGTAGATGTCAAGGATGCAGCCCCGAATGTCAGTAGTGCCGAGATTGAGAGACCCTGGTCTCGGCCGAACTGGCAGGCCAGTGTCTTTGTGTCCAATTCCAGGATCCAAAGCCAACAAAAGTGGATTTACTTCTCTAGTATTTTGTGTGTTTGTATTCAGGTGGAATTCTTAACTAGCTGCTGATTAGACTAGAGTAAGAGAATTAGGTCCTCTGCTTATCCCTTCTCCATCACTTACTGTGTGACCCTGCATCAATAACCTAACCTTTCTTTTACTGAGTTTTCTCATATGTGAAATGAGGAAAAAGTTAACACTGATTTACCATTTTTGTGTGTGCCTGTAAGGAGTGAATGAGATATTATACATAAAGTGATTAGAACAGTGCCTGGAACATAGAAAACTCTCACTAAATGTAAACTTTTGTTACTAATGTAAACAAGAAAAAAAAAAAAGAAATCTCTTACTACTCTAAAAATTCTTTGAGTATAGTGCACAATTCCCTCCATCATTTTTTACGGATGCCCCATTTTAAGGTTGATAGATAAATATACATAAAATGCCCTGGTTAAATCTGATTTCAGGTAAACAGTGAGTAATGTTTTAGTGTTAAGTATGTCCCAAATAAGTATGCACAGGGCATGCTTATACTAAAAAATTCATTGTTTATTTAAAATTCAAAGGTAACTTGGCATCTTTATTTGCTGAATGTGGTTACCCTGCCAATTTTGGAGCGGAGAGGATTTGTGTGTGCACTTGCCCTTTGGGGGGCATGTCTCAGTGCGTCAGTTCTGGAGGGAGCTTCTAGGTGTGGGCTGAAGACGTGCAATGGGCTGCTCCTCCTTAAAGACAACAAAGCAGCAGAAATGGCAAAGCTGCCATTTGTGAGGTTGCCTAAAAGCTTCCCGTCACCAAGCCCTGACATTTCTTTTCACCAATTGCTAAAAAGTTATGGTACTTAAAGCATCAACAGGCATGAAGAATATTCTAGAAAACTACCTTGTTCTCAGAGTGTAATGACATTTTTATACTCCAATATGAGGGCTGGCAAACTTTTTCTGTAAAGGGCCAGATAGTAAATATTCCAGACTTTGCACAGCATGTTTAGTGTCTGTTGCATATTCTCTTCCTGCCCTTTCTCCTCCTCCTCCTCTTCTCTTTTAGAACAATGCCTTAGGGACTTCCCTGGTGGCGCAGTGGTTAAGAATCCACCTGCCAATGCAGGGGACACGGGTTTGAGGCCTGGTCCCGGAAGATCCCACATGCCGCAGAGCAACTAAGCCCGTGAGCCACAACTACTGAGCCCGCGTGCCACAACTACTGAAGCCCATGTGCCTAGAGCCCATGCTCCACAACAAGAGAAGCCACTGCAATGAGAAGTCTGCGCACTGCAACAAAGAGTAGCCCCTGCTCGCTGCAACTAGAGAAAGCCCATGCACAGCAATGAAGATCCAACACAGCCAAAAATAACTAAATTAAAACAAACAAACAAGCAAAAAAACCCAATCCCTTAAAAAATGTAAAAATCATTCTTAGCTGTGGGCTGTAAAAAAACAAGCCAGGGGCTGGATTTGACTTGTGAATCCCTGCTCTAATACCAGAAGAACATTGAGGTGACAGCTGGGGCTCTGATGTGGTATATTTAATCATAGTTATTAAGTTTATAATTTATATTAGAAAGGAAGCTAGCATCTGACTTTAATTAATTAGTACTTACTTAGCATTTACCATAAGCAAGGCACTGTTATAAGTTTCTTACATGTATCAGCTTATTTAAACTGATTAACTCATTTAAACTGAGACACAGAGAGGTTGAGTAACTGGCCCAAGGTCATATTGCTAGTAAGTGGTGGAGCTGGGATTTGAACTCAGGCAGCTCAGTTCCAGAATCCACAATTTTAACCATGATGCTATGTTGTCTCTTATGAGGATAGTAAATACTTAAAAAAAAATGTATAACATTCTTGTCTTCATCTCATTTCACCTTCCAAGTAGCTTGATATCTAAGATTTCAAACATACTGAAATGATCAAAGAAGGAACACTCTTCTTTTACTTTACCTGCCATTTGGACCTTAAGCAATTTTCAGACTGACTGGAGAAAATCAAGTTAGATGATGTCAACTGTGGGTAAGGCTCATAGACCATCCTGGCACAAACTATGCAAATATACAGATTTCGAGTACTGAGGACTGCAACTGTGGAGCCCTGGACATCCCAGACAAGGGAGAAATTTCTATGGTTTAGGGAGCCCTAGAAGTGAGCTTTTAATTGGATTTCCCAGAAGCAGGAAAGGGTTAATGTATAAAAGAAAGGGGAACAGCTATTGGCAACCTCTTGCCCACCACAACAGTATTACTTGAGGGGGTTCAGAGAATGACGCATGTGAATATTCTCTCACTTTGGTCTCTGGTGAATCTGAGAATATTAACCAAACTGAATGGGGCCACTTTTTTTTTTTTTTTAAATAAATTTATTTATTTATTTATTTTTGGCTGTGTTGGGTCTTCGTTGCTGCGCGCTGGCTTTCTCTAGTTGTGGCAAGCGGGGGCTACTCTTCGTTGTGGTGCGCGGGCTTCTCATTGTGGTGGCTCTCTTGTTGCGAAGCACGGGCTCTAGGCGTGCGGGCTTTAGTAGTTGTGGCTCACGGGCTCAGTAGTTGTGGCTCGCGGGCTCTAGAGCGTAGGCTCAGTAGTTGTGGTACATGGGCTTAGCTGCTCCGTGGCATGTGGGATCTTCCTGGACCAGGGCTCGAACCTGTGTCCCCTGCATTGGCAGGCAGATTCTTAATCACTGTGCCACCAGCGAAGTCCCAGAATGGGGCCAAATTTTATTCTTCTCTAACCATATGTTGCAAGAACCCTTGGAAAGAGTATGTTAAGAAGTTTAAAAAGCAGAAAATAAATAAGAACATTGCTAGCTGAAATATGAAGATAACCAGCCCTTCCTTCCCCAAGCTTCCCAGACTTGGGATGCTCTTCCTTTTATCCATAATTGCTGGAGATGTGGAGCATCTTCTGACTTGGGTTCCACCTCTTTTGCTTCTTACTGCCAAACATGCAGGAACCTGAAATGCTGATCCAGTGAGATTGCAATTCAGCACCCTGTGCCTTTCTGGGATCCATAGGCTGTTTCACAGAGTCTGGCAGATCCTGAGCTGCATGCTGGCTTTCCTTGATTTGAGCCCAGGGTCACATTGCAGACCCAATCCCTATGGAGAGTGACGAGGCAACACTTTACTCTCTTTCCCTTACTAAGTTCATTTTATCTTTTTTCCTTGATGAGACACCTCTTTATTTTCTGGCTCACCCCTTTTAGCCTGTGGACCCCATTTTCTATTATTTCCTCTTGACAATATTGTTTCCTATTTGTCCCCAGTAGTAGAAGTCCTAGACAAATAATCAGCTTGCTATAATATATTTTGGACATTTTTATTGAAATAAAACATAAATGCAAAAAAGTACATGTCATGTTAATTTTGAAGTGTGCTACATTAATCATGAAATAATGTAATTATCCTATTCCTCAACAGAGGCTCTTTCAGTTTTATTTATTTTTACCCCTCTCCCCTCCAGGGCAAATCTTGTGAATTCATAGAATTTTAGAGTTGGTGGGTGTCTTTGGAGATTTTTTTAGCGCAATTTCTCTTCAAGTGATAGAATACAGTTTAAATGACTAAGTTTTGACTGAAGAAATGTATGATTTATTTCATGGGTCACTTGAGTGATTTAGCTGCATATTTATTATTATCTAATGATGTCATAGTCTTTTGGAGGTGCTGGAAACTGTTAGCTTGTCTATAGGGTGATTATTTTCCTCTGCGTGCATCCTGTAAGTAAAACCTCCTCCATTTATCCTGTTTTTCCCATAACAGAGGAGTGTTTAACCTTCGGCCTCTGAATCCTCTGAGTGTGGGGGTGTGTGTGTGTGTGTGTGCGTGCCTGTGTGGTGTGTGTGTGTGCGTGCCTGTGTGCTGTGTGTGTGGAGAGTGTTGGTTGGGACTGGAGTATAAAATAACCCCATGGCCCTGCATACACTTTTATTTGTCACTGGAAACAAATTGCATCAGAAGTAAAGGAAACATTAGCACTCACAGATGTTCCACTTGGTACAACAAAGTTTCATGGAATTGAGAAACTGTTATAGTCAAACAGTTTCAATAGAATGCTGTTAAGAATTTTGGACAAGGGAATTAAAGCATTATGATTCTGGAATAATTTAATTAAATATAGAAGAGCTTGTTCTTTTTTGGTTAACTTATCAAAATGTTTTTGTTTATTTTATTGCTCCCATCCACATCATATATTCATTCTGGTTTCAAGTAAATAAATCTGTGTATATGTACCACAATACTTTTCTTCAAGGTAATGGCAAACCCTGAAAGAAAAGCACAAGCTTACATTACTTTGTTTTCAAATAGACTCACCTGGGTAGAGTGCCGTGCAAAGAGTGAGTAATCAATATGTATAAGTTGATTTGATTTGTAAGAAAAAGCCCAGACAATATTTTCCAAAATAGATGCAAAGTGGATCCTTGGCCCTCAGCCTGCAGTGTTTGTCCAGATAAGGCTGCACGGTGAGGTTAGGACAGCAGGAAGTGATTAATTTTCTTAGGTATTTTAACATGTTCCTTTGAAGGGGCTCAGCTTTTGAATCTTTAAGATTATATTTATTGCCATGCTCCTTCCCTTCTATGTTTAGACATGAAAGTGAATGTCATTGTTGAACAGTAAACACAGGGGAATGACTTTGTGACAGAAGTATGTAAAGTATCTTGTAATTCAGTAGGAGAATCAAAGTCTGCTTCAGTTCTTTGCATTCTCAGGGATTCAGAAAGGATTAAGGTAACAATAGCTAGAACCTATGCAAGAGAGTAACTGAAGGATAGCATTCCTTGAACCTCAGAAACCTGGGTGAAAGGAATTGGGCAATTAAGGTCTTTAGGAAATCTAATGGGGTCATTTGTGAATGCCGTCTTCATGGAACTTGGCAAACTGTCATCTCAGAGATCAAGGGAGGTCACTGGCTTAAGAGACGGGGGAATGAAAGTGGAGTGACTGTTTCCTGCAAAGTATGTTTAAAGACTCTTAACTCTTGTCTGACGGTAGCTACAGGGGCTTTTTTTTTTTCTTTTTTTTTTTTGACAATATCAGGGAGCTAAAGATATAATGCCTCTGTAAAGTGAGTTCTCTTGGTTTTCTGCCTAAGTTATATCATATCCAAGGAGCCGAGATTTGTTTTTTTTTCCCCATGCATCTTCTCAACCACAATTATTCATATCTAATTGAAGTTAGCCAATCAAATATTTATTAAAGCAAATGATGTGCCATGATGAAGATAAAAGTATAAAATAAGAAAATTTCTTACATTCGCTTAAATTCTTGAAAACATTCATGCTATTATCAATTTATCAAAAATCTTTATTACCAGTTTTGTGAAAGTAGTTTTGGGAAAGTAGTTTGATCTGCAAGGATGTCTGCAGCCATTGAAAGCTTATGATCAAGTAGCAGTGTTGATAACATCAATAGTTTTTTAGAATGTGTTTTGCCTGCATCTACACCTGAGCCAGTTCCAAATCTCCAACTGACTACCAAGTCTTTCCACTTGGGTACTTGCCAAAAATCAAAGTGACATATTAGAAGCAAACTCATTCATACATACATCTCCCTTGCCTCCTCTCCATCAAAAACATCCTTGATGTGTCTTCATCCTGTGGCTTTCCTAACTTTATCGACAACCTCTGAAGGTTTGGAGCACAGGAGAGCTTGTGATGAGGGGGGTCACCTGGCAGGTATTGTTGTAGCCTGGCTATGGACAACAGGTGCTCTCCTAGGATGGTGGAGATGGGAAGGACGAGGAAGCTTGGATTTGAGAGACATTTTCGTGAAACATTAACAGGACTTGTGAAATGATAGGTGCAGGGAATGAATCATCTCATACAACCCAAGACCATAATCTGGGTGACTGGGAGATTGTCCATACCGTTGACAAGTCAGGAAAGCCATAGTGGGGGGTAGCGGGGAAGACACATCAGGGGTATTTGTGAGGGGGGGAGGGAAGTGAGGAGGAGGCAAGAGAGATATATGCATGAATGAGTTTGCTTTTAGGTAAGTCACTTTGATTTTTTGCAGCTATCTAAGTAGAAAGACTTGGGAGATTGGAATTGGCTCAGGTGCAGATGCTAGAAAAGTGCTCCGAGTGGAAGCTCCTGCAAGGGAGATGGGAACAGAGGGCTGAGGCCGTGTAAATTCCATCGCGGTGGGTGCTTAGGGTCTTTTGGTAGTTTGTAGAAGTTTCTATATCTGTGTGTGGTAGAGGGGTGGATAGAGGGCTGCAGGGGTTCTTATTTTAAAATTATATTACAGAGTCTGGCAGATTCTTCTTTTCAGATGAAGACTGAAAATAACAACAATCCCCAAAGCCCCAATTTGCTAATCACAATATTCCAAGGAGCTATTTTCTTTCTGCTAGGGTACATCTGAAGAACCATTACTGTTATTCATACGTTTATAGTGCTTCTTGCTTTTCACTCTTAACAACTCCTAAGGGGAAAACATAACTTCAAGAAATTCTTACCCTGAAAGACACCTAGCAACAACTTTTTCTTCTGGATCATCTGCTCTACGCAAAAGATAGGCACCTGCTTCTGTAGATGATCCTCACAATTTCTCAAGAATAAAGGAGTGACAGTTAAACAAAGGGTAGCCTTTATCCTTGTTGTTTCTATCCATGGAAATTTGAGTACATTCTTTTTCAAGTGACAGACAAGTGGAGCAAATGGAAGCACATTAAGTGTGGGGAGGCTGTAATACATAGATGCTTGGTTCATCCCAACTCCTAAGGCACCTGGCTATTGGTCTGTCCAAAGGACTTTGAAGATCGAAACAAACTTATCCGTAAAATACCAACTGCTCTTTTATTAGTATGACTTGGGGTATGTCCACGCTGGTTCCTTCCGTCTTAACGGAAGTAACAGTCTCAGGATTGGAGCAGAAGTGTTGACTAAGTGTTGAGCAATTGAAAGCCATTGTTTATAGCATAGTTTTACCTTGGGGAGTGAAAAGTTCTGTTTTTCATGTTTCTGAATAATCATCACGTGATTAGCAAAGCTAAACACCTTCCAATGAGCTGATTTACTCATCAGCTGGGCAGATATGGGCCACGCTGGTTGGTTAATGACAGATTTAGAACAACAGGCACTTCTCTGCCAATTTAGTAAAAACGCTAATTTCAGAAAGCTCCTGTTCTATCCACAGAATGTGTAAACATTGAATTCTGTGGTAGCAAGGTTTCTCAAAAGTCTACTTCAGTTACTCAAAATATTTATAAATGTGTACAGCCAGCCTTGAACTTGTTTGGAAATATAATTCTTATAAGTTATTGTAAACAGAAGTCTTTCGTTCAAGCAGCACGTACTTTCAGATTATCGTAAACCAAGCTGGAGCTGTTTAAAGAGAAGTTTCATGTTTGCAGCGCAGGTATTTTTGTTTTCATCACAAAACCCATTTCCAGTTCTTCAGGAAGAAGTAACAATTATAAACCTCTGGGGCCCAGGTGGCTAAACTATAGAGGATGATGATTTTTTTCCCCTTGTTATTGTCAAAAATATCTAGGAATGGACTTGTTAGAGGTCAAGTAAAAACCATTTGGATGGTAACATTCATCTACACAACTGGAAATGTCATGATTCACATCTATAACCACGTCCAAGGATGAATGCAGAGGTGGCCTCACGTGGTGTGTTTGATGTAAGCAGGAAGCCAGCTGCACTCTGTTCTAATATTAGCAAAGAGGACCTGCTTTCGCAAATGGAGGATGATTTAAGGCTCTATTTTTGTGGTTCAGCAAATGCCATGAGGAGTAGCAGAAGGTTACCCTTTTCCCATCACCTTAATTCCAGAGATATTCACAGACCTGACATTAGGCTGTTGGCTACTCGTCATAAGACTTCGCTGTCAAAGTGAATTCAGCTGATGAACTATGAACACGCTTACAGTCAGATAATAGATGAAAGAGTCTCAAGATAAACGAGGTGCTTATAGAAAACCTGGCCCAAGTTGTTTAAAAGAGGATGGCAAAGGCCGTTAATTCTCGTCAGGCAGTTTCAAAAGGCAGTGGGTACTTGACTTCTTACTTAGAGAGCACATTATCTTACCTTTTTGCAAGAGTGAGGCCTCCGATGTATGTTGAAAGGGAGAGCGTGCCTTTTTAAACTGACACTAAACACCATGTTCTTCTGAAGGGAGAGGGGAAATTTTTTCCCCCAAGTACGATAAAGGACTTTGTAGCCTCCCTTTCAGGCTAATATTTTGACCAGGTTATATCACACCAAATACTTTTGTTTTTCCACACTCTGTTCCTCTTTCCCACCCAGAATGCTCAAATTATGTCTGTGGAGGATATTAACATGAACACTGACCATCTTTTCAGGAGCTGATCATATTAAAATTCAAAACTGAACCGTTCTTGGTGATCTCTCATTTCTAGCTTCACACTTTAGAATGAAGATTTCAAAAGGTGGCGGAAACATAGTTTGTCCATACCTTTTTCCACCGAAATAGCCAATATGTCTCCACTTATAAGCAAGTTGCATTTTGGGTTGTATCTGTTAGCATGATTAATAGCACTAAACATTTAATATTTTAAAATTTTTAGAAACTTTGATTGTATTTGGACATCTCTCTCATCTCACAAGTGCAAGAGTGTAAGTTTGCCAAAGGAAAGATTTCATAGCTTTTCTTTTTCATTCTGTTGCTGAGTTTAAAGCTCAGAACAATGTAGTCACAATCGAATTCGAAAGAAGCTTGTGAAAACGTACTTCTCCAAAAAGGAGACCAGAAGTCTATACATCAGGATCCTAGATAATTCAAAATGTGTCCCACAAGTGAGTTTCCTGCACACTCATCTGCTTCATCCTGTTTCATTGTTATTCATCCCTTCATTCAGCAAACATTTACTGAGGGCTTTCCGCAGGCAGGTGCCATAGGTTACAAGGAAGGCTCAGGCCACTGTTCTCAAGGAGGGTACAGCGTAGAAATGGAACAGAGGTTACCACCACTCAGCAGTGTCGTCTAGACACTCAGGAAATCTCAACAAGCTTTAGCCAGCCCAGGCTAGGGGAATCAGGGAGGGCGTCCTGGATGAGGCAGACCTGTGTTCCTGGAGTCTTACAGACCAAGTACACGAACAAGTGAGCTGTGGAGTTGAGTGAGATGAGGCCTCGTTTAGGCAGAGGCTGCTGAGGAGCTTAGGCAGGGAAGTGAAGGGGCGAGAGAGAGAGAAAGAGAGGGGGAGAGAGAGAGCCCCATCAGGGCAATGCAGCCCCGGTGTGAGGCAAAGGCTGGCAGGGTGGATAGAGACAACCCTGGATACCCTTCTGAGGTGCAGTCAGACCAGTACATGACTGTGGGAAGCCCTCAAGTGGTGCCACAGGTCACTCAGAGAGCAACCTAAAAGGCCTTCCGCAGTTGGTTCCCTGCCACCTCTCTGATCTCTCTCACTCCACTCCAGCCCCTGTTGGCTCTTTGTCATTCATCCCTCAAATCCACCAGGGTGGAAGCACTCAGCTTGTCCTCCTCAGTACACTCCTCTGTTGGTGGCCTGGCTCACCCTCTCACCTCCCCCAGGGCTTTGCTCAAATGCCACCGCCTCAGGCTTTCTCTGAATGCCCTGTTGGAAACTGCAGTCCTCCCCCTTTTCCAACCCACCCTCAACATCTTTCCTGACCCCTTTCTGTGCCTTAACTTTCTTCAGTAGCACTTATTGCTACTTATTAGATTTCCTATGTATTTGGCTTATTTGTTGATTGAATGTAAGCTCTTCAAGGCTAGAGATTTTAGTCTGCTTTGTTCCAGAATGGTTTCTGGTATATGTTGATAGTAGTGTTACTGAGCCAGGCTCATTTTGTCTGATGAGCAGCAAACTAAACGCTGAGACGCCGACGAGGTTTGCAGTAAAGAGAAGGCATGCTCGCAAGGTAACCAAGCAAGGAGACTGGAGAACAAATCTCAGACCCCCACCCCAAAGCCAGGGGCTGGGGGGTATTTATGAGATAAGGAATAAAGCAGCAGGGCGGTTTGAGGCTTGGAGGGTGTAGGGAGCGTGGGGAAAGGCGATTGGAAAAAGATGCGGTAACGGTAATCGTGGTTCTAAGCAGGCGTAACTAACTACGGGCCTCTGCACGTGCCAACGTGGAGGCGCTTAGCAGGATCTGAGGGTGGAGTTTTCAGACCTCTGCCGTCAAAAGGTCACCAAGCGGACACTCGCGAATGCACGGTTGGAGGGTCGGTGGTTCTATCCAGTCTTAACCAGCTCAGCTCCAACTAGACACAGCTGACTCCAAGTTCCTGGAAAACAACTCCTGCAAACATCTTATTGTTTAGGCTACGTGCTGCTTGGAGGACCTGCAAGTGTTATAAACGACCTTGATTAGTGAAGGCAGGTGAAGTGGATTTGACTGATGATCACTCAGGGTTTCAATTCCCCCCATCTTTTGATCATTCCTCAGTCTTGAGGGAAGAGGGGTGATGACCGCTTTGCTACTTCCTGCAGGTAAGGGGCATAGACCTAACAAGGACCTGAGGAATGAAACTGTTTAGCAACGCGTTTGAAAGTATTCTCGTGTTCCTAGCTTCGAGTTAACATTTTGATCCCAATACACAACGCCACCTATGCACCAGCTGTCAAGGCATTCATAGGCCCAAGATTGGTGATCAAAACCACAGACAAAGATGTACCCTGAGGGACCACACAGAATGCCAGACATACTGTTAACATTTAGGCTCTTATTTTCAGGGATTTTATCTAGGACCTGGTCAAGCCAGTGTCTTACCTTTTTACATATTGGAGTGTCTCGATCATTATGAGTTTGGATCTGTTTGGCTGAAACACTTAGATATTAAATGTGGAAGGGACATAAGCTGGGAAAAATAAGTACGGTTTCTACAACAGCCTCACCAAACAGAACCTTGACAGGGGCAGATGCCAGGGTCATTTAAAAATATTTTTGTCTAAAGACACGAGGAGAGGGCCACATTTCGGCTTAGACAAGGAAAAATAGGGGACAGGAAATTCTCTGTTGATTAGCCTAAGCCAATATGTTACATATGAAAAGTCACAGTGAAGTTAGGGATGGTCGAAAAATTGATGACAGGCACAACCAAGGGGTCAGCATGATCAAATACAGAAAGAGATTTTGGATGACATACTCAGCTAGAGAGAGAGAATGGGAGTGGGGAAGGAAAGAAGTAGATGGATTTGAGAGACATGAAGAGATATAATTTATAGACTTAGTGATGAACTCATGGATTTCAGCTAGAAATACTATAAAGACTTACCTCAGTTATACAGCCTGTCCACGAGTCACTAAGCTGGGAAAGGGGTCCTGAAACATTATTTGCAAAATTGTGCTTATCTACAAATAGTTTATGGTTACATAAACACAGATGTTGGATAAGACTAAAGCTAAACAGTTTTGGATGGAGAGTGAAGGCAAGAAAACGAGAGTTAAGATTGAGACAATGTTGTGACTCTAATTAGAACACAAATGTTAATGAAAATAAAGATGCTCCAGTCAACCTAAGCCTGTATTAAATCATCTATTCCAAATAAGGTTATGCTTCCAAAAATCATTTTGGGTTTATTGTTTGCAGGTTGGGATATATTTCCTAAATATATGAAGTTCTCTGATGTGGTTAGGTTTATCCCAATCTATTTAAGTCAAAATGTAGCTAAAAAAGCTATGTATTACCGTAAACAAATACCAGAAAGACTATTGTTGTAAAAACACTAATTAAATAATACAAAAAATATGAAATGCCAACAAGATATTTACTAATTTTTTAAATTAGTTTTTATTGGAGTACAGTTGCTTTACAATGTTGTGTTAGTTTCTGCTGTACAGCAAAGTGAATCAGCTATACGTATACATATATCCCTTCTTTTTCGGATTTCCTTCCCATTTAGGTCACCACAGAGCACTGAGTTGAGTTCCCTGTGCTATACAGTAGGTTCTCATTAGTTATCTATTTTATACATACTATATATGCCAATCCCAATCTCCCAATTCATCCCACCCCTCCTTTCCCCCTGTTGGTATCCATACGTTTGTTCTCTAAGTCTGTGTCTCTATTTCTGCTTTGCAAATAATTTCATCTTAATGATACTAATTTTTAATGTTGGTGCTTGAAGTCTAGCAGATTTGATTAGATGAAAATAAGGACAAAAATGGAGATTGGAGCTTATGAAGTGAATTTCTGGGTTCTTTTAAAGAATATAGCACTGGATCCTTAGCTTATATAATTTAGAAGGTTAGTAGTTGTCGTTATGCAATGTATGTCAACAGAGTGACATTGCTGCCCACAAGGTTAATGTCTTTTTAGACTGTATTAGTGAACGTGTGTGCCTTGTCTGGGGAAAAGGGCGAGCCCGCTCTATTTTGCTGTGGTCAAACTGTACTTAGAACCTTGACCACCACACTGTCAGAGGGACATAGACTAAAGTGTGTTGAAAGTTGATAAATCAAGATGCTGAGGTTATTGGACAACAGGAAATGTTTAGCTTGAATGAGAGGGAATGAAAAAGTAGAAAAGCTGTCTTGCACAAGAGGAATTAGAGGGTTCTACAAATCCCCAAAAGGTAAAATTAAGATGAATAGAAATTATTGGGAGAAAAACAGGGTAAGGGAAGAGGACAGTGTGTACATGCACCACTCTGAGAGCAAAGAAATCTAGTGATGTGATGGAGAAACCATGTCAAATGATCCTGATTCTCATGCCAAACACTGGACAGGACAATTAGTTCAGGGCAGCGTGGTTCTCTTCAGAGTAACGTTAATGGCTTCAGGGTGGTGAGGGAGCTGCAACTAGACATTAGTAAATGGAATACTAATGGACTACCTGCTTGCCAGTGTAGTTAACTCGTACATTCTTCTTCCCATAGATAGGGTTGCACCTAAACCATCTGAGAGAGTTAGGTACATGGAATATTCTTAAATGTCTTTAGGAAAAAAAATCTAAAAATGTTGGCACCTGTGTTGGCATCAGACAACTTTCCCAGTTGGGAAGTTTGCCATTATGTTTAACTTGCTTATTTCTGTTATCCCCATTAAGGTATTTAGGAAATCTAATGGAACCATGCTTGAACACAATTTTCTTATAGGTTGTTCTCAGTGTGGGTGAAAAATTACTGATCTTTTTCAGTTAATGGGGGTGATGTAGGTGAAAGATTTTTGCAAAGCATTAAGTGTAATAAAAGTACAACCTATCATTATCGTGGTTTAGATTATATGAGTATTACTGTTAATTTGCTCTTTAGAGTTTACTCTGTAATTTCTTAGTCCTTGTTACTTCTCTGTATTAAATCTGTCCCCCCTCTTCAAAACGCTTTGCAATATCTCAGGCTGACTAGTATTAACTGGAACTAAAAATAATCAGGAAACACTATATGATCCCCTTACCATCTAGCTCTGGTCTTTTGGGGCTACCGAACCTAAAGTAAAACCTAACAAATGTAACTCGATTTTTTAGCAAGTGTTGATTATGTTCTCAGGTATGTGGTAATAACATGGAAATACTCTTATGACCCTTGAGTTCTAAGATAATATCTACATATATACACACAACAAACAAAAAATATTGTAAAACTTAGTAAATGAAAAAAATATAGGCATTTGCTAAATCCCATGTTGTTTTTCATTAGGTTAGTTATGTGTAGGGTGAGATGAGAGATGGAGTTGGGAGAAGTTAAGGAGTGACTGAATTGGAAGATGAAGTTCATTAAAGGAGATTAATAGGGTATAAGTAGGGGAGGGAATAACTACCAGGGAGATGTGAGGAAATGCATAGGTAGTACTCGAATATTTCTAGCCATTATTGTCTCTAAGAGCAACTCTTTTCCTTAGGTTCCCCCTTTACTTATTTTTAAAATTCAGTTTATCATTCAGTTTCCAGCATTCAAAGATATAAAGGAAGTTGTTTTTGACTAAATGGGATGATTAGGGGTCTTTGACTAAAAATGGAATGGCCAACAGGGCATGCTGCTGTTGCAATTGCATTCTTTTCTATATTAGTTGTAACTTTTAAATGGTTTAATAACAGAGTTATTTTAAAATACAGTAAAATACCTGATCTTCATTATTAAGTGCACGTTGAATTTATTTTCTTGATATTGATTCATCTCTTGATATTGACTCTCCTGCCACATGATAAAAGTTTATTTGCCCAGACAGTGTATACTCCTGCCTTAGGAGAAGGATGCCATCTCGATTCCCAGGCCCTGAAAGGAGTTCTTCCTCTCTGAAAGTTCTTAGCATTTGGACTGATTCAGCAACCTCTGGTCCTGGAAAGGAAGAAAAATTAATCTCCTGACCTCATTAAGTCAAGTAATACTTTGTCCTGATTGCTCTCAAGTACTTTGGATTTGGAAATGAATTCTTGAAGTTCCACGTTGGGCCTAACTTGTTTAACAGAGGCCTCTTTAGACGTAGTTCTTGTGCCTGTTTATGTCTTTCCAGAGATGGATTTTCTTGTGTGTGTTAGAAAGGTAACTAAAAAAAATAAAGGCTCAGAAAAATTCTAACCACGTCAGCCTCCCTCTTCATTTGCTTCAACTTCCTGGACAGAAACAGTCTGACACTATTCTTCAGGATGTTCTTTCCTGAAGAGGTACTCTTGTTTGAGTACCTCTTGTCCTTTCATTCCACTGAGTCTTGTCTGCTTGGAACCTTCTCTGCCTGCACCATTTTGAAGCAAATGATCTGCCCTGAACATGGAGAATCTGAAAGATGCCATGTTTGTTTGATAAGTCTTTTTTAAAATTTTATTTTTATGTGTTACTGGGCCTTAGGGGTGTGAAAAGAAAATAGAAGGTTCAGGGACAAAAACTTTTAAGAAAAGAAAATTAGTGTAAAGGAAGGAAGACTAGAATTGTAAAGGAAGACTAGAATTCTGAAGGATTGGCTTCTCAAAGGATACATGGATATTAAGGGATAAAACTCTCAAAACGATCAAGGTTAGAGGTTGTCTGCACAGGGTGGAGAGAAAAAACCAGTTTCCTCACTTTCCTGTTGCATTGTATCCATTGCAAAAGCAGCTGGGGGAAAAAGCTGTTTTTGTTAGGCAGACAGTAACTTATTAGAAAGAGCTCAAAGTTTTGTCTATTTAGGGGACTAGAGGTAAACATGGTATCCCTGTTTCTATCTTTGTTTTTGGTTTTGCTTTTTTATCTCATGTGCAAAGTACCTTTTTTCTCCTTCTCTGACTATGGGCCATGGTGTGATTTGCACACTTCATCAAAATGGTGGCAAGGTTACTCTCTCAATGGAAAATGAAGCCTTTGCCTGGGAGGCAGCAAAGCCCAATTCCTTTGAATCACTGACTTAGACCAAAATCAGAGAGGAAGATGTTTCCTTACCTGACTCCCGCAGCTCCTCCATTTGCCTAAAGAAAAAAAGTTTACTGAGATACAACTTTATCACCCTGTGGTAACTAACCACTTCTATCCACTGGCATTAGTTTTCTTTCCTCTTTACTGTGATTCTTCAGATATACAATGGCATCCATGCTGGCTAAGGTTACATCCACCACACCAGAGAAGAGGCTCATTTCATTCAGCACTTGATTATATGCTATGTAGTTTTAAAATTGATTTGAGAGAGAAGCTTGTTTCTTCGGCAAGATGGTTAAGTATCTCCCATATGTAAGTAAATAGAACTATTCATTTCCTACTAAGAGAAATTGGACAAATGAAGAGGCGAGGTGTCTATAGCTGGCTGGCATTGGATTAGTCATTGTTGATATTGCCACTTGTCAACCTGGAAAACCAGTGGTTAGAAAAAGGTTTACGTCAACCACTGAGAATTTGCCACCTTTGGCTGAAATACAAAGGAAATACTAGATTGGTTTCCCAAGGCTGGTGCATTGCTCCAGGAGGCCTCTCTAATGCCTGTAGTTTAAAAATTATAAAGATTGTAAATTCTGACCCACAATGGAAAAAGCACTGATGATATGGCTAATAGTATGAATCTGTTGCTCAGCAAGGATTTGGAAAATACTTATTTCCTATCTAATTAGATGAATGATTAACTCTTGAATGGGAGGATTAAAAATATAGTCCCATGACATCAGGAAAGCGAATCTGAATAACAGTCATTATTCTGAAACTGCCATTACTTTATCTCACTCAAGTTTTAAAAAATTAAGCTTCTAAGCTGTGAAACCCAGGCATCTGAAATATTTAGCTCACTTCCTGAGTGTCCTTAGCCGTCGGTCCTAATGTGGGAAATACAGTGAACCCTTTGGCAATTTACCCAGCAGCATGTGTAGGAGTTGCTCTTAAAAATGCAATTGATCATTTGTTCCTATAAAATTTCTTTCACAGACATTTGCCTCTGTAAAAATGCATTTAACATTAAGAATCTGACTTTAATCTGGATTTTTGGTTTTAAACTCTTCTGAAAGAAGAAAAGGTAGGTGGGAAGAAAAAAAGAGAGTTAGGTTTGATTATGGGTGTGTTATGTCTCTGCTACTTACTTATAAAAGGATTAGCTCTCCTTTCTCTCACTTATAATGAAATACAAAGAGCAACAGAAAAGGTAATTAATAGATTTCACTGCTCATAAAAATCAGGCATCATCAATGTGATTTAGGAGGGACTTCCCAGAGTGAAACTGCCAATATTGAACGGTGGACTGAATACTCTATTGATTTTGAACGTGGGAAATTTACGGATTTTAGTTGCCATAAAAACTGAGTTCAAAGACTCTTGTAGCTTTCTCGATGACTGGAAGGAAGGAAAGTCAGAAAAAAGAATAATTAATGTTCACAAGTGCAGAATTTCATGAATAGAATTAGCCTTTGCTTTTATGATTCAAAAGTTCTGTGGTAATCGGCAACAGTCATTAATGGAATAAGGCCTTAAGTCCACCTTACCTAACGAGTTTACCCATTAAGGTACTCATTTAATGTTTATTAAGCATATGCTATGTGCAACGCCACTGCTGAGTACTGAAATTTCAAATATGACTAAGATATGTTTGCTACTTACAAGTAATTCCTTGTGTAAAGTGATATGATGATGATTTGTGGTTTTATATTTAGTTAGGAAAGTAGTTTACCATTTCCACTGTTAAATAGATTTTCTAACTTTGACAAAAATATTACAAAGGCTTAGCTTGAGGTTGGTCTACCCCGGTGGGTAAGGATGCATTTACTTGAGGCCTTGCACTTTTTACACATTTTTATCAGAATCCAGGACACAGAAGCCTGCTCCCTTTGGATATGCTACTTAGAACATCTTGGCATCCTGGAACTTGGCTACATCTAGCTTCATAAAGGTAGTATTATTGCCTTTCACGTTTATATTATTACCAATAAAAAGAAATCTGTGCTATCACCTCCAAGCCAGCAGGCACCAAATACACAGAAGGACCATTTTTCCATCTGTACACTCTGGGAAAGGTGAGAGGCCAAAGAACCAGTTGGGAACAACAGGACAGGCAAGCAAATGGAGTCCAGGGGTCCCCAGCCCCTGTTAGGTACCAGGCCGCACAGCAGGAGGTAAGCAGCGGGAGAGTGAGCGAAGCTTCATCTGCCTCTCCCCATCACTCGCGTTACTGCCTGAACTAATGCCCCGCCCCCCCAGTTCCCCACCTCTGTGGAAAAATTGTCTTACACGAAACCAGTCCTTGGTGCCAAAACCGTTGGGGACCGCTATAGTAGACTTTCAATGCCTGGTATCATCAACCATGGGAGTTGGTTTAATGCAAAAGCTAAGCAATTATGTGCCATCCAATATGATCCACACTGCTTCTTAGATGAGATGTAATTGAGAATATTAACATGTCTGCTGCAAACACGTGCCAGCCAGAAATGAGGCTGTTCAACCACAGTATTATAAAGAAGGGAGAGGCAGAGAAGCAAACTCTGAGCACCCCAGCACTCTCCAGCGCCAGGCCCATGAACATGAGTGTCTCATCCACGCATTAGGTGAGCCCTATGGTGGAGAAGGATGCCACAGCCTGGCATGATGGAATGATGGTGAACCAAGGGAACCACTTGGCCACTGGCCTTTATCATGTGGTCACAGGAGCCCTCAACATCCTGGAGCTCTAGGTAACAGCTCTTTTCTTCCTAACTCCTAAGTGTCCTAATGGTTCAGGGCCCTCTGGCCATTCGATAAACATTCCTCAGAGCTTTACTTGTTTGCAGGCCCTGGATCTTCTACAGCTCCTACTTTTTACCCTGAATCTCACTCTCCTCCCACTTTCCAAGTCTCCCTTCTTGTGCCAAGTTTTCTTCTAAGATTTTTTTCTCAGATTCTCTTTTGTCATGTCTTCGGGGGTGTCCAAACACCTAGCTGCCTCGAATCGTTTTATAAATTAGGTGGGACGTAAATAAATAGGTCACACATTGATTTCTATCGCTCACATTCCCGCCAATTTACTACCAACTTTCCATGGTTGGAATATGGCTTTCTTCCCTTTCATTGCCCTCTGACTTTTGGCTGAAAGACGTTTGCACATTTCATGTCAATTAACTGAATAGTCTATAGGCAGGGTATTCATAACCACCTTTTTTTCTTTAGTTGCAAAAGTTACAATTTAGAAGTATGTAAAATAAAATATAAAATCAAACTTCTCTCCCTTTTTTTTTTTTTTTTTGGCTGCGCCGGGTCTTAGTTGTGGCATGCAGAATCTAGTTCCCGATCAGGGGTCAAACCCAGGCCCCCTGCATTGGGAGAGGAGAGTCTTACCCACTGGACCACCAGGGAAGTCCCAAATTTCTTTCCTTTTATAACATCGTGCATACTCCCTGGAGGTATGCACGGTTAACTGTTGGACTTCACAGTCCTACAGAGGACATATTTTTACATACATATATAACTGAATGGGTTTTCCTAATAAGCTCCCACCTGCTATCAGTGAATTAAAAAAATAGAGTTCTGGCTTAACTCTATTAATTAATTCTCCCAAAATAAATTTAATATTTCTCAATTTTTAAAATTGTAACCCATAGTAAGAAACACATCTTACATCACAATGCAGTACACAGATGCCTGTTTATGTATGTAAGAAAAATGGAAGCAATGTGTTTATGAAATACAACACTTTACTATGTTCAATTCACTCTAATCCTTTCTGTTCTGTTCTATTTTACTCTATTCTTTTAAATTGAAAGAAAAAATGTCAGTGGCAACCCCTTGGATTGATGTTATGACCAACAAATGGATTGTGACCTACAGTTTGAAAAACACTGATTTAAATGGTCCACCTTGGAGATAGTGAGGGTTTTCAGATAATTCCTTGGTTTCCCATTCCTCAGTACCTCCTGCCTTTTTGAATGATGTCGAGCGTATGAGGGTGGCCCCCAGGACTTCAGCTGGTCCCACAGCTCCTCACGGAACATCCCTGCATCGTGTGCTCGGGTGAGTATTCTTACAGACTGTGTATCACTAAAGGAGTAATTGCTGGACCAAACAGTTTGTGCCTTAGAAATTCTAATTTGCATTGTGGATTGCTTTTTTTTTCCCCTCCCAAATTTATTTATTTATTTATGTATTTTTATTTTTGGCCGCGTTGGGTCTTCGTTGCTGTGCATGGGCTTTCTCTAGTTGCAGCGAGCCGGGTCTACTCTTTGTTGCGGTGCGTGGGCTTCTCATTGTGGTGGCTTCTCTTGTTGCAGAGCATGCGCTCTAGGCATGCAGGCTTCAGTAGTTGTGGCATGCAGGCTTCAGTAGTTGTGGCTCGTGGGCTCTAGAGCACAGGGTCAGTAGGTGTGGCACACGGGCTTAGTTGCTCCGCAGCATGTGGGATCTTCCCGGACCAGGGATCGAACCCATGTCCCCTGCATTGGCAGGCAGATTCTTAACCACTGCACCACGAGGGAAGCCCCTGGATTGCTTTCTTAAACATCTTCTGCACATGTTCTAGAATACATAAGTGCATGCGGGGCCTAGATATGTCCAGGTAACAACAATAGAGCGTTAAGGCAAGACTCACAGTCACTCGAGGTATTCAGCCAGTCCTCAGAGAGTAGGTGTCTCTAGTGTCACCATGAAATCACCATTAAAGGAGACATGTCCCTACTGCTTCAGCAGGCTGTGCTCTAAGTGCCTCCTCCTGTCTATGGACAAGATCCTCTCTCCTCAGTCTGGATTAAAGATTTTTCCCTACCTAGGAGTCTACCTTTTCGGCTTGATCTACCTGTTTGTTTCTCTAGGTTCCCACGCCAACCCTCCCAGACCACCCAATGCATGAATTCTTTGTTTTACAGTTTTCCCAGCCTGGAATGCCCTTTTCATTGTTCTCTGCCTATTTACATTTTAAGTCCTGCTCGTCCTCTAAGGGCCAGTTCAAATCCACTTCTCCAGAAGCCTTCTGACCCGATGCTAGGCATGCAGAATTAACAGCCTTTGTCTGGGTTTCCACAACACTTTGCTTTTATAGCACTTATTTAATACTCCTTAGTATTATAATTGGGTGTTTACTTTTCCCGCTACAGTTAAGTTCATATCTTCACTCTGGCTATGAGTCCCTGTATGATATGGACCTGCTTACTCTCCTTCTTCACCTCATACCACTCTCCCCTCTGCCCATTCCACTGGCTCCCATGTGCCCTCATAATGCTCTCTAGACAGGCCAGATACATTCCCATGGGGGCGGGGGCACGCTCTTCCCCAAACTGTCTGCATGACTAGCTTTCTTTTGTCTTTTAAAAGAGTCCTTTCTTGGCTGATCACCTAATCTAAAACAGTCAACCAATAACTCTCCAGTACATAAGCCCATTGTATTTTTATAGCATCTATTACTACTTAATTTTCTTATTTGTTCGTTGTTTAACTAGCTCCACTATATTTTAAGCTCCATGAGAACTGGAATGGTTTTTTTCTTATTCAGTGATGTATCCTTGTTGTCTAGAACAGTGCCTGGTACATAGTAGGTGCTTATTAAATGTTTGTTGGCTAAATAAAATGATTAAAATATATATTCTTTAATGAAAGGGCCTTTGTTGATCTTTGGATCTCTATAATTCTGAACACATTAGCCTGAACATGACTTGGAGCTCAATTAACATTAATGAGTGAATTAATATACTTTATAAGATAGTAAAGAAGTGAAAAAGGAACAATGGTAATCTCAGAATCCATCATAAAATGTGTGGCTATTTTATATAATGTCAATGCCTATATAATTATTATTGTCACAAAAAACAAGCCAAACATTAATTTAGCATCTACTACATGCAAGACACTTTATTTTTTATTTTTTTTTGAATTTTATTTAATTTATTTTTTTATACAGCAGGTTCTTATTAGTCATCCATTTTATACACATCAGTGTATACATGTCAATCCCAATCTCTCAAGTCATCACACCACCACCCCCACCCCCCGCTGCTTTCCCCCCTCGGTGTCCATACTTTTGTTCTCTACATCTGTGTCTCAATTTCTGCCCTGCAAACCGGTTCATTTGTACCATTTTTCTAGGTTCCACATATATGCATTAATATACGATATTTGTTTTTCTCTTTCTGACTTACTTCACTCTGTATGACAGTCTCTAGATGCATCCACGTCTCTACAAATGACCCAATTTTGTTCCTTTTTATGGCTGAGTAATAGTCCATTGTGTATATGCACCACATCTTCTTTATCCATTTGTTTGTTGATGGGCATTTAGGTTGCTTCCATGACCTGGCTATTGTAAATAGTGCTGCAATGAACATTGGGGTGCATGTGTCTTTTTGAATTATGGTTTTCTCAAGGTATATGCCCAGTAGCAGGATTGCTGGGTCATATGGTAGTTCTATTTTTAGTTTTTTAAGGAACCTCCATACTGTTCTCCATAGTGGCTGTATCAATTTACATTCCCACCAACAGTGCAAGAGGGTTCCCTTTTCTCCATACCCTCTCCAGCATTTGTTGTTTGTAGATTTTCTGATGATGCCCATTCTAACTGGTGTGAGGTGATACCTCATTGCAGTTTTGAATTGCATTTCTCTAATAATTAGTGATGTGGAGCAGCTTTTCATGTGCTTCTTGGCCATCTGTATGTCTTCTTTGGAGAAATGTCTATTTAGGTCTTCTGCCCATTTTTGGATTGGGTTGTTTGTTTTTTTAATATTGAGCTGTATGAGCTGTTTATATATTTTGGAGATTAATCCTTTGTCCGTTGATTCGTCAGCAAATATTTTCTCCCATTTTGAGGGTTGTCTTTTCATCTTGTTTATAGTTTCCTTTGCTGTGCAAAAGCTTTTAAGTTTCATTAGGTCCCAGTTGTTTATTTTTGTTTTTATTTCCATTACTCTAGGAGGTGGATCAAAAAAGATCTTGCTGTGATTTATGTCAAAGAGTGTTCTTCATATGTTTTCCTCTAAGAGTTTTATAGTGTCAGGTCTTACATTTAGGTCTCTAATCCATTTTGAGTTTATTTTTGTGTATGGTGTTAGGGAGTGTTCTAATTTCATTCTTTTACATGTAGCTGTCCAGTTTTCCCAGCACCACTTATTGAGGAGACTGTCTTTTCTCCATTGTATATCCTTGCCTCCTTTGTCATAGATTAGTTAACCATATGTGCGTGGGTTTATCTCTGGACTTTCTATCTTGTTCCATTGACCTATATTTCTGTTTTTGTGCCAGTACCATATTGTCTTGATTACTGTAGCTTTGTAGTATAGTCTGAAGTCAGGGAGTCTGATTCCTCCAGCTCCATTTTTTTCCCTCAAGACTGCTTTGGCTATTCGGGGTCTTCTGTGTCTCCATACAAATTTTAAGATATTTTGTTCTAGTTCTGTAAAAAATGCCATTAGTAGTTTGATAGGGATTGCATTGAATCTGTAGATTGTTTTGGGTAGTATAGTCATTTTCA
Source organism: Eubalaena glacialis (assembly GCF_028564815.1). Taxonomy (NCBI): domain Eukaryota; kingdom Metazoa; phylum Chordata; class Mammalia; order Artiodactyla; family Balaenidae; genus Eubalaena; species Eubalaena glacialis. The sequence continues at coordinate 148,373,486 of NC_083717.1, forward strand.
CAATATTGATTCTTCCAATCCAAGAACATGGTATATCTCTCCATGTGTTGGTATCATCTTTAATTTCTTTCATCAGTGTCTTATAGTTTTCTTCATACAGGTCTTTTGTCTCCCTCAGTAGGTCTATTCCTAGGTATTTTATTCTTTTTGTTGCAGTGGTAAATGGGAGTGTTTCCTTCATTTCTCTTTCAGATTTTTCATCATTAGTGTATAGGAATGCAAGTGATTTCTGTGCATTAATTTTGTATCCTGCTACATTACCAAATTCATTGATTAGCTCTAGTAGTTTCCTGGTGGCATCTTTAGGATTCTCTATGTATAGTATCATGTCATCTGCAAACACTGACAGTTTTACTTCTTCTTTTCCAATTTGTATTCCTTTTATTTCTTTTCCTTCTCTGATTGCCATGGCTAGGACTTCCAAAACTAGGTTGAATGATAGTGGTGAGAGTGGACATCCTTGTCTTATTCCTCATCTTAGAGGAAATGCTTTCAGTTTTTCACCATTGAGAATGATGTTTGCTGTGGGTTTGTCATACATGGCCTTTATTATGTTGAGGTAGGTTCCCTCTATGCCCATTTTCTGGAGAGTTTTTATCATAAATGGGTGTTGAATTTTGTCAAAAGCTTTTTCTGCATCTATTGAGATGATCATATGGTTTTTATTCTTCAGTTTGTTAATATGGTGTATCACATTGATTGATTTGCGTATATTGAAGAATCCTTGCATCCCTGGGATAAATCCCACTTGATCATGGTGTATGATCCTTTTAATGTGTTGTTGGATTCTGTTTGCTAGTATTTTGTTGAGGATTTTTGCATCTATATTCATCAGTGATATTGGTCTGTAATTTTCTTTTTTTGTAGTATCTTTGTCTGGTTTTGGTATCAGGCTGATGGTGGCCTCATAGAATGAGTTTGGGAGTGTTCCCTCCTCTGCAATTTTTTGGGAGAGTTTCAGAAGGATGGGTGTTAGCTCTTCTCTAAATGTTTGATAGAATTCACCTGTGAAGCCATCTGGTCCTGGACTTTTGTTTGTTGGAAGATTTTTAATCACAGTTTCAATTTCATTACTTGTGATTGGTCTGTTCATATTTTCTCTTTCCTCCTGGTTCAGTCTTGGAAAGTTATACATTTCTAAGAATTTGTCCATTTCTTCCAGGTTGTCCATTTTATTGGCATAGAGTTTCTTGTAGTAGTCTCTTAGGATGCTTTGTATTTCTGCAGTGTCTGTTGTAACTTCTCCTTTTTCATTTCTAATTTTATTGATTTGAGTCCTCTCCCTCTTTTTCTTGATGAGTCTGGCTAATGGTTTATCAATTTTGTTTATCTTCTCAAGGAATCAGCTGTTAGTTTTATTGATCCTTGCTATTGTTTTCTTTGTTTCTATTTCATTTATTTCTGCTGTGATCTTTACGATCTCTTTCCTTCTGTTAACTTTGGATTTTGTTTGTTCTTCTTTCTCTAGTTCCTTTAGGTGTAAGGTTAGATTGTTTATTTGAGATATTTCTTGTTTCTTGAGGTAGGCTTGTATAGCTATAAACTTCCCTCTTAGAACTGCTTTTGCCACATCCCATAGGTTTTGGACTGTCGTGTTTTCATTGTCATTTGTCTCTACGTATTTTTTGATTCCCTCTTTGATTTCTTCAGTAATCTCTTGGTTATTTAGTAATGTATTGTTTAACCTCCATGTGTTTGTATTTTTTACGTTTTTTTCCCGGTAAATGATTTCTAATCTCATAGCATTGTGGTCAGAAAAGATGCTTGACATGATTTCAATTTTCTTAAATTTACTGAGGCTTGATTTGTGACCCAAGATGTGATCTATCCTGGAGAACGTTCCGTGCGCACTTAAGAAGAAAGTTTAATCTGTTGGTTTTGGATGGAATGTCCTATAAATATCAATTAAATCTACCTGGTCTATTGTGTCACTTAAAGCTTGTGTTTCCTTATTAATTTTCTGTTGGGATGATCTGTCCATTGGTGTAAGTGGGGTGTTAAAGTCCCCCATTATTATTGTGTTACTGTCGATTTCCTCTTTTATAGCTGTTAGCAGTTGCCTTATGTATTGAGGTGCTCCTACGTTGGGTGCATATATATTTATAATTGTTATATCTTCTTCTTGGATTGATCCCTTGATCATTATGTAGTGTCTTTCCTTGTCTCTTGTAACATTCTTTATTTTAAAGTCTATTTTTATCTGGTATGAGTATTGCTGCTCCAGCTTTCTTTTGATTTCCATTTCCATGGAATATCTTTTTCCATCCCCTCACTTTCGGTTTGTATGTGTCCCTAGGTCTGAAGTGGGTCTCTTGTAGACAGCATATATATGGGTCTTGTTTTTGTATCCATTCAGCAAGCCTGTGTCTTTTGGTTGGAGCGTTTAATCCATTCACGTTTAAAGTAATTATCGATATGTATGTTCCTGTTACCATTTTCTTAATTGTTTTGGGTTTGTTTTTGTAGGTCCTTTTCTTCTCTTGTGTTTCCCACTTAGAGAAGTTCCTTTAGCATTTGTTGTAGAGCTGGTTTGGTGGTGCTGAATTCTCTTAGCTTTTGCTTGTCTGTAAAGCTTTTGATTTCTCCGTTGAATCTGAATGAGATCCTTGCTGGGTAGAGTAATCTTGGTTGTAGGTTCTTCCCTTTCATCACTTTAAGTATATCATGCCACTCCCTTCTGGCTTGTAGAGTTTCTGCTGAGAAATCAGCTGCTAACCTTTTGGGAGTTCCCTTGTATGTTATTTGTCATTTTTCCCTTGCTGCTTTCAATAATTTTTCTTTGTCTTTAATTTTTGCCAATTTGATTACTATGTGTCTTGGCGTGTTTCTCCTTGAGTTTATCCTGTATGGGACTTGCTGCGCTTCCTGGACTTGGGTGGCTATTTCCTTTCCCATGTTAGGGAAATTTTCGACTATAATCTCTTCAAATATTTTCTCTGGTCCTTTCTCTCTCTCTTCTCCTTCTGGGACCACTATAATGCGAATGTTGTTGTGTTTAATGTTGTCCCAGAGGTCTCTTAGGCTGTCTTCATTTCTTTTCATTCTTTTTTCTTTATTCAGTTCCGCAGCAGTGAATTCCACCATTCTGTCTTCCAGGTCACTTATCCTTTCTTCTGCCTCAGTTATTCTGCTATTGATTCCTTCTAGTGTAGTTTTCATTTCAGTTATTGTATTGTTCATCTCTGTTTGTTTGTTCTTTAATCTTCTAGATCTTTGTTAAACATTTCTTGCATCTTCTCGATCTTTGCCTCCATTCTTTTTCCGAAGTCCTGGATCATCTTCACTATCTTTATTCTGAATTCTTTTTCTGGAAGGTTGCCTATCTCCACTTCATTTAGTTGTTTTTCTGGGGTTTTATCTTGTTCCTTCATCTGGTACATAGCCCTCTGCCTTTTCATCTTGTCTATCTTTCTGTGAATGTGGTTTTTGTTCCCCAGGCTGCAGGATTGTAGTTCTTCTTGCTTCTGCTGTCTACCCTCTGGTGGATGAGGCTATCTAAGAGAGAGGCTTGTGCAAGTTTCCTGATGGGAGGGACTGGTGGTGGGTAGAGCTAGCTGTTGCTCTGGTGGGCAGAGCTCAGTAAAACTTTAGTCCGCTTGTCTGCTAATGGGCGGGGCTGGGTCCCCTCCCTGTTGGTTGTTTGGCCTGAGGCGACCCAACACTGGAGCTTACCCGGGCTCTTTGGTGGGGCTAATGGTGGACTCTGGGAGGGCTCACGCCAATGAGTACTTCCCAGAACTTCTGCTGCCAGTGTCCTTGTCCTCACGGTGAGACAGAGCCACCCCCAACTCTGCAGGAGACCCTCCAACACTAGCAGGTAGGTCTTGTTCAGTCTCTATGGGGTCACTGCTCCTTCCCCTGGGTCCCGACATGCACACTACTTTGTGTGTGCTCTCCAAGAGTGGAGTTTCTGTTTCCCCCAGTCCTGTCGAAGTCCTGCAATCAAATTCCGCTAGCCTTCAAAGTCTGATTCTCTAGGAATTCCTCCTCCTGTTGCCAGAACCCCAGGTTTGGAAGCCTTACTTGGGGCTCAGAACCTTCACTCCAGTGGGTGGACTTCTGTTGTATAAGTGTTCTCCAGTTTGTGAGTCACCCACCCAGCAGTTATGGGATTTGATTTTATTGTGTTTGCGCCCCTCCTACCGTCTCATTGTGGCTTCTCCTTTGTCTCTGGATGTGGGGTATCTTTTTTGGTGAGTTCCAGTGTCTTCCTGTCAATGATTGTTCAGCAGTTAGTTGTGATTCCGGTGTTCTTGCAAGAGGGAGTGAGAGCGTGTCCTTCTACTCCACCATCTTGAACCAATCTCTCTGAACAAATGTAGTTTCAGCCGTCATCATGTGCAGGAAGTGGAAAGAGAGCAAAGGCAAGGAGCCAGAGCACACAGGCTGAATCATCCCGAAGCACGTCCTAGGACCAAGGTGGATGCAGAGCGTAGCAGCACGAAAGTCCAAGCCACTTTAAATTGCATTATCTAATTTGATTTTTTGAGCAATCATATATATTATTTTCGCAAATGTGACGCATTTGGTAACTGAGTTCAAAGAGGCAAAGTGATTTGTTATGTGGTGACACAGTAAATGTAAGAAAGGGGATATGGCCTAATCGCCCAGCCCATGCTATTTCAATGTATACGTATGAATATTATAAAAATCTTGGGAAATTAAAAAAAATGTATTGCTGAAAATAGCTGTCTTACTTTGAGCTGATTGTTGCAATTTTTACATTTTACCTATTAAATTTTTTTTCTTAAGTATACAATGGACTCTTTTCAAACTTATCTATTGATTTCAATAATCGCAGAAAAGAGGTAGCCATCTGCTCCTTTCTTATTAGCACTCCCATTCTTGGGCAAGTCTGGATGGACACCCCTCATGATATGTGTGTTCCACTGATGTGTCCATTTTTAGACAGAATTTTATGATCTCACATCTCTCAAAATGACTTTAATGTGGTTTTTAAGTAAGTACTCATTTTCTTTTTTAATGGCAGTGTGAGGCAATATTTTTAAGGGGTAAATGACAGTGTGGAGAAATGTTTACTTTTGTTGCATGTCACATGTTCAGTGTCGAATTTGTTCATTTTTGGTCCTTGGTACAGGACTGACAACTCAGGCAGGAAGCTCAGGACCCTGCAGCCACCACAGGGCGTACCCCTTGATCCTATAGCTCTGGCACTTGGAATTGCGCCCTGGGTTGTGCGTAGCAAAGGTCCCAGTCTACTTGGCAGGCATGCTTTTTTGGTTTTTCAACTTTTGAACATTTTTTTGAACTATCATTTAAAAGTCAGGAGGATTCTGTCTGTCTGTTGTCTGTCTGTCTGTCTGTCTGTCTCTCTCTCTCTGTCTCTCACACACACACACACACACTTCTACCTGATTTCTCTTGAAAAATTAAAATACTTATCAACACCTACTCACATTCTGAGTGGCAATAACTGACAAGAGCTGAGTCACAGATGCCCCCTTTAGGTGGCGCTTTCACTTTCTCCTGTTTGTCACCTTGGGGAATCCTTACTGATTTTTGTTTTGCTTCGGTTTTCATCAAGCCCCTCTAGATTTGAGTGTGAGACCCTTAGAGTCACTAGAATTTACTGGCAAGCCTTCATGGTCACCGTTTCTAAACTGACTGCACTCTCAAAGGTATGACAAAATGAACTGATGATTTTTCTGCTGCTCTGCGGTTCCTACATCATCTGGACAAACTCTCCCTGATTCTACCACCTGGTTCTCAATCCTGGATTCATGTTCGAATCACCTGGCAGCTTTTTAAGATGCTGGGACCCAACAACATTACAGAGGCTGTTAGATCCAGGCAACAGTTTTATAAAAATCTCCCCCGGTGTTTGGGATCTGCAAGTCAGGTTGAGAACTGCTTGTTTAGTTGGTGCTTTGTATAAATTTTATTTTATCGAGTAATTCACTGAACCAAAACAATGAAAAATTCTAGTATGTAAGCAAATGAAACAAAAAAGGTGTAATTATCACCAGAAATACCTGGATCAAAGAAAAGGCTGGTAAGCAGATGCACTCTATGAAATGAGATGGAACCCTACATCCCACTGCCCTGCAGCAGCCTTGAAACCTGCATCAAGTCTTCCCAGCTGTCCCAAGACCTCTTGGCTCATGTTTGATTAATATCAGAAGGAAGAGCCGGTGATGGTACTGAAGAAATTTAGTTGCCTTTCTCTGAACATGAGTCTTTTTTCATACAATGTACAGATATATAAATTTCACACTTGGAGGAAAGTTTGTGGAAGGATTCACTATAGTTTTCCTATAAATTGCCAGATCCCCAAATATTTTAAGTTCTATTCAGGTTACAGATTTTACTTGTGAATTTTTTCCTCTTCTTTACCACTGTCTACAGTGAAGATTCTGTGAAATTCTGTCCTTGTGAATAGATGTTAATTTTCATGATTGGTATTTATTATTATGGATAAAAACCTAACTGCAAAATAATTACTTTTCCTTCAGGTTACTATATGAAGCTATGTTAAATTAATATATGCTAATAAATGGCTTACCATTAAATCCTATATTCTTTTTAAAAAAAATTCTATGTTCTTGAAATCACACATTAAATAAGTTTTATATTCTAAATATAATCTCTAGAAAATATAACAGACCCATCCAGATATGCAATAAACTTCTATTAATTGAAAACCATAATTCATTTTAATACTAGCAATATTTCCATCACAAAATATGATTTTATTAAATAAAGTATTCAAAATTAACTTCAACCCCAATTTTCTTTATCAAAGTAAATGGCTCAACCAACCCAGTTTCTGCATTATTAACTTTTTATGCTAAAGAAATTTTACACTTAATGTTACATTATTATATGGTGTAGTCCGATTATATTCTAATTTTTAACTTTGCCTTTAAATTATACATTTATAACTTAGCTCTGCCTTTGACAGTAACATATATTGAAGAGTGTTTGAAATTCATGCAATTTAAGAATTCTATAATTCATATTTTCCACTTAGACTAGTTTGACCCAATTTTTCCAGTTTTCTGAGGTTTTATTATATGTTTATTTATTAATCAATCAGTCACTATTGGAGGAGGACTTTATGCAGACACAAATAACATAAAGCAAGAAAACTGAAGGAAAAAAAGGAAAAAAAAGGTCTATAAGGACGTGAATTAATAAAAATATGACGTTATTTTCCTGGATTTTGTGATGCTTGTGGAATTCCAGCTTTTTAAAATTTGTAATTTTTTGTGATTTCCTTTTTCATTCCATGTAAACATTCATACCCAATTTTGGATCTGTAATTTTGTATTCATTTTCTAATGAGATCTCTCCCACCTTCTCCCTGCTCCCCCAGATGTGTAAGCTTCAAGCCCACACAACCTAAACCCACACAGACTATCTTACATTTATCACATACCCCCATGGACATTATTTATCCACATGTATATTATGGGAGATACAGTCAAACCCAGTATCACCTGCTAGTATCATTACACTCTTTGTAGTTATCCTAATGTACAAAGCTGGCACTGCTAAGGAAAATAAATGAAGTTACTGCAACATGATTTGCAGTAATTATTCCATTCTTCTGAAGCTGTTAGCAGACCACATATTACCTGTTACAGAGTTCTGCCAAGGCTTGATATCTGGAGTGCTTATCAAGATTTAGGAAGGATCTATAATCTATTTCTTTAGAAAAAGAAAAAATACAACAAATTACATATCTAAAAACACTACCATATATGGGAAAATACATAGCAATTTTATATGTAACTTTTGCACACATCTTCACAATACCCTATTTCCCTTCATTTTTTGCCTGTTACTCTTTGATTGTTTTTTTCATATGGGAATATTTTGTAATGTCTTTCTAGTGAGAGAATGTGAAGATAACTGTCTTGTCTCTAGCATGGTTAATTGAAATTTATTTTGGTAATGCTATGTAATTTGTAGAATTGTCAAATTTGAGAAAACTATAAATTTCTTTTATACATGAGCTGTTGGAAGGATTTTCCACAGATTAACTTTTGGCTCTCTAGATTTAATGTCTTGTTTTTCCTCCAGTCCCACATACTTCTTTGCTGAGTGCCATAAGACACATGTGACAGAGGGGAAGATGGAATGGGAAGATCAAGAACTGATTAGAATTAAAATGTCTTACTTGTGCTTATTCTATCAAAACTTTGACCACATGGCTGCATTGCTAGGGCCCCTCCCAGGGTCTTAGAAGGGATCTGTGCAAGCAAGGGGCCCTGAAAGCTTAAGTTTTACTCTCTTTATTGTAAAATCCACATCTAACAATAGAATTAAAATATAAAATAATCTCAAAATTCTAGACTGAAACAGAATGAAATTTAATTCAATAAAAGTAAAATCGAATAGTTAGGGTCAAAGCATTAATTTTGCAAGCACAGGTTAAGAGGTGTATGGTAATGGTTCAGGGGTTTTAGCGGACCCCCATTTTATTATGAACCAACAGTATGATGCAAACATAGAAAAGGCATAGAAATAGCATAATAATAGGCCGCATTAGCAGAAATAGTTTCCAGATCATGAGATCTAATAATCCCTTAAAAAGCTGCCTTGGTCAGAAGACAGCTGCAATATTATGTCCAATTCTGATGACATAATTTAGGAGGCCTAGTGACTGACTAGTTTGTATCCAGAATAGGCCATTCAAACTGGTGAAGATAATTTGAACTCACAGCACAAAATGAGTGGTTAATGAATCTGAGGATGTCAGATGAATACTTAAGGGAACAAATTACTACCTTTGAATACTTGAGTTGCTGTCCTACAGAAGAGAGTTTTATACAACAGTTGTCCTGAATTGTCCAAGTGGACAGTGGTAAAACCAATTTGTGTTTTATCTCACTGTAAGAAGTTGTTTTCTGATAATACAGTTGCTTGCAATGGACGTGGTTGTCCCTTGAATGTCTGCGGGAAGTGAGGTATGAAAACTGGAACCAGATATGTGTATTGAATAAGGGACTTCTGTAATGACAACACTTAGGTGGCACTTACACCTTGCCAGGTACTCTTCTAAACACTTGCAAAGGGTGAAGAACGGGAATAGATGGATCCCTTGGCTTCTCTCTCATATTTGGTGGTTCTGAGGGAGTGATGTTAAAAAAATCATTGCTTTGGCGGACACACTAAGACATTGCTATTTTTTCCTCCTAGTAATTGCATTTTCATGCCTATAAGTGAGCATTTCTGATGGGAATGAACCACCTTAGTACTCTTAAAATGTTATACATTCAAGGTCTACTTTTAGGGAGAAGCAGGTCAGAGTTCCCATTACTTTTTACATCATCAATCTTAGTTTAAGACTTTTTTTTTTTAAATTATTTATTTATTTATTTATTTATTTATTTATTTATTTATGTCTGTGTTGGGTCTTCGTTTCTGTGCGAGGGCTTTCTCTAGTTGTGGCAAGCGGGGGCCACGCTTCATCGCGGTGCGCGGGCGTCTCACTATTGCGGCCTCTCTTGTTGCGGAGCACAGGCTCCAGACGCACAGGCTCCAGACGCGCAGGCTCAGTAATTGTGGCTCACGGGCCCAGTTGCTCCGCGGCATGTGGGATCTTCCCAGACCAGGGCTCAAACCCGTGTCCCTTGCATTGGCAGGCAGATTCTCAACCACTGCTCCACCAGGGAAGCCCCAAGACTTTTGTATAATGGGTAAGAGTAAGAGTGTAGACTGAAGCCAGACTACCTGCATCTCAACTCCCCTACTTGAGCTGTATGTCTTTCCATGCCTCAGTTTCCTCAACTATAAAATGGGGATAATTATAGGACCACTTCATAGGACTGTTTGGGGGATGAAATTACTTATTTCATGTAAACCACTTAGAATGGTGTTGGGCATATAGTAAGCATTTCATAATTTGTTTTAAGTTCTTTAAGTTCTGTGTGCTTCCAATGGCTGTCAATAACGTCACCTGTTTTTGTTTTCCCATGCATTCATTCATTCCACACGTACTTGTAATGAGGGCCTAACACGGACCAGCACTGTGCTAGGAACAGAGGATTTAGCTATGGACGTAGCAGACATGGTCAAATCTGACTTCATGAAATTTATAATCTAGCAGATTTTTATGCAGCCAATGTCAAATAAGATATTTGTCAGTATCTCAGCTAGCAACTTACCAATCATGCTTATTAAAGGTAATAAATAGCATTCCCCAAACTTTAATTCTACTAAAATTATGTGTATGTGTGTTTGTGCATGTGTGTGTTTTCTTTCTTTACCAAAGTTTTAAATCATGAGACAAATTAAAAGACAGCAGAAATCAAGCGTTACTACCCGGTCTCTCCATGACCATCCAATCTGTCTGGTTATTATTATTGTTGCTGTTGTTATTTTACTCTGGTTGTTACTGTTGTTATGGTTATTATTATTATTATTTTACTAGTAGGTGAAAATTGGCTGGGAAAGTGGGAATTGGGAGGATTGAGTTTTTTCTCCTTGTTGGTGAAGTTCTACCAAGGATACTGTTAATTATAAGCAATCAAGTGAACCACTGTGATCTATCAACAGTGAAAGATATGTGAGTAATAGTGAGAACACTGGGGTTTATAGCTTCTTGGTTAACCAAAGTCTTTAGCAAGCTCTCCGAGGGCAATCTCCTTTTTGGTAGAGACCAAATCTTTTCCCAGACTTTAAAACACTGTGGAGTCTTTAAACTATTATTGGCAAATTAAGGGATTTTGAGGTCTTCTCAAAAAATGTTACATGCTGTTAATTGAACTGTCCTCTGTTAACACTTTAAGTAGAATAAATAGACTTATGTTCCTGGGATTTGAGCTTGGAATTTCTTGGACTTGTGTAAATGTGAAAGTAGCTACTCAGATCTTAGAGTCATTTCCTTGGTATTTCGAGTTCAAATTGGAAGCTCAGCTTCTAACATGCCTTGGCAAGTCTTTCTTCTCTGCAATTAACACGTTCAGTTTAACACCAGTTAATCAAATGTCATATTACTTTTTATGCTATTAACTTTGTTTTGCTGCATACCACGAACATGTGTGCTTAACATTAAATTTGAATTAAAGTGTTATTTCTGAAAGAGTTTTTTCCTCTTCTTTCCTCATTTCTTGAGTGAAGCCATGATTTTGTGGCAAAACTACTATGACAAACCTGTGATTTTCATTAAAAATTTTAGTGACAAACATTCTTTCCTAATTATAAGTATAGAGTGAGTGGGTCCAAGAATTTGTGTACCAGTTTCAAAATGTCAGCTACACCCTTGTTTTTATCTGTTTGCTCAAGCCAGTTGGATTCTTTAAGGTCTTGAAAAAACACATTTTCTTTTGATTAGTAACAGTGCAGCAGACTTGTTAAGTGGATCAATCAGGCAAGTACATCCAATCCAGACCCCAACTCCAGACCACAAAAGTACATAGAAACGGTTTTTAATTAAAAAAAAATTATTGTGGTAAAATATCCATAACAGAAACTTTACCATTTTAATCATTTTTTAAGAGTGCAGTTCAGTGGCATTAAGTACATTCACATTGTTGTGTAACCATCACCACCACCATCCATCTCCAGAGCTTTTTCATCTTCCCAAACTGACTGAAACTCCATACCCATTAAACTGTAGCTCCCTATTTCCCCTCCTCCCAGCCCCTGGCAACCACCATTCTACTTTCTGTCTCTATGATTTTGAGTATGCTAGGTACTTCATGTTAGTGGAATCATACCGTATTTATCCTTTTGTACCTGGCTTGTTTCACTCAGCATAATGTCTTCAAGGTTCATGCATGTTGTAGCATGTGTCAGAATTACCTTCATTTTTTAAGGCTGAATTATATTCCATTGTACAATATGTATGCCACATTTTGTTTATCCATTCATCTGTTGATGGACGTGTGGCTGGCTTCACCTTTTGTCTATTTCGAATAGTGCTGCTCTGAACGTGGGTGTATAAATATCTGCTTAGGTCCCTGCTTCTGATTCTTTTAGGTATATGCTCAGAAGTGGAATTACTGGGTCATATAGCAATCCTATTTTTAATTTTTTGAGGATCCATAGCGGCAACACCATCTTTTACATACCAACTAACAGTGAGCAGTGTTCCAATTTCTCCTCACCCTCACCAGCACTTGTATTTCCTAACAGCCATTCTAATAGATTTATACGAAGGTTTTCAAAAATGTATCGGTATGCTATTGTGGCTTTTCACGTGCAGAAATAAAAGATTATAAAATTAAATATTTATTACTGTATATATATGAAAACATCAAATTTCCTTATTATGGGCTCTTGTTTTCAAGTTTGCTTCAAATACAGTATTCTAATAAATAACACATCTTAAGTGTAATAGAATAATAGACACTTTGAATAAAAATGTCTAACAAGTGGAGGAAAGAAAAAATAGACAGTGGAAGACCTCCAAATTGAACTAGAAAACTCATCCCAAGTGGTATTTGAAAGGTACCAATTATTGGTTAAGTGTTTTGGTACTTTTCAAAACACACAGAATAGGCTATGATGATGAAACTTTGTAACTTATATTAAATAAAAAGAGAAAAAACTGAATCACACACTTTTTTTGGAAGTCAGAACGTGTTCAGCAATGTTTGGTTTTTTTGAGCTATATAGTTAAAACTCTCTAGCTTTGGTTTTGCAAACACATTCAGCATATGACAACACATTCCTATGTTTACAGTCTTTTTTCCCTCAGGCTTTTCACCATTTTCAAGGTTCATTACCCTGACCCGAACTCCCAGTTTTGCCCTGGTAGAAAGTGGATTACTTCATTAGCAATCTAGAAGTGCCAGGTGAAAATCTATCTAACATCTACCTCTCTGGAACAAATATGCCCAGGTTACTGGTAATATACACATGTGGTATCGTTTTTCCATTATTTGGAACATACAGAACTAAATTAATAACAGTTCTTACAAGACCCTGGGGGTTTGCGTAAAAGAATTTTGATCTCCTTAGGAAGGGCTCACCAGTACTCTCTGGAGAGATGCACTTGACTTTTGACCTCTTTTCAAAGGCACCTGTGTGAGCTTTTAAAATCCACTACCACCAATTATCCACTTTCAACCTGAAGTGTTTAAACCTAGGGCCACATTAACTGAGCTTAGCACATAGCCATGTCATCGTAGACTTCCTGATGTGAGGCGATGTCTTGACATAGTTAAAAGGGAGTTTAGGGATGGGGCATGAGATTAATCAGGTCCTCCTACTGACAGCTTCAAACAAAGAAGCCTTTTAGCCACCTGGTTTGTGTCTCTCACACCTGCATTCAGATTGCTGGGACAAAGCTTTGTACCATAGCCTTGATCCCCATTCTTTTCAGGTACTTGTTTGTGGCTACGTTGTTTTGCTTAATGGCTCTTTCAAAAAGACAGCATAGAAGATGCAAATAAACATCTTCCTCTTTCAGGAAAAGCAGTGCTGGTAGAACTGTAGCCATTTAGAAAATCAGTTCATAATGGGCTTACGAAAGGCCGTGCATACTTCTTGAAGATTTTGGAAAGGAGGCCTCAGCTCACGGTATATTAGAGTGACGTACATCATTCTTTTTTCTGCCATCATTTTCTTGGAAATTTAAACCAGGGTGAACATAGATTTCTCTCTCCTTGCTTCACATCCCTGTTAGTTGGCTTCTTTGGCAGTAAACGTGGCTTTGATTTTAGTCTCTGAGCTTATTAAAATTTTTGTTTTTTTACTTATGGTGCAGAAGGCTTAAGCATGGTAGTACTAAGTTATTCCAGCATGCCAGGAGAGTAACTCTGTGAAAGTGAGATTCCAGTTGCCTAGCACGGCCCGTTAGCCTTCACATGCTGCAGAGTTACGACAACAGCCCATGTCTGCATTGTTCGCTGTAACCAAGTAATGCAGAAATATTAGAGGCCTAGTTGACTACATATTCTATGCCTGGTTTAAATCACTGATGTTGTAAGATCTGGCCATGGACTAAAAAAAATTCCAAATGTTTTCTGGTTCTAGTTTTTGATATTTTTTTTCTTTGTATGAAAAGTAAAACCATACAGGATCTCTTGATTGCACAATGAAGCACAGTTCCAAGGCCATGCTAATAATTTATCCCAGTTTAGCCTTAACGGAGTTATGCAATGGCTATTTCAAATACACTCGTCCAAGCCATTTGATCTTAAGGTTCAGGAGTCATTTTGCTGAATAAAGAGTGGAGACTACTCTCCAGTATATGTTTGGCAGGTAAGGCAACCTGCTACTCTCATACGGAGAACTGGATTTCTTTAAATTTCTGTTTTCCATTGTTTTATCTGCTATATTTCCCCAATAGTTATTTGGTGCTATGTCAACGGTAACTGTGGTATTAATAATAATAATGACAACAGCAACAGAAATGATAACAACAAAGAATACGTGTCCGTGTGTACTGTGTGCCAGTTATTATGCTACGGATTTTATGTGTTTCAGCTCATGCACTTTCCTAAGTAACTCTTTGAGAGAGATGCAATACCCAGTTTAGTGATGAGGAAAATAAGGTCCACAGAGGAAAGTAACTGGCCGAAAGTCACACACCTCTAAAGAGGGAGAGCCGGTATTTGAACCCTGGCACTCTGATTCCAAAATCCATGTTCTTGATTAGAGTACTGTAAGAAAAGTCCTATATCTGTGCTAATTTTTGCAAATGAGAGCTAGCCTATTTACATTTTACATTGAAGAAATCAGTAGAGCAATGGGCAACTGCTACAGAGGTGTGCGCAAGAGTTTGGAGTATCTTTACTTTTTATTCTTGATTTTATATGAAGTGAGGAAAAAGGGACGTGGTGCTCCCTCCTACCCCATATACATGCTCCATGATAATGAAAAGTACCTTTCTAATACAGCGTACTTGAAGTAATAGACGTGAAATAATCATTTCCTTTCCACTGGTTTTGCAAACATATTGGTTTCTGAAGTCTTTTATTGGAGCGTAAGTGATGTTATCAAAAGTTTGCCAGAGGGATGTTTGCAGATTGGTGACAACTATTTATAATGTGTTTTTAAGTTGGTGATCTATCTTCTCTTGTAGTTACTGTCTCCCATCTCAGAAAGTAGGAGGCGTCTGCACTGTCTGTGGAAGGCGTCTGAGAAAGAAATAAGTTCAGCGCGTGTGTGTTAATATCAGTCTGTTTTCAATATTCAGGCCTGGGCTCAGCTCTTTCAACTTCTGTTTCACAAAGAAAATGTGGTGGGAAAGGCACACCCAGTAACAAACAGGTGTACCCTGTCTGAGGCAGATTTGCCCAGTGACACACTCTTTGTGGTGCAGTTTTTGTGCAGACACACATGGGTATCAAATGGACACTACAGAGGTCATCAAAATGATGCTTAAGGAAGCCAGGGGGAAGGAAGACAATCCCGGTTCAGCCCTGCCTTAGATTGAAATCGCCATCAGATTTGTTCTCCAACTCCTCTTTTGCCTACCATACCCACCCCCATCAGCAAATTAATAAGCCAAGAGAGGAGTTTAGAAACCAGAGCTGGAAAGACCTCCAGGTCAAGTCCTCCATTCCCTTGTCAAGCCTGGGTCAGCCTCCTCACCCCCTGAGCCCTTTCTAGTTTTTCCTCTGCTTGAAATGTCTCAAGCCTAAATTTTCCTTTCTTACCTTTATCCTATTACTTCTAGTTACAACCTCTTTTGTCATGCCAACTAATTCCCCTCTGTCCTTTGGGGACAATTATATCATCTTTAGTTCCTCCTTGGATTTCATTCTTTTATTTTCCCTCCTCGTAAGTCAACCCCTCTGGCCATCCAGTAATGCTTTTTGACTTGCTCTGAACTCTACACACTGTTCATCTTTCTCACTGTGAGGTCCCCAAAGCTTGAATAGACCCTCCTGAGTGTGGTCTCACCCTGGACTGAGTAAGGAAGCCAGTATTACCTCTCTTTCTTAATATGGGCTACTTTTGCCTGCATCTTCAAAAAGTGCTCTATGAGTTTACTTTGGCTATGAGATTGCCTTTATAGAGAGAAATCTTATTTAATTATTTGTAATCTTTCATCTGTGCCTGGGAGCATACTACTCTCTAAAGCAGCACTCTCCAATAGAAATGAAATGTGAGCCACACATGTCATTTTAAATTTTCTAGTAGTCACATTAAGAAAAGTAAAAAGACACATGTGAAATTAATTTGAACAGGATTTAACTTAAGATATCAAAAATTATCATTTCAATATGTAATCAATATTAAAAATTATTCATAGACTGTTTAAATTTGTTTTTTCTAGTAAACCTTGGGGATCCTGTGTGTGCTTTACCCTTACAGCGCATCTCAATTTAGACACTCTATATTCCTTAGCAATGTAGTACTTGGTCTGTATTTAGAGTTCACAAAATTTATTGTTGAAGTAGTGGATTTACATGCCAAGTTGTTCTGAACATACTTGAAAGTCTTCCAAGAACTGAATTATCAGTTTTTCAATTTAAATTGTAACAAATTAAAATGAAATGAAGTTAAAATTCAGTTCCTCAGTTGCAGAAGTCACATTTCAAGTGCTTGGATGTGACTACTGGCTGCCATTGTGGACAGCAGAGCTCTAAATCTGTAATAGTTCTAAGAGCTGCCATCTCACAAGTAGTTCAGCTTCCATTTCCCTAAGGTGAATCTTACTTTTGGATTCTTGATCACATGATTTTTTTGTGGGGGGAGGAGGTATTACTTTTGTTTCTCCCTCTGATTTTGATGAGGCATCCATCCACTTCATTGAGGGTTTTTGTAATATACGTTCTTGTATGTTAAGATGCAGTGGTATGGTTTTTGAATGCATTTATGTTAAGTACTACGCAATTAATAACCATCGTGAAAAGATCTTAGAAATCAGAACGGAAAAGACCTATAAGATACGTAGACTTGAAAATAGTTGCCAGGTCATGACTTTATACTGAAATACAATTCTTTCTTTACTTTTTCATAGAAATGCCAATGAAGCTTATAGAATAAATTAGGTGACCTCACAGGCTTCGTCAGCATTTGTGTAGCTTAGGCCAAAGATGCTAAATCTCATTGCTTTGCTAATCTCTGCACTGCACACTTAGTAACCTAATAATTCAGATTGTGTTGTAGGACTCTAATCGTGAAGGGTAAGCCTCAAGCATTCCAAGCAATATTCTTTGAAACCAGTGCTTTGTAAGAGAAAAAATTCAAAGTGGTAGGGGTTCCTAGTGACCCCAAAGCTGCACCCTGAAATTTTTATTATAAATAGAAGAGTCTGACTCAAAAAGTGGGGCTGGGCACACTCTCTGGAACGGCTTAATAAATTTGGCTTCATTAATGCTATCATACTAGCTGATTAATGCTATTAATCATAAGGGTTCTGTGTCTCTGTCCTTCCCCTGAACCTGAGTCCAGCTTTTTCAAAGGACATTTACTTGATTCAAAGTGGGGGAAATTTTTAGCTTATCTATTTTCTTAAGCACTATTTCCCAACCCCCGCTTGAATCTCTCTCTCTCTCTGTCCTCACACGCAAATCTCCTTTCTTCCCATTACACAAGTGTGCCCATGACAAGCACTTTTCCTGAATTGATATTTCAGTTGTTTTCTTTGCAGTTCTATGGCTCCCGTGGTCTCTGTTTTATCCACCTGCTTCATATTTTAGGTTTTAAACTTGCTTTCATAATATTTCACAAGGTTGTTTTGATTAAAGCTTCAACATACTAAAATCAGAGGAAAATAAGGGGAGATGGTGGCTGAAGGTTCCACAGTTTAATTCTGTTTGTGTCTATGAATGCATTTTGGAGTGGTTTGCACTATCATAAGTACTTTGTAACATTCAAAGTGTACATTGAGCAGGAGGGTGTTTATTTAACATGGACACCTCAATATCTCTGTGGGTCTTTACGTTTGGAAGACTTTGGATTTTTTCAGTAAGAACCTGTTTTACTGCCAATCTCTCACCTCCCTCCCAATTCCTCCAACTTGGTTTCTCCCCTCCAGCTTCCTGCTGTGGTCTTGAAATTATCAGTGTTTCAGCTAATAACAATACTGCTTCATGTCTATTTGCTATTTTACAGTTGTGAAATTACTTTAAAAACAGTATCTCATTTCAAATTCACAGAAACTCGTGAAGGACAGGTTCAGGAAAAGCAGATATGGTTATTTCCATTTGTTAGGTAAGAAATGAAAGCCTAGTAGCTAATTCGTCTGCCTCAAGACACCCAGTTGAGCCAAATTTCCAGGTCTTTTGATAAGAAGCCCATTTACATTTTCATCCATCCATTTGTCCATTATCTTTCTTCAAAGGATCTGAGGTTAACTGTTTTTCAGCTCAACAATCTTTTCTCTACACTGTGCTGCTATGAAAGAGACCCCATTCCCATCTTATATGGTATCCTTTTAGGATAACTTCCACAATCCATGCTAAGGGATGAGCCCAGACAAATCTCCATTTTACTAGTCTATCATTTGCAGGGACCTACTAGAAGTCCCCTTTTGGGTAAATATGGATGAATTTCATTCTACACTGAATTAGTTTATCCAAATCTTTTTCAGGATGCCAAAAAGAAAAAAAAATGTGGCTTGTCCTAAGCACTGGTATAAACTAGTAAATTTTCCTTCTGTGCTTTAGTTCAATACAAATGTCTGGGTATATTCACATTATACATAGCAGCAGATTAAAAGCGCTGGTTTTTATTCACTTTATAGTTCCACCACAAGCAATTCAGATTTTTGCAGATCATTGCTTAACAGGTCATCCCCCTGTATTTACTTCCATTTTAGTGCAGTGAATCACATATTTTAAATTAAATATATATTACCCTGACTTATATGTAAAATATGGAACAAAATTCTTAATAACTTTGAATTCTGCCATTGTCATCTCTGAAGAGGCAAGGGCTCACTCAGCATCTTTCCTTAACAGACATCTGAGGCAGGTGGCACTGTCCAAGGGCCTTTGGATGAAGCAGGATCACATATGTCACAGTGATTTGAAAACTATAAGGTGCTGGTCAGAAATATTTGAACATCATTGTTAAGGGGAGGTGCCCTGTATAAGGGAAAGTGGACTTGGCGTCAGATAATATGACTTTGGTAGATTTATATGACTTCTTTGAGCAGCAGTTTCCATCTGTCCTACTTTTATTTATTTTTTTCACATTAATGTGTGATAGAAATAATTTTAAATCCCCATGGTCTGAAAGTCACTTGGAAGCTGCAGTTTTTATTGTTGTTTTTTTAAAAAAATGGCGCTATTCTCCGGGTATTTAAATGTTCAGATTGTTAGGTGATTCTTTCTCCACACCCATCACTCTCCCATCTTAATTCTTTTTATTTGTAATGTATCATTTGTGTATATTTACAGCTTAAATTAAGACCAATATTCAATTATTACTTACTCACCACTCCCAGAGTTTTCCCAATGATTCAGGTACAAGCGACCTGTGGGAATTATTTATTTGTTGCTATGAGGCTGCTTGGTTTCCTGAGTGCACTGCTCAGAGCTCAGGTCACATTAAGAAGGTCATTCCTCCAGCCTGCATTACATATAAACAATGAATTCCAGGATTGGCAAATTCAATATCTCTTCCCATTTTTAACTTAAAAAGAAAATATTTCAAAAGGCTTTTGTAAAAGTATTATATACCATGACCAAGTGGGATTATCCCAGAAATGCAAGGTTGGTATAACCTCCAAAAAGTCAACCAATGTAATTTATCAATAGAATAAAGGGAAAAAAGTCCACATGATTATATTAATGGATGCAGAAAAAGCATTTGACAAAATCCCACATCCTTTCATGATTAAAAACACATAACAAGGGCTTCCCTGGTGGCGCAGTGGTTAAGAATCCGCCTGCCAATGCAGGGGACATGGGTTCGAGCCGTGTTCTGGGAAGATCCCACATGCCGCGGAGCAACTAAGCCTGTCTGCCACAACTACTGAGCCTGTGCTCTAGAGCCCGTGAGCCACAACTACTGAAGCCCGCGTGCCTAGAGCCCATGCTCCACAACAAGAGAAGCCACTGCAATGAGAAGCCCGTGCACAGCAACCAAGACCCAATGCAGCAAAAATAAATAAATAACTAAATAAAATAAAATAAATAAATTTATAAGAAAAAACAAACACATAACAAACTAGGAATAGAAAGGAACTTCCTTAACTTGATAAAGAGCATCTATAAAGAGCCCAGAGTTAACATAATTCTTAACGGTGAAAGACTCTGTTCTTGCCATTTCTATTGACAATTGTACTGGAGAATCTAGCAAGGTCCATTTAAAAAGGAAAGAAATGAAATGCATCAGAAGTGGAAAGGAAGAAATAAAACTTTATTTGCAGTTGACGTGATCTTGCATATAGAAAATCCTAAGGAATAAAAAAGAAAAAACAAGAAGCTAATATAATATTGTATATTAATTATACCACCAAAAAAACTCTAACCCCAAATAGAACAAATGAATAAGTTCAACAAAGTTGCAAGATTCAAGATTACTATTCAAAAATAAATTGAATTTCAATACATTAGCAATGAACATTATGAAAATAATATTAGGGAAAATTCCACTTATAATAGCATCAAAAATAATAAAATACTTAAGCAGAAGTTTAACAGAGGTCCAAAATTTGTATTCTAATAAATACAAAGTGTTGTTGAAAGAAATCAAGGAAGACCTAAATAAATGGAAAGACGTTCTATGTTCATGGATTGGAAGATTTAACATTATTAAGATGGCAATACTCCCCAAATAGATGTACAGATCAACTCAGTCTTTGTCAGAATTCCAGCTAGCTTTTTTGTAAAAATCAACAAGCTGATCCTAAAATTCATATGGGAATACAAGGGATCCAGAATAGCTAAAACAAAGTTGGAGGACTCATACTTACTGATTTACTTACTGCAAAGCTACAGGAATCAAGGCAGTATAGTACTCACATAAGATAAACATATCAATCAATTAAATAGAACTGAGAATCCAGACCTTAAAACCCTTACGTTTATGATTTTTGACAAGGGTGCCAAGACTATTCAATGGGAGAAAGATACTCTCTCTTTGCTTGGGCAACTGGATATCCACATGCAAAAGAATGAGTTCATATTCCTTCCTTATACTATCCCCCCAAATTAACTCAAAATGCATACAGACCTAAATGTAAGAGCTAAACCTATAAAACTATTGGATGAAAACACAGCAGTAAATATTTATGACTTTGGGTTAGGCAAAGTCTTCTTACAGCTGACACTAAAGTACAAGTGACAAAGGAAAAAAAGAGATAAATTGGACTTCATCAAAATCAAAAAATTTCATGCTGCAAGTGATACCATCAAGAGGGTAAAAAGACAACACACAGACTGTGAGAAAATATTTGCACATCATATGTCTAATAAGGGACTTGTATCCAGAATATATGAACCCTTACAACTCAATCATAAAAAGATAACTCAATTTAAAAATAGACAAAAGGGACTTGCTTGGTGGCGCAGTGGTTAAGAATCTGCCTGCCAATGCAGGGGATGTGGGTTCGATCCCTGGTCTGGGAAGATCCCACATGCCGCAGAGCAACTAAACCCATGTGCCACAACTACTGAAGCCCATGCACCTGGAGCCCGTGCTCTGCAACAAGAGAAACCACCTCAATGAGAAGCCCGCACACTGCAACAAAGAGTAGCCCCTGCTTGCCGCAACTAGAGAAAGCCTGCGCGCAGCAACAAAGACCCAATGCAGCCAAAAATAAATTAAAAAATAAATAAAAATTTTTAAAAAATGGACAAAAGACTTGAAAGATATTTCTCCAAAAATGATACACAGATGGCAACTGAATACATCAAAGGATACTAAAAATCTTTAGCTGTAATGGAAATGCAAATCAAAACCACAATGAGATACCGTTGCATACCCAGTAGGATGGCTGTAATAAAAACACAGATAATAGCAAGTGCTGACAAAGATGTTGAGAAATTGGGACCTTAATATATTGATAGTAGGGATATGAAATGTTGTAGCCACTTTGGAAAACAGTTTGGCAGTTCCTCAAAAGAGTAATCATAGAGTTACTATATTACCCAGCAATTCCACGCCTACCTAAACGCTCAAGAGAAAGAAAAACATACATCCACATAAAAACATGTACACAAATGTTCAGAGTAGCATTATTCATAATAGTCAACAGTAGAAACAATCCAAATGTCCATCGACTGATGAATGGATAAATAAAATGATATACTCATACATCAGAATATTATTTAACAACAAAAAGGAAGACAATTTTTTGACACATGCTGTAACATGGATGGAACCTTGAAAACTATGTTAAATGAAAGAAGTGACTCACAAAAGACCACATACCGTATAATTCTACTTATATGAATGACCAGGATAGGGAAACCGATTGAGACAGAAAGCAGATGCAGGGTTGCCTAGGGCTGGGGCAGTTGGGGTGGGTTGAGATGGGGGATGGGGATTGACTGTAAATGAATACAAGGTCTCATTTGGGAACAATGAAAATGTTCTAAAATAGATTGTGTTGATGGTTGCACAACTCTATGACTATACTATAAACCATTGAATTGAACACTTCAAAGGAATGAATTATATTGCATGTGAATTATATATCAAACAGCTTTTATGTATAAGGTAGATGGATCAGGATAAGACTGTCTCGGTTCTACCAATTTGGAGAACATTAGGCGCAGTTCATGAAACCAAACATTTTCTCGGAAAAGCTGAACTTTGGGTTAGGAAGGGACATTAAAAACAATGAAAAGGAGATTCCAACTAGCCTAAATAGCCAGGGAAGAGGATCACCTTAGCAGAAGTGTGGGGAATTAAGAATTAAGGTGCTTAAATGGCTGATAAGGGTGAGGGAGAGAAATCTAAAGTGGGTGCGAATGTTTGCAAAATAAGCTCCGCAAGGCTGTTAAATTTGGGTGGCAGGAAAGAAGAGAAATGAACCCTTTGCATTGGAGAAAGTGTACTGAGCTTGGGAGGAGAAACTGAGAAGAGAGGAGGCGAGCTCTTCTGTTTGTCCATTGTTGCGTTTCTTCTAGGGCCGTTTATTTCCCAGCTTGCTTCTAGATTGGTGTTGCCATCTCTGTGGTCTCTTCAAAGAGATTTGGGCCACTCTGGAAGGGGGTACTCCGAGAAAGTTCCTGGGGAGTCTGGTTGACACAATGGTCGTAAATACACTTGAGAAACTGGGTTTCATCAGCAACGCTCTGAGCACCCGGGTACAGACTCTGGATGGATATTGTGCAAATGTTTGGCAGAAATACGGACTTTCCTTACTTTTAGGCATATCTGTGGCTTTTTGATACTGTAAACAACTGACACAGCCACAGAGGAGTAGTGTATCTGAAATTGTTTATACAAAAGAATTCCATCTGTCAGTCTGTTTACAGTTCACATGTGAATGGGCAAAACCTTCACAATAACCCGGCAAAAAAAAAAAAAAAAAAAAATCTGGGATTTGTTGCAAATAATGGTTTCAACAGGGTGTATTGAGAGTGTTCTTCTTCCACTAAAAGAGGTTTGCTTAGAAATTATGCTCCCTGATGACTTTATGGTAATTCAGTGTCCTTTAAAATGAAAGATGTGGACACTGGGGCTTGCATTTGGGTTTCTGTATGTCAGGTTGTGCAATGCTCTCCAGAGCTGGGCAAGGGAATTGGACCAGAAAAGTGTTTTCCCTGAGGCAAGGTCAGATGCTGACCTGAAAGCATAGAAAAATCTTCACCATAAAAGACATTATGAGTCCCTGGTGTAAGGCAGTCCTGCTTAGTTTGTCCTTTAATCCTTCTTTCTGTTCCTCTTTGAGTAACATTTTATTAAGCATTTGCAGCTCTTAACCCCTGTTGCTAGACCACTTCATTTGGTTCATCCCTGTAGACATCGCCAGAGAGGCAGGCGCAGAGAAAACACTAAAATAGCAACAGAAGTGTTTGTGTTGTGACTTGCTAATGGTGTCCAGATTTTTGTTTTGAAGAACTGTTCTTTTAAACTGCTCTATAGTTGCTGAATGTGGAATATCATGATTTAAAACTTCACTGGGTATGGACTTTCAAAAATGAGGCCATTCAGTGAATGAGGTAAAAAGGTTTCAGTTTAAAAATTTTATTTGAAAGGATGAATTAATAATCATAGTCATAGTTCAAAATTTTAATCATTTGACCACAGGAAAAAAAAGATCATCAAAGAAATAATCGTGCCTGGAAAATGAAACATGGGCGCAGACCTGCCCTCAAATCACCTTCAGAATTACTTATCTGTACATATCATATCATATGTTTTTTTTTCTTTTGGCTTTCCTATGAAATCTCTACAAAGACTTGAAAAACCTCCCTCAGTGATGTTTCTGAGAACCTTAGTACCTCTACCATCAGGGCATTTTTCCTAGTATATAATCTAATACCCATGTACTGCTTATTTGTCTTATATTCTTTTACTTCCTTTTTGTTAATAGAAAATTGTTTTTTAAAAGTTATTTAATTTATATTGGTTCAAATCTTCCTTTCTCACTGAATTGCAATCTTGGTAGATCATAAATCCTTAACTTTACAGCATCACTGACATACAAGAGATTTAGTCACGTAAACCTTATTCGGGTTAATGAGTATTTTTCCTGGAAATATCCTTTGAATTGACTGGATATTTTAGCATGTCAGAATATCTTTATCTTCCTCTCATTCCCCTTTCTGTTTCCTTTCTTCTTCCCCTTTTATTTCCTTTCTTTCCACCACTTCTTCCCATTCTTCTTACGTTTCTTCCCTTTACAATTATACATTGAGGGCCTGCCGTGTGATGGGCACTAGGAATTCAAAGACAAACCCAACCAAAGCTACTGTCCAGTGGTTCCTAGTCTGATGCACTAGGCATTCAAGAATATCAGTGATTAAAACAGCCTAAGTGCATCCACAAGACAGATGGCAGGAGCACCTAATTCAACCAGGAGGGTCAGGGGAAGTGTCTAAGAAGTGGTGACATTTGAAGTGAGACTTATAGGAAGAATAAAAGTTGGCCAGGCAGATACGTTTGGGAATAAAGTTCCTTGCAAAAAGCATAACACCTTCCAAAGCCCTGAAGCAAGAAACGTGGTGGTTTTCCTCTTTCCTCTTCCCTTCCTTCCTTCCTTCCTTCTTCTTCCCTCCCCCTTCCTTTCTTCCTTTCTTCTATTATCTATCTATCTATCTATCTATCTATCTATCTATCTATCTATCTATCTATCTATCTATCATCTATCTTAGTCTGCTAGGGCTGCCATAATGAAATACCACAGACTGAGTGGCTTAAACAACGGAAATTTATTTTCTCACAGTTCTGGAGTCTGGAAGTCGAAGAACAAGGTGCCAGCAAGTTTAGTTTCTCCTGAGGCCTCTCCCCTTGGCCTTCTCACTGTGGCCTCACATGGTCTTTTCTCTATGTTCCTACACCCCTGGTGTCTCCTCCTCTTATAAGGACACCAGTCCTATTGGGTTAGGGCCCCACCCTCATGACCTCATATAACCATAATTACATCTTTAAAGGCCCTACTTCCAAATGTAGTCACATTGGGGCTTAGGACTTCAACATATGAATTTTGGGGAACACAATTCAGTTCATAACATTATCTCTCTATCCTAAACTTCAAAGCGTGCCTGCTAGTTGGCATGAAATGAAAGATGATTTTAGTCAATGTAAAAGTAACCATTACCATACTGCCAAGCTCTGGGTTTAGCAAAAAGTATTGATTCTATGAAATAAAAGTCTCGATTGTAAGAAGCCTTAAAGATATCTAATTCATCCCCTTCATTTTGCAGAAGAAAAAATTGAGACCCAGAGGACTGAGGTGACTTACCCAAGATCATACAGTTTGTTTATGGAAGAACTAGGATCAAAACTTGGGTCTATCAATCACAGCTAAGGCTGAATTTACAGACCGAGAACAGCCTTTAGTTTTGTAAAATGTGCCTTACTTCTTTCTATCCACAGTCCAGAGCCTTTCAAGGTATAGTCTGAGTTTTTGTGAGTCACTATCATCAGAATAATGGAAAAGAGGCTAAGCAGAGTAGAAGAAAGGGAAAAAGAGAGAAGAGAAGGAAATACCTATTCAACTAGGAAGAAAAAAAAGAATCTGGCTTCCTTGATTGGCTAAAACTGAGGTCATTATCTTCTTTCCTAAGGGTTCCTCCCCCAGCACTTATTACTTACTTGCCATGCAGTAATTAGGAAGCATCTATGTCTCCTCTCTCTCCCTTTCTTTCACTGAGAAACTCTAGCCCATCACTCCATCACAAATCCTGCCAATTTTGCCTCCTAAAATTGTTCTAAATCTCTCCTCTCCAGCCAATCCTATTACCACTTCTAAATTCAGGTTTTCACCCTCCTTCACACGGCTTCTACCAGCCATCCCGCAATTGTTCTTCTTGTCTCAATCTTGTTCTTCTTTAATCCATTCTTCATTCTTTGCATAAAACCTCTCATTGCCTATAGCAGAGTTTCCCTATCTTTTCTGACGTATTTTCCCTTTTAAAACTATACAATCTCTTGATCCTTCTTGGAGGTTTTTTTTTTTATGATTTTATAATGTGTGTGGTATACAATAAAGGAGCTACTTTAGGTAAATCAAATCTTATTTTAGTTTATTTTATTATTAATTTTATTTTGATCCCAGTCTCAATAATGTTCATAAATATAGACCCTATTTCGCAAGTGATGCATACAATTTAATTTTCTTTCAGTAAATGATGTAGTAAAAAGTATAGTATAAGACAAATACACTGAAAATATTATTGTACTTGGAAAGAAGACAAACATACAGGAAAATGTAAGTTAACATTTAATTGTTTAATGGCATAAAAGGTAGACAAAAATGCTTTTACTATCTGATGTTTGTAATTCTTGCCTTTGGTGCTTAAGTGGTTTGATTTTATGATTTTTCTATTTTCTTTCTAAATCTAAATCTGGGAGAGGTTTTGAGGTTGCCATTTGCAAGTGTTTCTGAACCAATAATACCTTTCAAATATGGATAGTCTTTACTGCCAGTAAATGAAAGCTAAATCAGGTAGTAATTGTCACTAAAATTTTTTGTAACTTTGAAGTACCAGGGATTTCTTCACATATATAAAAATTTGATGAAATGAATGCCCTTTGTGAATCTGATGAAGATAAATTGAGTTTAATTTGCAGAATTATTATTTTTATTCTCATTATTGTTATAATTTTAACATCAGCATTCCTTATGCTTTCTAACTTTAACTGAAGATCAATTATGAGTATGTGAATTATTCATATATACATTCATATTCATATATTTGTATGAATTATGAATATATGATTAAACAAATGAGAAATTGTAAGAAGTTAAGACCCCCCATAGTGTCTGAAATATAAGAAGAATAATGGCTAATATATTTTGGAGCTTTCATGGAACAGCTTAATTCTTGCTCACAATAACCTCAAAAGAAGGTGACTACTGGCATTTCACAAACAAAAAAACAGAGGTTCAGAGAAGTTAGGTAACTTGCCTGAAATCACACAGCTAATAAGTGATGGAGCTCTTCTGTTCCCAGTTTGATTCTAGAGCCCACACTATTAACCATGTTGTTTTATTACCACCTGCTGAGTAAGTCCTAAGCAGGCTCACTGGATGTATACTTGGAGGCTCTTGGTGGACTCTGTTTAAAAGGGAAAAAAATCATTTCTTTTTTCTGATTGAAAACAAAAACGAAATTGGGGGAGAACCTTACTACCATGAACATCAATTCATTCCGTGTACATCCTTGCGGTAGCTCCTCTTCGGGGCTCTGCTCGTGCTGTGCCTTCTGCCTGGTGTGCCCTCCTTTCGTCTCTTGGCTTGGTTAATTGACTCATTCTTTAACCCATTTCAGGCAGTCTCCTCCAGGGAGCCTTTCCGCCTCCTTCCTCTTCCTCTCTCACCTGGGTGAGGGGGCTCTAACTTTCTCTGTGCTCTGTAGCATCCTTTCCCTACCTGGGGTGGGTTTTCTGTGGTCAGCTGGCCCCACCACCATCACTGCTGTCTCAGGCTGGAACTTTATTTACTAGAATCACTTCCCCTGTACAGCTCCAGATTTGAACCTTGCCAATGAGAGGAACTCATATGAGATTTGGGTGTGGAAGTGAAGTGGAGATCACTGTTCCCAGCAAGGTGTGGGGTCAGTCACGGCAGCTTCCCAGCCCTCTCCCTGAGCTCCCACTCTGTGCTTGTGTGGGCTTCACACACCTCTCTGCAGGCTCCCCCTCTGCAGACTCCTGGAAAGCTCGGTTCCCCCATCCACACTCAGGTGCTCAGCTTGCCATCTTCAGGTGAAGCTTTCCTGGTGTCTGATCTCTCAGCTCTTCCAACAGGCCTGTTTGTCCCCTAATTTTATATTAAATCTTTTATATAGAGAGAGTGGCTGGCTTCTGTTTCCTGACCAAACCTTGAGTGATACATGATCTTCATCATTCTTGCTATCCCATTGGGTTGTAACCATCTGTAATCATGCATGACTATCTCCCCAACCAGACATAGGTGATCTAAAGGCTGGATGGACTTTGAACACCAAATACCTGGCATGGTATATAGTAGATCCTCAGTAAATATTTGATTGATGAAGATACTTGGCTTCAAGAAACCTCAATTACCTTAGGGAGCAGAAGGTCCATATTTGGGGGTCTCCAGTGGATTAAGTCTTGCCAGTGGCTGCCACTTGCAGGGGTAAGGGACAAATGAAGGGGGAGAGAAAATAAGAGAGGGAAAAGAAAGGGCACAGG
The DNA here is from genome assembly GCF_028564815.1 of Eubalaena glacialis. Lineage (NCBI taxonomy): Eukaryota > Metazoa > Chordata > Mammalia > Artiodactyla > Balaenidae > Eubalaena > Eubalaena glacialis. The sequence goes on from NC_083717.1 coordinate 148,402,142, forward strand.
AGAGGCAAGTCAGAGGAAAGAAATGAGGGAGATGAAGAGAGGGGAACAGAAGAGTAAGCAGAAAGGCTTGGGTGGCCGCGTTTCCCGTGTTATTGGCTCTGGACTGGGCAGTTGTTCACCCTAGAGCTGGAATATCTCACCTGGAGTGGCTCTGCTGTCTTCTCCACAATTCTATCCCAGAAGAAGAACTTGGCTTTCCACCTTCCAGATTTCTGCCAATGCCATTAGCCAAGCCATACAAAAGCCTCTAAATATCGAGGCTAGCGGAGCCCTGGGGTACCACAGTGCCCCTCGGGGACAGCCAGGAGCAAAGCCCTGCAGGGATGCCTATTAGGTTGGAAGACACCCATTCAGGTATCCTCAAAGGGGTAGGAGCAGACAGAGCCCTAAGGCAAAGGTTTATAAAGGATAGAATCCATTTCTACATTTTTAAAAATCTCAGGCTAATAAATTCAAATAGGTTTATTTTTTCCCCCTTGTTTAGTAATAAGGAACATTTTTCTTTTGGAGGTTAGAATGTTTTCAACCAAAAATATTAGAGGATTTTTCAGGGTGCATTTTGTGAAGCTATTATCTATTATCAAATTTAAAATTTTTGTGACCAAATTCTCACTACAGAAAAAGATGGTTTTAGGTGAACTGTGTTTTTTAAATAATTTTAATCATTTGTGAAGACTTCTTGATGCTTAGCTGTCATGCTCTCCACTCATGATGAAAGAGAACCAGAAAATGGCTTTTTTGTTTGTTTTGCGCAATACACACAGCTTCTAGCCTCCTTCAAAGAAAAAAGCTGCTTCCCACCATCTTTTGCTCCCTTTTCCAAGGGGAATATGTACCAAAATATCAACTACCAAACAGAGAACAAGTTGACATCTTCGAATAGATCGGGATACATTTGAATTTAAATTTAAATAAGTGGTTTGCAGCCATGTAGATTTACTTAACAATTTTCTTTATTATTTCTTTTTAATAGATCTTTATTGGAGTATAATTGCTTCACAAAAATGTGTTAGCTTCTGTTGTACAACAAAGTGAATCAGCCATATGTATACATATATCCCCATATCCGTTCCCTCTTGAGCCTCCTTCCCACCCTCCCTATCCCACCCCTCTAGGTCATTGCAAGGCACCGAGCTGATCTCCCTGTGCTATGCTACTGCTTCCCACTAGCTAACTATTTTACATTTGGTAGTGTATATATGTCCATGCTACTCTCACTTCACCCCAGCTTCCCCCTCCCCTGCCCCATGTCCTCAAGTCCATTCTTTATGTGTACGTCTTTATTCCTGCCCTGCCACTAGTTTCATCACTACCATTTTTCTTTTTTTAGATTCCATATATATGTGTTAGCATATGGTATTTGCTTTTCTCTTTCTGACTTACTTCACTATGTATGACAGACTCTAACTCCATCCACCTCATTACAAATACCTCCATTTCATTTCTTTTTATGGCTGAGTAATATTCCATTGTATATATGTGCCACATCTTCTTTATCCATTCATCTGATGATGGACACCTAGGTTGCTTCCATGTCCTGGCTATTGTAAACAGAGCTGCAATGAATATTTCGGTACATGACTCTTTCTGAAGTATGGTTTTCTCAGGGTATATGCCCAGTAGTGGGATTGCTGGGTCATATGGTAGTTCTATTTTTAGTTTTTTAAGGAACCTCCATACTGTTCTCCATAGTGGCTGTATCAATTTACATTCCCACCAACAGTGCAAGAGGGTTCCCTTTTCTCCACACCCTCTCCAGTATTTACTGTTTGTAGATTTTTTGATAATGGCCATTCTGACAGGTGTGTGGTGATACCTCACTGTAGTTCTGATTTGCATTTCTCTAATGATTAGTGATGTTGAACATCCTTTCATGTGTTTGTTGGCAATCTGTGTATCTTCTTTGGAGAAATGTCTATTTAGGTCTTCTGCCCATTTTTGGATTGGGTTGTTTGTTGTTTTGATATTGAGCTGCATGAGCTGCTTGTATATTTTTGATATTAATCCTTTGTCCGTTGTTTCTTTTGCAAATATTTTCTCCCATTCTAAGGGTTGTCTTTTGGTCTTGTTTATGGTTTCCTTTGCTGTGCAAAAGCTTTTAAGTTCCATTAGGTCCCATTTGTTTATTTTTGTTTTTATTTCCATTTCTCTAGGAGGTGGGTCAAAAAGGATCTTGCTGTGATTTATGTCATAGAGTGTTCTGCCTATGTTTTCCACTAAGGGTTTTATAGTGTCTGGCCTTACATTTAGGTCTTTAATCCATTTGGAGTTTATTTTCGTATATGGTGTTAGGGAGTGTTCTAATTTCATTCTTTTACATATAACTATCCAGTTTTCCCAGCACCACTTATTGAAGAGGCTGTCTTTTTTCCATTGTATGTTCTTGCCTCCTTTGTCATAAATTAGTTCACCATATGCTCATGGGTTTATCTCTGGGCTTTCTATCCTATATCATTGATCTATATTTCTGTTTTTGTGCCAGTACTATACTGCCTTGATTACTGTAGCTTTGTAGTATAGTTTGAAGTCAGGGAGCCTGATTCCTCCAGCTCCGTTTTTCTTTCTCAAGATTGCTTTGGCTATTTGAGGTCTTTTGTGTTTCCATACAAATTGTAAAAATTTTTGTTATAATTCTGTGAAGAATGCCATTGGTAGTTTGATAGGGATTGCACTGAATCTGTAGATTGCTTTGGGTATTATAGCCATTTTCACAATATTGATTCTTCCAATCCAAGAACATGGTATATTTCTCCATCTGTTTATGTCATCTTTGATTTCTTTCATCAATATTTTATAGTTTTCTGAGTACAAGTCTTTCGCCTCCTTAAGTAGGTTTATTCCCAGGTATTTTATTCTTTTTGTTGCGATGGTAAATGGGATTGTTTCCTTAATTTCTCTTTCTGAGTTTTCATCATTAGTGTATAGGAATGCCAGAGATTTCTGTGCATTAATTTTGTATCCTGCAACCTCACCAAATTCATTGATTAGTTCTGGTAGTTTTCAGGTGGCATCTTTAGGATTTTCTATGTATAGTATCATGTCATCTGCAAACATTGACAGTTTTACTTCTTCTTTTCCAATTTGTATTCCTTTTATTTCTTTTTCTTCTCTGATTGCCGTGGCTAGAACTTCCAAAACTATGTTGAATGATAGTGGCGAGAGTGGACATCCTTGTCTTGTTCCTGATCTTAGAGGAAATGCTTTCAGTTTTTCACCATTGAGAATGATGTTTGCTGTGGGTTTGTCGTATATGGCCTTTATTATGTTGAGGTAGGTTCCCTCTATGCCCATTTTCTGGAGAGTTTTTATCATAAATAGGTGTTGAATTTTGTCAAAAGCTTTTTCTGCATCTGTTGAGATGATCATATGGTTTTTATTCCTTAATTTGTTAATATGGTGTATCACATTGATTGATTTGCATATATTGAAGAATCCTTGCATCCCTGGGATAAATCCCACTTGATCATGGTGTATGATCCTTTTAATATGTTGTTGGATTCTGTTTGCTAGTATTTTGTTGAGGATTTTTGCATCTATGTTCATCAGTGATATTGGTCTATAATTTTCTCTTTTTTGTGATATCTTTGTCTGGTTTTGGTATTAGGGTGATGGTGGCTTCATAGAATGAATTTGGGAGTGTTCTTCCCTCTGCAGTTTTTTGGAAGAGTTTGAGAAGAATTGGTGTTAGCTCTTTTCTAAATGTTTGATAGAATTCTCCTGCAAAGCCATCAGGTCCTGGACTTTTGTTTGTTGGAAGATTTTTAATCACAGTTTCAATTTCATTACTTGTGATAGTCCCGTTTATATTTTCTAATTCTTCCTGGTTCAGTCTTGGAAAATTGTACATTTCCAAGAATTTGTCCATTTCTTCGTGGTTGTCCATTTTATTGGCATATAGTTGTTTGTAGTATTCTCTTATAATCCTTTGTATTTCTGTGGTGTCACTTGTGATTTCTCCTTTTTCTTTTCTAATTTTATTGATTTGCATCCTCTCCCTTTTTTTCTTGATGAGTCTAGCTAAGGATTTATCAGTTTTGTTTATCTTCTTAAAGAACCAGCTTTTAGTTTTATTGATCTTTGTTATTGTTTTCTTCGTTTCTATTTCATTTATTTCTGCTCTGATCTGTACGATTTCTTTCCTTCTACTGACTTTGCGTTTTCTTTGTTCTTCTTTCTCTAGTTGCTTTAGGTGTATGGTTAGATTGTTTATTTGAGGTTTTTCTTGTTTCTTGAGGTGAGATTGAATTACTATAAACTTCCCTCTTAGAACTGCTTTTGCTGCATCCCATAGGTTTTGGGTCGTTGTGTTTTCATTGTCATTTGTTTTTATGTATTTTTTAATTTCTTCTTTGATTTTTTTTCAGTGATCTCTTGGTTATTTAGTAGCACACTGTTTAGCCTCCATGTATTTGTGGTTTTTACATTTTTTTCCCTGTAATTGATTTCCAATCTCAGGGCGTTGTGGTCAGAAAAGATACTTGATACGATTTTGACACACATTAATTAAACTAACAAAAATTAAATTCAAGGAAAAAATATTAAAAGCAACAACAGAAAAACAAAAAATAAGTTACAAAAAAATCCCCATAAGGTTATCAGCTGATTTTTCAGCAGAAACTCTGTAGGTCAGAAGGGAGGGGCAGGATATACTTAAAGTGATGAAAGAGAAAAACCTACAACCAAGATTACTCTAGCCGACAAGGATCTCATTCAGATTTGAGGGAGAAATCAAAAACTTTTCAGACGAGCAAAAGCTACGAGAATTCAGCACCACCAAACCAGCTTTACAACAAATGCTAAAGAAACTTCTCTAGGCAGGAAACATAAGAGAAGAAAAAGACCCACAAAAACAAACCCAAAACAATTAAGAAAATGTTAATAGGATCATACATATCGATAATCACCTTGAATATAAGTGAATTAAATGCTCCAACCAAAAACAGAGACTGGCTGAATGGATACAAAAACAAGACCCATATATATGCTGTCTACAAGAGACCCACTTCAGGCCTAGGGACACATACAGACTGAAAGTGAAGGGATGGAAAAAGATATTCCATGCAAATGGAAATCAAAGAAAGCTGGAGTAGCAATACTCATATCAGATAAAATAGACTTTAAAATAAAGACTGTTGCAAGAGATAAGGAAGGACACTACATAACGCTCAAGGGATCAATCCAAGAAGAAGATATAACAATTATAAATGTTTATGCACCCAACATAGGAGCACTTCAGTACATAAGGCAAATGCTAACAACCATGAAAGGGGAAATCAACAGTAACACAATAATAGTGGGGGACTTTAACACCCCACTTACACCAATGGACAAGTCATCTAAACAGAAAATAAATAAGGAAACAGAAGCTTTAAATGACACAATAGACCAGATAGATTTAATTGATATTTATAGAACATTCCACCTGAAAGTGGCAGAATACACTTTCTTCTCAAGTGCACATGGAACATTCTCCAGGATAGATCACATTTTGGGTCACAAATCAAGCCTCAGAAAATTTAAGAAAACAATTTTCTTTAAGTTCAAGGAGTCGGTGATGCTCCTACTTTTCCCACCGACCCATTAGGAACATATTATCTTTAGTCACAGTCTTTCACTAAAGTTGCTTTCACGTAAAAGACAGTAAAATTACTTCAAAATACCAAACTTACTTACAATTTTTATGAAGTACCCTGGAGAGTTTAAGAAATTACTTGCAAAAATTTATCTGTATATATCGTTCTCATATTCTTTTAAGAAACTGTATGCTTAATTCCTTACATTAAAATAATTCCCAAGTAGCACAAAACAGTGGAAATCAATAGGAAAAGTAAAGGCATTAAAGAAGTGACTTGGGAATGAGGAAAAATGTGTGTTTGGGGGTGGGTTGGGAAGGTGGGGTGGAGAGGGTGAGGGACTGAGTAAATGGAATGCTTTTCTTTTTATTTTATTTAAAACTTGCCCTCTGCCTGGCCTTCTGACACGTTCACAAATACAAATTCAACATTAAAAGTAAATCAAGCAGTTAAAAAAAAAACAAAAAACAGTCCCATTGAGAAGACGACAGGGCTGCCCATTAGGGAGGGCCAGAAGAAGATCCTGGGTTGTCTGTTTCAGGCTTCCCCTTCCTTAGGAGATGAACCTGGGCGGGGAGCCTGCAGACACACGTGGGCTGGGGACATCCTTGTCTAAGGCCTAATAGGAAGGGAGGTGTGGCCACAGGAACAAGTTTCAAGAGACTAGAGCTCTCTGGGGTGAGTGGTGAGCCCTCAGGGATGGATGATGGTCTTGGAGGGGATGACAGGATGGTGGGGAGGGAGGCAGGGGGCAGGGGGTGGTTGTGGTGGGATGAGAGGAGGACGGACAAGGTGAGCTTTGCAGTGCTCAGCGTGAGCTGTCAGTCCTTCCGCTACAGGCATCTGTGCTCCTGGGCCTCCTCTCTCCCTGCCATCCATCCCAGGAGCCTGGGCAGCAGCTTCCCCTCCTCCTGGCGAAGACCCTCCCTAGCACACTCATCAGAAAAACACAGCCGGGGCGCATTACATCAGCACAGGGTGGAGCCTGGAGAACAAAACTGCCCCTCACTGCTTTGAGTGGGAATGATTCAACTCCATTCAGGAATGGGTCAAGGGGGAAAATCCACGGCTCAAACCTCATAATTTTTGCCTCTTGTTTACAAAGAGTTTGAAATGTGAGTGAGGTAGTGAGCCAGAGCTATTACCATCTTTTGCTTTAAAGGTGCCCCTTCTGAGGATGCCTTTGATATTCCTTTGGAGTACTTTTTGCCTTTCTATACTCATCTTTAAAAAAAGAAAAAAAAAAAAAAAGCTGCTTTAGTTTTTAATAGTCCTTGTCATGATGCTAAGGGCCAGACTCCAGCTGTTCTTCCCAAACCTCTGGGAGAGGCCTGGTTACATCTCGTTCTCGTAAATCTTGACTCCAGTTCTAGCAAGTCTTTAAGCCTGACCCTGACATGCCCAGGCAATGGATGATTAGAAACAGGAGAGGTGGAAAAGTCCACTGCCAAGTTGTGTCCACTTAAAAAATACATCATCTGGCAACAGCCATTTCAACATGTGGAGCGAAGTGGCACATGTCTGTCTGTACGAAGCAGTGCAAGTTTACAGACTTACAATTTTACTGTTCTATTTTTATATGACTTTCCTGAGAAGACCAAAGTCACGGCAAGTCTGCCGATTTGCTGACAACATCTGGGCCCATGGAGAGAGGCCTTTGTTATTCGTAAAAGTGTATTTACCTGTGGTGCTTTGTGACAGAGATATAATTTAATAGATATGAAATAAATTACTTATCAATATATATTTATCAGCATATGTCTACTAGTATCAATTATTATAACTTTTTAATAATAAATGTTTATTGGTATTAGTTACTCAATATTTACTAAAGTTAAAAATGTAATTAATAATTGAATGTTCACCAAAATCTTTGAGTGGGGTTACACGACTCTTTCTGGTCAAAGCACTTTGAGTGAAATGATGTGTCGGTTCCTGACTGAGGTGGTTAAAAGCTCTTACTTAACCCTTCAGCTCTCTCTTCTTCCCCTACTTCAACCAAGGGGACTGCGTGTTGATGTGGCAGAACCACCTGATAGAAGCTGGTGGCCCTGGATCACCATGGGGGGCAAAGCTGTTATGGAGAGTCTTCAAAACCTAAACGGACTTTGTGTGAGCAAGAAATATATGTTCATGTGTAAGCCATTGAGATATCTAGTTTTGTTTGCTACTGCAGCATAACCTAGCCTATCCTAGCTAATACTTCCTTCACCATCATATTTCTGAAAAAGAAGAAAAGCTGTGAAAAGGGGAGGAATTAAGTAAAGTACACAGTTGTAGAGGTCGTATCTTCAGATCATCAAATACCTGACCAGAGGAGTTAGTGAAGGAACACCGGGGAAGAGGCCATGAGGAGAAGGTGACACCATCCCAATGTTTCTTACATAGTGGAAAAGTGTAATAGAAAACATTTCAATGTTTAATATGTAAAGTAATAGAAATTGTTGACAGAGAAATTGGTACAACATTTGTGGGAGGTAATGTGGCAACATATATGAATAATTAAATTTGTGCAGATCATTTGGCCCAGCAGTGTCAGTTCCAGAAATTGATCCTTCAGAAATAGTTGGAATAAGTGAGAAAATATATGTGTTTAAGAATGATTACTGCAAAATTAGTGAGAAATTATAAGCAGCCTAACTATCCAATAATAGGGAATTTTTCAAATATCTAATTACTACATTTCTACTTTAGAATACTATACAGCTTTAACAACAAGGAGACAGATTTATATATACAAACACGGAGTGACAGGCACTCTGGTAAGCAGCCTCTGAGATGGCCCCCGATGATCCCTGCCTCCTGGTATTCATGCCCTGGTTTAATCTCCTCCCCTTGAGTGTAGGTTGAATCCAGTGACTTGCTTCTAATAAATGGATATAGCAAAAGTAATTGGATGACACTTTTGAGATTAGGTTTCCAAAAGACCAGCTTCTGTCTCGTACTCTTTTGCCCTTTTATCTGTGTGTTGTTAGGGAAGTTAGCTGCCATACTGTAAGCTGACCTATTGTGATACTGTGATTTATAATAAGAAATACATATTTGGCCTTCGTTCCCATGCCTGGAACAGAGCTCCTAAAACCTTTGGAGCTTCCTAAATGATGAGAGCCACGAAGGTGTCTTCTGTTATATTAATGAGGGGACTTTTGGAAAGCACCTAGGTATCTTAAGGATGGGAACTGATTTCCAAGGAACCCAGTGATTACAGGATTGGAACTTTCAGTCCCACCCCCTGACTTCCAGGGTAGGGGAGAGGGAGTGGAGGTTGACGCTCTCACCAATGGCCAATGATTTAATCAATCATGACTATGTAATGAAGCCTCCATAAAATCCCTAAAGGACATGGTTTGGAGAGCTTCCAGGTTGGTGAACATGTGGAGATTCGGGGGAGTGGCTCACCAGGAGGGGGCTTGGAAACTCCATGCCCCTTCCCACATCCCTTGCGCTATGTATCTCTTCCATATGGCTATTCCTGAGCTAGATACTTTTATAATAAACCACTAATCTAGGAAGTAAAATATTTCTCTGAGTGTTTTGTGAGCCACTCTAGCAAATTAATCAAACCCAAGAAGGGGGTCATTGGAAGCTACAACCTATAACTGATGGGTCAGAAGCATGGGTGACAGACAACCTGGACTGGCGATTGGCATCTGAAGCAGGGGCAGTCTTGTGGGTCTGAGCCCTTAACCTGTGGAATCTGGGGCTACCTCTGGGTTGATGGTGTCAGAATTGAGTTGAATTGTAGGAACCCCTGCTGGTGTCAAAGAATGGCTTGGCTTGGGGAAAAAACCCACACACTGGAAGTGGGTGCTGAATCTTACCTGTGGAGAGGTTCCCATGTCTATGTCTGTACCTGGCATATAACAGACCTTTAAAAGACCTGTGTTGAATACTTAAAAGACCTGAGTTGTATTCAGGTATTCAGCAAATATGTACTGAATACCCATATGGCAGGCATTGGGCTAGCTCTGTGGATGCAGTGTTGAGCCGGTGGACACAGTCCTTCCCCTCATAAAGGATAGAGTCTATTCAAAACTACCCCAGAGAGGCCTACAACTTGGGAGTCAGGTACATAGGCGGGTGCTGTGGATTTGAGCCCTACCACATTAGGGCGACTGCAGAGGAGCTGGGACCGGAAAGGGGACTTTTGCCTCCGTCTTCTGACAAACATGGCAGCTGGGGAAGCGGTCTCAACACGCACACCAAACCCTGGGTTAGAGCCAGGTAGGAATTTTTAAATTAACATTACTATTTTCCTCCAATCTCATTTTATTTATTGTTAACATAGCCAGTCACATGGCAATACAAACTCAAAAGTATAGAAATGTATAAAATGAAAGCTTAAAGCCGCCCCGTTCCTAATACCTGTCCCATTCCGGTGGTAACCTATTTGCCATTTATGTTTTGAAGCCTTGTTCCTCTGTTTCATGTTTCATCAATTTTAAGTGGTAATTGCCCTGTATGAAAGCTGAAGAATTTAAATCACATAATCTTCCACCTATCCCTGTTCTCCTTTCCCCATTTTTGACTTACTACATTTTTGCTTGTTCTTTTGGTTAAAAAATAATGAAGGGTAGAGTCTAGGGAGGGAGGCCAATAACAAGAGAGCAGCCTGTGGGAGGATCCTGAGGTGAGGATGGTCTTGGAGTGTTTGGGAGAAGGAGTCATGGCTGAAGCAGAGCGAAGGAGGGGGAGATGGTGAGAGCTGAGGCTGCACAGGTGGGCAGAGGCCATGTGAAGATTCTTGATTCTCTCCTAAGGGCCGTGTGGAGCCGCCGGAAGGGCTTCACATAACAATAACCATCTTATTTTGAAAAGTTTATTTACTTTGAAAAGATTATTCTGACTGCCCTGTGGAGAAGAGGTTGACACTGGGCCATGAACGAAGGTAGGAAGGCTGGTTCCAAGGTGATGGCATTGGTCCATGTGAGAGAGGCGGCCGGGGAAGGGAGGGAGCGGCCAGTCGGGTGTATGGCGTGGTCATGACAGAGTTGGTGGCGGATAGGGTGTGAGGGTTTGGGGGGAGGGAAGTGTCAGAATGACCCTTACATTCCTGTCCTTATGGTGTCGTTTACTGAGCCAGGAACATTGGAGAAGTGACTGCCGTATGAAGATAGATGAGAAGCTCACTTTGAGATGCCTGGGAAATATTCAAGAAGAGTTGCCAACTAGGCAGTTAGATTGTGGGTCTGGAGTGCAAAGAACGAGTTCTGGGTGGAGATAGCAATTTGGGAATGATTAGCGTACAGGTGGTTTTTAAGTCCATGGGGGAGAATGAAGTGAGAAATCAGGGCTTAGGGCTGGGGATAGTGCGTGGAAATACACTGAGCATGAGGTCCGGGACAGAGGAAGCACTCAATAAATCTGTTATTATTATAACATAAAAATGACTGTTGTTGCTGCTGCTATTTTTGTTGTTAGTGGAGATAGAGATGAAAACCCGGAGGGCGTGGTGTCATGGAAGCCAAGAGGAGAAGCCGTGTGGAGGAGCGGGTGGCCAGGGTCAAGACCCAGCCATGTTGATTTAGAAGCGCTTCACTGCCCACAGAGGGATGGACCCGCGGGCTCTAACTTTCCCTGGGTTCTCAGGGTACAGCATTCTTCCTGATTCACTTACTGCTGTTACTTAAACCACCAGCAGTCCTTTGCTATTTAGACCTGGTCTGGGCGACCCCCAGGGTGCTCTTGGCCGTCTGGGCACATTCTCATCTCTACCCAAACCAACAGAGTGAAGAATCTCTACAGTTCAGCGGAGATGTTTGTTCACATTTTGTTCAGGTTAGGGTAGGACCTAGACACAGACATACTAGGATTACTTACACTGACAGTGTGATTGGAGGGACTCAGAGAGACCTCCCATCTTGCCTCTGATTCTCCTCCGACTGGGGCAGGGGAGGAGGTGGGACAAAGTCTGTGAGGACCTGGAGAAGGAGCTGGTGATGCTGAACTCATTCCAGCGAGACCTCCTGCAGAAGGGCTGAGACAACTGAGAAGTGTAATCCAAGACCCTGGAAACTGTGTGTGTGTGTGTGTGTGTGTGTGTGTGTGTGTGTGTGTGTCCGGATGCTTGTGTAAGTATGATGAAGGAGCAAAGGCCAGTCGTGGCATGGGAAGACAGTGGAAGGAGGAGGAAGAGTGACTACTTAACTTTCCTTAGAGGTTGCTCAATCCTGGGCAAATCCCCTTTGCAAGTTGGATGAATGAGCCAAGATATCTAAAGTTCAGGCCTGCCCCAGCTCTGAGGGAGGAGAGTCACCTGACCACAGGATCTTATCACAGTCTGCTTCCCTGGCCCAAAGTGAGACTGGGACTTCTTGGATCCTGTATATTGTACAGGTGGCCTCATCTTAAGAAAATCTAATAAATAAAAAATTAAATTCTTGAATCAATTCCCTGAATTGGAATCTGATGGAGGGCAGAGGTCGTGTCTTATATTTCTTCCACATCCTTCACCCATTAAGCCCTCCATAAATACACATTGTTTCTCTACTAAATCATTCATCTCAGGGCTCTTGGAAATAATGAGCTCCCAAGCACTCGAAAGATACATTTCTATTTTCAAAGATTTCCTGGCAACTCTTTATGGGTGTATCTATTCTTTAGTCAAAAATACATCTGTAGACAATTTTAGTCCAAGTGCACATATAACCAGACAGAATCAAATTCATGCATTCATAATGACTTATCATGGCATTGCTCAGTTGGGCAATTTTATTTTAATAGGCAAATATGTACTTTATAATCAATAATAATTCTATTCCTAGGTGCATAGGAGGAAAAAGGAGCATAAGACATACTGCTTATAGGAAACTGGTTAATTTTTCCAGGCAAATGGTTATAACCTTTTAAAAGTTTTCTTGGTTTTTATTTTTTTATTTTTAATTTTTGGCCATGCCTCGTGGCATGCGAAATCTTAGTTCCCTGACCAGGGATTGAACCCGTGCCCCCTGCAGTGGAAGCTCAGAGTCTTAACCACTGGAACGCCAGGGAAGTCCTCTTGGCTTTTAGAAGAGCAAGTTTCTGGGACCCCAGGACCTGCTCAGAAGAGAAAATGAATCTGCTGAATTCAAAGAACTTGCATTAATTCCAGGTGGCCAGATTCTTCTCCGTCCTCGTCCTCTGTTCCAGTAGAGCAGAGGTGACTCATCTGGTGGCAGTGGTCCTCAGTCTCTGGTCGGGGCGGGGGAGCCTGGGGCCAGCTGTGGGCTGTGCTGACTCGCTCCCCTCAGATCCTGATGTACACACACCACCGCAGCAGCCCTGCACCGCCCGCGGGAGCCTTCCTACTCCAAGTCTTAAAAGGGTGAGAGCTTTCACCTCTAGAGGACTCTTTATTTGGTGCAATTAACCAAAAGTTGAGGCCCTTTTCCCAAAAATCTCTGCATATTTATTTTTTATTCTTTTGGAAGGGTAGATTTTAATGTCTGCTACTGTTGGGCTTATGGTTAGGTTCACAGACACAACCTCCCTTTTGGCATTTCTGTTGAATTCCAAGGAGCTGAGATGGTTCAGAGCAGGGTGGTGGGGGAGGAGAGCTGGGGGATCCTGTCCTATAAAGAGCTGGATTTTTCTTGCTCTTCGGTTTTCTAACTCCTCTTGGTGTACGTCTCCTTGTGCCATTGCTGTAGTACATTACGACCACAAATATGCCTCTCCCTGATGCAGTGCTGTGTAGCATGTTCCCAGAGAGATGACTTGTTTGAAGTGAATACATTCACTCCTTGAGCCATGCTGAGAACAGACTTTTATGCACTTATACCTGTGTGGCCACCCAGGCTGTGAGCCTCTTGGAACTTTGGGGCTCGTCGTAATTCAAGGAAACCACTTTAATGCATAAATGAGAAATACATCCCTGGTTCGTGCATCACTGAGCGCTGGGCCATGAGAAAATGGCAGCCACAACTCACAGAAGGAAGAAGAAAACCACAGCTTTGCCTGCAAAATTGGCTGCTTGAAGCAAAGTGTGCTAGCACTTTGGACAGGTTATATGCTCAAATTTGCTAAATCATTTATAGGAATCTCTTTTAAAAACAGAAATCTTTCCTTAAACATCTGTGTTCTGAATTAGACACACCGCTATTTAGACTTCTTTAGTTTTTATTATTATGGTGAAGTGCAGGTGCAAGTATGGAAAAGCAAACGTTTGAGAAAAGCTATGGTTTTTATAGAGAGGCAGGGCTCAGTTTGCAATCATCTGATGCTTTGCAATGGGTGAGCAAAGAGCATAAAGAATTGCATTCTCTTTAGGACAATGAGATTGCGAAATAGTCCATTATTTTGACTTGTTAACATAGGTAATGGAAAATGATGTCACCAATTCTCTTTAGGCACAAAGGTGTCACAGAAGTCGTTTGTTGTGGACTGTTACTCTGGAGTGTGAATGGGAGCTGGCTGCAGCTGGCCAGGAAGAAGGTCTTGAAATCCAGCTAAAGATAGAGAATTGGCCCAGGTCTGGGCAGGTGAGGAGTCAAGTCCAGAGAAGGCTACCAAGGCAAAAGGAGCAGGTAGATTATAGGAAGTAGGAATACAGATGTTGGAGATTTGAATGCTGGTCCCTGGGTGGAGGTCAAGTTTTCTTTGCTTGCTTTTATGCTTCTTGTTGGGTGTGGATAGACCTGAGTTTACAGGTTCTAATTCTTGGCTGAAAGCAGATGAGAGATCTGTGGGTGATGACAAAGATGATGGCCACAACAGTGATGATAGCAAGCACTTACCCGATGATTACTATGCTCACTGTTCTAAACATTTTATGTATTTTAACTCATTAATTCTCACAGGGAGTCTATGACATAGATGCTAGTGTCATTCCCATTTTACAGGTGTGGACCAAGAGATAGAGTTTACATAACTTGCCTAAGCATAATAAATGACAGAGCCAGGATTTGAACCTAGGCAGTCTGTCCCCAGAGTGTGAGGCCATACTGATAACTCGATTTCTTAACATATACTGTCCAATGCAATTTGCCTAGCCTATTGAATACTTTTTCTGAGGAACCTACTATGTAAGTCAACTTGGAAGCATAATGCTTCAAAAATACCTGTGTTCTTTCAGCAAATATCTCTGGCAGCTGGGAAAATATGAAAATAGTCAGCCTCTATGATTTGATGTATAAATTGTTTCCATTCTTGTTTGCCTCAAGAATGTCCTTTGAATACTTCTTTTGCACTCCCCTTAAGCACACACTGTGGCTGAGCGGTGGAAAGAGATCTCTGGGAATCTCTTCAGACATTTGACTCTAATGTACTTAGCTCTTAAGAGCTGACAGTGGGCGACCATTAGAATAACTTATCACTTTCTGAGCACTGACAACATAATAGGCAGTATTCTTGCATTTTACCTGCACTATCTCCCTTAATCTTTGATCCGACTGACGAGGCAGGTACCATAATTCCAGTTTTACAGATGTGGAGACTGAGGCACAGAGAGTTCAATAGTTTGCTTGCTCAACGTCCCTAAACAAGAAAGTGGTAAACCTGGGATTTGAACTTGTGTCGGGAAGACTTTAAAGTTCTTGCTCTTGACCACTGCAGTACCGGTGCTTTAGAACCCGGTGACATTGGTCTGGATAACAATGTGAAAATTACTATGTCAATTTCCCAAGTGTAATGCAAGGAAGCAAAATTTGTCACCCAAAATACCCCTTTGCCATGTGGATTATTTTGAGCTGAAAACAATAGAGGCCCAAAAGACTCAGGAAGAAACTTGGACCTTCCCCCTTAACTGCCTAAAGAATTTAGGTAGAGGGTTTTGTAATAGACCTCTCACCAGAGATATCTGCACAGAATCTGGGCTAAGTGTGGTAGGGGAAACTCTAGGCAGGTCCTAGAGATCAGAGTTCACTCTGTGTCCTGTTGTCTCTGTGTGGCTTAGCAAACATTTGTTTACCAAACATTTGCTTTGCCATCTTCATGTGAATGGCCTTCCTCCCCTTTGAAGCCCCAAACCCCTACCCTCAACATCCTCTTTTGTCTTTAGCTGAAGATGGTATTTAAGGTGAGGGTTTTGGCCAGTTTGGCGAGTTATTCCATTCTCCTGGGTCTCTCCCATGTATACATGTTATTAAACTTTTGTTTGCTTTCTCATATTAATCTGCCTCATGTCAATTTAATTCTTAGACCAGCCAGAAGAAGGTAGAAAGGTAGAGGAAAATTTCTTCCTCCTTGACAGTAATTGAGAGATTTGTGATGTTTTTTCAGTGTGTCAACTTGGCTAGGCTGAACCACATTTCCCAGAATTCATTTTCTTGTATGTTTCTGGTGACAGCGGAACCAAGGGAAAATTCTTGGGAGATTTCGAGGACTAAAGGGAAGCAGTAGCCCTCCTGCAGCTCACAAGTATGGTTGCCGATTTGCTGAGTCACTGCATGATTGGTGTGAAACAGCAGCTAGATCTGCAACGCTCTCCTTCCCCTGGACCCTGCTTCAGTTTCTCTGACTCCTGGGCCAGGTGTATGTGTGTTTAGCTCTGTGACGAAGGGTCCAGCTTCTGTCCATCACCAAGGTCAGGCACAGGTTTTATCTACCCTTGAGGGGTTTCAGCTTGGGCCTATGGCTCCCAGCGTGCCCTTGATATCCTTTACTTTACAGCTATCTTCTCTTTTGCCCTGTAGACATCCAGCTCCAGCATCAGATGTAGAGACAAAGACTGTTTATCTAGCTCCACAGTTGCGCATGGCTGATTCCCTGGAACGAATCTCTATTGGTTCTGCTTCTCTGGTTAAACCCCGACTGCTATGGTCCCCTGCATGTCCTCTCTACTATGTGGTCCATGTCCCAGCATGAAGACCACTACTTAGGCTCTATATTCCATTATGCTATTCTTTTTGATTCTTACCTATGAAATAAACAAGGTAGGAACACTTGTCCCATTTTACAGAAGACGAAGCTGAGGTCCTGTGAGGTTTGATGGCTTTCCCACAGATTGCACAGAATTAGGACTATTAAAGAGAAAACTGCAGGCTCGAAATGGTGTCACTTGTGCTAAAACCACTGATACCAAACCTAGATTGAATACCTGACCTAATTTGCAGTTTTGACCTTCCCAGGAATGTAGTCTTAATCGGCCAGTCTGGAATTTTCTGGTCAGCACCAATGAGGTAATATGTCACACGGGCCCTCTCCATTCCCCACCCCAAAGGAAGAAGGGATGGTCTGCATGATAGACCCTCACCCTTCCCCCCAGAAGAATGTGACCTGGCCTGAAACAATCCTTTCTTTGCTATTGCTAATAGCTTCCTTGCCTCAGCCTCCTGCCTATAAAAACCTTTGATTTTGTACACCCTTTCTGAGTGCACTTCTATTTGGTAGCTGGGATGCTGCCCAATTCATGAATCATTGAATAAAGCCAATTCGATCTTGGTATTTACTCGGCTGAATTTTGTTTTTTTAAAACAGATTCCAGGCCATTGAACCTGGAAGTTAAGTGTCCTATACTTAGTCTGAGTTTCAGTATCATGATTTTTCAAATCGATGCACATACATTTGGTGTTTGATCTTATTGCCTGGGTCAGCCTTTTTGTCTGTAGTTTGAGCTGAGATTTCTTAGTGAAAGTCAATTACAATGGAGCTTGATTTCGCATTTCCTCCTATCTATGTTTGAAAATAACCTGCTTCTACAGACTGACTGTTTCTGTCCCCTCAAGATTCATATTTTGAGATCTTAACCCTCAATGTGATGGTATGAGAAGTTGGGGCCTTTGGGAGGTGATTGGATCATGAGGGTGGAGCCCTCATGAACAGGGTTAGTGCCCTTATGAAAGAGACCCCAGAGAACCCCCTTCCCCCTTCTGCCACATGAGGACACAGCGAGAAGATGGCATAAAAAGGGTTAATATCTCTAAGTGCAGGAGCTTCCCTCTTACGTGGCTACACTACCATCCTTACTAATGACTGGAACTCCCAACTGTTTTTGGAAGAAGGTGAGAATGTGAACAGGAAAAGACTAGACCAGGCCACATGGAAAAAGAAGAAGGAGGGGAGGGGTATTTTGAACAGCTCTCAAGCTGAAACCTCTCAACAGATGTTAAATGATAACAGTTCTCCTTAAGGTTTTAACAATGGAATGGGAGGGAAGGAGTTTTCAAGATGCAAGGGTCAGGACCACTCTGGGTTTGATCTGTGTGAGCACAGAGCCTTTAGGAAAAACTGCTCTCCTGAGTTTGCTGTCACTTTGAAATTAATTGAACAATATCGTAAAGTAGTAACTTTAAAATTTGGGAACTGGCTAATCTCTTTATTTCATTGATTCTGTCTTCCACACCCCTCCCACACCCTTCCTTATTGTTTGGTCCAACTGCTCTGTTTTCTTGCTCTGCTCTGTGAGTGATCTCGGTCCTGCCACATTTCCTTGGTCATCACACACACTGATCATGAGCCTGAGTCCAGCTATTGAGTCCAGGGGTTCTCATTGGTTAGATATAACAGGGGTTTCTAGTGCTGTTACAAAGCTTATCTGCTCAGGTTATTTCTCAATATCAAATCACAGAAGAAAAACAGGATTCCCCTGCTTAACACAGGTAGGATTACACTTGGGAGCACTGATGATTTAAGCAAAGACTTTCCACCTACAGCCAAATAATTGATGGCTTAGCCATCTGCAAATAAACCAACGTTTCAATCTTGGTTCGAATGGGTCATATCACCTGCAGTTTCCAAACAACCGAATATTCCCCCAAAGTAAAATACCAAACAATGAGAATGAATACTTGCAAGTTAGCTTTTTATTTCTCCCCCATTCAATAAACTGGAGGAGCCTGTCTCTTGTTATGTTACTAGTTCTGTGTGACTCTGGGGTGGGTCCTGAGAAGGTGGCCAGATTTAGTCTGTAGTTTGTTCCCATGTTGTCTTCTCACAGCTGGAGAAGAAAGTCCATCCCCACAGGGTCATAAACACCAATTTCTTTATCAGTTAAATCTAATCATGTAACTAGACACAAAGAGTTTTTGACTTTCCTTGGAAAGCTGGGAGAGTGTTTTTGAGGCAAATAAAACAAAAACTTAGATGTTTTTCTGTCTTTTGTTAAATTTTCCATCAATTTGATCCAGGCTTGCGTATCAAAGATTGCTTTCTATTCAACTTCTTGTCCCAGTTCTAAAAATACTGTGCATACACTCCTCAAGTGTAATGTGTATATACATTTATATGTGTAAACGCACACACACACACACACACACACACACACACACACACACACACTGTTAAGTCATTTCTATTTTGAAGAGCATTCAGGCTGGTGGTCTGCCTCAATGTCTAAAGAATAGTCAACACGCTACTTGAATTATGCTACCGCCTGAGCCCTCATTAGTTCTTGCCTAGACCACTGTGATCGATTCCTGACTAGACCTCCTGCATTCACCCTTGGCTCCTGACAGCCACTTTCTACATAGCAGCCAGAGTAATTTAAAAACGTGAACCAGACCATATCACTCCCCCACTTATCACTTTCTGGGAGCTTCCACTGCAATAGGAGTAGAATCCAAATGCCTTACCACGGTCTATACAGTCCTATGACCTGCCTTTCTCTCTAACCCGTCCTCGTAAGGACACCTGGCCTTCATTCTATTTCGGGATAAAGATTCCTTCTGCCGCAGGAGCCCTTCCACTCGCTTCCCCAGACTTCAGCAAGGCCAGTTTTTTTTTCTATTCATTCAAGTCTTTAGCTCAAATGACATTTTCCAAGGTAGGCCCTCCCTACTCACCCTGGCTAAAGTAGCTCCCCCCCGTCAATCTTTATTCTATTACTTCATTTTTATATTCTTTATGGAATTTGTCACTGCCAAAATTACCAGATGTAGTATTTGTAAAAGTGTTTGTTGTGTGGTACCCCCCCAAGAATTCAAGTGCCATGAAAGCAGTGTCGTTAAACACCTTTCTGTCACTGCACTGTGGTGCCTAAAATTTTACAGACATATTCTAGGGGCTCAAAGAATTATCTGATGAGTGGATGAATAAATGAATAATTCTACTTTAAAAACAGTGTTGTGTAAATTTGTTGATTTGGTGCCAGCTTTTTTATTTTGAAAAACTTTAATCATAATTACCGGTGCTGATTGGCACTTAGGGGATATTTTAGTTGGAAATATTGTTCAAACATTATTCCAAGGACACATTCCCTTAGCAACATCCCTGACAAGGAATCATCTAGTTTCTATTAAAATACCTCCAGTGTTGAAAAGCTCACTCCTTATTTATGTAGTGTGTTCAAAGCTTAGACAACTCTGATTTTTTCCCCTTAAAATAAAGTAAAATCTTCCTATTATGTTGAATCTTAATCCTAGTTCTGTCTTGAGGGGGTGTACAAGATAAGTCTTTTTTCTCTTCCACACAGAAGAGCTATCCCATAGAGTCTTCTCTTGGCTAAATTTCTTCTCTAACCTCAATAATTCCTTATATGACACTTTTACCAGACCCTTCATTGTTGTAACAATTTTAAGAAATGTTTGCTTCCTTTTCCTTTCCCCTGAATGCATTCTTCTTTGGCAGCATTCCTATTAAATTCTGCCACCCAATGTAGAGCACAATAGAAAGCGATCTGAGTATGGAAAAAAAATCAGGGACCTGAAAAATCATAGAGAGGTTGAATGTTGTAAGAGTTCCCTAATTATAGATTTAAGGGAAAGGAATCATGAGAGGCCACTGGACGTCTCCCTTTATGCCACCATGGAGATGGTGGGCTTTGCAGGTGTCACTCTTTCTCCTTGGACCCTCAGTAGGAGAGCATTTATTCTGGAAGAAAGGGCGTCCTTCACTCCTTGACTGTATGGTCTGCTACATCTTCAGTCCGAAATTGTAACAAATATAGATTATTTTTCCAACACTTAATATTGCTTCAAAGGCCACAGTTCATTCCTTCCTGGTCCCCTCCCAACTTCAATAACAACCACAGTACAAAAGCTGGATTTATTGTAGGAACAAAGTGGTGACTCTCCTTCAAATAGAAAAGTGATCAAATGGATAATCTCTGGATTATCAAATGGAAATCCCTTGGATTTCTCTGAAATTACTTTAGTCTGTACACTTTGGATGGCATGGGATTTAACTGGCTGTGTTGAAATGGCTTGAATGGATTCCAAGAAACCACTGAAGTCGGAGTAAAAACAAACAAACAAACAAAAACACTTTAAAAAGTTTTAAAAAGTAGCAGGCCAAGAAATGTTCTTTTTTTTTTCTGTTCCAAATGACTAGGTTTCTTAAAATCTATTTCTGTAGAGTTAAGATCTGTTTTGAAAACTGAAATTCATTTGACTCTATTATCTTAAGTGGCAGTCGTTATTTCCTGAGAAAATAGAGTTATTCAATGGACAGTGTTGTTCCAATCATGGGGTAATTGATTTTATGAAGGTCCATGGCTTGGGACCCCTATGCTGTTGGCATATGGTCAGGGAGAGAGAAGGTGGCTTCACAAGCCTAAAAGGTACATGATGCCCTCAGACATATTTCAGTCATTGAAATACTCACTGCCAGTGTCTTAGCCAAAGCACAGAGTTGGACAACATTTTCTACTTCCATACACACCTCTTGGCTGGTCTTGGACTTGGACAAGTGATTTCCCACCCAAACCTGCACTTAATCTCTATTTAAGGCATATAAAATTTTACAGCAATTGTGATAGTGGATAGAAGCTATGAAATTGACTGGAGTGATACCTCTGAGGGCCTCTTTTAAGGAGTTTCACTAATAGACTCGAGCTCTCCTGGTACTTCCTTGAAGGTCAGGTGGTCAACTACTGTGGAACACAGACCTCACTAAGCTGGAAATTCCAAATGGATCCAGTTCAAAAAAATTTTTTTACCTTCAAGGTTATTCATTTGGGCACATTTGCAGGAAAAGAAAGATTTTAATACCAGGAGTATCATTGATTCTAGACATCTGTGGTTAAGGATTCTAGAAGGGAGAATTTGAATATTTTTAATTTTCTTTGATGCTCATGGTGTTTTTATGTGATCTTTATTAATGAGTTGTCCTTGATGGAATGAAGAAAATGGGGGAGGGTACATGCAAGAAGATAAATGAGACAACAGCGATGTGCCTGAACCCAGACATGCTGTAGAGACTGGAGCGAGAATTCGAGAAGATGAGCTAAGCGGATTGGTAGAGTCCAAAGAAATTATTGTATCATCTGTTTAATAGTTCTCCAGGGAGAAGATGCACATTTTGCTGGAAAAGTAGCCAGGGCAGATTTATTTGGTAATGTGTGGTCCATCTTCCACGACTGGAGAAAATTAGATCTCCATCCATGAGGCAGAGCTGGCAAATGTATGTTGGAGATCTTTCTTTTCTTACTGGAATGTCAGTGCTCAATGTCAAAATCTAGAGCTCCTAAAGACAGTATGAGAAACCAAAGATATACATGGCCTAAAAAATGACATTTCTTTGCTAAAGATGGTGGACTTTTCCAGGAGAGTGTTCTATTGCTGTTGCTCATGTAGAGATTTTTTTTTTTTTTTTTAATTGGGGTATAGTTGTTTTACAATGTTGTGTTAGTTTCTACTGTACAGCAAAGTGAAGTAGAGTTCCCTGTGCTATCCAGCAGGTTCTTATTAGTTATCTATTTTATACATATTGGTGTATATATGTCAATCCCAATCTCCCAATTCATCCCCCCACCACCACCCCCCCCAGGACAAGTTTTTTTTTTTTTTTTTAAACATCTTTATTGAAGTATAATTGCTTTACAATGGTGTGCTAGCTTCTGCTTTATAACAAAGTGAATCAGTTATACATATACATATGTTCCCATATCTCTTCCCTCTTGCATCTCCCTCCCTCCCACCCTCCCTATCCCACCCCTCTAGGTGGTCACAAAGCACCGAGCTGATCTCCCTGTGCTATGCGGCTGCTTCCCACTAACTATCTATTTTACATTTAGTAGTGTATATATGTCCATGACACTCTCTCACCCTGTCACATCTCACCCCTCCCCCTCCCCATATCCTCAAGTCCATTCTCTAGTAGGTCTGTGTCTTTATTCCCATCTTGCCACTAGGTTCTTCATGACCTTTTTTTTTTTTTCCTTAGATTCCATATATATGTGTTAGCATACTGTATTTCTTTTTCTCTTTCTGACTTACTTCACTCTGTATGACAGACTCTAACTCCATCCACCTCATTACAAACACCTCCATTTCATTTCTTTTTATGGCTGAGTAATATTCCATTGTACATATGTGCCACATCTTCTTTATCCATTCATCCGATGATGGACACCTAGGTTGCTTCCATGTCCTGACTATTGTAAACAGAGCTGCAATGAATATTTTGGTATCATGTAGAGATTTTTTCACTTAAGTGTTCTTGAAGAATCTAAATAGGGTGAGAGGATAATAAAGGTAATAAAAGTTGCAACAGTTGTGGTCATTGATGTTCGTGGTCAAGATTCTTAAACCTAAGTCTTTGTCTTAAAATCAAAGAGCAAGTGTAAACAGAGCCTTTTGTGAGGGAATGTTTTGTACCCATTTTCGAGCTAGTGCTCTGGAAGGAATGTAAAACAGAGTGAAAATTACACATAGAAACAAATTTCTGTTATCTTCATAGACAATTCCTTCTCTTGGGATAAATCAAGACCACCCGTCATTGTAAGGACACTTGTTGTGATGGAAAGATGGGAGGCAGAAGACCTGGTAGCTTTAATTTTCCCCTGGATGCAGACAGCCAACATTACTTTGCTCTACTGTTTTCTTGTTTAGCAATTCAGGCAGGCCCGTCATTGTTCTTTCATTAGATTCTGACTCTTTGCTTTGTCTGTATGGCTACCTGGCATCTCTGTTCATCTGTGTGTCATAGCCTAGGTTAGTTCAGGTTTCCATTTCTGCTCTCTCACTTACAAGTTGTGCAGCGGTAGCGATGTCACTTAGCTTAGCCTGGAAAACAAAGCCTGAGGCCAAACTCTACGTGTTATCACTTTAAAGGGAAATGCTATCCTAGAGAAATAATAGTGAAGGGAAAAGAGAGTGAGGCAGCATAGGAGGAAAAGAGCAAATGTAAAGGGATATGCTCCCAAGCATTGTTACAAAGCTTTGTAACTAGTAGGGTTGATCGTTCCATCTTTTAGGACATCTTCAGGGGTGCCATGTGAATGATCATGTCTCAGAACAGTCCACCTGTGGGAAGGGAGAGAGGAGGATTTATCCATCAGCTCCCATCTCCCATTGGTCAAAGTTTGCCCCACAACTCCTTGCACTTCTGGGTTGTACCAGCTGGTCCTCCTATAGCCACTGTGGAAGCCCAGACCCAAGAGAGCTGCTCTGCAGTGAGCCACAGCGGCCAGCCAGGGGCCCATTTGACCAGGCTTCCCGCGCTCTGCAGGAACAGGCGCGCTGGTGCACATGCATGAACACCAGGAGGCTCTTGTGGCACAGTCCCTCTCGTGGAACTAAACCAAACCCTGCTTTGGCAAGAGGCGGAAAGCTCTGGGTGGGAGGTGGGAGGAAAGATGCTTTCAGTCATGTCCATAATGACATCGGATTCCAGGAGCAGCTGCTGCAGGGGGCCCAGCTGGCCCAGCACACGGACTGGCACCACGAAGACAGATGAACCTTCCACCTACAAAGATTCAAGCCTCTCCTCGTGGCCTACCAGGCAATACTTGGTGCTGGGCAAGGTTCCTGATGGTCATGAGCAACAGGAGACTGTTACCAAATTAGTTCATATGGACCCTGCTCAGGCCCTCTGCCTCAACGGGGAAAGATTCTATTTCCATTTGGGTTCGAGCAGCCAGTAACAGAACCAAAGCTGAGATTGATTCAGCGTAAGCTTTATTCAGAATGGAGAAGCAGGAACTTACTTCACAGATTAATTTGTCACCCATGTGGCAAGAGGGATTTGATTTTAATGAGTGAAGACAAAGGGAAGAGGAATGGGGAGGCATATATATTAGTCTACCGGGGAAGGGGCAGGGCTTTTTTGAAGGAGTGGGGTACCACCCACTTTTTATCCTTTTTTGGTCCGCAATGCCTGGTCATGGCTGCCGGTAGGTGTGTCATTTAATACGCTAATGTAGTAAAATCAGTGTCTAGTGAGACTCAGGGTCTGTTGCAGGTCAAATTCATCACCATCTTGGTCCCAGCTGGTGCCATCTGATTTTTTGGTCTGTGTCCCTATAGCTTCCTTTCTTATCTCAGAACCCTGTGAATGAAAGATTTATGTTAACTCCTGCTAAAGGTGAGGGTTGGCAGGTTTTGAGCAAGGACCTGGCACAGCTCTGGCAACAGAATTATTTCTGAGTGAATCTAGGGCAGGAAGGTTGCATAACTAAGGTCCAGCACATTACCCACCCTTTCTAAACCTTGGTTTCTTTATGGATAATGAACCGTAGCTACTATTTCTTCTTCTTCTCCATTACATGCTTCCCTCCACAACATACTCTCTCCAACCACGTGCCCTGCTCAGCTCTAAGTCTGAGTGCTTGGGGCCTCTTAGCCTTGGGAATCTCCTCTTTTGCCAGGCTTTCTAAATTGTTTCACTGCTGGTTTGCAAGGATCCTAACAACCCATCCTCTTGGATGATGCTTTCTCTGTCTAAATGGGAGTGACTCGCATATTCCTTACCTTCCAAGCAAAATATATGAGCATGCTATTTAGGTTCTCCTAATGCTTTATTTATTTGACAATGACTTGACGATGACTGCATTTGGAATGTCCTTCTGAAATATTGTGGGCACTGATATTGCCAGTTTTATCTCTTGAAAGGAAGTGTCTCTTATGGGCAGCAGCAGAGTTCTCTCCATAGGAGCAAACTTATCAAAGCTTTTGGCTGTTGACATTGAGGAAGTAGGCATACTCCTTCCTGCTACTGTTTTTCTTATTTTGATTTATTAATATTCATTAATGTCCCCTTATTTCCTCTGACCCTCTTACCCAAGGAGGTTTTTCTTTCTGTTTAATCCCGTGGCGTGACTCTTTAATAAGGTAACAAGCTGCCCTACAATAGAGAAATGGATGATACGTACCTCTACCCCTCCCCCAACTCCGCAGGACAGGCTCAACAGGTCAGGGCTGCAGTTTGGGTCCCAGGGACCAGTGCTGGGTAGAGGAACAAGGAAGTCACCATCTGGGTATCCAAGAGTGGACAAGTCAATGGATGATTCTGGACCACTGTCCTTAGGGAGCATGGAGGCTTAACACGAGCACAGGCCAGTGCTGCCATTAAATACAAGGGGCTGCCTTCAGGTTGGCCGATGAGAGACAAAGTCAAGAGTTAGGAGCTGGGTAGAACCAGAATGAGGCAAGAACAGGAACAATAAAAGAAAGTTTGGGACAATTGCAAGAATAAAGCTAGAGCATGGTAACCTGACTTTAATGGCCATTGGCTGGACAGAAGTCAGCATGTGAGAGTGGTGACATAGATTAACAGTACAGCATCTAATCGGGGTAGATCTGATGTATGACCAGGACTGCCCGTGTGGAAGGGATCTTTTAACAAGAGACACACCTGCCCTCAGATCTCCAGCAGCCCACAAGCACTGAGCTATACATTGATGGAAAAAAATATATATGTAAATAATTCCAATTTGGTCAAGGAAATAATACAGCAGGAGGTGGAGTTTGCCCTCTTGCCTTGGCTTTCTCCCTGCCGGGTAAAGTATATATTTCATCGCTGGTCAATGCAAAGCAGCATTTACTACCCCTCCCATGCATACACCTTAGCCCGCTCTGGCCATAGGCAGAAGGCCAGCGAGCCTTTGTTTCATGCTGTCTCAGAGTATGTCATGCTCCCTTGGATAGGGAACCTCCTCTTCTTGTTTTTGGGATGGTGACTTTTCAGCTCACAGCCTGGGTAAGGAAGCCACATTTCATTAATGTCAAATTTACTCTGAACTTTGCTGGCCTCAAAGTTCATGTTGTGGAAACTGTAGCTCTTCCCGTGGTTTGGATATTTTACATCTATGCATTGCATTCAAAAAGCCAGAGTTTAAACTCATGGAAAAAAATAGCTAAACTGATGACTAATTTTACATCAGAAACTTTCAACCAGAGAAATAGTATGCTACAGAGTAAGCAGGGCCGCCCCACCCATGGCCCCCTGCCCTTTGCTTGGATCAAGGAGATTTTCAAGTGTCTCTTTGAGAGAGGGTGGAGGAAGGACGGAGAGGAGGCCCAGCTGCGTGGACCCACACAGCAGATGGTCCTCGAAACACAGGCAGCCTGAAGTTACTCTCCACTGGGCTCTTCTGACTGAGCTATTGAGTCATGCAGCCACTTGTCATGCTGAAGAGGATTGTTTAGGAGGAAAATGGGGTGGGTTTTTCTTGCTTAATATATCTGTACTAGAAGGTCATGACCCATCTTTCTTATTGCACACACTTTTATTTATACACCATAAGGAATAATTTCCAACTCCTTCTCCCCACTCCACTCCTTCGCCAGAACATATAGAAATGTCCATGTTCAAAATGAAAGGCTCTTGTTTTCTTGGCTGAATATCAAGATTTTTGCAGATTGTCAACTCCTTAAGAGGGGAGAAGCATAAAATCCAGCTGTAGAAACCCACAAGAGACTTAACATGATCCAGGTGTTTCTAGTTTTCTTAGGAAAGAAGGCAAATGTCTATGCAATGCCTGACCAACCATATCTGGAAGATATTGCCCGATAACGCTAGGTTGCTGATCACGGTTTTGATGGGGGTTGTGAGTGAGTCTACAGTGTGTAACAACTACATCGGATTTATCAAGATTGGTTTTGTAGTGGTATTCTGAAAGTTTGTGACCTTATATGTATCCAACTCCCATCTTATTCAGTGCTCGTAAAAATGGATTTGAAAGCAATAAACTTGTAAAGACAACATGGTGGGATGGAAAATGCAGGGAGTGGGGAGAGATGGGTTTTAGCCTCAGTTCTGCTACTTGTCAGCCATGTGTCTGTGGGCAAGTCTTCAATCTTTTTGATCATCATTTTTTTAAATCCATAAAACTAAGAAAATAATATTTTCCCTACATACCCTACTGTAAATGAAGCATTGTGTTGGGGACAGATTTATTTATATGGATAACTTGGACAAAGCTATGGATAAAGCATTTAGCAGTCTGTAGGCTTATCTGTTCAGTCTGTAGTAATGTTCTGACCCACCACTCATGGACCAGGTATGGTCTACTGTATGTTTAGACTGTATTTTTTAGTGGTTAAAATTAAACTAGTTTGGCAGAATGAACTAACTCTCCAGAGTGAATGACAAGCCACCTGCCAAAATCTTCCTCATCCATCCTCAACTGTCACCTGCTTCTCAAAGCAATCCAAGCTCTTTTAACCTGTAACGACTCCCAACACTGGCTATTTCCATGGCAGCTCTTCT
Source organism: Eubalaena glacialis (assembly GCF_028564815.1). Classification (NCBI taxonomy): domain Eukaryota; kingdom Metazoa; phylum Chordata; class Mammalia; order Artiodactyla; family Balaenidae; genus Eubalaena; species Eubalaena glacialis. Next base: position 148,429,999 of record NC_083717.1, read on the forward strand.
GTTAGTCCTGACCATGGCTGATGGTCGTTCGGGAATATGTCTTCCTTCCAGGGCCAGGAACCTAGCCTTAGTCGGCCTTATACCTGTCCACCTTAACTTCTAGAGTAATATGCATGCAGGTGTACAATGAACACTTTCTAAATTGAATTACTTCGTTTCTTTGGTAGAGTTGGCAGGGGAGAGAAAAATGGTGGTGGCTGCTGAGGAGCATCTGGTGTGGGTGGAGGATGGCATAGGGAAAGAAAATCAGAGTAAGAGTCAGGGAACTGGATGGTAATCCAAGCTTTGCCACTCTGTTATTGTACTGTGGCCTTGACCGAGTCACTGAACTCTCTGAACATTTGTTTCTTCTTCTTTATAATGAGAGAATGAGATGAGTTGGATTTTAAGGCTCCTTGTTTTATGCTACCTTCATCTAAGCTAAGGTGCTGAAAAGAACTTCAAGCAAATCAAGAAATGTTTTAAAATGATAATCAGCCAATAGGGTGATTCCAAAGCAATAGACATCTACTCTGTTTTGAGTGGTAAGCATTGTTTTACAAAAATATGGTATTCAGGGTAAGGAATTTATCAAATGTATCTGTGAAGAGTTTAAAATTAAAAATCTAGCATTATAGGAGTAATCCAAGATTATATCCACTTGGACTATTGTACAAGTTGCAAAGTACATTATACTAAAAATAAATATGGATTAGAATTTAATAAAGTCTGAATTTTCGTGGTTATTATTTTTATAATTTTACCATACATTTTTTTTCTTCATGTTTTCACATTAGAACATTTTGGAGTTATACCTGAAACTTGAAGTATCCTTTAAAATAGCACAGGTATGAAATGTATCTTTATTAGTGGAAAAGGATAAACCTCTTCCACATGTGTTGGCTAGTTTCAGTTCCAAACTGCAGGACTTTCTCTTGTGGAGTAAAAGCAAATTTCATAGGTACTTAATTGCAATCTTTGGGTGGTATGCACTGCACCAAATTATTTTATTGCTGGGTCCTTGTAATTTATTGAGACCACTGTAATATGATCTTGTTGGATCATATATGTACATATATAAACATTTCACGTCTCTCTATATCAATTGTACTGAATCTGCAATGTAAATTTGGCAATCCAGTCAACTTTACAATCCTTTTATCAAGATTGACTTTCCATCTAACTCCTTAAGGACCAAGAAAGAAACTCAATAAATTTTAAGGCTCTTTTTTTTCCTTCTTTTAAATGCAGTGGAATCTTTACCAGATGAAGTCAACCCTTAAATGAGTGAACTATTTCCATTGTCCAGCTGTCCAAGTAAATTTAAAGCAGAGGGTGTTTTTGACAGCTTTGTTAATGTAGCTCTTTTTTTTTTTCCTTCTTGCTGGCAATTCAAGCATAATTGAGGTCTAGTGTTGAGCTTTAAATATGTTCTTGAGACTTGAAAAGGAAGCTTGATGAGGCGTGTACGGCAGCATAGCCTCTCAATTATTCACACATTTATATGACTGTAATCACCAAGGCCTCTCATTGTAAATGTTATGAACACTTTTATAACCAGACATTGATATGAGCTAATGGGCAGTAAATTGCAACTCAAATGGTGAAACTACAAATAGTAATCAGAGTATGGTCAGGGCCATCAATCATAATTAACATCATCATTGTTCATTTCTAAAATCTCTGATGTTGTATCAGGTCACATCTAAGAATTAGCTGAGTAATTTCCAAAACTTCAACTCAAAACGTCATATGTGTTTGACAATGACTCTAAAGCCTCCACACTACTCGCTGGCTTAGTTGCGGACGAGGAAGACTACAGTTTTTGTGTGTGCTCTTTTAGAGTTAAGTAATTTAGAAGGTCTCTGTCTATCATTCAGCAGGATCTAACAGCTGTGTTTACTAAAGTGTCCAAATTTGGATTCTACTGGTATAACAATAGCTAACAAGATGGGAGGAAAATCCTGCAAAAATGTTATTAGTGCCCCTTACCTCCCTTTGTCCTTTCCTCCCTTTCTGCCTACTATCAATTAATTAATTGAATCATTTAACAAATACTGAGTCCTGGGCCAAACACTGTCCTAGGCACCAGGGAAATGACCCAGACACGCTCTCTCACTGCTCTTGTAGAGCTTAGGCTCCAGTGCCCTAACCAAGATTTTGAGTATTCCTGAATTAGTTTTATCCTGGACACAATCTCTAAGTCATGTAAAAAAAAAAAAAAAAAAAGAGCAATAGGTTGAAGTGTATTCTGTTAGAATTTAAGTCTGGGTAACCACTTCCTTCTCCTTCCACGGTAGACTGAGAATAGAGATGTAAACTAGAAGATTGCTGGTCATTTTTTGTTTCTGTCCTTGAAACAGTTGAGGAGACGGCTGAGAAGATAATAAGGGACTAGGCAATTGCTTAAAAACAACATTTTGAAAGAAAAAGCTCCTGACAGCCTTGCTGCGCAGTTTTCCTATTTCTTGAAAGCTCTTAGGATAGGCAGCAACGGACGTATCTATTTCCAGATTAAATGAATCAGAGAGACTGTGTGTTTAAGGTCCACCGTGGATTGAAAATCACATACAGTTTATTACACATCAGTTAATGTAAGCATAATTATGGGTAACAAATGATCTTTCCTAACTCCCTTCTCACTAAGGATTGTTGAAAATCCAGGCCAAGGATAGCTAATAAAAGACATTGATACAGATACTGGAAATAATGACATACTAATAGCAGCATTACGTCCCTGACACATGTTTCTTCTCTTGGGTCTTCTAGTGGCTCTTGTGCCTCGTCTGAGTGTCACCCTTACTCTTCTGCAGACTATTCTGGCATATGATCATTTCCATGTCTCAGGGCCCCAAGAGCATTTGGTCCAGGTTTATTTGAAGCACAGTTTTGTTGTTATTGTTGTTTAGTTTTAACCAATTTTGTTTCCAGGGATACCTTGCTCCACCCATTTTAGTGTGAAAAATGCTTGCTTCTAATTACTCATTAGCAGGGAATGCCATCTTTTTTTCTGTGCACTCTTATAGTCGGAGCTTTTTTCCTTTTAACCAAAACGTACAAGGGAGAAGACTTTTACCTTCGAATTTCTTCCAGGTTGAAGTTAAAACAGAGTTCTCCATTAGTTGGAAACACAGCTGCCATCACCCGTCCTGCATCAGCTCTTAATTAAGTATCCTCCCCAACAGTGGCAGCTCCCTGGTGGAGCGTTTTGTCAGTTTCATGCCCTCAGTGTTGTGAGCTGTGCTTGGACAGGTCCCCTCACAGCCGCTGCCCTGATGAATCAGTGACTCCGTTGTCTGACAAGACCAGATTGGACTGATGGGGTACATAGGATCCAAGGATGGCCTGTCCATAGTCTTGGTGGTCACCTCCAGCAGGGATGTCTGGGTGGAAAAGAGGAGACATCCTCTCTCTGCTCTCTTGTTGGAATTTAGAATTGAGGACAGGACCTGAGGAGGTTAGCTTTAGTAGTAGAGCTGAAAGGTTATGGGGTAGACTTGGGGTCAGGGCAGCAATTATTAGCTGAAAACTTGGGGATAAAGATCAAGAGAATGGGGAGAACAAAGCAGAGATGCACTGAGAAGGTGAGAGTGGGCATCTATGAAGTTCTTGAGAGAAAGGGAAAAAAACAGACTCACAGGCAAGTTCATGGACAGACACAGCAACAACCACTGCAATTCCTGACTGCTGTCTGCTTCCAATTTCGCCCATGCTTCTTACTTTGCGGCACCTGGAAAGAGGCACCTTTGCCCCTTGTGACCAAACATTAGCGAAGTGTGGTGAATTTTGTTGAGTATTGCAGCACTACAATGAACAGTATTGCAGCAACAAGACAAGTTAACGAAAAGATATCTGATGTAATCGCTGCCCTCCTGCTACCACTTGCCATCTGCTGAATTTTCTTCTAAATGCCTTGATATTAGCCTGTAGTTAGAAAACCGCTGGAAATTGTTTTCTCCTTTGTTGATGCTCCTTAAAAAAATCAGATACCATCAATATCAGAACTTAGAGGTCCATATTATGTAGTCCTTTGTTATTTCGTTTTAATGAATGCTTTATGGAACCAGTAAGTTGTTACATATGATATAAAAATAGGCTATAATGAAGTTTTGTGCTGAATACATGATCTGGAAACCACAAGACGTTTGTATTTCATCCTCATGGTGTGATAGCTGCCAGCATATTACTCTTAGTGGGGAATGCCATGTTCTGAAGGCAGTTGAATATAGAATTCAATCCTCTGTGGGGTTAAGTGAAAGAAGTGTATTCCGGAGCATTTACATAAATAACTATGTTACTGTTCACTTGTGTGGTTGCCTCTCTCTGTAGAATATGGTTCAGCAATGGGATATAATAAAGCTTTAATTTCGGCAAGTGTAGGATATCACTCATGAGTAAGGTAGGTCTTCCCAAACAAGCTGCTATGTAAAATTTATAGCATCCTTGCTCACTCACGTACTTCTCTTATGCAGTGTATTTATCTTCTTTAATTAGCCTTCCATGCTTGTGTGGACATTATTCTTTCTTTCTGTCATCCCTTCAGTTGCCGTGGAAGGAATGGATGGCTTAGGCTGGAGTGGAAGCTAATGCCATCTGTAAACAGAGAAGGTGAATAACTTCTAGAGACATAACTCATGTGGTCCAGTGGATAACAGGCGTTCATGTGTATTTTTAATATTCATGCATTTGATCATCCTTGGTCTATATTCCCTATCCAGACCCTCCAACTGCACACACACACACACACACACACACACACACACACAAACCAACCTAACACTGAGTTAGAAACTGTGTTTGTTTTTGCTCAGACAATGAAAAGGGAAATTTTCCTGGGGTAGAATATTTCTAATGGTATTTTTTTTTTCCTTTCGAATTTTAAACTACAGTAGGCACACTGAATTCAGTACTGGAGGCATCCATCGTCCTGTGCAGAGACATTATCTGTCTCATTAACACAGTGGGAGTGCCATGAAGGGGTCCGTGACCTGGAGCCCATCTTGCTTTAATAATGGCTTAACACTCGTAAAAGATTTTTAATGGCTACATGAGACATATTTAAATATTAAACGCCATTCCTCTTGGTTGATTCACAAACCCCAATGAATAGGACTCCCTCGTCACTTCCAAGGTTGAAGAAATGTGCCTGGCTTCTCACGCCAAAGAGTGAGCGAAACAAACTCACGAACAGAAGCACCTCGGCTCCGCCCTGCTCACCCTGTTGCGAACCTGAGAACCCACTGCCCCGCGTGCTCCAATTCAGAAACAAAATTGTTTGATACCCACGTCTAATCCTGCTCTAGGAGAATGAGACTGTTTCCCCCCGACACGACCTTTTGGCTTCCATCCTAATGCAGTTCGTTTGCTTTGGTCCCCCAGACACAGCCCTGCATCCTGCCAGACGGATCACACTCCTGCTTGACGAACACTTTGTGCTTCTAAGTTTGAACAGGCAGGTGCTCATGGGTCATCTGTGTAGTTAGGTTTCAGGAAGGGCTCAGGAGCTTGGCGACAATGCTGCACTTTTCCCAAGGCCTCGTGATGGGAGGTAACATCACGTGAGACCCGTCCTGTTTGCTCCATCACGGTGAGTCCTCCAAGGTCAGGGCCTGACATCTCCTTGCCTAATTGCATGATGATCCTGCATAGATGACAAGACCAGAAAGAGCTCTATTTGCCTTTCTTTCTTGCCTTCTGCTGTGGATGTCGTATGGAGATGCTTTCATTTACAGAAGAGTTACAGACTTCCTGTGGGAGAAAACCACGGTGGAAAGGTATTTTCAAGTAGAGAGCTGAGGCTATGTGAGCCCAGAAGCGCTTGGGGTTTGGCAAGTTCTGTGGTATTTTTAAAAAATATTTGGGGTACAGCAGAGCCCAAAATGTATTTTACTCAAAGCGCCATTTCCCTTTCTTTTTCCAAAACTGTGTATATTCTGGGGAAATTTAATCTGTGTACTTTGGAATCATTTAACCCTCATTCATCAAAACATTGCAAGGTAAATACTAGATCTGGGTTCAAGAAATCTCTAGAGTTCTTTGATAAGCAGTTTTTTCCTTTGAACTCGAAAGTAAAGTTTTGCCAGCTTTGAATGAACCCTGAACCCAGAGCAGTACAGAGCTTACTTCTCAAATTATCTCCTAGCCAGTGTGTGGAGCTTTACATGTATCTAGTATAAAGCAATGATGGGGACAAGGCTTTTGTGGGACAAGACCCTCAGAAACAAACCTTGGGCATTTCCGGGCTTTTCCTTTGGGGCCTCCTAGCACCCCTTTGGCTCTGCCAGCATGAGATCTCTCCTGGTGCAGCCACAGGCCCAGGTTCCGGCCATGGGCAGTTCCGGCCCTACCCATGCCCGGTGCTCTGAACCTCCCAATACCATCTTTATTTAAAACTATATTTTGTCCATCATGGGGTTTAATGCACTAAATTTTATTTTTAAAACATTGCATTGAAATATTATTTATCTTGATTACTGAGTTTTTTGTCGCCCTCTTACATGTTGTGCCTCACTTGCCTCACCCTAGTCCCAGCCTTGCCTTGAACTTGGGGCTTCCCTGTCTTCTTCATGCTGTGACTCACATCAAGCATGTGTATGCCATCCAGACAAACAGACAAAAACAGCTCCTACCTAGAGGGGTTGCTGCAAGGGTGCGGGGGCTTGGGGAAGGGGTTCGGTTAATCTGGAAGCATGTCTCTAAGCCATTTGAGGCACCCTCCGTGTGCCGTGTGGGTGGGCACAGCGGTTGAGAAATTCTGCTCAAGCCCACCCCTGCCTTTTGGTTCAGCTGGACGCTCTCTTCCTGCGGACCAGATGGCCTGTATCCAGTGTGTTCCGTCATGTGCCCCTTCTCCCACCTGAGTTAGTGCTGAGGCCATGGGTTTGTAATTGCCCTCTTGTCAGGAAGTTATCTGTATAGTGCAGAATAAGGATGGAGTAGACACTTACTCCTAGGACATAGTCTTTTCTCTTCAAAATGGTTTTTTAATTTTAATCTCATGCAGTTTGGAAACAAGAAACACTCTATCCACCCTGTTATGCATCCCAGTGATACCTAAGGGTAGATCCTGAGCCAAAGGAAAGGGAAGAAATTTGTGTTCACGTGGAATATTGTTGTCAAGACTGGATTTAAATTCAAGGTCTTTATATTCACAGTTGATGCCTTCATTATAACCGTTATCACCAGCAATGATTGAGTAATGCCAGACCTTATGCTGAGTGTCTTGTTAGGTGCATTGTGTCGTTTAATCCTTACCACAATCTGAGGTCGGAACTATTATCCCTAATTATAGATTAGAAAATGGGTTTTGAGAAGTTAAATAGCCTCCCCAAGATCACCCTGATAGGTAAGAGTGGGATCCAGAACTTTCTAACTCAAAGCTCTGGTTTTTACCCGTCCTTCTGCACACCTCCTGCTGTATAGTCCTCACACTGGAAAAAAGTCAGTTTCCCATCTTTTTAGGGGCATGCTGATAGTAGTCTTTCACAGTAAGACACTAGATAAATAGAATGCTGTAATTCTTTTATTAAAGTTTTGATTTCAATGTTTTTTTCAGATTATAATGAAAAAATGCTCAGAGTCTAATTTATAGCAAAGCCAAGTCACTTTGCTTTCCCATGTTGCAGCCTTCACAGTACTTTTCTTCTAGAGTTCAGAAGCCAAGGTTCATCCAAACAGCTGCCCCTGACCCGGTTTCTGCATGTCTAGATGGAATCAGACAGACAGCAAATTATTGTAAAAGTTTTGGGGTTGGGTTGAGGGAGAGAAAGCTCTAAAGCATTCAGGTTCAGCTGGTAATAAGAATGTCTGTCCGCTCTCCTTAAAATCCTGGGTGTAGACCTACTGTGTATTCGTTGCTGGCTCCTGCTCTGAGCACGCTACGGACTCTGCGAGGAGTTCCCAGCAGATCTGCTTCACTCATTCTCCTCTGGGAGGGCTTTTCCCCTGGCCTCCAGAGCTCCACTGAGAGCTTTCCCCAGACTACTTCTCCAACCAAGGCCCTAGTCTGTAGACTTGGCCTATTTCTGGGATATCTGATTTAGAGAACATGGTACCTTGGGAAGTGCCAGGTCCCACCCTCATGTGGGACATCCTCCACACCACCTCCCACCTTGCGAAGTTCAAATGAGGAGGCTTTTAAGAAGGAGCTCTTCAGCTGACAAGGCAGCTTAATGGGTCTCGGATTGAAAGCACAGCAGCCCGCGTCCAGGACTAGTTATATAAGAGAGGCTCCAAGAGAGGATGGAACATGGTTTTCTACAAATAAATAAGGCAAAAAGGCTACACTCACTAGTGCCACAGCTGGGAAGCAACTATGAGCAGTGAATTTCTCATGCTAACAAATCCAAACTCTTTGGAAAACAGATGCTGAGCCCTGGGACTGGCACTGGATCTCCCCTGGCAGGAACTGCAAGGTTCAGTGATGGAAGGGTATCCAGAGACCATTTGTTCATAAACACAGCTGAGGGCCAGCAACCTGCTTTTATGCCCTGCCTGAGCTGCACTGATGGACCCCTTCCATGCAGCGTTTTCACAACGATGAAGGCAGACATGCAAGGCTTCTGCAGCCCACGCTCTAGAGAAATAATTAAACAGTTTTTCTTAACCTCTTGAACTTTTCATTTATTATTGCCATCCATTATGTCTACCTTCTCAAATCGCAGAATCCCGAAACTGAGCTCTGGGGTCAAGGGTTTATTGTTTAATGGAGATAGAACATTTTGTAAATTGCACGAAGTCACAATGTTTATAATAGAAGCTTCTGGTGTACTGAATCTTTTCCATTTAACAAACAGTGAGCTTTGACATGTGTTCTTCCTACATAGCAAGAAATTTGGGGGTAAGTGCAGTACTGGCATGAACACATTACCAAATCTTTCCTGTAAACCAAGTGACATCCACAGTCAAATAAAAACGTTCCCTCCACCAAATACCAGGAAATGCTAAAAGTATCACTATTCTTCTAAGGTCATGCTAAAATGAAGTTTTGGCTTTTAGAACACAGAGTAAGGATGAAGAAGGCCAGCATTTTTGTCCAATACACATTTGCTGCTACAAATCCTCAGGGACAACCTCCTGGTTCAAATATGAACATGTGTACGGGGAATTTTCCCTAGGATTTAACCTTCAAATGAAAAGCGTAAATATTTTAAGAAAATGTACAAATGTTAAAAAATATTCCTGTTGTCTCTGTTTTTACTAGAATTTGTACTTTCAAGTCAGAAACGGATTTGCTTAAAACAAAGCAAACATCCTCAAAAATGTACCCAGCCAAAATAACCAACGTATAAATACCTAGGATTAACAAAATATGAATATTCTTAAGTAAAGAAACAAGAATTGGAAGTTTGGGGGAAATGATAGGAAAGAATGTCTTAAACCTAAATTTTTAACCCGTTGTGTTAGAGATCTAATCAGTGTTTTTAAAGGGAACAGCGTGCGTGTAACACACCCCAGTGTGTTTCTTTTGGGACTTCATTAAATTAATACTACATAAAATCTTTTGGGCTATAAGTAGAGCTGATAAAAACCAATGTAAAAAGTGACTTTCCATGAGTAATTAGCATAACAGTTTTCTTAACGCTTAATAATTGGTTCGTAGTACAGGATGTATTTTTGGCTCATTTTTATGAGGTCAAAACATATACAATACTTAAATTTTACATTTGTAATGGTTCAGGCAGACTTCCCTGAAAAGTTACCTCCTCCCAACGTGACATTTGGAGGGAAAGGCTCACTCCATTTTTTTCTCACTAAGTTTCTAAAATAATTTTATAGTATTTAATGTTCGTTTCAATGGACTCACTGGCTCACTGCAGGCCAGCCAAGGCCTTTGCAGGGACTCAGTCCCGCCATTCCTGACTGACCAGCAGGTGTCACTGTGGGTTTGGGAGGTAACCCAACTGACCACAGAAAAGAATGACTGATGGGGGGTGGGGGGAGGGGGGAAGAAGAAGAGAAGGAAAGAGAAATGTAAAAACAGGTTCTTAGAAGAAGAAAAAGTTAAGTAAAAATCCCTATGTTCACATAGATCTTTTATTTAGGAGCTCAGAGTTCTTTGTACCACTTTCCCAGCTCCTGTAGACCCAGATTCGATGATGCTGAATTAGTCACTGAAGATAACTTCACTGGGTAAAAGAGCTATGCAGCTGAGAAAAGTTGAGAAGGGGATTCTTGTAGCCTTCTCCTGATTCCTCAGGCCGTAGCTCTGTGCTCTGTAGATATACATCTTTTTGACCCATAGGTACCTTTGCCTCACCTCAGAAATGGGCAAAGTCTTCCAGCTCTTTGGTAGGTCATAGACTCGTGTTCTAGAATAAGTTTTAGCTATCAGCAACCTCAGTGGTAAAATAAATTCTGCTGTTTCATTAGAAGGGGCATCTTGGTCTGGAAAGTTGGTTCTTATATCTCCCCCAAATCTGGATTGCTCATTTTCAACAAAGCTTGCCTATTCAAGTCGTATATCTTTCTGAGTACGTGGAATTTCTTAATAAATAAAATTTCAATTGGTAAAATTAACACATATTTCTTGAACAACTGTCAGCTTTAAGAATGGATGGCCATAAAACCTCCCTGCACAGAGAGGAATTCACAGCTGGCCTAATTTGAGTAACAGGCTGTAAATTGATTTCTTTTTTTTTTTGGCTTGATATGTGAAAATGACATCCATGTTGCTGGTGCAGAGGGAAGGCAATTTTTTTAAGATACATGGCTTGACGTCTCCAAATAAGGCTTAATACATGTGTGAAACATCCTAATTTAGTGAAGTTCTGAAGAAAACAAAGCAGAAAAGGGTTTTGAAAGAAAATAGAAATCTTACTACATTCTGGAGAGCTTATGTGCTCCTGTGTCTCTAGCATCTACTCTGTACCACCCATCTCAGATCACGGACCGTCATCTCATGATGAAGTTGTCTTACGACATTGTTGGAAGTATTACAACCCAGGAGGGTTGAAAACAAAAACAATTCACCTCTATTATGAACCTCATGCCGTTTCTACCTGCTTTTAATTCCCTCACCTTTATGTATTTATAAGGTTCCTAATGATATAATACATTCTAGTGCTGGTTCTAATTAATTATTAAGATAATAAAGTTAAAAAAAGAAATAGATTAAATGTGCAGGTTCAGAAACATTTAGAAAACTTAACTACAGAGTATGAATACTTTGTTTCCAGCTACCTTACTTATCCATTCACAAAGATAAATCTGAAGTAAGCTGATTTGGTTCCATGGAAGATAATACAAAGGATGGCTTATAACTCTTAGTAAAAGTTCTTCAGAAAATCCATGCATTTATATATATGCCCCTTTCCCAACTCTGAGAAGGCCATTCTATTTGTACATAAGAATGTGTCATTAACATAACGTCATCTTCTCTGGCGCTCAGAGATTAAGACACTTTTGCCTAGGATTTCTGGCAGATTGTGTAGGAATCATAGCAACAGGCCCTAGAAGCACATGCAGCTGATGGGTGCGGGGTGAGTAGGAGAGAAAGAAGAAAGAAGGATGTTAGGTATAAAAATATTTATCCAGGGTAACGGAGTATCAACAGAATTTTCTTTTCAATTAGTTGTACATATCTGTGAAGAATGGAATCCTTGGCCATTGGTTTATCCTTTGGAAAAATGCCCACCATTTCCTAAGGAGTTTCTATGACAACTCTTTAGACTGTGGCTCAGAGGAAATAGTGATGCCTATTATTTCTCACAGTCTACAATCAGATATAGCTGGGTATTTTGTGTCTGTGTAGTGGACTGCTATTGAACCCAGAATCAGATATAACTGGGTATTTTGTGTATGTGCAAGCATATGTGCGCACATACATGTGTGCTTTTTTAACTGGAGTCTACCTTTACTAGGATAGGAGTTGCATGTTATATCTCATAACCCTTAAACCTCCTGCCTTGATACAAAGCATTTGGTAGGACTTCAGTGAATCTTTGTTGAATGAATGAAAATTATAAAGGATACTTTTGTTTGACAAGCATGGGTATCGCTAGATAAGTTTTATGTAGTCCATATAAATAACTCACTTCTTGTGGTTCCATATCCTGATGCGAAAATTATGCATTTACTGTGTTTTCGTAGATATTAATGGGAGCTATTAAAAACTAGAAATTGTTTCTAGGTTGGTGGTCTTAGGCCTCTTATTGAATGAAAGAGACTTGAGGTAAATTTTAATTGTGAAAGGAATAAAACTCTACACATTGCTTTGTTAAAGTTTAGCAGTTTGTGTGCATTATTTTCTATTTGTTTCATGAAGAAGAACAAGACATTTTCTTTAATTTCAGCATTTCATGTAAAAAAAGCAAATGGAGTGGAGAATAAAGGGATAGGAGTAACCAATCTGACATTGGGATATATCCCTTTCTTTACATCAAATGTTTTGTTTAAGAAGTGTAGCTTAAAAATGAAACTATGAGTATGATGAGCCAATTAAAAAAAAGAATGTGTTATATTTATGTTTTGGTCCATCAGGTTTAGTTATTATGAACCAGACGATATTATGTTTCTGTTGGAAAAATGTTTTTAGAAGTTATTTAAAGTTATTTATAGAATGAAGCAAATCAGATCGTTACTTATATTTTGGGGGAGGGGAGCACTGTAAAAAAATATGCGGAAAAGACTAATGTTTATGTACCATGATTTCATTAACATATTTCTACTTTCTTTGTCATCCAGGGTAAACTCTAAGGATATGTCATGAATTCCTGAGCCACAATAAATCTGGGAACGTCAGACTCTGTGTGTGGGTAAAATGGATAATTTTCTGACCTTTAGTAAGCTTTCACTAGAGCAAAGGAAGTCCCTCCACATAATGTTTCCCTACTACAAAATACTGGCAGGAAGCCAAAGTATGCCCTTTGGCAAACTTCCAGTCTGGATGGCTTTCCTGGAGCTAGAAGACATTCATGAATCTGCCCAGCCCTGTGATTTTTTTTTTTTTTTTTTTTTCTTTTCAGAAAGCCTCTGGAAAGACCTTTCCAACGTGCAACCTGCTGAGGAAGATGTGAGAACACATTAATCACAGATTTCTTCAAAAGGAACTTGGGGCTGAACTGCTCAAACTCAACAGGTCCACCCTCCTGCTCATCAGGAGCCACAAGACTATCACAAAATGCTGGCAGATAACCTAGACGTGGATCCAGCTGAAAACTAAGCTTAGGATAAGAATAAATTAGAATTTTCTGACCCTTGGAGATGAGCTGCAGCCATGGCTGGCTTTACTTCTGAAGGATGAAACTGATAGCAATTAAAATGTGTTAGTAAATATATTGTTTATTCCTGTTTTCCAAAGTTTTATCCCAAATCTCAATTTTTTTCCCCTCACTGTTTTAAATTAAATCCATTTTCATTTTAAATCATCATAGGAGAGAACTGTCTTACAGAAGTAATACACAGTTCATGTAGTACTTATCAACCTTAGAAGTTAAACACATATCTCTTTTGCTTTTATTTCGTCACTTCTTATGCTGTCAGTTAGTTTGACATCGTTGGAGAGAAGTTGAAATTTAGTTATGAGCTGCCCAACAAACTTTTCTGAAAGTTTTCTCTTTCTCAGATGGGTATTCAGAGCATGACCCCGTCCCTCCCAATAGCAAAAGAAAAAAAATAAGGACCTCTCAGAAATGTTTAGGTCATATTTAAGCCTTTTGGTGGATTTAGGACATTTCAGAATCACTTTGGTGTTATAAACCAATACAATTCCTGAGATGATTTTCACAAATGCTTATGAATGAAGAAAATGAAAATGAAAGCGCCAAAAAAAAAACCAGCCAGGCCCACAAATGAATTATTGGCCTACAGTAGACCCACTTCCGGAGAAAATAAAATTAAGAATTGCACTTAAAGAACTTAAAGAACATTAGAGTGTTTTTTGCTTAAGACTCAGTTGTCTGGGTAGTTAAGACTCACTCAGACATTTCCAGAAGCTGACTCTAGACCAATAGCCTCCTAGTGTTATATCTTGCCAATCTACAAATTCACTCCATCATCCGGCTATTCACATGACTTTTTCTTCCTCTGTCAATGATGTTCCCTCAGCCGTGAACATCTCACTAACTTTATCCAAGCCCAATTCATCCTTCAGAGCCCAGAAAAAGTACAGCACCTCCTCAAAGTGTTCTAACCCATCCCTGATTTAATAGAGGCTCAAGCTTCCCAACTCTTGGGGCACCTTGGATGATTCCATTGGTAGTGACACATCCTGACTTGCATCAGAATTATTTGTTTGTGTGACTTACAACTAGAAGACAAGTTTCTTGACACTGAAGATCATTTCTCATTTGTATTTGTATCCCTGCAGTATTTAGTATAAATTGCTTAACCAACATTTGTTGAGAAATTAAAACATGAAATCATTTTAAGTATTGGCAATGAAATGATCAGATTCTTTCTTGAAACATTAACAGTCCTGTAGAGAATATGAATTATAGTCTTGTTTCATTCCCTTTAATCACTGACCATTTATTTATCCATGCTTTCAATAAGCATTTGATTGACCATTAAGGACAGCACTTAGTGAGGGGGCTAAAAGGGCTTGACAATAAGTGGGAAAAGACTGCAATTAAAATCAAGATGATAAAACAAAACGTTAAACAATATAAATATTGCTGATATCACGTTAGCAAAGAGGTGAAGCAGGTGTCCTGGATACTACACTCTGATATAAAGGCCTTACTCTCTCACTCCAATTCAGAACACGTCTTAAGGGTCATCCCATCTTCAGAACTTCCTGCTGGCTTCCAAGTCCTCCTTGAGGACCGCATGGAAGCTCAGCTTCTCCTTCTACACAATCCTACTTCCTGTCCTTCTCATGCCTTCCTTTCAACAGGTGCCGCCCTCAGAAGCACTACTTAGTAACTACTTGCATGCCTATTTCTGTCTCAGAGTCTACTTCCTCAGACCACCCACCTTGTCTCCCTGCTCCACTCCAGGTCTACACCTCTGATTTTACCGTCACTCCCAATAACAACAGTCCTTTGACCAAGTCTAGCCCCCTGAGCTCCCACCAGCTAGGCAAGATGTCATCTACCCCGAATTACAAATGATGAGGGCCAGCCAGGTGTTCTAAGTCAGGAAGGGAAAGAATGAGTAACTGAGTGGGAATCAGGGATTCAGCCCGAGAGCAGGCAGAGAAGGTACCAAGCGACAGCAATTATACAGGGGCTGTGTTGGGATCAAGTAGGTAAACAGGTTAGAAGAAGTAGGCAGCGAGCCAGGCTGTTACAGACAACTGGTGCAGGAAAATATGGCCCCAAGGTTGGTAAGCAATGTGATTTGATAGTGTGAGGGACCTAAGTGATAGGAAAATGATTTCTACAGTGACTGGTGATTGTATCTCTTTGTCTGGAACCGACTTTGTGATATTACTCAGAGTTAAGTCATGACAGAAGAAATGATGGGCAGGAGGGATAAGAGGTAAAACTAGAAACCAGCAATGCGGTTCACCTTCAAAACGTATAACCTCTTGAGGTAAACAGTACCTATCGTATGACCTTTAGGTATTAGGCTGAATCATTTGAAATTGCCAATATTCGACAATATTCAACCTCCAAAAATGACAGTAGTTCAGTTAATTTATCTATTGACCCCCCCACTTGAATGTAAATATTATTTTCCTCAATACTATATCACAGTACCCAGGACAATGTCTAGCACAGAGCAGGTTCTCAATACAAGTTTTGGATGAATTAATTAAGAAGTGAATTACTTAAGCCCCAAATATTTCTTGGCTATAATTTACTATCTTCCTTAGGACTCCTTCAATTATAAATACCAGAATCCCAATTTATATTATTTAAGCAAAGAAGGGAATTTATTGTCTCACACAATTGGAAATTTGAAGGATATCAGGAACTAGTTTCAGGAACAGCTAGACCCAGGGGCTTGAATAATGTCATAAAGATTTGGTCTCTTGCCTTTGTTCAACTCTGATTTTTCTCTGCGTTGGCTTTATCCTCAGGCAGGATCCCTCAATTTGATGATTCCTAGTGGTTCTGGGCTTATAGTCATTAGCTTAGCTATGAAAATAAAAATGCCTCTTTCTCAATTGTTCACATCAAAACTCCTAACCTTGAATTTCACAGAATCAACTTGGGCAATATCTGAAGAACTAAGGGAAAGAGGTCAGGTCTGCCTTGGTCCTATGGACTGAGAATGGGAGACACGGTGGTTCCATGAAGAAGAATCATGGTGCTGTTACCAAAATAATAATTATGATTATAGCTGACGCTTATTGAGCACTTATCTCCCTTCTACATTCCTCTAAGGGAAGCACTATTATTATCTCTACCTCATACATGAGTCAATTGAAGTAAAGAGAGGTTAAGTAACTTGCTCAAAATCACACAGCTGGGAAGATAGAGCCAGGATTGAACAGTTCAGTTTACAGCCCATTCCCTTTACCACTACACTCTGTTACCTGAAGAGGAGTTTAGGGTTAAGGGAAAACATGGTTGTCTTCTCTACTTCTCTTATTAAGTTACAGAACCAATGGTTTGGTAGCATGAAATTCACGATGGCAAATGGAGCGTTGCTGTTTCACTTGTCAGAGTTGCCATGGTGACAGTTTTCTCTAAGACAGTCCCAGAAGTTGTCCTCTGGCTGCCAAGAAAGTGATCCCGGGCAACCACTTGCCAGAGCTCTCTTTTTTGATTTCCTCTTGCATCCTTTTCCCCAGCTTGATGACTTCCATCAAGTCAGTTTTTTTCTGTTCAAAAATGATACCGAGTGTCTTCAATGTACTCAAACAAGAATGCTCTGTGGTTGTTTAAAAAATACTATTAAATTAAGTATCTTAGTTACATTATGTTTAGACCCTTTCTAGCTTTGACATTCCAGTAGCTTCAGGATATATATGTTATCCACACTCTAGTTGACAAATTTTGGGCACTGAAATTGACTCCCTAGTAAATACCATAGCTCCCTCTGTCCCTCCATTCCCCACCTATCTCCTTGAGAGTAATTATCAAAGCTTATTTCTAATGGGTAAAAAAAGTGGAGGCTCAGATGTTCTATTTTCCCTTAAAAACGATGCCTGGTGCTTGGTTGAAAGGAACTCTGGGGAACTGGAGAAAACCGAGGCCTGAAAGTGTGTCCACTTACCTGGTGTTGATGGGGCTTGTCTTTGAGGTAGAATGTCCGATCAGCTTTATTTCCCATAGAGTGGGAGTGGGGTCAGGTGAAGGATTTAGGTCAAGGTTCTTCCCAATAAGGCTTCTGCTTGGCTGACTCATGCATTCATAGCTGTTGGACTGGTGGTTGTAACCTCTGCTCGTCTTTGCAGATCAGGATCCTCTGCAACTTCTTAGTTTCTGCTTTTTCATGACATTAGCTCTGTCTTGCCCTGATGCTGCCTCTGGCACTCACCTTGTTTAAGTGATTCCATCTCAGTTAGTTCAGTTGTAAGACTTACTGATTCATCCAAAACTATCGATGAGTTCAATGTTAGATCAATGGATTTCCCTCATCCTATAAACTGTGGCCAGAGGGCTCCTAGCTCATGGACCTAGGACCAGTCCTTCACTAGGGGTCATAGGTGGAGAGCAGTTTCAAGGAAGAGCATATGTATGCAGGAGTGCGGGTGAGATAAAGGAGCATGGAAATTATGGGTATGTCTTCTACATTATCCAAAATTGTTCTTTGTTATAAAACAAAGTGATTTCTTAACTGATATATCCACAGGGAAAATACAATGAGAATTAGTTTTCTTGATAATGATCTATAGATCACACTTAATTCTGAGGTGACTTCTGAATACTCATCGACTAACTACGGTCATGGAGGGGTTTTGACAATTACAGGTTGTTCATTTTCTGCTGCTTGGAAAATGGCAATCTAGCTATGCCATACGAATAGCTATCCACTAACCAGGACATTGAACACAATACCATTCCCAATACCAGCTCAGACTACACAAGAGATTTTCCTGCATTTGGTCATTACACATAATTTCATGAAATGGAAAAATACAACACAAAAATAATGATTTAAGTTGGCAAATCAAAAGCCCTGTTATTATTGAGGAGGGAAACCTGATTGTCAACAATTAAAAAGTCAGGTAAAACCGAGTGCTAATGAGCACGTGAGAATTCTCCTGTATTGCAGATGGGCATATGGGCCAGTACAGACATTCTGAAGGACAAGCAGTATGTGAATATGTGGTGAAAATAGGTATGCATCTTCCCCATGGCTCAGTTGTCTAACTCAGATATATTCCCCAACAGAAATTCTCCCATTGTCTAAGAAAAATCCATATGAGTATGTTCAGTGCAACATCACTTATGGTAGCTGGAACTGGTGGCAACCTAGATGTCCATGATTGGAAGTAATGGATAAATAAAATGTTATGATGCATCCCACATAGTATGCAGCAGTTTGAAGTAATAAACTAGGTCAGTATCCAGAAGCATTGATAGATCTTAATAAGAGAGTATTAAGTGAAAATGTAACAAACAGAAGGAGAGCTTAGTGTGGTATTACTTTGTAAATTAAAAACAGGTACTGCACAAAGCAACACTAAATTCTTCAAGGACACATGGATATCCAAGGACAGATAGTAAACACATTGGAGGGGTTACCTGTGGGGGGGAGAGCAAGGGAGTGAGGATGAGGGATGAAGGGGGAAAATAATCAAACTTTTAAAAAAGAGAGGGAGGGTTGCATGGCCAGATGCTGCTAGTGAGCCACAAACTGAGGAATATGATAATTCTCAATATTGTACACCTGAGGTCCAAAGAAGAGAATTAGAAAAGTGGAGGGGGAAGCACTAGGTTAGTAAGGAAACCCACTTATACATGAGGGGGAAGCTAGAGGCCAGTGCTCTCCGGCTCGAAGTTCTCTCTTCCCCTGCCTGTAGCACTAACTCAGGGGCAGAGGTTTTCCAGTCCTCGTTGCCCCATCTTCTAGCTGTCTGACACAGAGCGGAGGAGAAGTGGAGACCACCGACGAGGGTGAGTGACACCTGGAACACTGATGATGAGAGCTGGGAGAAATGCAAGTAAGTCCTGAGCTGCAAAGATGAAAACCAGCGGGAAGTGGTTCCAAATCTGCCCCTTGTGTGACTCTTCCAGACCTTGGTTTGCTCATTGGAAAAGTGAAAGGGTCTCATCTCAGCTCTGTGTCCCAGTCCTGGTGGTCCATGATTCTCCCTCTCACAAGCTCATCGCTGATGAGAATGTCGTGTGGAGAGCTGGTGCCCAGAAAGCGCACGCCCTCTCTTCATGCGCAGCCTGAGGAAACAGCCCACTGCCCTCCATGACCCCACGGCCAAGTGCACTCAGGGTCTCCTCCCAGCCGCCTTCCTGTTAGATAGAGGAGTCAGGTAAACACGTTTGCTCTGATCCTTTAAAAAATTTTTCCTTGGAATTCTTCTAAGGAAATGTGATATGCAGAGATAACAGATAAAATTGGCACATTTAAAGGTGCCATTTTGAGGGCTGTTTTGTCATTCCTTTGGGTGATTAATTGTGCAGGACCATCTGAAGAATAGGAAATAAGGTAGAATTACACTTTGTATAGAAACCAGGTGAAAGTAAGCTCGTCTACAAAAAACAGGAACATTCTAAAATAAAGTACTCTTTTCATCAAAGATTTTTTCATTAGGAAAATACAGGAACTTCCCCTCTCCCTTATTTCTTCTGAATATTTCTATTTTCTCCCCAGGACTTTAACATCTCTTGACTAAACAGACATAGGTATTTATTATATAAGCCAAAGCCAGCAGGCTAATTAAAATCATGCCTCGCCTTCTTTTCCAATGGCCTCAGCTCTAAGCTACTCCCCCAGAGGCCAGTGTCCACCTGCACCATTCACAGTGATGGGTTTCATGAGAGGAGACTGTGGAAGGTTGGTTATATGCAATATGCAGCATGGCTATGTTGCCCCAACAGGGAAAAAAATGTCTTTCTAACCCCAATGCTGAATTGTACATTTGCATTCTGCCTCATGAAGAAAGACCCCCATTTTTTTTTCTGAAGGTTTGAGAGCATTTCCTGCAGAATGACAGAGGTATCCTCCCCCATGGAATCAGCATTCTATGGCATGTTGTGTAGGGTCGGTGGTCAGATGGGCTGCTCTTCCCTCAAGGAAGATCCACCTCTCTATTGGTGATTACTGCGAAGGACCAGATGTTTTCCTTTAACCTCCTATTGGTTCTAATCTCCCTCAATCTTTGATCCCAGCCCCACTTGAAAGTAACCCCTCATTTAGCTCCTCTTGGGTGGTCCTCACTGGAGATTTAGTTAATTCTAACTTCTTGTACAGTCTTCCCCCATGTGCGTCCATGGTAAAATTCTACCTTTCTAATTGCTAAGAGGAAAATTGTTAATCCTTTTGATTCAGGGAGCAGTGTAATAGCCTTAAAATTGGCAACTTAATTGAAAAACTCAGAAATTGCTGACTCCTTGTGGTCGTTCTTTAATAGCATTTCCTTCCCCATTCTTTTCTTCATTTTTTTCAAAATGAAAGAAAATAAAATTTGTTACTTAAAACAGGCTTACAAAAGACTGTCTTCTTGTTATCTCTCTGTTCCAAGGTTCTGTTTGGATTTCATGCGTGGTCTCAGGTATTTTATTGGTTATTACAGATCAGCTTAATGGGTTATTATAGAAAATGCTCACCAGAACACAGGAGGGACATGTGACACTGACTAATGGGAAATAGAAATTCTTCCTCGCCTCCTTTCCCATTATGTAAGAATAAACAACTTAAATTGCTACTCTTAGATTCCAAGGGTTGTCTAGGCTACATATGTCAAATATCAGTGTGAGTTTTGGAGGTTAGGTTATTCTGCATTGCAACTGGTATATATTAGTATTTTCTTGACTTCATTATCAAAAGCTAACCAAGCAAGTTAGTTTTTTGAAAGAGATTTCCAATTTTGCTTTGGGTTTATAAAAGCAAATTCCTTTAAAAAAAATTCTGGGAATAGAAAGGTTTCTGGGTTCTTGACGTATTCCATTGATCTTACTTATGAATAGCGAAAAGGTCAAGGATTTTGCTTATTTGTTTTCCATAGGCACTCTAAATTTTAAAAGATTTGGAGACTTTTAAGGGACTTTTAAGAGACACTTAATTTCTTACAGATGCATTAGCATATTGAATTTATGTGAAAGAGTGAAGGCCAGGCAAAGGATATTGGGTTCATTATTTATTAGTGGAGCTAGTCAAAACTTCCCTGTTTTAACCAAGTAGTGGTTTGGCCCCTATTCAAGAAGCCATCTCTTAATATTGCTGTCCCCAGCAATTAATGTACCCTGGGAGGGTGGGTGTGCCTTTACTGTACTCAACTACATTGGATTCTAAACTATGCAGGTCTATCTTGCCTCTGTCTGGACTGGACATGATGCTTCTGGGTAATTATCTCAAAGTATGTGCTACCCTTCCTTTCTACTCCAAATGAAACTCATCAGCAAGGCCTACAAACTGTGCAGAGTCTGAGCCTCTCTCCTCATCACATCTCATTTTCCATCATCTCCCCCATGCTTTCTCCATTCCTGGCACACTGGCCTTTTCTCAGTGCCTCTTACCATGTTCCTTCATCCCGCATGGAGAACTATTTCCTCATGGTCACATGGCTTACTCCTGTCCTGCTCAGTCTGTCTCCCTCATGGAAGACTTCCCTTCCTGACTGTGCCACATGCAGTTATAATAAGCTCTTATATTACCATGTTCTTCACATCACAGCATCAATTTTACATTTATGTCTTGTTTGATTGTCTTTCTACTCCACTATTTTGAGAGCTCCATGAGGGCAGAGATGGGGTTGAGTGTTGTTCACTTTTATTTCTCCGGTGCTTAGGAACTTGCCTGATGGTTAGTATTCAATAAATATCTATAGAATGAATGAGAGAATGAATGAATGAATGAATGAATAACATTAAGGTTCACTTGACCTGCACCTGACTATTTCATGTAGTCAATGTTTGTATTCTGAAGCTCATACTTTAGGGAGTATCTGCATTTCCTCTCTTGCATTGCTAAAATTCTAGAGGGTGGAGACCGGCTCTCAGTCTTCTGAGACAAGTTTCTCTTGTCTAGTACTCAGTTCAGTCTCAGACAGTGGTGGGGGCCAGGACCACGCCTATGGGGTGGTAGAGCAGAGAACCCAATAATATGTGCCCCTCTGCTTCCTATACAGAGAAAAGTATTTAAACCAAACAAGTGGAAAAGAAGCAGAGACAGAACAAAAAGGCAAAGGTAGTCTGAGTGGTATGTGGGTATGTGCACCTTGGTTAATGACTCAGAATCTCAAGGCTGAGTTAGCACATAAAAAGTCTTGGGTTTCTCTGAGCACTGGCCTGCAGTGGACACCTTCCTGCCTTATCCCCATAGGAAAGAGCGTATGCCCTACCTCCACTGGAATCTTACCATAACTGTCAAAGTCATATGGCATTAGCTATGCAAACTCCTAACCTAAACTGTTTTGTTCTGCAATGATAGAACTCAAGATGGAAAATTAAAATCGACCATGCCATGTTTCATTTATCCTTCTCTTTATCCCCAAATTTAGCCTCATGGAGCCTCTGCCCCTTTATAGCTTTTTTGAGTTACACTGCAGTTCTGAGGCCCTCAGTATGGCCCCCGGGGCCCCTGACCACACTGGCTGGGCCCAAAGGACTAGTGTTGATAAGCGACTTGCACTTAAATAATCGCCCATAGCAATGGAGTTTCCTATATGATGATCTCTGGAAGAATCCAAAGTTTCTCTTTCAAATTAGCCTTTACTTTAGTAATAGAACCTAGAATCCAGCATTAACACTAGTTTTATACAGTTTTCCCACTTATTTTTGCTATTATTTTGCATGTTTTAATTTTTTCTTTAATACCATATTCTTAAGTGATTTAAAGCGCAGTTGTCTGTGTAGAATTTATGCTGCTGCATTGAATAAGACAAAATTCACCCTTTTAAATAAGAAAAGTTCATCTTTTTTCTGGTGACTATCAAGGGGAATATAATTTTATCAAGCTATTTCTTCTCTACTCTATCCATTGCTTGTTAAGTTTAGAAACAAAAATTGGAAAATCTCACACTTTCCAAGTGAGTCCCTGTAGTAAATAGAAACTTAGCTCTATTTTACCACACCGCGTAAGATAGCGCTTTTAGAAAGCATTTCAAGATAGGTAATAATGTGTCTCAAAGACTAGAAATATTGATTTATAAAGTTAGGTGTGAATAAAATCTAAAGATAAATAGTGTATCATTAAAAAGTGAAATAATATTATTTTGATTCATACTTCACAATTTTTGAAGGAATGTTAAACTCTTATATAAATATATGGCCTCCCCAGCTGTTCAAATAGTATGATTAATTAAATGGATTCTGTCTGAAAACCAACACTGGCTCTTGTTCTCAAGTTGCAAATATGTCTAATGTAAAGGGAAATGGAAAAGTATTTCTCTGCTATCTACTGCATTTGAGGTAAAGAATTAATATTGTTGAAATTCCAAAGTATTCCTTAGCATGTATGTAAGTGTGTGTTTGTGGTGTGAACACGTGGGTGTGTATGGTGTGTTTTTTTAATGGCAGGAAACTTCACCTATAAGGAACTCAGCTATTTGACAATCTCATCAATCCAGCATAAAGCCAAGAATCTGTTAAAAGCCAACAAAAGAGACTTCTTAGAAGGCCAGACAGAGGTGATCAAAGCCCACTCACTACATCTCACGCATTTAAATATAGAAAGAAAAAAGTCATAGACCTTGAATTAGAATATTACCATGTTTTCTTTTAGTATAAGTTAAATAACTTGCCTGGAGGGTGCAAAGCCTGAAGGGGCTGCTGAGGCAGATTGCAATGGTTGATTGGGACTGGAAAGTGGAAGACCTTAATTCAGGATACATTAGATAGTCAATGAGCTACTGAGAAGGAGAGAGACTTTATCAGACACGTTCTTTAAGAAAAACAATCTAAGTGAGTAGAATATATTTCAGAGGCTGGAAACCAGAGGCAGTTATCACACTATTTCATTAGTCCAGAGACTATGGCATTAGCACGGGTGAGCTAGGGTATGGAGAGGAAAGTAAAGTCTTAAGAAATATTATGAAGTAGAATAAAAAGGAATAGTTTTGGTTGAGAGAAAATTTAAAGGTGTCTTGAAAAATTTAAGTCTGTGGTGGTAAAATGGTGCTACTGACAGAATTAAGAAACACAGGAGGAAGAACAGGTTTGGGTGAGGGTGGAAGAAGATGGTGAATTCAAGTCTGTAATTTGAGGTATAAGTAGAATATCTAGGAGAAGATGTCTAACAGGAGCTTCAAATGCAGAGTTGGACTGTCTCTAGGACCAGGTATAAAAGCAAAGACCATAATAGCTAATATTTACTGAGTACTTACTAGGCGTAAGGCACTCTCCTACACATTTTTCATGTATTCAATGTTCACAACTCTCCCATAAGGTAAGTACTATTTTTAATCCATTTAAACATTTATTTTTAATAAATTAAAAATGTAAAAGTAGTAATATAATCATTGTGAAAAATTCAAGCCATAGATAAGCATGAAAAGTCAAAAGAAAGAATAAAAGTTTGTAAGTCAAGTGAATAACAGGGTTTTTTTTTCTCTAAGTAATGTTTATAGCAAATTAGAAGCAATTTTTTTAAAAGACAATTTAACAGAAAATTAATAGCTGCGTAGAAAAGGAAAAAACATCAAAACCACAAGAAGTAGAAAAAGAACGAAAACAAACATGCCACCACCAAGGAAAAAACACACAGAAAACCTATGGTAATTTTGGGCGTTTTAGGAGAGAAATAGTCTTTCTCACTTTACTAAGCTCTGGAGTTCTAACTCTCTTATAGCCCACTAGATAATTGACTTTAAAATGATATCAAGAAAAAAGTTAAATGATAGTTCATGTAATCTTTTAGGAAGGCAGAAAAACGTAGTTCCTATACTATTTAAAATCAAAGATCTTTTGCACAATGAGTTAAACTGTAATGTAATCAATAAAGTCAGCAAGACCACATGAATTATTCCATGGTGGTTCCATGCTACTGAGTATCATATTATGTTTGTAACAAACTAGGTGTCAAATCTTCCTTCCCAGGCAAGCAGAGACTGGACCCAGGTTGAAATTCTACTAGCAGGGATTGGTATTGGAGTGGGTGTGGTTTTTCTGCACTTTGGGGGCTCTAATTAAAGGGGAATTAGAATCAAAGTTGAGGTAAGGGCTGGGGTGGGCCCAGGAAGTATGGGAAGTTCCGAAACATCTGGTCCAAGGGTAATGGATGAAAAAACAAAAACCAGATATAAAGCAATGGATCACATCAGAGAGCTGCAGACAAGGTGGAGTAATGAGGTTTGAGAGCAGGGACCAGAAAGATTCCCAGAAGCAATGGGCTATAGAAGGTACAAGACTTTTCTAGGGTAAGTAGGGTCAAGCATAAGGTTAAAGAAGGAACAATGGGGGGCTCAATTCTTTAAGCAAAGAAATGAAAGTCTTTGCTTAAAGACTCAATGAAAATGAGTTTACAAAGAATGTGGAGAAACATCTGGAAGGCAAGAAAAGCAGGATGATAAATATCTATGTATTTCATATATATTTATCTCATTTATACTGTATTATAAATATAAACATCTGTTATAAATGTATATATATGTATATACATGTGTATTTATGTGTATATATACAAAACAGAAGATGAAGGCTAGCTACTGTTCAGTGTTTACTTCCACTAGTGATCAAACAGAAAGGAGCGAAAAGAGCTTAATTTTTAATGAGAGGAATTTTGTTAGCTTTTGAACTGCTTAACAATATGTATTCTGCCCTTTGCATGTGAAGATACCTCTCCAGAATTATAAGCTGTTGTTTTGTACATTCATTTATTCATTCTTTTTTAAAAAATTAATTCCTCCATTCATTCAGCAATGTTTACTGAGTGCATACTATGTGCCAAGCACCATGCTAAATACTCGCTTTACACTGGCTAATAATGCAAGGACACGAACAAATAAAATAACTATAAATTGACAAACATTTATGAAGGAAAACAAGCGGGGTAATCAAATTAATAAGTAAGATCTAGTTTAGGTTCAACAATTAGAGAAAGTTTCTCTGAGAAACTAACATTTAAGCTGGAACCTGAAGGGCAAATAGGATCAAAATAGTGAAGAATGAGAAGAATTGTTATTTTTTATCTATTGCTGCATAACAGACAACTCCAAAATTTAGTGGCTTAAAACAATAACCAGGTCCCTGTTATGGTACTCCCATAGTGTACAATAAAAAGTCATGGACGAAATACATAGAACAATTATCAGGAGACCCTCAAAGGTGGATAGAAGAAAACATGACTCAAGAAATAACCCAGCAGTGAGTTTCCTATTTTTTTGTTTTTCCTCCTATATATGCAGGTGAATGTAACCAGGGGAAAAAAATAACCTCAAGAAAACAGAACAGGAAGGGGTTACTTCTCAACTCAGTTTATGAGGCCATCGTTACCTTGATACCACATCTTGACAAAATTAGTACAAGAAAAGAAAACTACAGACCAATATCTTTTATGAACAAAGATACAAAAGTTCTTAACAAAATAACAGTATTAGCAAATTGAATCCAGCAATATATAAGAAAAATTAGTTATATACCACTGCAAAGGGGGATTTATCCCAGAAATACAGACAGGTTCAAAATTCAAGAATCAATCAGTGTAACTCACTAAATTAAGGAGAAAACAAGAAAAAAACACATGGTTTTATCAACAGATGAAGAAAAA
This sequence comes from Eubalaena glacialis, assembly GCF_028564815.1. NCBI lineage: Eukaryota > Metazoa > Chordata > Mammalia > Artiodactyla > Balaenidae > Eubalaena > Eubalaena glacialis. The sequence goes on from NC_083717.1 coordinate 148,456,699, forward strand.
GCATTTGGCAAAACTCAACAACCATTCATAATTAAAAACTCTCAGCAAGCCAAAAATAGAAGGGCATAAAAAAAAGCCCTACACTAATATGATACCTCATGGGAGGAGATTGAATGCTTTCTCCCTAAGATCATGTACTAGGCAAGATGACTATTGTCACCACTCCTGTTGCAGCACTCTTTACAATAGACAAGACATGGAAGCAACCTAAATGTCCATCGACAGATGAATGGATAAAGAAGATGTGGTATATATATACAATGGAATATTACTCAGCCATTAAAAAGAATGAAATAATGCCATTTGCAGCAACATGGATGGACCTTGAGGTTATCATACTAAGTGAAGTAAGTCAGACAGAGAAAGATAAATATCATATGATATTGCTTATATGCGGAATCTAAAAAAAAATTATACAAATGAACTTATTTACAAAACAGAAACAGACTCACAGACTTAGAGAAGGAACTTATGGTTACCAGCAGGGAAGGGATAGATTGGAAGTTTGGGATTGACATGTACACACTGCTATTTTTTTTTTTTTTTTTTCTCATTAAATTTTTAATGGGTCTCAAATTCTGTGACAGATTTTTGGTCAAGTTGTTTCCATTAAAAAGTACTGATTTTAAAAACTAATAACTTAAAACTGCCACACATAAAACAAATGGTCCACAACACATTCTCCTTTCCTTCTGAAGGTTTTACGATGCATTGTTATCATTAACCAGTCTTTTGCTATTAAACTTAAATGGCCAATTGAGACAAACAGTTCTGAGACCGTTCTTCCCCCACAGGTTAAGACTGGGGTGGCAGGTACTGGGGATAACGTTCATTTAGCCCTCTGAGCTTTCTGGGCGGACTTGGTGACCTTGCCAGCGCCAGCTGCCTTCTTGTCGACTGCTTTGATGACGCCCACAGCAACCGTCTGTCTCATGTCACGAACAGCAAAGCAGCCCAGAGGAGGATAGTCAGAGAAGCTCTCAACACACATGGGTTTGCCAGGAACCATATCAACGATGGCAGCATCACCAGATTTCAAGAATTTGGGGCCATCTTCCAGCTTTTTCCCAGAACGACGATCAATCTTCTCCTTCAGCTCAGCAAACTTGCAGGCAATGTGAGCTGTGTGACAATCCAGCACAGGTGCATAGCCGGCACTGATTTGGCCTGGATGATTCAAGATAATCACCTGAGCTGTGAAGCCAGCTGCTTCCATTGGTGGGTCATTTTTGCTGTCACCAGCCACATTGCCACGACGAACATCTTTGACAGACACGTTCTTGACATTGAAGCCCACGTTGTCCCCAGGAAGGGCTTCACTCAAAGCTTCATGGTGCATTTCAACAGACTTCACTTCAGTTGTCACGTTGACTGGAGCAAAGGTGACCACCATGCCAGGTTTGAGAACACCAGTCTCCACTCGACCCACAGGGACAGTGCCAATACCACCAATTTTGTAGACCTCCTGGAGGGGCAAACGCAAGGGCTTGTCAGTTGGGCGAGTTGGTGGCAGGATGCAATCCAGAGCTTCAAGCAGTGTGGTCCCACTGGCATTGCCATCTTTACGGGTGACTTTCCATCCCTTGAACCACGGCATGTTAGCACTTGGCTCCAGCATGTTGTCACCATTCCAGCCAGAAATTGGCACAAATGCTACTGTGTCGGGGTTGTAGCCAATTTTCTTAATGTAGGTGCTGACTTCCTTTACAATTTCCTCGTATCTCTTCTGGCTGTAGGGTGGCTCGGTGGAATCCATTTTGTTAACTCCAACAATTAGCTGTTTCACACCCAGAGTGTAGGCCAGAAGGGCATGCTCACGGGTCTGCCCATTCTTGGAAATACCTGCTTCAAATTCACCAACACCAGCAGCAACAATCAGGACAGCACAGTCAGCCTGGGATGTGCCTGTAATCATGTTTTTGATGAAGTCTCTGTGTCCTGGGGCATCAATGATGGTCACATAGTACTTGCTGGTCTCGAATTTCCATAGGGAGATATCAATGGTGATACCACGCTCGCATTCAGCTTTCAGTTTGTCCAAGACCCAGGCATACTTGAAGGAGCCCTTCCTCATCTCGGCAGCCTCCTTCTTGAACTTTTCAATGGTTCTCTTGTCAATCCCACCACATTTGTAGATCAGATGGCCAGTAGTGGTGGACTTCCCCGAATCTACGTGTCCGATGACAACGATGTTGATGTGAGTCTTCTCCTTTCCCATTTTTGCTTAGGTTTAGCGGTGGTTTTCACGACACCTGTGTCCTGGTGACAAACCCGTTGCGAAAAAAAGCACACTGCTATATTTAAAATAGATAACCAACAAGGACCTACTGTAAAAATAAAAAATAAAAAATTAAATTAAAAAATATCATATTAGAACTCCTAGCAAATTCAATAAGGCAAGAAAAATAAATAAATGGTATTCAGATAAGAAAGGAAGAAGAAAACTATACTTATTCATAGATGACATTATTGTACATAGAAAATCCTAAGGAATATAGAAAAAAGCTCCTAGAACTAATAAATGAGTTTAGTAAGGTAACAGGTTTCAAGGCCAACATTCAAAAATAAATTGCCTTTCTATAGTCCAACAAAGAACAATTGGAAACAGAAATGTTTTTTAAAAAGTAACATTTACAATAACTTAAAAGATTGAAACGTTTAGTTATAAATCTAATAAAATATATTCAGGACCTCAACCCATACCTCACACCTTACACAAAAATTCACTCAAAAAAGATCTAAATATACAATGCAGGACTATAAAACTCTTGAAAAAAATTATAGGAGACAAATCTCCTTGACCTTGGGCTAGGCAAAGAATTCTTAGATATTACATCAAAAGCAAAATCTAAGAACAAAAAAATAAATTGTATTTCAACAAAATTTAAAATTTTGTTCTTCAAAGGATGTCAATGAGAAAATGAAAAGTAACAAATTGAGAGAAAATATTTGCAAATCACATATTTGACAAAGGCTTTGTATCCAAAAAATATAAAGAACTTCCAAAACTCAACAATAAGAAAACAAAGAACTCAATAAAAGCATAGGCAAATGATTTGAGCTAACATTTTGCCAAAAAGAATATGCAGAGTGCAAATAAGTATGTGAAAAGATGTGCAACATTAATAGTCATTAGGGAAATGCAAACTAAAACCACAATGAGTTACCATTAGAATGGCTAAAATAAAAATACTGAAAATAGCAAATGTTGACAAGGATGTTGTACAACAAGAATTCTCATGTATTGCTGGTGGGAATGCAATATGGTACAACCACTCTGTCAGTTTCTTACAAGTTAAACATATACTTAGCATATGACCCAGCAATCACACTTTAGTAATTTATCCCAAATAAATAAAAAGTTATTTTCAACCAGAAACCTCTACATAAATGCTTAAAATATTATTGTTAAAAATCAGAAACTGGAAACATCCACAAAATACTTCAGTGGTTAGTAAATCCATACAGTGGAATACTACTCAGCAACAATAAGTAACAAACTATTAATACATCAACAACATGAATGATTCTCAAATGTATTATACTACTTGAAAGAAACCAGTCTCAAAATGTTGAATACTGTATGATTCCATTTATGTGACACTGACAAAAGCAAAACTATAGGTTCAGAGAAGAGATCAGTAATTGCTAGAGTTTGGTGGGCATGGAGTTATGACTACTGAGGGGTAGTACAAGAAAATATTTTTGGATATTACACTTTTCTGAATTAATTTGTGGTGGTGGCTTCAAGAAGCTATGCGTATGTTGAAACCCATAGAACTGTAAACCAAAAAAAAAATTTACCGTATGTAAAATTTTAAAAATAAGGTAAATTTAAAATGGCAATAACCATTTTATTGCTTACAAATTTGTGAGTCAGGAATTTGGCAGGGTCCAACTAGGATGGCTCTTCTGTTCCATATGGTGTCAACTCAAATGGAATTTGAAAATCCAAGACAGCCTCATTTATATTTCTGAGTCTTGTTGCTGGTTATCAGCTAAAACACCTTGGTTCTTCTTCATGTGGCGTCTCTTTCTGTATGGTCTATTATTGTTCAGGGTCTCTCTCTGCATGTGCCCTCTCACTTCAGCAGGATGGCTCGAACATTTTTACTTAACAGTTGGGTTCTGGGAACAAAAGTGGAAGTTACAAGGCCACTTAAGACCTGGTTTCAGAAGTTCCAGAATGTTACTTCTATTGCATTATATTAGTTAGAAATCTAGTCTATGAAGAGGAGGGAAAATGGCCTCTATCTCTTGATGGGAGGAGTGGCAAAGTTTCATTACAAAGGGGTGTGGATGCAAAGAGACGTCATTCACTGTGTGTGGGAGTGGAGTAAGGACGAGCACAGTGAATATTCCATGGCATGCCCAAAGGCTCTGAAAAAGCTGAAATAAGAGGAAACTAAAAGAAGGTCATTGTGGCTGATGATGAATGAAAAGAAGTTTCAAGAGGGATAAGGTAGGAGGAAAAGGTAGAACAAGATCATGTGGGATCTGACAGCTATTGTTGTGAGTTTGGTTTTATTCTAAGTGCAGTAAGAAGCCATTGAAGGATTTCAAGCAGAGAAAATCTGATACGGTCTTGCTATGTAGAGCATGACTGTTTGCTAAAGGTGAATAAAATTCAACTAGAAGTTGAGTAAAGAAGAAAATCAATCAACATTTCTTTTCCCCTACAATCATCATCAGCACCTTCAGGGTGAAAAATATATTGATGTCAATAGAAATTTTCTTATTTTTGTGCCTCTTGTCTCACATCACATTTTTCCAGGTTTCTCTTGTAACACAATAGGGTTTGAGGTAAACTATGTTTCAAATCGACTTTGCATCTTTTTCAATGACCTGGAGATTCTCTTGGTTATCCTATTGTTTATTCATGCCTGCTTCTACTGTAGCTACTGTGGCCCTGGTGCTAGCTTTAGGTTTGCAAATTTTCTTTCCATACCTGTGAATAAAGTCATGAAGATGGAATTCACCTACCCAAGGTATTTAATTATATTAACTATGTTCTTGGACCAGTGTAAGAAAGTGGCCAAGTATAATGAATAAGACAGACACGACCTTGGCCCTTACTGATCTTACAGTCTAATGAGGAAGACAAAGAACAAGTAATTATAAGTATGATGAGTGTTACCAAAACAAAGTACTAAGGTGTGTTTGAAAGAAGGAGCTGACCTAGAACTGATCATGGCCTGATGACAACAAGAAGACCAGTCATATTGGAACAGAGGCCCATTGTATAATAAAGAATTTGGCTAGACTTTGGTCTCTAGGAGGTAACCTCTTACTCCTTGGAATTTCCTGAGTGATCAGTGTATTTGTTGTTCCTGGTAGAAACCAGAACTATGCCTGAATTTATGCTCATGAGGGGACTCAGGATGGGGTTAGCTACTCTGGAAGAACCAACCATGTGATTATAGCATTAGGGCTTGACCCATGTGGTATCAGCCTGACCTGTGGGGAGGGGAAGGATGCTGGAGATTCAGTTCAATCCTGTGGTCAATGATTCAATCAATTGTACCTATGCAATGAGACCATGATAAAAACTATGGACACCTGTGACTCAGGTGAGCTTCCTGGTTAGTGATACACATTGGTGTGCTGGGAGGGTGATGGGTCCTGAGGGCAATGGGAGCTTTGCATTGGGACCCACTCAGATCTGGCCCTATATGTCTCTTCATTTGCCTGATCCTGATTTATATCTTTTACATATAACTGTAACCATAAATATAGTTCTTTTCTGAGTTTTATGGGTCCTTCTAGGGAATTCTTGAACCTGAGGTGGTAGTGGGAACCCCTGACTTTGTAGTCAGTTGGTTAGAAGTGCAGCTGGCCTGAGAACTCCAGAGCTTGTGGCTTGAGTCTGAAGTGAGAGGAGTCCTGTGCCCTTGACCTGTGAAATTTGACCTAACCTTGGGTAGTGTCAGAATTGCATTGCAAGGCCAATAATGGGAAATCCAGTTGCATTGATAAAATTGGGTCAGATTATGGAAGATTTAGATATCAGGCACTAGACTCGGAAAGGGAACATTGTACAATATAATAAAATAAAAAAACCTTAGATTTAGTTAGTCTTTGCCATGCGTCAGACACTTCTAGGTATTTTTTAGGTACCTTAGGTAACTTTTCCTTACATTTTGTCTCCTTCTATCCTATCGTAGGAAGCATTAGTAATTATTTTATAGATGAGTACTAACAAAAAAAACCCCACAAAAATAACGATGGATTCTTCACTAGTCTGAGATTTGCCATTCATGTGCTGCTGATCTTGCAAAGACCATAACTTTCATGACCTCATCAGCCCTTCCATCCCTAAGATTTTATGATTGTACATGGTTAAGGTGCATTCTAAAAAGTCATGGGTTATTAAAGTAGTCTCTAAGAGCACATTTAAATTTGGCCATCCATTTGTATTTTCAACAAATATTTACTGAACATTTGCCATGTGCCGTACACTAGGTTACGCTTTGAAGATACAGGGATAAGCAAGGTATGGTTCCTTCCCTCTCAGAGCTAATAGTCATTCTCTCAATACCTGTACTATTGGGTAAATGCCCTTTTTATTTCATATGAGTTTCCATTTAAATGAGCAACCCGAAAGAAAGTGGGTAGATCACAAAAAGGCAGCAGATTACATGGGGGTGGAGAAGACTGGTAATGAGTTTTGCCTCACTATTAGGAGAATGGAAAATTGAATGGAGGCAGAATGCTAAGGACAGACTGTGGGCATGTGAGAGTCACGTGATTTCCGGCATTAGGTAGCGATCTTGTGGAGGAAACCCAAACAATAGTATGTGTGTGGATTTTGTACGTAAGTGATAGGGAGGCGGGGCAATACCCCCTCTACATTTTTACTCTCATCTGACTATACAAGGAACACGACCCCAGTTTCACAGCCTAGAAAAAGAAGGAGAGCTTCAGATTTGCAGTAGAGAATTCAAGAGGAGGAAGAAACAAGACTGGCTCGCCAGGGTGACATTAGACACGCATAAAGACTAGATCAGTGTTTCAGAGCTTGGTAGATATCCAGAACCATTTGGGGGTACTCTGTGAACATACAGATTCTACCCTAGACTTTTCAAATCAGAATTTCTAGAAGAGATTTAGGAATAGGGCTTCCAAGATCACTTTGATGCTCTGTTACACTTGAGAACCACTTGTTTACCTGATTGGCAAGCAAGGAGGTGCATAAGGACTCAAAGAGAGCTGTCATCAACAATGGCCCCTTTGCTCTCAGGACATTATTCTTTTCAATGGTTCAGTTTGGTTTGTAAAGCAATTGATGTATGGATCCTGCTTTTCCCTTCTTCCATCTGTGGATCTTCATTCTTAGTTTCTTTTGTTGGCATCTGAAATCTTGGGAGTTAAAGAGACAATGTGTTTTGTATTTATTTGGAGTAGGGGGATCATTTCTGCCTTGTATAGTAGACACAGACTGGGTACTTTTGGTGAAAGTCTCAAGGATGGGGTGGAAAGTAGATTTTAACCATCAAAATCATTTGAACTAACCAAATCAACAATAAATCACAAACTCCAGTTTTCTGTTTAAAGGGGAGGAGACCAAGGCACTGGATGTGCAAATTAACCAGGCCATGACTTGCTGGCTCTGGTTCATTTTGTAAACAAAAGCAGGCCTGAATTCAATCAAACATTACTTGTTAAAGTAAACTAGCAAAAAGCTGGTGAAAATTAAAGTAGAACAGAAGATGTTTTCAATAATTTCATTCTCCAGCTTTTAGCTTAAAAAAAAAAAATCTACCCACCATTCCATTCTATGGGGCATGTCCTTCTTTTCAAGACACTTTCATGAAAATTAAAGAGCATTGTAGTCATGCACATATTGAAAAATGCCACCTGTAGTATTGGGTAAATTGCCTTGAGAATAAAATTCTGAACACTATCATTTGTAGTTTTGACAATATTTCTGTAGGCTTTTAGAGACTTTTTAAATGAGAGAAATGGGACCCAATAGGTTGACTAGGTGAGAGACTAAATTGTTTGATAAATACCGTGTGTCTGGTATGTTATACTTGTTTGAAGTGACACTGAGAGATTAGTTGTTTCTAGACATTTTTTGGTTAGGTCTTTAATCTATACAGAGCTGTTGAGTTTCCCCTCAAAACTGAACAAAGCCTGAGGGGTTTTGCTTTATGGGGCTAGAAACAAGCGGACCGTTGCTTTTGCCTGAGGTGAAGTTTTCCTCTGAGGTGACAGGTCTGAACTTTCTCAAAGGGGGACAGTGGGAATACCCCCCGAATCCCTGAATGAAGGGAAGCGCTAATTATGAAGCCCTAACTTAAAAGTCTCAGTAGGAATTTTCTACTTCGCATGTAGAACTGTCATTTTGGAGGTTGTGTAGGGGCAGAGATCCAGAAGGTCATTTCTAAGAGTTCTGGGACTAGGCGTAGCTGCCAGGCTGTCCACCTAGGCCAAAAGCAATCCTGGGTCATCGCCTGAAACTGCCTCCACCTGTGAGCTTGTGTTATGTTCCAGCAACTGCAAGAGGTGTTGATTCATTTCAGGCCTAGTTTGTCTACAATGAAGTTCAACCCACCACAGAGGGACTCAGGGGAACTCCACTGTGGGCTCCAGGTCTGTGATGTATGTTTTGCCTGTGCTTTTCTCCTCACTGTTGATAGTGAGGTAGACATCAGACGTGCTTAGGTCAAAAGATAACGCACAGTACCTCACCACAGTGCGGAAGAGAGGTGGGCAGGGAGATCTGGCAGGCACAAACCAACTGCTGCTGATGAAACGACCAGCAAAGTGAAACTACACGAGCAACAGCTCTCCTCTGCTCTGGAATCAGATCCAGGAGGCAGACATTTGCGGTGGTCTCCCCAAAGACCACACACCAGCATCTAACCCTGGTGCAGAAGAACGTGGGCTTCTTCCTACTCAGGTACACCAGCTGACTGTCAAATACTCATCTTGGGGTGAGTACAGATGAGCAACCTCCCTGCCCTACCCATCAGAGCTCTTATGACTAGAAGAGGATTCATTTAATGCTTAATGATGATTTGGATATAAAATAATGACCAATTCATCTTCTATAAACGCTTTCATTGTGGGTCTTCTTAGAGACAGTGCACGGGTTGAAATGACCTCTTGTAATTCCGTCTTATCCTATGGTCTCATGATGATTTGTTGCAATGACGTCAAAGGGTGGAAACCATTTTCTCCTGACACTTTAGATATCAGCCATGGGAGGAGCTTTTTCTACTTCAGGGTTGTGGCTTTGCTCTGGGAGTTGACGGTTCTATTTTGAGAAATACTAAATTGTTATCTTTCATCCTGGTACCCATCAATGGCATTGGCCCAGCAACCAGTTACAAAAGTAATTGGGCTTGCAAAAGGTCCTTGGGGGAAAATGTCCTGGCTCATACTCTAATAGTCCAAGGAAACAAGAACAGCTTCCTAGCACCCCGACCTTGATGCCTGCCTTGCTGGGGTGAGCAGGAATGATGTTTGCACGTCTCGTATCTCCGCCTTTACTCCTTTGTGTTTATTCCATTGCTGAAAGACACAGAACATCACTTTTTCTAGCACATATTGTTTGTCTGAAAATACACCTGGAGAGCTGCCCAATTTGGAAATGACTTAAATTACAAAAAAAGCACAGCTGTCTTTAACAGCTCTAGGAGTTCATGCAATGAGCCTACAATTTATTGAGTAGGATTAGATGCTTATTGCCTATGACACTTTAAATACCATTACATTGAAGTTTATACAAGAAAGTCCAAGTTTAAAACTGGAATCTTAGCAATAACAGCTGGGCCATTTGTTTATGTGATAGGCAGGAAAGAATGACTTCTGTAATCTTCGTATTTGGCTTCAAGATTCTGCTTAGAAAAAAAAAAAGATGGGGGGGTGAAGAAGCTAATTTCGGATTGTCAAGCTGAGCTGAACACTGCTGGCTAATTTGTCCCTCATGTTAAGACCTCTGCCAAGGTTCCTCTTGTATCCTCTTGCTCTCTCACACCTGACAAACCAGCACTTGAAATACTGTAGCCCACCTCTCTGACAGCAAGGGGTATGTCGCTAGCTAGCTTGCAGCTCTCTCCCCCAGGCGGCTCACATTCCGCATTTTGTTTCTAGCATGAAAGACTTTGTTTTAAATCATAATAGCAACCAGGCTGTAATCACATTAGAGCGCACATGGAGAACTTGCAAAAAGTCATGTGTTTTGGATTTGACATTCTGATTTATGGTTGTGTGCTCCAGTTACACAGCTGCAATCTCATTTTCCGACAAAGATGTTTTCTATTTTTCTATTACTTTGCTTCACCCTGTCTTTATGTTGGGGAAAATGAAAGCCACCAGGTGAAGTCATAACATAAGTACAAATGTTTTCGTGTTTGGGTTGGAGAGCGTAATAAATGGCGTATACCGGCATTTCAAACACAGCTTGTTATTTTTGAATAAAAGTGTAAAGGGAGTTGCTTACTTAAGGTAATCGCAAATTAAAGAGGTACGTGGAAATTTGTTTGTAAAACCCAGAATTATCCTACAAACTTTCTATCTCCATCATCTGATATCAATTTCCTAGGAGGGAATGGATGGCAATGTTCCATTTTAGATATTTAAGTAAATGAAGCCCCCTACTTAGTATGCTCACTTCACAAAATTCTAGTAAGTTCAGGCTTAGGAACTCATAAAGACAACCTCTGCCAAACTGGACATTGCGCAAATAAGGAAAGTGACTCGCCCAAGGTCACACAGCTATTTAGGGACAAAGCTTAGACTACAACTTAAATTTCTTTCACCCCAGTCCAATCCATTTCCCACCACTCCGTTTAAAAGCAAGTTAAACCGTACTTTTTATGGTAAACCGACCACCATCACAAATAATATTCCAAACAAGTCTTCTGTTAACATATGAAAAAGAGGGATGGGATAGGGAGAGTGGGAGGGAGGCTCAACAGGGAGGGGATATGGGGATACATGTATACACAGAGCTGATTCACTTTGTTATAAAGCAGAAACTAACACACCATTGTAAAGCAATTATACTCCAATAAAGATGTTAAAAAAAAGATTACCTACCACAAAAAAATGAAAGGTTTTACTCTATTTATATACAAAAAATATATATATATGAAAAAGAAAATTCCTCTTACTCTTTTGGTTTTTGCTTCAAGTCTAAACATGTTCTTGTTATTGTTGAGTGTGGTGAAAATTCAGACCCATACCTGGTTCATCAATACACATGGCACAGTGTTCTATCTTGCTCTCATATTTGGAGTACATTATTGTCAACAAGTGTAACAATCATGAACTCAAATATGTGAAGATTTAACACATTTCAGTTCTGCATATTTGAACAATTTCAAATATAGTTATGTTTTTAGCAATTCAACAAAGTCTTGATCAAAGGATAAAAATTATTTGTATAAGAAAAATTTAAAAATACATAGTATGAAGGTACGCATGGGTACAAATGGTCTGATTGACATGGAAATCTCTAAAAAGAGTGGGAAGAACATTAGAGCTCTATTGTTTGGATCATCATTTTGGTGCCCATTTTCCTCTCACATAGATTTGGTCTTTGCTTTTTTGGAGGTTTTGGATTCTGGTCATTAGGTCACCATAGTTTTTCTATAGAGAAGAAAATCCATATACATAGTGATTAAATATAATCTTTATTAGTAGGATTTTCTATTGTAGATAAGGATTCAATTTTTTTCCTTTTATTCAGGGAGTGGAGAGAGAATGAGGGACAAACAGTTTTACTTACTATTTTTAGCTGAATGCACATGAGCAGATTGCTATATCAAAGTTTTAGATTCTCTTAGCTGTATGAGAATAATACTTAGCAGGTGTAGTAGACATAATTTTGGTGCTGATACCCCTCTCCCCCCAACCTCTATTCTTCCCTTTTCCTGCCAATAGCACCAAGATTTCCTTTTGGTAAAGTTCCTCCTACCTCAGTCTCATCCATGAGACAAACATCATCTTACGTGAAGCTCAAAGGGTGAGCTGATCCCTTAGGCCAATCACCTTGTCTCACCTGCTCCTCTGTGACAGTGATGGCGTATGGGTGGACACGTGACAAGGTGGGCCAAGAAGACTGAATCTAAGGGCTTCTGAGGACCTTGCCATTCAATGTGCTGTGGTGAGAATGTGAGGCCTGGAACTTAGCAGCTATTTTTTTTTTTCTTCATACATCTATTTATTTATTTATTGGCTGCGTTGGGTCTTCGTTGCTGCGCGCGGGCTTTCTCTAGTTGCAGCGAGCAGGGGCTACTCTTGGTTGTGGTGCACAGGCTTCTCATTGTGGTGGCTTCTCTTGTTGTGGAGCACGGGCTCCAGGCGTGTGGGCTTCAGTAGTTGTGGCACACGGGCTCAGTAGTTGTGGCTCGCTGGCTCTAGAGCGCAGGCTCAGTAGTTGGGGTGCAGGGGTTTAGTTGCTCCGCGGCATGTGGGATCTTCCCGGACCAGGGCTCGAACCCGTGTCCCCTGCATTGGCAGGCAGATTCTTAACCACTGCGCCATCAGGGAAGTCCCAGCACCTATTTTTTTTTTTAATCTCAAGGGGAGAACCTGGACCTTCTGAGCAGCTAACATTGAGGAAGGCAGAATGGAGGGACAGAGAAGAACAAATTTCGTGTTATGTGGATTGAGCTGCTGGATCAAGTTTCTGCTGAAGGTGACCCTACCTGGATTTCTAGTCACATGAGATTTTAAAAAATATATCCTATTTTAAGGTTTTCTGGCATTGTAACTGGAAGGCTCCCAAACTCCTAACTGATATATCAGGGAAGTAGAAAGAGTGAAGTTTCAATTTGAACCTAGATATCAAGATGGTCTTTTAGGAAGATGTGCCTTTGTGGAATCTCATCTATCTCATAGCGAGGATTGCACTTACGTATGTCATCAGCACAGTGACTGACCAGAGTGGGTGCACCTATGAATTGTAGCTATTGTTATGATGATGATGATGGTGATTATGATTGCTAGAGTATGGGTTACAGAAATTATTTGGCAAATACAGAGAGAAGATGCTGGGAAGTGTATCTTTGGCTGACATGATAAAAAAAAGCAAGATTATTGTTAATTAAAACAATTTTACTTTACCACAATGTTTATGTAAAGACAGACTTCAAAATTTGCCTGAATTTCCCCATTTAGTATTAAAAAGAAGGTCTGCTATTAAGTTATTCTCGACCTCTCATTGTTTCTTTCATGGGTCTTTAGTGAATGGTGAGTTCCCCTTCACCCCACCTGCCATTATATTACGATAAACTTAAGGTTGGCTCAAGATCCACATTGTTCCAAGACGACAATACCCTCAAATATAAGCAGCTTTTCTTAAACCAAATCCAAAGTACTATTTCGATTGTCCTTGCATTTTTCAGGGAACATCAGTGTGTGGTTTCTGAAGGTAGGGACATAGCTGGGAAATGCTGCAAACTCCATTAATCCCCCTATTAGTGCATGAGAAACGATTTCCATTTCCTACAGGTAATCTGCCGATTATAAAATTTGTCAACCAAATCATGTATAAAATTTGTATTGACAAGCTCTTACAAATAATATAACTCTTGTTTGAAACAGTTTTGTCAGAAAATTAGAACTACCTGTGTACACAAAATCTGTGGGTCCTCAAAAGTCACTGAGTTTTTTACTTGTTTTTCTTTTAGTGTGTATTATCCATGACCTACAGGATAGATAAAGCAGGATGTATGTTGTGTTTTTTTTTTAACATCTTTATTGGAGTATAATTGTTTTACAATGGTGTGTTAGTTTCTGTTTTATAACAGTGAATTAGCTATACATATACATATATCTCCATATCTCCTCCCTCTTGCATCTCCCTCCCACCCTCCTTATCCCACCCCTCTAGGTGGTCACAAAGCACCAAGCTGATCTCCCTGTGCTATGCAGCTCCTTCCCACTAGCTATCTATGTTTTTATCTTAGAATACTTTAGGACAGAATCTGTATTCATATACCCTCATTTATCACCAATCTTATCACCATCATCATAGGTCGGTAATGTTTACTAAATTACCCAGAGTGTTATGTGACTTAGCTAACAGTGGATATGAGATGATTAAGCCACCTCAGGTGCAAATTTACTGATATGACACACTGCACAGAGGCACTTACCAAGAAGATAGTGAAACTTAAGATTTAGGACCTTATACTTGCATGTCTTTTCTAAGGACCTGAGATAGACCCTAGCAATTTTTACTTGTAATTTTCCATTTGCTTTCCTAAAAAGGGCTTCCCCAAACTGTGTAAGCCTCAGGTGTCACAGAAATAGGGAATATCGAAACTCCGTGTTTCTTTCCAGAGGTAGGAGGAAAGGGGGAGCAAAATCAATTTTAGCTTGAACCCCCAATCACGGTGACTTTTCTACGAACAGAGTGTTTAAAATACTCCCCTTTTCTGGGGGTGCAGAGAACACAGCTTCAGAAGCAGCACCTTAGCAAGCAGCTCGTGTTAGCGAGAGCAAGTTGCAGGGCTGTGCAGCCGTTCCTGGCAAATATGCAAAGCTGTGGGCTCTGCTGGGTTGTGATGGTGCATTTTATGCATCAGCTTGACTAGGGTAAGGGATAAGCACATAGCTGGGAAAGCATTTCTCCGTGTGCCTGTGAGGGTGTTCCTGGATGAGATTCACATTTGAATCTGCAGACTGGGTAAAGGAGAGCACCCTTACCAGTGCAGGTGGGCATCATCCAATCCACTGAGGGTCTGAATGGAACTAAAAGGTGGAGGACAGGAGAATTTGCTCTCTGCTTGAGCTGAGACATCCGTCCTCTTCTGCCCACAGACATTGGTGCTCCTAGTTCCCGGGCCTTCAGACTCAGACTGGGACTTAACACCATTGGCTCCTCTGGTTCCCAGGCCTTTGGGTTTGGACTGAAACTACACCACCAGCTTTCCTGGGCCTCCAGCTTGCAGATGGCAAGTCACGAGCCTTCTCAGCTTTCATAACAATGTGAGCCAATTCCTCATAATAAATCTCTTTCCATATATCTATATCTAGGCTCTTAGTTTTGTTTCTCTGGAGCACTCTGACTAATACATACAGAGCTGTAGAGAGTAAGGACTTCTGTGATTTGTCATCAGTCCTGGGATAGGAAAATGATAACACAGGGCGAGTGTAGCATGCAGGCGTGAGGACATTGAGAAGAGGACCCATGGAAACAGGAAGAAAGTGAGTGTAACCAGACCAAACAGAGATCTCTGTTTTCAACAGCCTACTTAAGTGTCTGTGTCAGCCTTTTGTGAAAGGAAATTGTCAATTAGCATCAGAACCTCTGCACGTCCTTTGGAAACTGCAGCTTTAAGCTAATTATATAGTGTCTGGATAGTAGGATAACCATATAATATAGTACTCTACTATACCATATATGTAGTAGAATGTATATATCATTTTACAGCACAAGTCATTTATGTAAAACATTTCCATAATGGTATTCACATATGAATACAAGCTCACTTAACATACACTCAGACAACACAAATAAAGGAAAAGTCCACTCTGGGCTGTCCCCCTTCCTCCTACATCCCCTGTGTTAATTTCACTCATCTCCTTAAGAGGGGTAACTCATGTCATCAGTTTGTGTTATGTTCTTCCACACCTTTTAATACATAGGTTTACATTTGAACTGCAGTTCAACGTAGACATTATTTTGTTGAACTTTTAGTATCAACTTAAAAGAAATAAGTATAGAGTATACTACAATACAGGCGCTACAACTTTCATTTTAAATTCAACAATATATATTAAAGATCTTTCTATATCAGTACATGTACATATCTTTTATAATTAACTGCTGCAAAATATCCTATAGTGTGACCATACCAATACTTATTTACATATCCCCTAATAGATCTTTTGCTCTTACAGTTCATGCTGCAATGAATATTTGTGTGTATTTTTCTGTGTATTCATGTGTGAATTTCTATAGGGAAGATTACAAAACAGTAGAATTACTGGGTCAATGAGTCCTTATATCTTGCTAGAGGCTATCAGATTGTTCTCCAAAACAGTTGTTCTAGTTTACACACCCACCATATATGAGGGTACTCAGTTCCCCCATCTCCTTAATAATATATGATGTTATCAATTCTGTTAATATTTTGCTAATTTGATGAGTATAAAGAGTTTTCTTAATATCAGATTATTTAATTTCCAAGTTAATATTTTGGCATCTTTTTAAGTTCTTCATTAAAGAACTATCCTAAGTATTTTTTTATATTTAGATACTTGTAGTTACAGCCTATCTATTATGGATGAGATTCTGGAGCCCAAAGTTGCCAAAACAAGGTAAGCAACCCTTTCAAAATAGAGAAATAGCAATGTATATTTTTGGCTAGCTGGGCTGTGTATTATTACATGTTCATCAGAGATGGTCTCTACCTCAATATTACAAGGGAAGATGGGAGAGATGCTTAAGTAACTAACTTTAAATACATCTAATAGATGTAATTAAAGTAAGTTTAATTTTGCAAACATTTATTCAGCACTTATTATGTTCACAGCCCTCTGCTAGGGCTAAAAAGATAAAGAGGTATGATACTTAACTCCAAGTATTTCACAGTTTACTAATGAACACTGATAGACTGAAAAATCAGTGTAATGCAAAGAATATTTCAGTAGGGATCAAATGACATATAAACTGGTTCTCCAGAAACTTCAAGGAAAGAATTGGGATATCTTTCCTTGAAGTGGGATATCAGGGCAGGCTTTAGAACTGGTGTCTGGGCAAGACCTTGAAAACATACAGATTTCATGTGGCAGGGGGAACACAGAAGGACATTCAAGGACAGTCAAGGCTGAGAGAACAGGGGAAGAGAATACACGTTGGACTATCCATCATCTTCTGTGGCCCAATGTGTGAGTGTGTGCGTGTGTGTTTGAGTGTGTGTATGTGTGTGCATGCATGCGTGGTGTACACAGTAAGAATGGGAGTTGAGGGTTAATGTAGGGCTAAGCCTGGAAGGTGAGTTGGGCCTGGGATAGACATTATTATGCAGTACAGTGTTTCTCAAAAGGCAGATTACCAACATCTGTGAACAGGTTAATCTGCTTATTTAAAATGCACATCCCTAGCCTCACCCAACCAGATTGAAATATCTGAGATATGGGGCTAGGGATCTTCATTATGAACAATATCCCCCAAAGATTTGGGATTTTTGTTTTTGTTTTAATGTGCACTAAATTTGAAAATCAATCTTTCAGACAAGGGTGATCCTTTGAAAATTTTGATCTTCTTTTGGGAGGGGTCTAAGGAAATCATCAGTTAGGGAACATCCCACAGTTAGTTGAGGGAAAAGAAAGGGAAGTGACCCTGAAAAAAACCCTACTGTCTAGGTGCCCTTGGGACGTACTGTCCTTAGGATTGCTCTAATATCAGGATGCATGATGGCCAGAGCAGCCCAGGTCAAAAGCAGAGATGCATTTAGGACCATTTAAAACCAATCTTAGCCTTAATGCTCTTTGCAAAAGGCATAATTAGGAATGTAAAAGTCAGATTACCTCTGATTAGTGAGGAACAGAGTGAAGGGTGAATCCATTAGAAGCTACTTGTAAGACATTCACACTTTAAGAACATTGCTTTGATGACTTTGAAGGGGCTGGAATGAGGGGGGAAAGCAGCAGAACCAGTTCCTACTTCAAAGACCTGTTATAGTGTTTACCTTTTTAGGGCAATACTCTTAAATGTTTTGAAGAGTAAAAGGGTAAAAGGCTCTTTTAATTTGAATATGATTGATTTGGCCATTTACAGGTAAATTTTGGTTGACCGTAAGAGTGACTCCATACTTTGAATCAACTAACATTTTTGAAATTGTTTGAATTTGCCTGTATGTATTTATATTTTATTTGCATAATTCCATAGGCTTTATGCATTTTCAAATATATTAAAGATTCTAATCCTTGCTACCAAGAGATATTTGGGATAGGGATCTTTATTTCCCATTTGGGAATGAGACAAAAGTTAAGTGGTTTCCATCATTCAATACTAGAAATCAGGTCCTCCAATTCCAAGTTCAGGATTCTTCTCTCTAAACTCCTTGAAGACAATTAAAATATGACAGGGATGCACTGTAGCACCTGAGGAAATTGGTCTCTGTCCCCTGCAGACACAAGCACTTGGAGAAATACTGCAATCTGAGAAATGGAGGAGAATCATGTACAGAGGATTTTGAGAGATGTGGCTGTGAGGACGTGGATGTGGTGAAACAGGAAGAGGCAAACTGCTGGACAACCTTAACATTCTCCCTGCAGAGAGATGTTTGAGTGGGATTTTTGGTTGCTGTAGCTGAAGCAGAAGATGCTTCACCAAAATATCCTTCAACAGAGGAATCATCTTGTGTAGAAGATATTAGATTAATAATAGGAAGGAAGGACTGAATGAGAGTGGGGAATGAGCTTAGGGAGGTTTTAGGGGGAGAGGAGATTCTTAGACTGGGCCACGGTGCAATAAAAAGAACCAAGAGTTTAACAACATACATGGTGTACCTACCAAGTACTGAGCACTGTGTTATTTACATACTTGGGAACAGGAAGAACAGTTAGGGTCCAGTTGATGTAAACTTACAAAAGTTGTCTCACTGAAGGTGCTGCCAGAGTTTCCATTAGCAAATAGCTTTAAACAGCTTTCTAAAATAAGAAAGGGATCCCTTTTCTCCACACCCTCTCCAGCATTTATTGTTTGTAGATTTTTTTATGATGGCCATTCTGATAGTAGCACAGGGAGGTCAGCTCGGTGCTTTGCGACCACCTAGAGGGGTGGGATAGGGAGGGTGGGAGGGAGACATAAGAGGGAGGGGATATAGGAATATATGTATGCATATAGCTGATTCACTTTGTTATACAGCAGAAACTAACACAGCATTGTAAAGCAATTATACTCCAGTAAAGATGTTAAAAAAAATAAAAATTAAAAAATACAATAAAATAAGAAAGGGATATGGGATGTAAGAAGCATGGCAACAGTCACTAGAAATGGCAAACGTGGCTAGAGCAATATATGAGTTCATGCTGGTGTTGATTTCAGCGCATGGTCCTAGAAGCCTAGTATTTTTTAAATTGCCTTCAGCACCTTGATATTTTAAAAATATTCTTGACACTTCCTTTAATCCCTTCTCTGAATATTCACAGAGACATCGCTTAGGGCTATGAGCTCATAAATGAAATAGGATCCGTTCCTTGATGCAACTGCATGGGAGGCATCCAAGAAAAATCTGCTCCAGAAAATGATTTGGTGACTCAACATGCTGGCACTCTTTCTTCTGAACCAGGCCTGTGCCAGCTTTGGTGTCAGGGGCCACTGCTGGAAGGACTGGCTTTCAACTGAGTTACAACATGGAGTCTTTTTTTTTTTCATGGTTACAATTTTTTTACTTGTGATGAGAACTTTTAAGATCTACTCTCTTAGCAGCTTTCAAATATACAACAGTATTATTAACTATAGTCACCGTGCTGTACATTACATCCCATGACTTATAACTGGACATTTGTACCTTTTGACCCCCTTGACCCATTTTGCTCACCTTCACCCCACCCCCACCCCCACCTGCCACCTCTACTCTGGCAACCAATCTGACCCCTATAACTGCAAGTTTGGTTTCTGGTGGTTGTTGTTACAACATGGAGTCTTAGTCTTCCCTGGTCAATAAGGGTCCAGCAGTGTTTTCTACCCATTAGGAGACCTTCACTTCAATCATTTGGCCAAAATATAATTTGGGTAATCTACCAACCCAGAATTCTCCAGTAATTTCACTTGGATAACACATTGCATTTTTTTATTCTCTTGGCCACCTACCCCGCCAAACTTGCATCACGTTACATACTATTAAACATGTTTCACCACCAAGCTGGCTGAGACAGCAGGTAGCACAATAATTGTGCTTTGCACTTACCACCTCCTTTCAGAAGCCAAGTTTATAAACCACTTGCCTATCTGGCAAGAATGCAAAAGGAGGATCTTTCATTCTATCCTTCTTTACTTCTCACCTTTGAATTGCATTTGTCCTAAAGAATTCCACAGATAATGAATGGGTTTATACGAAAGGCCGTTCATAACATCTTGATTTTTTCAGTGAAAAATTTTTTTTTTAATTTGTCTTTTTGTTGCTGAATCAGGGAAGTTAAGGCTGGAGCATATTTAGACCAACTATTGTTTGCTTTTTAGAGATATCTGTCTAGGAAACAAGTCTTGAAAACTGGTAATAATAATTTCTAAAGTATTCTTCTTGGAGTAAACACATTCGACTTGGCTTTTTGATACAATTAAATCCATATTTATGATCAGCATCCTTAGTCCCTAACAACATTCTGGGTTTTATTGAGGACAAGATGAAGAAGTCCAAGGTGCTATGCTTGCCCCTAAAGGATCTACACTCTCACTGGGGAGCCTAAACACACGTGAAATGGTGACCCAGCAGACAGAACATACGAAAATGCTGTAGAGAGACATGGTGTAGAAGTCACACTGACTGGATTTCAATCCTCATTCTATCACTTATTAGTTGTGTGATTCTGGGCAAGTCACTTAACTGCTCTATGCCTCATTTTCCCATCTTTATAATGGGAATAATGATGGTTAATTAACACATCTAATGTTCTTAGAATAGTAGATCAGTGATAGCTCTTAAATAAAAAGATGTATGTAAACAAAGTGTGAATTTTTGAAGGGGAGATTTCTTTGAGTTAGAATACTTAGGGATATTTCCATGGACGCTTGGATGAGGTTGATTTTGAGCTTTGAAGTTCAAAACAAGTAGAAATATTATTGTTTTTGCACTCACTGACTCCCTTCTGAAGCCAAGTTGATATCCCACTGACCTATCTGACAAGAATTTATCAGTAGCAGGTCTTTTATTCCATAATCAGAACTTTTAAAAATTATAAAATAATGTTTACTATAAAACATTTAGAAAATATTCAAGTACAAGGAAGAAAATATAGTTTCCTTTATCCCCTATTGACATATTCTTGTATTTCCTTCTTGTCTTTTCTTTCCTATGCATGTATTTTAACCAAAATATGGTGATGGTGAATATATAGTTTTGTGTTCTACTTTTTCACTTGATTCCATGGGATGGCATTTTGCATTGCTATCAATTATTCTTTAAAAACATTGCTTTTCATGTTGACATCATATTCTATCACATTAAATCCCTTGGTCATTTATTGTTATAACTTAGATTATTTATAATTTTCCTCTATTATATAAAAATGACGATGAGTATTTTTCCCCATGGGTCTTTGTGAGATTCTTTAATTATTTTCTTAGGATAATGAACCTTAGAAATGAATGTATTGGGTTAAAGATTAAAGGTGTTTTTAAAACTTTGAATGTTTATCGTTAAAATGGTTTCAGAAAAGTTAAAATAAGTTATACTCTTGCCAGCAATGTTTAAGAGTTTTATACATCTCACTTTATATTCATTAAAATTAGTATTATTTTAAAATCTTTGTCGGTTTAACAGATGAAGCATAGCATTTTCCTTTAATTTGTAACTATTTGCTTACTAGTGAGGTTGAGCTTTTTTCATATGTTTCTTTGCTTTGGATTTCTCCATTTGTGATAGTCTGTACCCCTTGTTCATTTTTTTTGGGGGGTGTTTTTGTCGTTTCTATCTACTCAAGTGAGCTCTTTACACAGCAGTGATAGTAACTCTTGGTCACATTTGTGCCAAATTATTCCTGTTTGGTTTTGATGCCCATGAATTTTCCATTCTTATAAAGTCGGTCTAAAATTTTTTTCTGCTTGTAATTTCTTTCATTGTTTTTCAATCTAGAAAGTCTGAAATTTTGTTTATCTTAAAAATCTGTATAAGAAACTAAATTTTTTACCAAGGAGAGGTAGAAGAGATGCTTTTTCATCATTATGCTCTCTTTTCTCCTGTTCTTTCTCCTCCTACTTCAAAAGAACCTATGTTAATCAAAGGCAATTCAAGACCAATGTCTGGAAAATATGTTTTTGTCAATTCCAAAGTTTCTACTCTTGGTTCACACCAGTTTCTTGTTGAGTCTGTGGTATATCCAGTAGCCAGGTTAAGTAGAGAATATTTTCCCATAAGCTGGTAAAAATCATGGGATATTGCTTGACAAAGATTCAGACTTTGGAAAAGCAGTTAAAAAATTACATTTTGCTCTTGACTCAGTTTGCCTGTGACTCGACAGAATCCAATCCTCTGTTGGATTTGCTGTTTTTGCTGTTGATTAAACCCGGCTCTGTGGAGAAATCTAAAATGAACATTGTCTCATCATTCACTTTCCTGGGAAGACTGATTCCTACCCTGTACATTGCTTCTCTGCAGGTCTGCCATAAGTGCGGGAGAACTGGGGAGAGCCTACACAGTCGTATCTCACAGGAGGTTTGATGTAAAAAGATTAAATCTTAACATTGTTTCCCAAATTATTTTGAGTGTCAGCTTAAAAGGCTTTTAAGGTTTTTTTAAAAAAAAAATTTGAACGGAAGTATTAACTGGAACCACCAGGGGTGGTTAGTTTGAGAAAAGCAATACTGTGCATCTTAAATTGGGTAGAAATTTTTATGACTCAAATTCTTCCTTTATTATACCCAGATGGTGAGAGCAGGCTGCTGTCTCTGATGCCCTGGTGGAAATAAACCATCAAGGAATCCTTTTCTAAGATGGAAGCCTCACTGAGAAGTTTAAACATGGTGCCAGCATTGCCTTTTATTTAGCATCTTTTCTGGTGCTTTATATCAGAGCATCTTTAACTTAAAATTCATTGAATTCCCTGAGGTTTAAAGTTCTTCCTGAAAATTGCAGTTGCCTATATATGCATTGAGTAAGAAATTAACTAAAGGTGTTGCTTTATCAAATAACTACCCACCTGAAAAGATGAAGTAATCATTTGTTCATTCAACAAATTATATGTTCATTACTCATTAAGTACAAGATATCCTAATGGAGTTAGGAAAAGAAGTTGCTGTATAAAAAAGTTAAGTATGAACTCTGGAGAAAATGTTTAAAAGTACAATTTATGTCATATCTTAATGGAAAATTCATTTTGAGAAAACCTTTATTTAAAAATATAGGTTAAATATACTTGTTTAACGTAGCATCAATATTAGCTTCACATGTGTAGTCCTTAATAATTATAAAGTATATTTACATAGGATTTCTCTTAATTTATACAACTCTTTTGGGGACAGGTAGGAAAGGCATTAACCATCGTCATTTTACATGTTGATGAGTTGATAGCTAAAGTTACAAGGTTAGAAAGAGATGGAGCCAAGAATCAAAAGTAGGTCTTTTGAGTCTTAGGCTGACCTCATTCCTTCTCTACTATAGTGCTGAAAGAGAGGAAAATAATAAATAGCTACATTTGCATGTGTGACACTTTAAAGGTTAGGGCAGCATTTTAGTGGTAATTGCTGTCATAATTTTTCTTTTTAAAAATTAATGTAAATTAGGGTATTGCTAAGCTTTCATCTCCTAGTAAAAATGAAAGAGTAGCTATGGTTTAAATATAGTAAGACTGTAGAGAAATTTCATAATATAATATTTCAAGTTTAAACATGGAACACATATTATTAAAAAATTTTTTTAGGAGGGAGATGCCCCAGATTGTCTTATCCGAGAAGTGCCTCAGGATTTCCTTTGTTTTTGGTTTTTTCTATTACATTTGATAATAAAGTTTATCAAGGGATGCAAAGCTGGACTGGCAAATAATTGTAGTCACAATCACCTTAATTGTGCTCTTCCTCAAGAGAGAGGGTTTCCTCTCTGAGGGTAGTGTGGGTAGACAATGACAGGCTGGCTTGTATGCTGCTGAAACCACTGTTCTGTGCTGGAAAAATGAGCAACAGATCCAGAATGTTGGTTGTTTGACTGAGTATGGATTTTGGCTAAACCCAAAGCTTGAGAAAAATTTTAGTCATGGTCCCGTTGTTCAGTAGAAAACAGATGGGAAGAAGACTGTCACCATTTATACTTGGGATACAGTGCAGCATGGATGCAGACCTGAAGAACAATTGTTCAAAGGTCATAAAACCAAGGAACTAGAACATAATCAATTCAATTCAACCAGTGTTTATCAGGTGCCTCCTCTGGGTCAGGCACAGGGCTGGGACCTAGGACAGTAGCAGAAACTAAGTGAAATATAGCCTCTGCAGCCATGGAACTATAGGACAGGAGAATTACTGATATTAAACGTGTGATTGATTACAAGAATGATGAATGTCATAAATAAGAAAGGACAGGGAGGACTTCCCTGGCTGTCCAGTGGTAAAGAATCCGCCTTCCAATGCAGGGGACTCAGGTTCAATCCCTGGTCGGGGAACTAAGATCCCACATGCTGCAGGGCAACTAAGCCCGCGCGCCACAACTACTGAGCTCATGCACCTCAACGAGAGAGCCCGCGTGCCATAAAACTACAGAGCCCATGTGCCCTGGAGCCCGTGCGCCACAACTAGAGAGAGAAAACCCGCACACCACAACTAGAGAGAAGCCCACACACTGCAACAAAAGATCCTGCATGCCTCAACAAAGATCCTGTGTGCCACAACTAAGACCTGACGCAGCCAAAAAAACAAAAACAAAACGAAAGGACAGGGGACTATAGGAATGAAGACGACTAAGGGGATTTAATCTGGTCTAAAGTTTGAGGGAAGACTTTAATCTTTTAATCTTTAAAAAATTCTTAAAGACAAAAGCAGAAAGATTTAGGAAAACCAAGGTGTGATGGCTAATTTTATGTGTCAACTTGACAGGGCCGTGAGGTGCCCAGATATTTGGTCAAACATTATTCTGGGTGTGTCTGCGGGGTGAGATTAACATTCTGGATGAGATTAACATGAGACTGAGTAAAGCAGATTGCCCTCCTTAATGTGGGTGGCCCTCATCCAATCAGTTAATGAATTTAAACAATGTGTTTTAAATGTCTTTGTATCCTGGAGCTATTTTTTCTCATGTAATTAGGTCATGCCTTAGAATTAATATGATTTATTGGAAGTATGAAGTTACTGAATATTAAGCTAATAATTTATTAAAAATTTAAAATGATTACTGAAGTTTGACAACATTGATTTCATATTGCCACTCAGTTGGTAGAAGAATCTATCAACGTATACATATCTGTATATAACCATATATATGTAGAAAAATCTATCAACTATATATAACCAGAGTTATATCAATAACTGGATGCTGTCGAAAGGATGAATCTTGCAGATAAGTAAACAGTTATCCAGGAAGAGTGTGAGTTACCAGCCATTCAGTAAACAGTAGTAAATATGATGTCATAGTATTGGGAATAGTGAATATTGGTGAAAACAAAAGAAATAGAAAATGTGGCATTTTTCCACATAGAGCTTACAATCTAATCCTGAACCAGATCAAGTACCTTGACTACAACCACTAAAGGACCTTTAGAATAGTACAAATTTCAGCTGTGCAAACTGAAACTCACATGGGAAGGGATGTGGGGCAAGAGTGCACAGAGTTAGGTGGGGTTAATTCACTCAAGACATTTTTATTAAGAATAAATCAGGCTGAGGCATTCCTGTCAGCCCTGGGGATTCAGTAGTGAACAAGAGACACAGTCCCTCCTGGAGTTTAGGCTTACGACACAACTATGAGCTAGTAAACAAAAGTCATCCCCCAAATCAGTCAGTGATGCTTGTTATAAGTCTCACAGAGAAGAAGTCTGGGTGCTGTGAACATGTATGAAGAAGGTTAGGAAAGGCTTCTTAGAAGAAGTGACGTTTCAGCTCTGACAGAAAGAAAGAGTAGGAATTGACCTGATTGAGAGAGAAATGGGAGAGACTTGTTACCCACAGAGGGAAGACCCCCATGTGGAAAAGAGATCAACACCTTTGGAGAATTGAAAGGTTAGTATGTGTGGTGCACGGTGAGCTAGAGGGAGAGCGAAACAAGATATGCTAGATGATGTGGGCCTTGAAGGATCCTAAAAATATGGGAAGACCACAACAGACTTCAGCAAAAGGATGACATGATCAGAAGTTCATTTTTAAAAGATGGGTCTACCATGTGGAGAATGGATTGTAGGAGAGGAAGAATGGAAACAAGATCAGCAGTTCAAATTGTTACAGTTGTGCAGGCATCAGGTAATAGTGGATAAGCCTGGGGTGTTAGCGGTGAACATGGAGAGAAGAGGAGGGATAAATACATTTGCTGCCAAGGTGAAATCAATGGAGTGATTACATGTAGGGAGATATGGAAAGGGAGGAATGAAAGTGGCTCCAGAGTTTTGGCTTGAGTATCTGGGAAGGTGGTAGAGTCATTTACTAATCTGTGGGAAAGGATACAGGGGTTCGTTTTGAGAACAAGGTACGAATTAAACCGAGGATACCTCTTGAAGGAGTTGAGAAGTGAGAAAGCACTCCATAAACAATGGAAGGAAATGGTATTGAAGGGCATGAAGGCAGAAAGAAGACCATCAATACATGTGTCTGCTTGCAGAGGAGTGAATACAGAGGAGGAATCGATTGAAATGGAGAAAAGTGGAAGACCATCTCAAAAGAAAGTCAAATATACTTGAATTCAACCTGTTGTACCTAAGAAGAGATGGTACTGAAGACCACTGGTTAAAGGTTAGGTTAAAGATTTTCCTAATGCCTTGCTCAGGATGGATCCCATGGGCAGATAGGAGGGAGGCATCCTTTCCTAATTTGACACCCTGAGGACATCCAACAGTGACAAAAAATAAATAGAGCAAAATGCCACTCCAGGATATTCAGTCCTATCCAAATATTAGAATGGGGAAAGGGGTTGTAAATAGTGGGAAGAAGGACTCCAGATATGAGAAATCCTCTAGGAGTTGGTTTGAAAATAAGAACAACAGCAACAGTAATAGCAATGAATACAAGTACCATTCATTGTGGTTTTAATAAGCGCTCACCATGTTCAATCTCATTTAATTTGTGCAATCACTTTATGAGGTAGGCATATTTTAAATCTCCACTTGCAGTTAGAAAATAGAGTTCAGAAACATAGTTAACGTCCCAAGCATCAAGCAACTAAGAAGTGGTGGAGGCAAGATACAGGTTTAGATTTGATAAACTCTAAAATTCTTGTGCTTTACAGCTAATCACTCCAAATCATTTCTGGCCTCCAGAAACATCAGGAGACCCATGCTTTGTATCCATTCTAGGAAGAATCTGGAGATGGCTCTGAGCGACCCATCTATACCAACCTTGTAGATCCGTCTGGGGTCCCACTGCAGTGGAAATAGCTGCTTAGGGATAAAGAATACATGAGAGGACTGGACATAAGAATAGGGAAGGAATCGAAGCCTCGCCATTCCTTCCCCATCCCCCGCCACCCCAAGTACTGCCACAATATCTGTAATAAACCTTGATGCATTGATCACTGCCTTGGGTTTCATTCCTGAATCTCTAGGGTAAGAAAGACTCTGTTCCGACAGCCCTCCTCCACCATCCCATATGCCTTCCGAGAAGTGGTAGCACTGGTAGAATGTCAGTGTACATGGGCTTCCCCACACACTACCCAGCCCTTTGTGAGGCTGGGGGAGGTCGAAGAGGATAAGGATGAGGACTGCGGAGGGACTTTTAGCTTAAACAGCCAGGAGACAACGGCATCCATGGAGGGTTGTGACTAGAAGTTAGAAAGTACAGAACTTAAACTATACTCCACTGGCCACAGGTAATAAATGACCTCCACTCGTTTCTCTTGTATGGAAATCCAGCTGATGGCATATATCACAGGAATGTCAAAAATGACTGTTTTGTGGCCTCAGCAATTTCATTGTTAAAAGCCATGCACCAAAGTAGAGGATGGTAATTATGGGAGAGAAGATGGGTTTTACTAAGTCTAACTCAATCTAACATTGGGTCTTAACAAATCTTGAGTTTCAAACCCATTCCACTCATTGGGAGTCCACGTTTTCATGTCTTTGGAACACTCAGCTTCCTGCCACTATGGAAAAAGGACTTTAAAAGACTTACAAGGCTTCATAGACTTCAAATAAATCTTATGAAACAACATGTTCACGTGTTAAGTGTAAATGAGTCAGAAACATAAGGATTAAATTTCCCTTAAAACACACAGGGGTTTGAAAATGAAGGGAAAAATGCTAAGGGCAAAACGTGTTTTGGATTTTGACAAACCCAAAACATTTGAAAAAAAATTGGTTTGATGTTTGATGAACCCTAAATACAGCAGAGTTTGCTCATCTCTCGTAATGAAGACCAATAGACAATTTTTTGTGTGAGAACACAGAATCCCATCCGAGTGGCCTCTGGACTCCTCACTACTGTAGAACTTGACTGATTTTCATCTCACTAATTCACAAACTTCTTTACTCAAACGATGGTTGGTGGTCTCTCCCACACGAGTTCTCAGCAAAGACATAATAAGAGAATGCTGGAGAAGACGTCTGGGATTACTAAGACTTCATTAGTCTTATAAAATGCACTTCAGGGCATAACCACTGTACAATAAAACATTAACATAAATCATTAAAATGGAACCATGCCTTGTCAAGATAAACAAGAGGAGTGTATTTTATGTGGCATTGTCCTTATTTCTTTAACTTGGTTCATTCACTTGCTAATTTGCAAAACTGAACAATCAGACATTCTGTGGTATGAATTAAAGCAGTGGGATTACTCCATTCATAGATTTCCCATCAATACCCCTGATTTCTATCCAAGTTTCTAAAGTTGTAAAGCTGGGAACAGTCTGGTGGATGCTTTAAGGCCGTGGCAGTACTATTTTTCCTCCTCAAGTGTTTCTGGGGGCTATGAGAGATCAGAATTGGAAATGTCATTTTTGCCCCTTCGAAATCTTAGATCTTTGATGGGCGAACAGTGGCTCCCCCATTAAAACTATTCTCTCTGTTGTTATTTGTGTTGGCTTTTGATTTAAACTGAAATTTCTTTATCCCTATACTGCTCTGCTAGTCAGATTTGTGTGACTTTTAAAAGACTCTTTCATAATGTGTATCAGGAAATGTTTCAAAGACAGGTTGCTATAAAAATAGCAACAAGAGGCACCATGGATTGAGCAAGTGCTATGTGCCAGCCCTGTGCTAAGCTCATTGCATACCCTACACTGTAGAAAGTTCTATGACGGAAATGCAATTATCTCCATTCTGCAGATGAAGAAATGGAGGTTCAGTGAATTAAGTCATGGTGGTAGAGTGGCTATTTCAACCATTCATTTATTTAATAAACACTTATTAAACCATTGATTTGTGTCAGGCATTATTCTAGGTTTTGGGGATATAATGATGAATAAGACATCTCCTGCCCTCACAGAGTTTATATTCTAGATGGAAGAAGACCCTTCTTTCCTGAGAGCCTGTTCTTGACTGCTGTACCCATTCTAGGTGGTTTTTAGGTGTAGAGGGACAGGAATAAAAACTTTATATTGATTTCTTTGGGATTTGGCTCATATGAGAGTGTTTAGTTACAGGAACAAGGCTGTTCATGGGATATTGTTCTCCGGATAGAAAAAAGTTGCCAAAGAAGGAAAGAAAACTTCTTATGAAGAAGTTACCCTTCTCCATTTTGCAAATTAGGTTACTCTAAATTTAAAACTGTTTCTAAATACATTGATATGGACTTGGACCTTGAGTTTTTAAGAACTGATTTTAAGAACTGTAGGTCTGGAGGATGTTCTCTCTTGCCTTACGTGTCCAGTTGAAAAAGAACTTTGCTTTATATCTGTTAGCAAGTACTTGCTGGCATCCTTGTGACTTTCCTAACTGACTGATTTGAAATTTTATTGATTTGAAGGTAAATTGTCAGTGAAAAAAAATTTAACCCAGAAAGCTTTGGACTGAATACCTCAGCTGCATTTTTAAAACTTTTTAGGGTTTAAGAATTTGAGGATGGAAAAGGACCTAGACCAACCCTCTCACTTTATAGAAACTGGGAAACTGAGGATAGAGATTTGAAATACACATAGCCCTCATGAGGGCAGTCCTGGTCTAAATCTCATATGAAAGAAGCAATACAAATTTTTCTTAGACTAAATTTTACTGATTACTCACATGTTCTCTGTGAGTAAGGGTAAGGAGTTACCCTTACACTTAAGATTGAGATAATATTATCTAGAAACTCCATTCCCTGTTTGTGGAGCTAGAGTACCTTTCCCAAGTTTTCTGCAAATTTCCAAGGGCTCACATTCCCACGCGCACCTCTGGTTCCAAGTTCCCATGTTAGTTCTGTCTGTGGTTGGTCACGTCATTCCTCACATTATATTCCTATTCCATGGTGTGTTGACCTACACTTGGAACTCTGAGCTTTTACTTAATTCCACCTCTTACACACGAAGAAAGACCCAAACAAACAAACAAACAAACTATTTATATGAAGTCTTTATGTATTTATCAGACTTCTCTGAGGTTTTGGTAAGATGGAGAGGGTTTAATATTGCAACATCTTAACATGGAATATTGGACATCCTTAATCTTAAAATTATCCTTGTCCCTTTCAACAAGTAAGGCTCAGTCTCCAGCCATGTTGCCCCAAAAGCTCTTTCTTTCTCTTCCCACTCCTACTTCCTTTTCTATCTGCTTCCTCTTGGAACAAAAGCCAAGTTCTTCTATGGTCTCTATTATTTTTTAATTGAGATACAATTCACATGCCATGAAATTCACCAAAGTGAAAAATTAATATTTTTGGCATAGTCACTAAGTTGTGCAACAATCACCAATACTTAATTCCAGAATATGTTAATAACCCCAAAAGGAAACCCCATATCCATTAACGATTCTCATTTCTCCAACCCCCCAGCCCCTTGCAAACATTAATCTACTTTCTGTCTTTATGGATTATCTATTCTGGACATTTCATATAAATGGAATCATACAATATATAGTGTTTGGGGTCTGGCTTCTTTCACTTAGCATAGTGTTTTTAAGTGTCATCCATATTGTAGTATGTATCAGTATTTCTTTCCTTTCTGTGATTAGCTAAAATTTCATTGTATGGCTATACCTCATTTGTTTATCCATTCACTAGTTGATGAATGGATATTTTTAATATTATAGCCATCCTAGTACATGTGCAGTGATATCTCTTTGTGGTTTTGATTTCCATTTCCCTAGTGGCTAATGATGTAGAGTATCTTTTCATGCGCTTATTGATATTTGTATATCTTCTTTGAAGAAATGTCTATTCAAATCTTTTGTCCATTTAAAAAATTGAGTTATTTGTCTTTTTTAAATTTTCAAGTTGTAGTGTTCTTATATATTCTGAATGTTAGTCCCTTATCAGAAATGTGATTTGCAAACATGTATTTTTCCATTTTATGGGTTGGCATTTCACCTTCTTGATAGTGTCCTTAGAAACCCCCAAGTTTTTGATGTCGTTGAAGTCCAATTTATCTATTTTTAATTTGGTTGCTTTGCTTTTAATGTCATATCTAAGAAACCATTGCCTACTCCAAGCTTACAATGATATACACCTGAGAGGACCTGAGAGGGGTCCTCAGCCAATAGCTAGCAAGAAAATGGGGACTTCAGTCCTAAAACCAGAAGGAAATAAATTCTTCCAACAACCAGTGAGCTTGGAGAGGACCCTGAACCAGCCCTGCCACCCACCCCCCTCCAAGAGAACTGAGGCTTCAGCTGACACTTAGATTTCTGCCCAGTGGACCTGACCTAAAGAACTATGAGCTAATAAATGTGAGCCGTTTTAAGCTGTTAAATTTGTGGCAATTTGCTACATAGCAATAGAAATTCAAAGAACCATGTTACAAGAACTTATTTGTGGCCTTCTCTGTGACTCATGGTGAGCCATTCTTGTGAACAAAATATTATCAGTATCAATGTTTGTATGCATAGTCTACTTTATGTAAATCTTATGAGTTGTACTTTCAGAAATAACACATTTGGAAACAAAATAAGTCCCTAAATTAGCAATTTTGACGTATGATTCTGTGTAGTGTTGATGATCTTGCTAGGATACCCAAATGTTAGGTTTTTCTAGCATTATCCACTAATTTTTTCTGGCACATTTTCCAGGTTCTGATTATTCAGTATAGCATATAGGTCTTTATAAATATGTACTACTAAAATACTAAAAATAAATAAAATAAAAACCACTACTAAAATACTTTTCCTTGGTAAATACTACTAAAATAAAGAATAACTTATGATTTCAGGAATTCACAAGAATTTCTGGGAATTCTGATTTCTTGTTTACTAAAGCTTAATATCTGTTGGGAATTTGGAAACATTGTTTAGTGTTGCTATAAGGATTAAATAAACGAATGAATGTGAAGGGCTTAGGCCAGGGCCTGAATGCGGAAAGTGCCGATACACGGTACTCATGCTTAAGACACTCTGGTCTTAGACATAAATAACAGGAACATCAAATTGACTATTTGGGCATTTATGGATTTAATTGACTGCATTTTAATCTGAATTTACATAGCACAGATGAGAGGAGAGTAAGGGAATTTAAAGCAACTGGTTAAGAAGGAATCGAAAGGGATTTGTCTTAAAGGTGGATCAGCAACCTGAGGATTTTTTGCCTCGTGGGGTAGTTTGATGCATTAAAGAATTTATTGAAAGGAATCATCATGATGTATAATAAAGCCACGTGATGGAGCTTAAAGAAAGATGAGACAATAAGAAAGCAAATGATAACCTTCCCCCCGAAACCCATGTCTATCTTCTCATAAGAGAGAGTGAACTGAGTTTGAACAGTTTGATCTGATTTGATTTGCTTGTTAGTAACAGAAAAATGCTTTGCAGTACCTAACAAGCAACACGATCTTTATAACTTAACCACAGAAGCCATATCTACTCTTCCTCTACTTGCAGTTCAGATGGAGGGAACAGAAAAAAGAGATAAAATGGATTGAGCTTCAGGGTCTTAACTTCCTCCATTTCCACTAGAATATCCTCTCGTCTATCCATCCAGCCATGTTATCCTCTCAAATCTACCTAAAAATTCAACTTTCCCTGGAAAAAGTATCCCTGACTGACCTCATCATTCTTTTCCATTTTCACTTAGCCTTCGGGGACTTTGCCCCTCGTTTGTGTATGTCCATCTTCAAGACCTTCTGTATTCTTTGGTCTGTGGGAGCTATTTCCCCCCACTAGATTATGGGGTCCTGTGACAAAACAAGTCTTTTGTGTGTTTGTTTTTAATTTTCAATTTATAGTGTCCCACACAGGTGTCATTTAATTGGAGGGCATCTATTCACTACAAATGTGTCCAAATAAGGGTTAATGGTACATGGTGAGAATGTCAATTTAACAAGTAGGGAATGCTTTTTTTTCAGTTAGGTCAAGATTCTCACTCAGTATGAGGCTCCCATTTTTCTATGCAATTTCAAGTAGGATATTTTCCCTCTACAGTCATTAAATCTTTGCTGTTCTCAGACTCCCAAGCTCTCCCAACACCTATTATATTCCTAATACAAATGAGAGCTTGACGAGAACATAAATTGACAGATTGGAGATATTTCAACACATGGCAACCCTTGTTTTTAGAAATAACATAGTTGTCATATTTCACTGGACAAGTGATGGGATTCAAGAATCCCCCAAAAGATTTCTTTTACAACTAAGTCTATTTTGGTAATTTTGGAGTTTTCTAGCTCCTGCTGAATGAATTCGATGGGGTTTCACCATCTTAGGAGTTTGGGGTTCTAGGAGCTGATTATGCTGTCTTTGCCACTCTTGGGTCCCAAGTGTGGGACACATAGGGTACATTTTAGCAGGTGTCGGCAAACCCCACACATGTGGTTTCTTTCCCCTACCCTTTACACAAACAAAAAGTATTTCCATTCGTATTAATTCAGTCTTGAACTTATTTTAGAAGCGGCTGGGAAAAGCCACATTTATCTTTGTCGTTATGCAACCGGCTGAAAATTAAGGAAATTGTGTGGTTAGATGATTGCTGAAAAGACCCAACTCATTAGAGATGGGCAAACCTTGAAAGGATTGACTAGGTTCTGAGAGAGCTCCTGAAGTTTGGCTACTTCTCTGAAAGGTAATCAAATTAATAACCTGTACACAGTGGAACAGGATCTCTCAGAAGGTTATTGCCCCATGAGGTTATCATCCTTTCCCATATAATTGTCTTTCCCAGTGAGGGTTCCGTCATGGGAGAGTTCAGACCAATAGCATTATGCTGTGACTTCTGGCAGTCTCCTTCCCCACCCCGACCCTGCCTTTCCTTTCTCAGAAATGGTTGGCCCATTGTCTGAGCAACAGCAGAACATTCAGAACAAGAAAAAGCCCACAGGATCCAAACCTTTATTGCTATTTTGTGGGGATGGTGTAAGTAAAATATGATGCTGATGCTGACGATGACTGCTACTCTAGAGAAAACCTTCTAGGTGACTTTTAGAACAAAGCATTAGACATGGTCTCCAATGAGAGGATTTTCTAGGCCTATGGCTGGTGATAACTTCAAAGTGAGGTCTGTGCACAGAGGGAGGCATTGAGAACTTTAGAGACCAAAGTGTTATATGACCTCAAATGTTTCTCTTGCTTGCTTTCTCTCTCTCTTTTTCTTCTGCGCCTGACAAATAGCCTCTGGAAGGCTCATTCCATTAAGGAAGTTCAAGAACCATTGAATTTTCCTATTACTAAAACACTATCTTTCAACATGATTTACAGCCATTTCTTTCACTAGAGTAAAATGAATCCAGAGTGGGAAGTAGCCAGCACGTGACAGAGCCCACCAAGCAAGACTGCTAGATTTGCCCTTCATCGTCCAGATCTCTCTGTGCTGTCACTGTCATGTAAAACTGCAGATACTTTCATACTTTCATAAATGCCAGTATCACAAATCAAGTAGACTTTCTTTTAGATGTTAAGTGTCTTTTGGTTTGCTAGTAGGCATTATTTCTAATGTATTTGCTCGAATCTTCAGATGTGTAGCCATTTGGGACCATGAAACTTCACATCTAATTACTTTGAAATTTGGTACCCTTTTATACTCGAAAAACAACAATGAAAACATTGTCCAATTCTATTCACAATGAAAATATCCCTCAGTAATTTGATTTGCAGGAAACGAAAAGTATTATCAACAGAATATGCTTTTCAAAAATTTATAATCCTTTAAATAGGCAAATCCTTTCTCCGGGATTAGTAGTGTGGTTTGTGTCCTAGGAGCCAAATCCTATTCTCTGATTCAATCCTCAGATCCTTTCTAACAGTGCCTATATTGATTTCAGACCCAGTTTTGCTTAAGAATCTGAGGACAGAATTTGGTCTTGTGTTTAGAGGTCCTTAATAAGGATTTCTTTAAAAATGGAGTTTATCTAAAACATAGCCTTTAGTTCCAAAAGCTAAATTCTGATGTCTCAATGAATATAACAGATGTGCTTAATTTCTAGGTCATCTTTGGTTTTCTCCATGTCTAGCTAAACTTACGCTTCTCTGATCTGGAGGCACAATCTAGAAGGTTGATGCTGAGCTCCAAAAATTACTGGTGACTCTGAGTGTTTCCTTAATCCCAAATATTGCCCCGGAATATGTGTATAATTGATCTCCCTACTGTATTTTTAGTGTTCTAGGGACTTGTCCTTTTTGAACACAATGTATATGTAAATGTATATCGTACATATTTATCTTCACAGAGGTCAGATGCTCTCTGTAATGAGGAGTGTAACTGGTGTTCTGCACCTCTAGGAGAGATGAAAATAAGTTCTCTTAATGATGATACAGAGATATGAAGACAGTAAAAATCCTAAGTTGACTTTTTTTTTTCTTTTCAAAAGCTTATGTAGAGTTTATTAAAAAAAATTAAGAATTAGAACAAATTTAAAGCTTATGCACTTAAAAATATCATATAGAGTAGTAGTTAGAGGTAGTGAAAGCACTGCAGATTTTTTTTTTTTAAAACATCTTTATTGAAGTATAATTGCTTTACAATGGTGTGTTAGTTTCTGCTTTATAACAAAGTGAATCAGTTATACATATACATATGTTCCCATATCTCTTCCCTCTTGCATCTCCCTCCCTCCCACCCTCCCTATCCCACCCTTCTAGGTGGTCACAAAGCACCGAGCTGATCTCCCTGTGCTATGCGGCTGCTTCCCACTAGCTATCTATTTTACATTTGGTAGTGTATATATGTCCATGACACTCTCTCACCCTGTCACACCTCACCCCTCCCCCTCCCCATATCCTCAAGTCCATTCTCTAGTAGGTCTGTGTCTTTATTCCCGTCTTGCCACTAGGTTCTTCATGACTTTTTTTTTTTTTTCCTTAGATTCCATATATATGTGTTAGCATACTGTATTTGTTTTTCTCTTTCTGACTTACTTCACTCTGTATGACAGACTCTAACTCCATCCACCTCATTACAAATACCTCCATTTCATTTCTTTTTA
Organism: Eubalaena glacialis; assembly: GCF_028564815.1. Lineage (NCBI taxonomy): Eukaryota > Metazoa > Chordata > Mammalia > Artiodactyla > Balaenidae > Eubalaena > Eubalaena glacialis. The sequence goes on from NC_083717.1 coordinate 148,492,992, forward strand.
TGGCTGAGTAATATTCCATTGTATATATGTGCCACATCTTCTTTATCCATTCATCTGATGATGGACACCTAGGTTGCTTCCATGTCCTGGCTATTGTAAACAGAGCTGCAATGAATATTTTGGTACATGACTCTTTCTGAATTATGGTTTTCTCAGGGTATATGCCCAGTAGTGGGATTGCTGGGTCGTATGGTAGTTCTATTTCTAGTTTTTTAAGGAACCTCCATACTGTTCTCCATAGTGGCTGTATCAATTTACATTCCCACCAACAGTGCAAGAGTGTTCCCTTTTCTCCACACCCTCTCCAGCATTTATTGTTTGTAGATTTTTTGATGATGGCCATTCTGACCGGTGTGAGATGATACCTCATTGTAGTTTTGATTTGCATTTCTCTAATGATTAATGATGTTGAGCATTCTTTCATGTGTCTGTTGGCAATCTGTATATCTTCTTTGGAGAAATGTCTATTTAGGTCTTCTGCCCATTTTTGGATTGGGTTGTTTGTTTTTTTGTTATTGAGCTGCATGAGCTGCTTGTAAATCTTGGAGATTAATCTTTGTCAGTTGCTTCATTTGCAAATATTTTCTCCCATTCTGAGGGTTGTCTTTTGGTCTTGTTTATGGTTTCCTTTGCTGTGCAAAAGCTTTTAAGTTTCATTAGGTCCCATTTGTTTATTTGTGTTTTTATTTCCATTTCTCTAGGACCTGGGTCAAAAAGGATCTTGCTGTGATTTATGTCATAGAGTGTTCTGCCTATGTTTTCCTCTAAGAGTTTTATAGTGTCTGGCCTTACACTTAGGTCTTTAATCTATTTTGAGTTTATTTTTGTGTATGGTGTCAGGAAGTGTTCTAATTTCATACTCTTACATGTAGCTGTCCAGTTTTCCCAGCACCACTTATTGAAGAGGCTGTCTTTTCTCCACTGTATATGCTTGCCTCCTTTATCAAAGATAAGGTGACCATATGTGCGTGGGCTTATCTCTGGGCTTTCTACCCTGTTCCGTTGATCTATATTTCTGTTTTTGTGCCAGTACCAAACTGTCTTGATTACTGTAGCTTTGTAATATAGTCTGAAGTCAGGGAGTCTGATTCCTCCAGCTCCGTTTTTCGTTCTCAAGATTGCTTTGGCTATTCGGGGTCTTTTGTGTTTCCATACAAATTGTGAAATTTTTTGTTCTAGTTCTGTGAAAAATGCCATTGGTAGTTTGATAGGGATTGCATTGAATCTGTAGATTGCTTTGGGTAGCAGAGTCATTTTCACAATGTTGATTCTTCCAATCCAAGAACATGGTATATCTCTCCATCTATTTGTATCATCTTTAATTTCTTTCATCAGTGTCCTATAATTTTCTGCATACAGGTCTTTTGTCTCCTTAGGTAGGTTTATTCCTAGATATTTTATTCTTTTTGTTGCAATGGTAAACGGGAGTGTTTTCTTAATTTCACTTTCAGATTTTTCATCATTAGTATATAAGAATGCAGGAGATTTCTGTGCATTAATTTTGTATCCTGCTACTTTACCAAATTCATTGATTAGCTCTAGTAGTTTTCTAGTAGCATCTTTAGGATTCTCTATGTATAGTATCATGTCATCTGCAAACAGTGACAGCTTTACTTCTTCTTTTCCGATTTGGATTCCTTTTATTTCTTTTTCTTCTCTGATTGCTGTGGCTAACACTTCCAAAACTATGTTGAATAATAGTGGTGAGAGTGGGCAACCTTGTCTTGTTCCTGATCTTAGTGGAAATGGTTTCAGTTTTTCACCATTGAGGACAATGTTGGCTGTGGGTTTGTCATATACGGCCTTTATAATGTTGAGGAAAGTTCCCTCTATGCCTACTTTCTGCAGGACTTTTATCATAAATGGGTGTTGAATTTTGTCGAAAGCTTTCTCTGCATCTATTGAGATGATCATATGGTTTTTCTCCTTCAATTTGTTAATATGATGTATCACGTTGATTGATTTGCGTATATTGAAGAATCCTTGCATTCCTGGAATAAACCCCACTTGATCATGGTGTATAATCCTTTTAATGTGCTGTTGGATTCTGTTTGCTAGTATTTTGTTCAGGATTTTTGCATCTATGTTCATCAGTGATATTGGCCTGTAGTTTTCTTTCTTTGTGACATCTTTGTCTGGTTTTGGTATCAGGGTGATGGTGGCCTCGTAGAATGAGTTGGGGAGTGTTCCTCCCTCTGCAATATTTTGGAAGAGTTTGAGAAGGATAGGTGTTAGCTCTTCTCTAAATGTTTGATAGAATTCGCCCGTGAAGCCATCTGGTCCTGGGCTTTTGTGTTTTGGAAGATTTTTAATCAGTTTCAATTTCAGTGCTTGTGATTGGTCTGTTCATATTTTCTATTTCTTCCTGGTTCAGTCTCGGCAGGTTGTGCATTTCTAAGAATCTGTCCATTTCTTCCAGGTTGTCCATTTTATTGGCATAGAGTTGCTTGTAGTAATCTCTCATGATCCTTTGTATTTCTGCAGTGTCAGTGGTTACTTCTCCTTTTTCATTTCTAATTCTATTGATTTGAGTCTTCTCCCTTTTTCTCTTGATGAGTCTGGCTAATGGTTTATCAATTTTGTTTATCTTCTCGAAGAACCAGCTTTTAGTTTCATTGGTTTTTGCTATTGTTTCCTTCATTTCTTTTTCATTTATTTCTGATCTGATCTTTATGATTTCTTTCCTTCTGCTAGCTTTGGGGTTTTTTTGCTCTTCTTTCTCTAATTGCTTTAGGTGCAAGGTTAGGTTGTTTATTCGAGATGTTTCCTGTTTCTTGATGTAGGCTTGTATTGCTATAAACTTCCCTCTTAGAACTGCTTTTGCTGCATCCCATAGGTTTTGGGTCGTCGTGTCTCCATTGTCATTTGTTTCTAGGTATTTTTTGATTTCCCCTTTGATTTCTTCAGTGATCACTTCGTTATTAAGTAGTGTATTGTGTAGCTTCCATGTGATTGTATTTTTTACAGATCTTTTCCTGTAATTGATATCTAGTCTCATAGCGTTGTGGTCAGAAAAGATACTTGATACGATTTCAATTTTCTTAAATTTACCAAGGCTTGATTTGTGACCCAAGATATGATCTATCCTGGAGAATGTTCCATGAGCACTTTAGAAAAATGCGTATTCTGTTGTTTTTGGGTAGAATGTCCTATAAATATCAATTAAGTCCATCTTGTTTAATGTATCATTTAACGCTTGTGTTTCCTTATTTATTTTCATTTTGGATGATCTGTCCATTGGTGAAAGTGGGGTGTTAAAGTCCCCTACTATGATTGTGTTACTGTCGATTTCCCCTTTTATGGCTGTTAGTATTTGCCTTATGTATTGAGGTGCTCCTATGTTGGGTGCATAAATATTTACAATTGTTATACCTTCCTCTTGGATCGATCCCTTGATCATTATATAGTGTCCTTCTTTGTCTCTTGTAATAGTCTTTATTTTAAAGTCTATTTTGTCTGATATGAGAATTGCTACTCCAGCTTTCTTTTGATTTCCATTTGCATGGAATATCTTTTTCCATCCCCTCACTTTCAGTCTGTATGTGTCTCTAGGTCTGAAGTGGGTCTCTTGTAGATAGCATATATATGGGTCTTGTTTTTGTATCCATTCAGCCAGTCTGTGTCTTTTGGTGGGAGCATTTAATCCATTTACATTTAAGGTAATTATCAATATGTGTTTTCCTATTCCCATTTTCTTAAATGTTTTGGGTTTGTTATTGTAGGTGTTTTCCTTCTCTTGTGTTTCTTGCCTAGAGAAGTTCCTTTAGCATTTGTTGTAAAGCTGGTTTGGTGGTGCTGAACTCTCTCAGCTTTGCTTGTCTGTAAAGGTTTTAATTTCTCCATCAAATCTGAATGAGATCCTTGCTGGGTAGAGTAACCTTGGTTGTAGGTTTTTCTCCTTCATCACTTTAAGTATATCCTGCCACTCCCTTCTGGCTTGCAGTGTTTCTGCTGAAAGATCAGCTGTTAACCTTATGGGGATTCCCTTGTGTGTTATTTGTTGTTTTTCCCTTGCTGTTTTTAATATGTTTTCTTTATATTTAATTTTTGATAGTTTGATTAATATGTGTCTTGGTGTGTTTCTCCTTGGATATATCCTGTATGGGACTCTCTGTGCTTCCAGGACTTGATTAACTATTTCCTTTCCCATATTAGGGAAGTTTTCAACTATAATCTCTTCAAATATTTTCTCAGTCCCTAAGCTGACTTTTTGAATCACTAAACAGTGTTCACATTACAAGGAGCACAATTTTAGTAAATGTGTTCTATGTTAATTATTTGACAAACGATTATCTGTGTATGGTATAAAGCAGAAGATTTGTTTAAAATCAGGATACATCATTCCCTACCTAGAGGAGCTAACAGAATTTGCTGTACCTGTCTCACAAACTTTTGTCTGAGAAAAAAAACACATATATTCAAAAGTTCTCAGAAATGTAACATGCGCTACATTAATTCAAGAAACCAGAGAGCAGAGAGGTAGTAAGAGAATCATCAAAACATGGCTATATTATGAATACCTAAGTAGAAGAGAATCTTAAAAAGAAAATCAAGAGATTACAGTACAGTTAACCATAGTGTATATGCAATATGCATAATAAAAACATTTTTGAATGGGTATTGTGAGCCCAGAACAGCAAAAATCTGTATAGGAATTGTGTTGATTAATTCTCAGAACTACCCTATGAAGTATGATCATTGTACACCTAAAGAAAAGGAAATTTAGTTAACATGGAAAAACTTGTCCAAGATCACGCAACTGAGTGACTCAGGCTGGATTTGAACTCATTTGTGTCAAACTCCAATCCCCATGATCCTAACTAAGCTATGTGCCTCTTTCACCCCCCCCTCACCTCACCCCCGCTCAGTCCTTGTCTCCCAGTAACGTGCTCTGTACATCCCCCCTCTCTGCTCTGTCATCAGTTCTAACCATCTCCTAGTGCACAAATCCAACAATTTCTTGGTCTCAGTCCTTGAATTCTCCGTTACTTGTCTGAAAGGTAATGAAGATAATGCATGGGCTTGATACAGCATTTGCAAAATGATGGTAATAATATAGAAACTGCTTCAGACATAATGTTGTTATTAAGGTACAAAAGGTTCAGGATCGAGGTTAGGACCTCATGCTGTGTGACCTTGGATAAGTTATTCACACAGCTATGGCTCATCCTCCTCAGCTGTAAAGCATCAATGATAATAGTACTTGCCTCATTGGAGTGTTGGAAAACTTTGCTAGGGCAATGCCTTTAAAACCATTATCACTGTGCTTGGCTTGTAACTACCATTCAATAACCATTATTCTGCGGCAGTGTATATTTGTTAGGATTATTATGTAAAAATATGCTGTGTAAACTCTTCTTTCTCCTTGAAATTCTCTCTCTCTTTGATCTCTGTAAAATGACCCTCTTTTGTTTTGCTGCCTCTCTGATGATTCTCTCTTATCTTCTAGCTTCTCTTCTTTCTGCCCCTGTGCACATTTTTTTCAAGACTTGATTCTTGGCCCTTTTTTTTTTGCCACCTCCAGGATCTCACACTCCCCAGATACCTGTCTGATAATAATGCCCTGTCTTTCCCCCTTGTGCCCACCAAGCCAACCACATCACTATGTCCTCACTACACCCTGGAATTCCGCCATCTGCACCTGTTCCCCACCTCTGTTTTTACTTCCTCGTTTCCAGCCTGGGTTGGCTGGACAAATCCATTCATGCGAAAATCTCTCCTCTACAGACTTGGCTCTTCCAAGCCTGTGATCTCCATATGCCCTATCTTTAACCATTCCAGAAGGCAGGTCATTACTGGAGGCTGTACTTGGATTCACCACAAATCCCTACTGTTGCATCTCACTTGGGTGTCCAGGGTTAATTGGATATCCTTTTATTCATGTCTAGTTAATGCCACATCATATTCCCCATAGTAGCATTTCTAAATTTTTCCATTTTCCTGAAGTCTCCAAAGAAACTTCTATACCCTCATTCTTATTTCTTTACCACGAAAATCAAGGACATCTGACCTGAGCTCCCTCACATTCACTTTTTTCCACCACCTCACAATTGCTCTGCCAGTGTTGTTAATCTTATCCCCCTTTATCTTCCTCTGAATTCTCCTTCACCAATTAGACCCTCTACTTACTATACATTTTCAATCTCGCCTTCTCTAGTGCCTCCTTGTAATCACGTGTTTCCCATATAGTGAAAACTTTTTTTTTTAACCCCACTAACCTCTCCAGGTATCATCCTCCATGTTTCCTTCCCCTTGCTTTCATATTTCCCCAGAGAAATGTGTCCTTCATAACTTTCCTGAAGTGCATGACCTTGTCACATGCCCCCTTTTCTATGTTTTTTCTTCCATTAGCATCCATGGCACATCATGGTTCTGTCTTCTTAATTGATTCCTCTTCTATTTAGTCTAATTTAATTCAATCAACATGTATTCACCATTCATTTATTTCAACTGAGGTTGAAGAAGCAAGACACTTTCTGGCTAATTCTGCCAATATGGCATATGGTTGATAGCAGCATTGCCACCAAATTATCAAGCTTTCCTTTCTCTAAAACAAATTGACTTGGAATAATGAATTATGTCCTCTCCACCTCCAGGACTTGAAGATTTGGTTGATGGTGATGACAATCACCATTGAAATAACCTCACAAAAGTTGCTTTGTGAATGTGTAACAGGCATGGTTATGCCGGGTACATCTTATTTTAACAAACACTACATCCTGTGTGTAACCTGCTAGGTATTATTCCCAGTGCTTTACAAAAATTAACTCACTGAATCTTAAGTGGGTTACACTGTCCTGCAGATAATGAATGAAGTACCTATTGAAATAAAGCACAAATTGCTATTGTTGTTTTACTGATCTAATATTGTTTTTAGTTGGATGGTCTTTATTACAAAGTGTTTGATTTCTCTTCTATTTAATGGAGAACTTCACTTTGGTGGATGTATATATTCTCTTTTATTTTGTTCTTTAAATAATAAAATTTAAAAAGCAAAAAACCCAGTGGGTATTATGATTAACCCCATTTATGAAGTAGATATTATGATTAATTCCATTTTATAGATGAGAAAACTTAGAGACATTTAAATAACTAATCCAAGGTTGTATAGCCAGCAAGTGACCGAGCTGGAATTGGAACCCAAGCAGTATGGTTCCAGATTCAGTGCTGCATAGGTACTCAGTAAATGATTATTGGATGAAAAAGACACTTGAAGAAGTTATTTTCTGACTACTTCCAAAAGCTAATTTAAGATTTTTACTTTCATTTAAATTATTTCTAATATTTTGCATGTTCTTGCTGCTTCCCTTAATCACTTGAGAAAAAACTGTCCTTAAAATCTGGATGTGGAAGTGTGTCAGTGGGACAAAGTAAGTAGATCTCCAGATAACAAAACCATTTCAGAATTTCCTTTTGCATTCTTGTTCTCATTTTAGGCACACCTGGCATGGCATTATTGGGGGATCTTTTGAGAAGGTACCGTGCAGGAACGGTTGTCCTCTCTAGGGAACTCTGTGGTTCCTACTTCTTCAGCAGGTCTCAGCACACAGACTCCATCCCGTAGGTACCGTGGTGGCCGTAAATCCTGTTGTGTTGGCACTGCTGTCAGGAAAAGGTTAAGACATCCTTTGCCAAGTGGCCTTTTTTTTTTGTACATGTATTAGCTGCTATTCCATCTTGTTTGTATACCATGCATAAGTACCTGGCAATTCTCAAATCTTTTAAGCATCAAGGAGTTCCTGTCTGGGTAGAAAAGACTGATCAGAGTGATTCACCATCTTTCGGCTGATCACTGCTTATTCTGCTATATTATTCTGTCCTAGAATTATTTTCTGACCACACATATGAATGGTGTGAACCAGACATGTTTGTATTTTCTAAATCATTCATGGCATCTTCATGTTTGTTCCACTGCCAATGACAATTATATGACAGTTTTCTTTCCTGATTTTTCCATGCTATAAATATTTCTTCAGTAAGATTCCCTGTGATGATCATTGTTTGAGATCCAGAAATCCTTCAGGAACTAGGTAAAGCAGAAACCTAGTTCAATTCATCTATAATCCTAAATGCTGCCAACCTTAAAAAATAAGATTTCTTATAGTTTCTGCTCATCTAAATATCTGCTATATGAGATACGAAGGAAGCACATTTAATAACATCACTAACTTTTTGTGAAGAGCAGAATAGAATTTAAGGAAAAGTTTTTACAGTAGTATAGCAAACAATTATATAAAGGTTATAATTACAATAAACCTAATCATCATTATTCTGTCCTGTATTATTATTTAAATTTTTATAAACCTGTGTGCATTTGAAAAAAATATAACATTCTTCCTAAGTTATCTAGGAAATGCACTTTCTCTTAATATTTGTGTTAGTAGTCAAACTCTATTATAGTTACCTATTAGAAAGTTATTAATTTTTTATACAAATTACTAGCTATTATAATCATGAATAATTAGTAAGGCATTTTACTTTTACAATGATAAATATATTTCATATTTTAATTGAGAGAGATTATATTAGCAGATAAAGCAAATAAGGTAATTTTTTTTCCTCTAATGATATTTAGCCCATTGACCCACACTTGAAAGTTAATATTGAGATATTAAAATTGTCTAATTGTGTCTAATCTGCTTTTGGTGTCAAAATATGAAATGAATTTTATGAAATGATAGTGTTGTCCTTTCCAACATACTTACTTAGCAAATTAAAAAGTTGGCACCTCTATTAAAAAAAGTAATCCAAATGTCACGTTTTGGTCATCTTACTAGTGCTGTTATGCTCAATGGATATGATTGTAAAACACAGTCACAGGGTCACTGATCATTTACAAGTTCCAGGATAGTAAAAAATAATATTGAAGTAGACATTCAGCTACTTGGTCTTCTAGAACCTGATGCTGAAGGTGATGCCAAATACAAGATTGAACCTGAATCCTGAAGTTTAGTGCATATTTAACATTTATCTTTTTCCTTCCCAAATCCATTACTTCCCTCTTATTCTAGGTCTTGATTCCCTTGGTGTCTTTATTCCTAGGTGATCTGTCTTTTTTCTCAACTCCTGTAGATCTTATGAGAGGCCCCACTCATTTAACATTCAATCGTTATGCTATTTCTTTGTAACATTTCTAGGTCCAGTGTCTTGCCTGTCATTTAATTTTTGTGTGCATACTTCTACTATCCCCAGATCAATAATAAACTCCTTGAGGTTAGGCACGGACATTACTTTCTTTAGATCCCCTACAGCCCTTAGCTCTGTGTTTTGTGAATGAGTAAATGAATGACATAATTCAACCTTTACAGAGCATCCAGAGCGGAAGAGTTGTTGGGTCTGTCTTGTGGAGGGGAAGTTCTAGTGCCAGAGAGATTTTGCCAAGCTTACCATCCCATGAATTAGAGTGGAATGAGCAAGCTGGCCTAAAGCTGAGTCCCCCATGACATATCCATATGCTTAGATCTTGTGGCATGGGAAATCCACAGCTGTTGGATAACAAACGCAACTTAGTAAGTGCTGGGTCTGTGCATATATACTCTGTTTCAGAGCATCTCTTGATAAATAACATGTATATGGGTTCATATACTCCAATTAAATATAAGTGAAAGTGACAGAGCCAGGGTTTGAACTTAAGCAGTTCAGCTCCAAAATTCCAGTTTTTAATTGCTACACTACATTGCATCTTCCTGATGTATACATAGAGCAATCATCATCTAACCCTCATGGCTCTAATAGCTAGAGAGATCAGCCTAAAATCCTAGGAAGTGCCACAGTGCCCTGACAGGGCCCAAATACTTATTTTCTAAGACCACCAAAACTAGTCCTGGAGGGAGGATGATGTGTAGCCTTGAAGTGAAGTTCTGGAAGAAGCTAAGGTGCCCTCAGGTATGTGGGGTGGTTCAGAGTTGGTCTGAAAGGATAGCTGAGAGTCAGTCTGCCCTGTCTGTAGAGTGACCGTATAATTTACCATCCAAACTAAGATATTTTTGAGTGTGAAAGGAAATTCTGTAATCATCATGATGAAACTGCAACTACAAACTGATACTCTCCCAGGCAGTCTTTACTGGCTGAGTCTGCCAAAATCTCTGAGGAAAGGGGAAGAAAAATGTAAGTAAACTGTGTTAATGTGGGAAGTCAATTATCTGAGGGAGAATAAAGTTGGGGTAAGAGCATTATACCTAGAACAAAAATCAAATGCAGTTAATAATGTTTAGAAAAGAATCGGGCAAGTACGTATGACAGAAAGAGGCAAAAAAGTATCTAGACACACAGAACAATATGGTAGTTTGTGTGAGGGTGAGAATAAGTCAGGGGAACAAAGGAAGCTGAGAATGGATTTCAAAAAACATTTGGGAAGTGAGGCCCAGATTGATCTAATATCAGGTGCGGACATCATTGCCGTACCTTCTTGGGTTCAGGATTTCCCCTATTTTTATCAGATGATGTGCAGATATATCTTCTCAGCTGGCTGAGTTTTCTGAAACCTCCAATGAAGGAACAATAGACGTAAGTAAACTCGGAAAACTTGGAAGCCAACTATCTGAAAGAGGATAAGATTGGGACAAGACCAGTACACCCAGGAACAAAAAATGAAAGCAGTCAATGCTGTTAAGGTAAGAAGTGGGTGAGTACATATGAGAAGAAGAGAGCTGAGATCCAAATGCATGTTGAATGTGAGTCAGCAGTTCATTTCCAGATCTAAAGTGACAGGAATTTGACTTCACAAATTTGAAAGAAAACTCTGATTGCTCCAAGACTTGCCAAAGGACCTTATGAGAGCAGTATGCAGTTCTGACTTCTACAATTTTAAAAGATGCAAAGAATTAAAGTCCAGAAAAGTATTACCAGATAGATTAGAGTGGTGGGAGCATGGCCTCTTATGGAATTTAGTGGAGAGAGAGAGAAAGCTAAGGGTTGATTTCACGGTTTTCAAGTATCATAAATAATATAGATACTCATTTGGCTTCTCCACAGTAGATTATAAAGAAGAAATGAGCTGACACTGCAGCAAAAGATATGTTAGTAATGCTTAAGGAAGAACTTTTTGACCAAATACTGGGGCAAGGAAGTGCTGAAATGTCTGCCCCTGTAATCTTTTTATGATAGGACAGAAGATCACCAGTCCTGAGTTGTCATTATACGTCGTATTTGATCTTGGAGGTCCTGAGGGGTGAGTGGAGGAATCTGAGAGAGTGTGAAGTTGTCTCTTGACAGATCTGGAAGTTCTGAAACTGGTTGGAGGGGAGAAGGAAAAGTCAAAGTCAATTAACCATTAAAAACAATAACACGATCTCTATCCCTGGGTCGTGGATGTGTTGAGATGATTCCTGACATGGGGCAGGATCGGGGAGCCTCCACTGCTGAAATCCAGATGGTGACACTCTGACATTGTCCTGTGACTTCACCAATTATTCCTCTTCATTCTACTCTAATCCCAGGTGATTAACCTGGGTGGAGGCCCTGCCTTCAGCTGTGAGTTGAGCATCACTTCTCCCTTTTGAGCTAGGAAGAGCAGCTTCTGTAGCTGTCCCTCCCAGAAACTCCACAAAGCTTCCTTAAGCCCCAGAGGCTTTCTCTGTCTGGTCAGAGACCCAAGACAGATGTTTACTGTGGTCTTGTTTGGTACCCTGTTCTTCCATTAGGAGAGAAGGAATGCCCTTGCATCAGGGCAGCATCCAGCATTGAATCATCTTCAGTTAATGTTCAATTAACTGATGTAGCAGGACCCCTGAAACCTTTCTTGCCATCACAGAACACCAGGTAGAGCTCCACATCCAGACTCTCTAGGCCCTCTGACCACTAGACTTGAACCTCCCTCACTCAGATCCTGAAGCCCAGGATCTGCAGAACCAGAACTACACAGCTGTCCACAGCACCGAGGGGCTGGTCTCCTTAGGTGGATATGCTATTTTCTACTTGTTAGGAAGGCAATATAACTGGAGAAGATGTCACTGAAGATTCATGGTTTGTCATTGAGAAGTAGGTCAGCAGGAAAGAAAGGATGTACAAACTTACCTCTTGTGATGGGGGTCTGTGCATAGTCACCCTGATGTTTACTCTGAAACCACTAAGTTGAGTAAAAACGGGGAAATGTAGCATTAATCGAGCTCTTTACTCCATGATGTGGCTCTCAGAAAGGAATCCTACTGTGTCTAGATCCAAGGCACTGTTTTTGTCCCTATGGTCAGCACTAGATGTGCTGAGCCCAGTGGCCGCTATGCTCTTATGTAGGCACTGGAGATAAGACGATAAGACAATGTCTCACTCTCATGGGGTTTTATACCGAGTGAGAGGAGACAGACTATGAACAAATAAGCAAATAAATAGACAAGAAAATATCAGATGGTGATAGGTGATAGTAAATCAGGGTGATTGATGGAGAGTTAATGCTGGGGTGTGGGAATAACTTAGCTTGAGATGTTGGGGACAGACTAACTAAAGACATTAATCAGTGACTTGAATGACAAAAAAGAGCCAACTGGGTGATGATGGAGGGAAAGGGCTTCCCTGCGGAGGGAACTGCTAGTGGAAAGGCCCTAAGCTGGGAAGGAGCTTAGTGTTTTGGAACAAACAGAAGAGAGACCCATGTGGCTGGAGCTGAGTGAGGTTGGGATACATGATGAGGTTGGAAAGTTTGTCAGGAGCCAGATCATGAGGGATCTTGTGGGCCGGGGGAAGAGCGAATCCAGAATGGTCCTAGAATTGGATTAGACCCTAGCATGCATCTAGTTTGCCCTTCTTACTTCAAAAATGAGCAAACAGAGCCTGAAGAGATGAGATTTTGTCACTCCATCTCCACCAGCCAACCTTGGTTATGCTACAACTGGAAACAAGATCTTCGACCCACAGTCTTTGTCACTTATCATTAAACTCTTCCTGAATACTAAAAAGGTGGGACTCTTGAGAATCTTTGAGCACTTAAACACCTCGTCTTTAAAATATGCCACAATTGTACTGTCTTCTTGACTCATATTCGACAATGAGAAAATCACAGAGGCAAAGTCAATATTGTAGAGTAGATTTCTATTTTCCATAGAGAGGGATAGTTTGAATATTTGATTCTCATTTCTCATTAAGAATGAAATTTTATAAGAAAAAAACGATTGTTTTCACCAAGAGCCTATGTTCAGCTGCCATGCTTGCCATGAAGAATTTTCATAGCCAGGATCACACTTCAGACTTCTTGGTAGGCTTGGGTATAACCTGGATGAGCATGGGGGGAGGGCAGGGGAGTATGTGTGGGTATGAGACAAACATGGGTAAGGGCTGGTCAATTATTTTTAAAAAATCAGGGGACTTCCCTGGTGGCTCAGTGGTTAAAAATCTGCCTACCAATGCAGGGGACACAGGTTTGATCCCTGGTCTGGGAAGATCCCACATGCCACGGAGCAACTAAGCCCATGCGCCACAACTACTGAGCCTGCGCTCTAGAGCCTGCGAGCCACAACTACTGAGCCCACGTGCTGCAACTACTGAAGCCTGCGTGCCCTAGAGCCTGTGCTCCACAACAAGAGAAGCCACCGCAATGAGAAGCCTGCACACCGCAATGAAGAGTAGCTCCCGCTCGCCGCAACTAGAGAAAGCCCACACACAACAACGAAGACCCAATGCAGCCAAAAACAAAACAACAACAACAACAAAAATCTGGCAGTATGGCATAGTTACCGAGCACATAGACTGTGGCTCTAGACTAGATGGGTCTGAATCCCAGCTCTGTCACTAACCGGCTGTGTGAATTTGGGCAAATAATCTAATCTCCGATTCCTCATTTTCTTACCTATAAAAGGGAGTCATAATAGTATCCTCCTCATAGGGAATTAAACAAATTAATATCTGTAAAAAACAGGTAGAACAATATTTGTTGCATAATGCTTGTTACATAACAAACACTATATAAATGTTTCAAAGATTTAAAAAGGGACATGAAAAGTATGGAATTATCCTTCAACCACCTTGTAAAAAAAGGGACGGGGGCTTATAAACATCTTTGTAGACCAGTTATGCATTGTTTCAATAGTGAGTTTGACTTAGTTTGACTTTAATGTCACAGTTTGACTTTAGTGTCACACACCAAATGCAACTCCATCATTCTAGAATTGGGATGTATTCCTACTACAGGGACATACGGTGTTGCTTCTATGTCTAAGAGGAGTTATCATTCTACTGTACATAAATTCAGAATCAGAAAATTTCATTGTAAGTTACCTTTACACAGGACATATGTGCATATACATGTCTTGGTTTTTCAAATAGCAGTGACTTTGCCTAAAGGAGCAGTGGCTTTCACATCCTCCTCTGGGTTGGGAAGAAGGCTTTATTGAAGAGGGAATATAAATGGAGATTTATTTGGGACTAGCTGAGATCTTCAGTTCTAAAAGGATTTGAGGCTGGCTTGATTAAGCACAGGCCCACAGCAAGAGATGTGCTAGTGGAATAGAAGCTTGTTGTCACTGCTCTAGCCCCTCATTCATTCAGGATTTATAAGCCCAAGATCTGCTGCCAGCCAGGTACAATGGCAAATGACGCCCTCATTCTCTGGCCTGGAGTCCCCCAGATTTCATGCTACCGCCCCTTATGCTTCCTTTCCATTAACTAACTGATAGGCCCTGACAGACTTTTTGTTTTCTCTCTCTTCTATAGTCTCCCCTTTTCTCTCCATCTTTGAAGGAGAAGGTAATGGAGAAGAGTCCTACTGCTTCCTCTAGGAGATCTTGAATGGACAGAAGAGTGTCCTTCTTGTCTTTGTCTAGGGATGAAAGTATAAATGAGGGGACAGCTTCAGATCCAAAATGATAGGCCTGGAAGGAACTGCAGAGTCCACTGGAATACTTCCTTACTTTGGGATTTTTAGACACATGGTAGGAGGAGTTAATGCTTGCACAGTGAACTAAGGTAAAGGGAGGAGATTGCTTATAGCTGAGGTGCCAAGCTGGGCACACCCGCTGCCCTGCTTGGCCACCCTGAGGGCTGAGGGGATCTTCAAGAGATCTGCAATCTTCAAAGCCAACCCTACATATCAAAAGCCGAAGGTGAGGAAAAAGAGACGATGGAGGGCCATCTAGAAGGATTATGATCCAGGCCTGATTGTCCATTGCCTGACCCTGGTTCAAATTTCATTGGCCAGTACTTGTCATATAGACACATCTGACTGTAAGGAAGACTGGGAACTGGGTTTAGCTTGTGTGTCCAGGAGGAAAGGATACTGATTTGGTGAATAGCCAGTCAGTCTCTACCATAGAGAGTATGTGGCCAATGGTGCTCCAAGGACAGTGGCAGAGTTGAAACACATTTCTTTTTTTTTTAATTAATAGCTACTTTATTTATTTATTTATTTTATTTACTTTTGGCTGTGTTGGGTCTTCGTTTCGTGCGAGGGCTTTCTCTAGTTGCGGCGAGCGGGGACCACTCTTCATCGCGGTGCGTGGGCCTCTCACTATCGCAGCCTCTGTTGTTGCGGAGCACAGGCTCCAGTCGCACAGGCTCAGTAGTTGTGGCTCACGGGCTCTAGAGCGCAGGCTCAGTAGTTGTGGCTCACGGGCCTAGTTGCTCCACGGCATGTGGGATCTTCCCAGACCAGGGCTCGAACCCGTGTGCCCTGCATTGGCAGGCGGATTCTCAACCACTGCGCCACCAGGGAAGCCCGAAACACATTTCTTAAACCAAAGCACAGTGCTCTCCTCACCAAACCACACTCTGCCATGTCTCTCATAGGTTTCTTACCTTAGGGGGATAAAAAACCCCACAGCCCACAAAAGTGGCTAAAAGGGAGCCAAGAAGAAAGTTGTTAGTCCCTTTTCTAAGAAAGATTGGTAAGAAAGCTTTGTTACTGAACCAACTTTGTTTTGCCTGGCGCTCAGCAAGCCAAAACGCTGAGACACCCAGGCCTGCAGCAAAGAGAAGGCTTATTTGCAAGGTGGACCAAATGAGGAGATGGGAGACAAGACTCAATTCCGCCTCCCCATAGGCAAGGGGCTGGGTGTGTTTATGGGATAACGAATATGGAAGCAAGGCGTCTGAGGCATGGGGCATGTGGGGGGCGTGGGGGGCATGGGGAAAAGGCGCGGTAATCGTGGTTCTGCGCAGGTGTAACTAAGTACAGGCCTCTGTAGTTCAAAAGTGGAGGCACTTAGCACGATCTGGGGGTGGAGTTTTCAGTCCTCTGCCATCAAAAGGTCACCAAGAGGACACTCGCACATGCCCAGTTGGAGGGTCGGCGGTCCTATCCAGTCTTTAACCAGCTCAGCTTCAACTAGTTACAGCTGAGACTCCAAGTTCCTGGAAAAAACTCCCCCAAACATCTTATTGTTTAGGCTGCATGTTGCTTGGAGGACATTCAGGTCTTAAAATGACCTTGATTAGTGAAGGCAGGTGAAATGGATTTGACTAATCATTATGCAAGGTTTCAGCATCAGCTATGTTCAATATCAGAAGTACGAGAAACAATACTCTCAAGGACTCAAGGAACCAAAATTGTATCTGATGGGCTCAAGTGTCATATTTTTAAAGTGAGCCTTGTTGATCTACGGAAAGATGAAGTTGCACTTAGAAAATCCAAGCTAACTACCGAGGATATTCAGGGCAAAAACTGTCTGACCAACTTCCATGGCATGGATCTTACCCATGAAAAAATGTGCTCCATGGTCAAAAGAATGGCAGACCATGACTGAAGCTCAGGTTGATGTCAAGACTACTGATGGCCATTTGCTTTGTCTGTTGTGTTGGTTTTATTAAAAAAACAGAAAAAGAAACAACCAGATTTGGAAGAACTCTTACACTCAGCCCCTACCTATAGGTCTGCCAAATCTAGAAAAAGATGATGGAAATCATGACCCAAGAGGTACAGACAAGTGATTTGAAAGAAGGGCTCTATAAATTGATTTCAGATTGCACTGGGAGAGACATAGAAAAGGCTTGTCAATCTAGAAACACCGCTTTATGATGTGTTCATTAGAAAAGTAAAAGCGCTGAAGAAGCCCAAGTTTGAATTGGGAAACTCATGGCGCTTCATAGTGAAGGCAATGGTTCTGGAAAAGCTCCCGGGGATGAGACTGGTGATAAGGTTGAGCGAGCTGATGGAGATGGGCCACCAGTCCACAAATCTGCCCCAAATTCAGACTTTTGTTTTTTTTTAACATCTTTATTGGAGTATAATTGCTTACAATGGTGTGTTAGTTTCTGCTGTACAACAAAGTGAATCAGCTGTACATATACATACATCCCCATATCTTCTCCCTCTTGCATCTCCCTCCCTTCCTCCCTATCCCACCCCTCTAGGTGGTCACAAAGCACCGAGCTGATCTCCCTGTGCTATGCGGCTGCTTCCCACTAGCTATCTATTTTACATTTGGTAGTGTATATATGTCCATGCCACTCTCTCACTTCGTCCCAGCCTGCCCTTCCCCCTCCCCGTGTCCTCAAGTCCATTCTCTACCTAAAATTCAGACTTTTAACGGTGACAAATACAAGTCTTATTTGTGGGGGGAAAAAAAGAAAAGCACAGCCCCTTAAAACCAATTCTGGTATAGAATCCAGTCAAATTCTGCTCACAGGAAAGGCCTGGTGCAACACGTGGGAATCCCACAAAGAAGGGTCAGCCTTGCCTCTTGATACGACAGAGCATCTCCACTGTACCATGAACCCTTTGTAAGAAAATCGGCCTCCGAATCCTCAGCCTTGCTTTTTCTCACTTCTTTCGGACCTTCCCCACTTGGTTCCTTCCTGCGGAGTGGGAGCCCAAGATGAGGGTTATTGCACGGTTCACCGCGAACACCTGTCTCTCGGTTTTACCTCAACCTTTGATTCAGATGCTTTCCTTCCCTTCCCTTCTATATTTGGCCCTTTGGTCTGTCCCCTGAGCTGACTTTCATCATCCAACTAGAAACAACACCCTCTTCTCGCTCCCAGTTTCTCTGGGAACCACAGGGAGTAACCCCCAAGCCTCCCGCCCTCCCCATGGGGCTAGCAGGGCTTCAAAGGCACATGGCGGCTGCCCCACCTCACGGCTGGGCTGCCTTTCTGTTTGAACAGCTTCCATTGCTCACTGCTGATCGGTAACTCAGTGATTCATTAAACACATAAACAATGAGTGAATCTGTTCCATTAGCGAGGCCACCTGTTGATCTCAGCCGCTCCGCCGCTCGCAGCTGAACTCGGTGCACATGAACAACAGAATGCCTCTGTCAGTCGAGCGCCCCGTCCGTGTTTGATGGCATGTTAGAGCTGGAAAAGCAGAGTCCCGGCTCTGCTGGCGCTTTCATGCCCTTCCTTTCATCTGGTGGCAGGGCTGCAAGAATATACTGTGGATACAATGCACCTCTCTATAATCAACGGGAAAACTCCAAGAGTTTGGTCATTATTGCCCCCGTAGGCTTGCGGGATGAGACAAAGAGGAGAGAGGGAAGATCCTGTACCCTTTGGCCTGCAGGTGCCGGGGCAACAGAATTAACCAAGGGCTACACAAAAACAAAAACAAAAAACCCAAACCAAGCGAAGCCAACTATCTGTAAAAAGCAATCCTATTGATTGCGATGACATCTTCTCTCCCCTGGAAATAATACAATCTTTGCTACTTGGCTGCTGGTTCCCGCAGCTGCGCCAGGCCTTGAGGAACTGGTCTACTAGTGTGTACCAGCTGATTTTAAATCAAGACTACTAAAAATCCTACAAAGCTGAGTTAAGGTTCTCACACAGGCATCACAGTCAAGAAAACTTGATATTATTATTTTAAAATACATAATTTTCTCTTATGCATAACTAACTCCTCCTATTATTATAATAAAGAGGGGGCCTTCCATAAGATCAGCAATATTTGCTTGGAGCCTGAAAGCTGTACATACCAAGAATAGGGAAACATAATCTTTTCTGAACTGAGTATTAAATTGTCTCTTTAGGGTGAATTTAGTTCTTGAATGCCATAGTCGTTAAGTTCTGTATTGCATACTTCAGAATTGTTAGGTATAAATTTCCCTGTAGTGACACTTCGATGGAAATATTTGATTACATAGCTCAGTTTTTATGTTTATGATAGGTTTATTCTAGTATATCAGTAAAAACTTTGTTGTTCACTGGTTTTTTAAGAAAATGGAAGATGAAGAAATAAAGGGAAATGACTCTTCAAAGCAAACTCCAGTTCCTATCAGCTTATGTAAAAATTTTTTTAAAAATCAGTTTTCATTGCCATACAGATTTCAGAGATTACTGTTGCTAGTGGCTGTTTTACTTTCATTTTTGTAGCCCTGGAAATGACAGAACTCCAAGTGAGGAATTCAATTTGTGCCTCTTTCATGAATATTATTTTGCTTTTAGAGGATGTACTTTGAGCTACAAACATTCAGAGTGAACAAGGTAAACAGACTGAGGCAGGCAGATCCCACTACTTGGGTTCTCTAGGCAGGTGTGAGCATATCTCCCTCATCCAATACATAAAAGGACCACGTGCATTTTCAAAGGAATTTCTGCAATTCTGGTCTTTTGACAACCACCACTACGATTTGATTGCCAAATGCAGGTGGTCGTGCAATCAAAAGAATCCTCAGAGTCCTCCATGCAAAAAAGAAAAGCACAAGAAGTGACTTCTAAAAAAGACTTAATAGGGGACTTCCCTGGTGGTCCAGTGGCTAAGACTCTGCACTCCCAATGCAGGGCGCCTGGGTTCGATCCCTGGTCAGGGAACTCGATCCCACATGCCGCAACTAAAGATCCCACATGCCGCAACTAAAGATCCCACATGCCGCAACTAAGACCGGTGCAGCCAAATAAATAAATAAATAAAATATTTTAAAAAAAGACTAAACAGGAGATAGCCACATACAAACTAACAATTAGATGGAAAACTCAGAGCTATCCTCTCATGTGATTAGACTAGTACCATCCAATAGAACTGTCTACAATGATGAAAGTGTCCTATACCCGTGCTGTCCAGTGAGATAGCCACTAGCCACATGTGGCTACTGAGTACTTGAAAGGCGGCTAATATGACTGAGGAACTAAATGTCAATCTTAGTTAACTTAAGTGTAAATAGACACATGTATTTAGTGGTTACTGTATTGAACCAACAAGGATTATTCTGTAACTCAGTGAGGACATAGACCAGGTTGGTCTTGATTGTGATATGCCCAGTACCTGGGTTGGTTTCCTACCTTCGTTGTAAACACTCAATAAATATTTTTTGCATGAGAACATAAATCTGATCATGCTGCATCCTCCCTTAATAGTCTTTGGTGCTTCTCCCGGCCAGAGAGCTCTTAAGTCCTGGCAGGCCCTCAACTCCATCTACCTTCTGCTCCAGCATATACAATTTTTTAATCCATCCTTTGACTTACCCTCATTTTCCTGTCACTCTGTTTTTGTATGTGCAATTTCCTTGGCCTGGAATACTCTTCTTCCCACTCGTCCACCTCGGCAGATCTCTGCTTATCTTTCAAGACCGGAAATATGACTTTCTTTGTAAAATTTTTGCCGACTGCCTCAGACTGAGTTAATCACCCTCTTCTTTGGGTTCCCATAGTGGCGTAGTATAAATATCAGAGCCGGGGTGTCTTAGGGCAGATTCTCAGATCTGTGAGCAAATATTTGTAAGGAAATTCCCAAGGGAAACTAGGAAAGTAGTGGGTGGGGGCAGAGGGCGGGGAGGGGAGGAAGCCAAGTAAGTGTGCAATCACAAAGTCACACAGAGGGTGGTTTTTGCCCGATCTGCAGACAAACTTATTAACTCTATAAATCAAGCCTTAGAGTTGTCCTGAATGAAGGCAAAGAAACTAGAGCTTTCAGACTCTCACATCCATCAGTAACTAGTTAAGGACCACCCAGGGGCTGTGTGTGCACTCCCAGGCACTTTGGTCTCTCCATCTGCGTGTGCCAAGGAGACTCAAAGGATAGTTCTCCAAGACAGAGGGCAGGTTCTGGCTGTGGGAAGTGAAGCCATTAGACATTCGACATTATCCACTACGAGGGGTATTAGAATTGAGTCTATCTGGTTGCAAACCCAGATATATCTTTTCCTAGAGAATTGTGACAATTGTTTTCAGTCTCAGTTTCCTCCTCTGTAAGATTTAGAAAATAATTGTATCTAACTCTCGGGCTTAAGGTGAAGTTTAAATAGGATAATGTGTGGAAAGTATTTAGCATAGTGTGGGGTAACTCGTAAAAAAGTCAAAAAATGTTACATTATTATAACACAGCATCTTATTATGATTGCATATCACTCCTCCACAAGCGTTGAGATTTTCTAGGGCAGTAATTGGCCTCATTGGTCTTTAAATCACTTGAATCTAAGCCAATGCCTGATCTTGAGTAGATGTCAGATCAATCAATATTTCTTGAGTAAATGAGTGATACTCACTTTTGAACTAATCTCTCTTATCACCTGTGATGATACATTGAAATTCTCTCTTCATGTGTCTATTTTGCCCAGTAGACCACATTGGTAAGGTTTCTTATTCTCTTTTGATTCCCTGAAATATGGCACACACTGATACATGACAGTTGCTAAATAATTGTTGAACTGACGTTTGTTGGTTAAGGGTCCAGAATCCTCTAAGGGTAAGACCATTATAATCTGAAGGGTTGTTTTCTCTACTTCAGAGGAGTTTGTTTGCAGTCAGTGATCTCAGGTCACTTACGGTTCAGTATAGGAAAACAGAAACTCCTCTAGGTTTTCAAGCAGAATATGATTTAATAGAGGGAATTAGGTGCTATAGCAGGCAGAGTTTCTAAAATGATCCCCTAAAGAAGTTCCCCCACTAATCCCAGAAGCTCTGAATGTGCTCATATATCATTCCTGTGATTATGTTGTGTTATATGGCATAGTTTACCTTAAGAAAGAGATTACTTGGGTGGCCTGATCTAATCACAAGAGCCCTTAAAAGCAGGGCATGTTCTCAGCTGAGAACAGAAAAGTCAGAGCAGAAGTGTGAGGGCATTTGACCTGAGGGTCTTGTTGCCGGACACGATGTTCTAAGAAAGACTTCATGTGCCGTTGCTAGTTTGAAGGTAGAGGAGGCCATGTGGGGGGGAATGTGGGTGGCTTTTAGGAGCTGGAGAGGCCTCTGGCTGACAGCAAGCAAGGAATTGGGGACCTCAGTCCTAAAACCATAAAGAGATGAATTCTGCCAACATCCTGAATGAACCTGGGAGGAGATTCTTTCCAGAGCCTCCAGGTAAGATCCCAATCTGTCTGACACCTTGGTTTCAGCCTTGTGAGACCGTGGGCATAGAAGCCAGCTGAGCCTGAACTTCTGACCTATAGAGCTGTGAGGTAATAAATGGGGGTTACTTCAGGCTGCTAAGTTTGCAATAGCTTGCTACACCGTGATAGAAGACAAATGCAGTGCTTACCAGATTGTGGAAAAACCTGGAGTCAGGAAAGCAAGGTGGGCTACTCCCAGCTTTCAGGTTATATCCCCACAGGCTGCCACCCAAGATCAGGAGCTGCAGGAAATTACAACTGACTCACAGCCCTGAAGCGGGGGCCTGGCAGTGAAGGAGACCAGCCAGCTGCCTCACTGGCCACACTTACTGACAGTCACGCTCAGTTACCCACACCGCTGCTGACAGAGGAAGAGGGGCCCTTGCTCTCTCCCACCTTACAAATAAATTCCCAAATGAATTTTATTGTCAAACATGTCATATCCAGAACCTTGGTGGAGAGGAAGTCTGGGATATGTAGTTCCCAGGCATCAAGCACCTGAGATATAGGCAGGGGTTGGGGAAAACGCTAACTGACAATGAATGGTACCCAATATGGCTCTTCAAACTTTTAAAATCCTTTCAAGTCAGCCTTCTTGTAGGAATTATTATTTTTATTTTACAGATCAGAAAACTGGGGTTCAGTTGGGTTAAATATCTTGCCTAAAATCTCATAAATAGGAAGTAGCAAAACCAAGATTAGAACCCAGATCTGTTTCTTCCCAAGCCTACATTTTTCAGCCTCTGCAGCTGCTGCTGGCCTTGGGATGGAATTTATGTGATTGCCTGACAGTTGGACCCTCTGGGCCCAACTGAGGGGGCAGTAGAAGTGGTAGCAATTCCATTTTCTTAAAGAGTTCCTTTGGTTCCTGGTCTGAGGCTGCTGTTAGTCTCATGTTGGGGGCCTCTCTCCTCCTCTCCCCTCCCCTCATTCCAGCTTCCTCCTTGGCCCGTAGTCTCTGACTTTGGACACAGCCCTGGCAATGTGTGCTCTGACTTCTGGGTTTATTTGGGGGCATTCCCTGCTGTCCTTCTGTCTTATGAACACATAGGATTGGCCCTTCTCTGGGCTCAAGGTCTCTCTGCCTTTCCCCCATGGGGGCTGGTGCTGGGCTAGCAGCAGCGTCCGAAGGAACGTTCCCTGAAGAGAGGGGTCATGGAGCATTTCCCCCAGACAGCTCTATCTTCGCTGCATACCAATTCAATTACAAACAAATTGGCCCACGGGCTCAAGCACGAGAGCAATTTGGCCTTCTCTCTTCTCTTGCTGACAGTTTTAAACCTGCTTTCTTTAAAAACCCAACTCTGTGAGATTTTAGCACCCAAGCCTAAGAGAGGTGGGATGCAATTATCCCAAATACTGGGGTGCAGGGAAGCTCAGGGGAGAAGCTCTGCATAACATTTTTTCAGGAAAAATGGAAGAGAAAGAGACAGGTTCTCTGGGATTTCCCATGACTGCAGATTAGAGGCTGGGGAGCTGGTCTTTCCAGATCTGCCTCGACCACCTCAGGGTTCTCTTTTCCCCCTGGCTGGCTCCTTTTCTCTTTTGGACTTTTCCTCAATGGTGAGGAATTCATCTCTGGGTTTCTACAAGAAAGAAGAAATGCTTCAACAGTCTCTAGTATGCCTTAAAGGACATCTTTTTTAAACATATGCTCACAGTTTGATACACCTGAACTCAAATAAAGGCAGGGCATCTATGTCAGAGATAAGTGTATAGCCTACCTATTTAGAAAGTCGAGGATCAGCCAGGTTTTCTTCACTTGGATCCCATGGGAAAACTGTTTGGAGGGAGACACGGGAAAGAATGAGCTCCTTCTGCCTTGTTAAAAGTCTATTTAAAAACACTTTAAGTGGGAGACCCAACTTAACTAGAAAGAAAAGCAGATATAAAGTAAGGTTGTACATGTAGTTGGTTCTTTTGATTAAAAATTCCTCAGTCCAGGTTTCCCTCAGTGGTATTATTCTGGGTTGCATACGGACATTGCTGGAGTAAAGTCTGCTCCATTTGCTTCCTTCCATCCCCTTGTCTCTTTGGGAAAGATCACTTGTCACTTTCGATCATCACATCACTCACACTTCTCACGTGAGGACCTGCATGGAGTTTTTGGTGCAAATCTAGTTCACTTGGGCTGAGGTGCCTGGCTGGCAGGGAGCTGAGACAACTCCCTCATCGCAGGACCGATCAGGAGAGCCTCTTCCACACCACTCTTCTTTTCACAGAGATGTCTCAGATGATTTCCAGGGTGATCCAGAAGATCTTACTGAGATGCTTAAAAAGACAAAGTCAAACGATGGGTCTAGAAATGGGCATGTTCTCGGCTACGCGCTGGGGGATATGCCAGTGACTTGGGTAGATGCATTCACTGTTCCCATGGAGTCCAGTGGGGGAAACAAACAAGTGCAGGTGCTTAACAGTGACAGCCATGCTATGATGGGGAGAAGGATATCATGAGAGCACAAAAAAATGGATGTGTAACCCTGATGTAGCAAGAAGACGTCCTAGAAGAGATGGAGATTGGGGATAAGGATGCTAATGATATTGCAGAGTCTCTGTGATGAGGCCTCAGAAACTGACTTGAGTAGAGAATAGACCTGTGTGTCACTGAAGGACATTTGCCGGGGAGTACCTCTATTAGGTCCACTTGGATTGATTGCAACACTACCCTGGCCGAGCCGATGGATTTCGCAGCTGCACTTTGATGGCTTTCGACTTCTCCATCACTAAGTCAGTCAACGAGCCAGAGCTCCTCCTTATTTATTTCCTGCCTCTCTTAAACAACAGCTGTGTAACTCAGTGCTCTTAAAGGGGAAATGTTGAAAAGTAGATAGGAATCCCAAGAGGAATGTGTGGTGAGGGGAGTGGGAGACCAGGCTGATTCTTCCCTCGGCTCGGTTGTATATGGCACCTGCCTCACCTCATCTGAGCACTCAGCCTTCAGGTCATGATGAAAAAGAAGATGCTGGGATCATCCTGTCAAACTGTCAAATTTGGGGGTGAATGAAATATCCACGAGGGATCTCCAAGAAGACAGAATACTCATATTTACTTTCAACCAGGAAGAATTGGAACCTATGTCTCCAGATTTGGAAGTCTAGGATATTAATTCATTGTGACATCTGGTCCTTCTCTTTGATATTTTAAAAATAGGCTAGAAACAGAATTGTGAATCCATGCTCTAAAGCACTACTCTCAGATTCTGGGAAAGAATGCAACTCTGAGTTTATCTTGTTTATCCAACTAGTCTCTGGTCATTTGTGTAACATGATATTCATCCATTGGATGCTCTAAGCCAATTTCTAGCACAAGGTTTCCATTTTGTTATAATCATCCATGAAAGAAAAGAATGTGGAAATGTTTGTCTTGCCATTTTCAAGGACTGTGGTGGTACCAGTAGCTGGCTGCTTCTAGTCTTTGCTGCAGCTACTCGAGAATGTGAGATTCCCTAAGAATCCCAGAATTTTGGAACTAGGAAGAAAAATCAGCAACATGTAACAAGGACCATAAAGATGCTCATACCCTTTGTTCCAGTCAATACACTCCAAGGAACTGCAAAGAAATGTCACTTAACAGACCCACAAATATACATTATCAAAGATGTTCACTCTAGTAATTTTTTTTTTTTTTTTTGGTAAAAGTAAAATAATGAGAGACCACCAAGATGTTCAACATTATGGATCTTGTTTTGAAAGTTGAGACACATTCACTTGAAGGACTATTATGCAGTCCTAAAATAATTATGACATCTATAATTATGAAAGCAATTATTCACAAATGTTGAATGAATGCCTACCATGTATCTCTACTCTGGTGCAATAAAGGAATATGCAGATTTCAAATCTATGTACGCTATGATGTTAGCTATGTGCAAGATGCATGCCTGTGGAAGAAATTGTGTAGAAATGTTATTCGTTGGCAGGGTAATGAATAATATATAAGTGTCTTGGAAAATTTTTGTTACATTGTCTTAGATGCCAATTAATATACGTGAAAATTATGATAGGAGTACAGAAGAAGGTGCTGCTAGCTTTCGGGAAGACTTCTGAGAATGTAAGAGTGACCATCCATTCATTCTTGGTTCATATATTTATTGAGCAACTACTATGTGCTAAAAATACAACAGTGGTTAAGACAGAGTCACAATCTTCACAATTTTTAGTCAGATCTGTGTTTTACTTTACTTAATTTTAATTTAATGAATACTTGAATTTTAAAAGTCACCTTTAAAATAATCTATGCTAATTTCCGTCTTTCCTATCTCCTTCTTCCAAAAACACTTGTTGTTAGAGGTACAATTTAAGTTACAGAGACAGTAATTTCCCCGAGCTCACACCACTTACTTACAGCAAACCTGGTACTTGAATCTGACTCTCAGTTTACCTGCTACCTCACTCCCCTCATTTCTCTCATGGTCCTCTCATCTCTTTTAGAAATAAGTTGTTAGAACAACAATGGAGGATCAGACAAGCCCTATTTAGAACCATGTTTTAACAAATTGGACAGGAAGTGAGAATGGTCTAGACCAGTGCTTCCAAAGATATACAGTACATTGAGATCACCCTAGGGTCTTGTCTAAGTGCAGATTTTGATTCTGGAGTCTGGAGTGGGCCTTGAGAGTCTCCATTTCTCACAAGTTCCCAGGTGAGGCTGATAGTACCTGTTCTTGAGTAGCAAGGATCTAAAGGATGGAAACTGTCTACGTACAGAGGAAATTCAAGTTTAATGTGTAGCCAGTGCTCTTTCTAGTTTTATCCCAGGGAAGTAAAGATGTCAATTATTTACAAAGTCTATTCTTTCTGTTACTAACTGCTGACATGCTTTCTTTCCCTCTCAGCTCACAATATGACCATGAAAGGCAGCAAAGTAGTCTAGAACTATACCCCTAAGAGATAATGGAACAGGAGTTCACACCTGGCTCATCTGACACCCAAGCCCCTTCTCTTAACTACTGTGATGTGCAGTACTCACCATGTGTCCCCCACCCTGGCAGTACTCACCATGTGTCCCCCACCCAAGTGGTCAAGGGCCAGATTTTTGGAGTCAAGACCAAAACTTGGCTGAAATCCAACTAAGCACTTAATAGTGGGGACAAGTTACCTCCTTTATGTGTGTTTCTATTTCTTCAGCTATATATGCAGACAATAATAACATCAATCTCATTGGATGGTTGTATAGATTAAATGAGATAATGTATACTAGTCACTTACCTCAGTGTCTGGCATGGAGCAAGTGCTCAGTAAAAGTGGATATGATTATCATGGTTAGTTGAGTCTGAATCTCATTCTGCATTGTTATCCTAGGGGAATTCACACGAGCCTGGTGCTTGAGGCAGACAGGCTATTAAATAATTATATTTATTTCAAATTTAATATTAATTGAACATACTCTAAATATAAATAATAAATAAAATGCTAAATAAAATATATACATTATGAATATATGCATATTTAGATGACCATATAGATATATTTAAATAAAATTTAATATATCTAATTAAAATATTGATACAATAACTATATATGGACAAAATATAAATCAGAGAAATAAGTAATGTTTAAATAAAAATAAAGCTATAAAAAATGTAATATAATGTAAATAAATTTAAATAATATATTAAAATCATTTAAATACATTGTATATCATTTTTATATGTGCTATATATGTATGTGCGTATATATATATGTACATGAATGCAACAATTGTTAATGCACAAATTTTTGAATACTATAAGAATACAGAAGATGGTGTAACTTGACTTTCGGGGATGGTGGGAGAGAGAACTTTTGAGCTGAGTCTTGAAGGATTAATTTGAGGTTGGGAAAAAGCGTTTTGGGCTGAGGGTTTGGGGTGAGGAGGGCGGTAGGCAATAGGCTGTAATGAAAATTGGTGCTAGTTTGTAAAGAGCCCCTAAATCATGACCTTTATCTCTGGGAAGGTGGTTTTGAGCAAGCCAGGCATGTGATGAGATGTGTGTTATAGTAAGTAAGTCTGTAGGGTGGATAACTTGGTAGAAGAGCTTTGGTCTGCTTCCATCAGAAGTCTAAGCATCATCCAACCCAGCGATCATCTTTCAAAACTGCCCTCCCCAGTGAAGAGGAAAGGGGGAAGCAACCACTGTAATTGGGTATTTTCTAGTCAGTGTGTTTCTGGGTACTAAAATTCACATTCAGTGGTAAGGTTTGAGGCATTTTCCCTGAAGAGGAAAAAAGAATTGTTGATGCAAAAAATGTATGAAAGGAGGAAAAAGTGAACACGGAGAAATGCCTTATTCATGTTCCTATTCTCAATACTAATTTCTTATCCTTAGAGACCCTTCCCTTTAACCTGACCTTGAAAAGAATGAACTCTGAATGTCTCAGGAGTGTTTATGATTGAGGTGAAGACTGAAGGTAGGATGCTCTGATGATGGAGGGAAATTTTAATTCTCTTCCTTCATCGCTGGCTATATCATGCAGTTGGAGAAGGAAAGGAAACATTTCCTTAAAAAGAAAACATTCTAAAATTGGAATCTGATAAAACCCCTCATATCATCTCCAAAGGGAATCACTTTATAGGGTGTTTCTTGGCAATGAGATGCATAGATCTGCATATCTTTATTGGTCTTGCTCACAGGAATAGCATCTTAAAGTCTTGTTCCATAACATATCATGCAAAAATAAACGATAATTATACTTGACAGTTCCTTTCATTTAAGGATCGTAATCTTCCAAATGTTAATCAATAAAGACTCATAATACCCTATGAGGAAGGTAAATGTTATTGTGCTATTTTATGGATGAGGAAGATGATTAATAAGATTATTAAGCAATTTGCCCATAACAAGGTGAGTTAGTAGATATGGGAGTCAAATTTCCACCCTCTGAGACAAACACGGTAATTGCTAAACCAAGATAAAAGCCTTTACTCTTCCTTTTAAAATGATTGTGCAAAATTGAATCATGGCTTTTTGCTTCCAAGTTACCCAAGAATCTAGAGATCATCCAAAATAAAAATATGATGATACATTTTTCAAAAAGGGAGAGTCCCATATTTACCATGTGTGAATTTGTTTCCTCATTGGTTAACAGAACCTCAGGACTGCAGTGAGCTTTTATTTAGGATTATTTATTTTATTTTTATTGAAATTCAGTTGATGTACAATATTATATATTACAGGTGTACAATATAGTGATTCACAATTTTTAAAGGTTATACTCTCAAAAAACTAAAAATAGAATTCCCATATGACCCAGCAATACCACACCTGGGTATATATCCCCCCAAAAAACCAAAACACTAATTCGAAAAGACATGCAGCGTTCATAGCAGCATTATTTACATCAACAGATGAATGGATAAAGAATATGTGGTATATATACACAATTACACAATGGAATACTGCTCAGCCATAACAAAGAATGAAATTTTGCCATCTGCAGCAACATGGATGGACTTGGAGGACTGTAGTGTTTTGTTGCTTAACCAATTTGTAGCTGCATCACAATCTTTACAAAGAAGGAATGAAGTTTGTTATTACTTGGAATACTCACTATTTTCTAAATCTGTCCTATATTTAGATCTATGTCTTGTAGGATGCACCTAACACAGTACTTGGGGCTTTAGATGAGAATAATTTCATACCGCTTATTAGGATGTAGAGTTCTAGTGTGTTTTCTCTAATAATACCAGCTATACTTTATTAAGCACTTATCACGTGACACACACTTTGCTAAAGGCTCAACATAATTCACATTATTCTGTAAACACTGTGAAGAAGGTTCTGTCTGCATTTGACAGATGAGAAGTCTGAAGCTTCAATAGGTTAGAAAACTTGCTCAGTCACGATAGCATAGCTAACAAGTGCTAAAGCCTAGAATCTCCCAAGATTGTCTGATCCTAAAACCCGACTATTCTGAATATCAGATTGCAAGCAAAAACATCAGATCATTAGAACTCCCTCCGAAAGAATAATAGAAGTTTAATACATGTCTTTTTCTGTGCTTTAGCTTTCATTAAAATGAGATTAAACATTTGACATACTTCTTTACCTGACCAAAATGGCAGTGGAAATTTGTAGGTGGATCCTGCTATAGGCTCAGATACAGAATTCGTAGGAAACAACTATAGCAAAACATTAGTCTTTAGATAAAGTTTCTCCAATCCCTGGAGTTCTCATTTTTCTTCACAGACTGAAGTAAGTAAGTATACACTGCTACTTTCTGTCTCCCTGATCATACCAAGCATCTCCCCCAGGACACATACTTAGTAGTTGTCAAAAATTCATTTTGTTGTTTCAAAGGCTTTTTTCTGTTCAATATTCAATTTTAGTTCCCTTTGCTTTTTTGACTTCTCTATAAAATGTTGGCAACATCTGAAGTTCCATTCTCTTCTGATCATGATGACATTCCAACTCTGTTACTATTTACCTCATTGGTTCCATGGGGGACTTTTCTAAAGGTTGTTTGTTTTGCTGAAGGACTGGTAAATGATGTGTTTCAGAAGTGATATTTTGACTTGTAGGGGCCAGGCAATCTGGACACGGAGAGACTTTCTATAAATCCCACATGTTTTTCCGTATTTCAATGCTGTCATCTTAAATGCAGCATCTGTGGCGTAAAACTGCCAAAGAGGGTCATATTTTTATTTTTTACCAATAATTCTAGGCGACCTGCTTTTGCCCAGATCCAACAACTTAGATTATTTACTGACTTTTCTATTAAATGGGGCCATTTTTTCTGAACACTAAAGATTTGATGTAGTATAAAATATCTCTTTGGCACTGCCACTTAAAAATGTATACACATGCTACTTCCAGCAAACAGTCTTCTTGAAGAACAAGATGAACATTTAATGGAAGCTTTAATTCTAACTTAAGACACTTAAATATATTACACTAGCAAAAAAGAATTCACCAACAGCTGCATGTCTGAGAGACCAAGGGACTGATTAAGTCTGTCACATGGACAACATCTAACTCTTTGAATGGTAGGTGTGCACTACAGCTTGGAGTAAGTCTGTTACCAGATGAGCCAACTTCAAAGATAGTGGTGGGCAGCGCAGCCGATAGTAGGAGGTGGGGAAGCATTAAAGCTTCAAAGAAAGTTGAGGTTAGTTTAAAAAAATAAAAACTTAAATTCACTGAACACAAAGATATTTTGAGGTATGTTGATAATGACCTGACATTTATTTTCAGTTTTTGTGACATTAGTATGCAAAGACAGATTAAATAAATAATGTAAATTAATTGCATTTATATTTTAAACAGAAGAGTACTTCAAATGCAAATAGGAGACATCCTGTCTACAAGGATATTTAGCCAATTGCTTGATGCATGTGGTTGCGAAGCGTATTGAATGTTGTCCAAGAGGCACAGATGGGATGATTTAGGCACAAACAACTTTTATTTTGTTACTTCTGTGCAAACTCTTGGACATACCTGCCTTTATAAAAATTATATTCTTGATGTACATATGAAAAGCCTTAAATATACATCAAGAAATTATATAGAGAGCAGTTTCTTGGCTAATATCTAGGGTTATTAAACTTTAATATATTACAGATCCATATTCCTTACAGATTTGTTATAATTTAGGAGCTAAATGTTGACAGTTCCTAGTTACAGAACTTTTATTTAAGATTTCTATCAAAATAACATCTCCCACCTGATTTGAAGCAGCAATTTCTGGGATTGTTTCTTTTTTTATGCATACATATTGTGAATGCCCTAGATGATACAGTCAGACTGAAGTACTTTTGATACTAGGAAACTCTTATGCCTGAGATGTTGTGAAAACCTTTTCCTGAGCCCCCCAACTCCCCACCAAAGTATTTGTTTGCTTCTTCTAGTTGGATACTAGGAGGCTTAGAACCATGTTTGTGGCCCACCCCCAATAATGTATAGGATTTCATGTCAGGCATGTTTCTATACTAGTTTCACTCCCGGTTTGAATTTATTTTCCTACTCCTGTTTTCTTTTTAAATTTTCTTTAAAATTTTGTTAATATTAAATCTTATAATTTCAAATAGTTTTCTTTTAAATTTTACTTAACCTTATCACAGGATATAAGCCACTTAAAAAAGCTTTCTCAAACTGAATAGCACAGCAATGAATGAAATAAAAAATACAGCTGTTTTGATACCTAGAGCTAACTCATGATACAAATGCCAAAGCTTTAACTGCCTTTTTGCATGGATGGCACATGGTTGCCTAGATTTCCAAGGGCAAAGTGGAATTAGAAAGAATATTATTATAAATGATGAACTCATCCAGGTCATAATGAGGATAATTATTTTTGTGTATCTTTATCCCTCTGGGATATGGAATAATTGCATCAGTGCTTTGCCAAGTAATATTGAAACATTGTTATTGGTTGAAACAAAATGCAAGTCTTTGTCTGGCCTGATCCAATATGTCCAAATGCAAAGAACCATACAGAGAAGGTAACGCCCAGATTCACATTTACTAAGGGATTCCAAATAATGCCCTAAATGACTATTTGGAGCTCAGTTACATGCAGGTGCTAGGAGGATTTATGCTGTGAATGCCTGAAATACTTTCTCCACGGAGGGGAGATTATTAAGTACTAGTGAGCCTGAGTGTTTGGTGCCAATACTAACCATTAACTTTTGGCTCTGAGCCATGACTGTCTACTCTGCAGTGGATTCTGCCACCAAGGGGAAGGTCATTAAGGGCTGTTCTTTATTCTCGTTAGTATGTTCCAACATAATTAACAGAAGTTGTTCACCAGATGGTTTCCTTCCTGTCAGCAAGTACCTCCAGCTTAATGGGCTATGCAGGATTCTTTACTTTAAGTGGGTGAGGCGGGAAGCAAATTTAAAATATACCATCTTTGATCCTCTCACTTCTAATTAGTTCTAAAGGCTTTAGATAATAATGTAAAGGGGGAAGGGAAATGAAATCATTCTAGAAATCAAAGAGTCACAGAAGGCCAACAGGAGTTTTATACATATCATGGAGTGCTTCTTCCTCTGTGCTAGGTCTCTGCCCAGCACCAAGAAAAGTGCAGAGACTATTGTCAGCTTCCTGCTGAAACATGTTCATAGAGCCTTAGAGCTGAAATGGATTTAAAATATGATAATAAAATTCAATAAATGCTAACTTGGTTCCCACTGGGTCTCAGAAATTGTACTGGGTGCTGGGGATATACAGCAAGACCTTGCCCTTGTTGCTCCAGAGGTTGGAAAGTAATGGGAGGTCAGACACATAAACTGACGATTTACAAAAGTTTGGTAAATATGGAATTGGAAACTAATGGCTTCTAATCCCAGTGTCATTCCCCCTCTTTGTGCGATAAACCTTGATCTTGTTCAGGTATGCCCTCTCTTGCACATAGCACTGGGTGAAAGTGGGGCTGCTCTAAGCCAGTCTTCAACTGTTCCATTCCCCTTGCCAGTGTATGGTTTAAGAATTGCACATGGAAGCCACCTCTGGCCAAGAATCATGAAAGGAGGCTTGATTGGGAGCTTCTGGGAAAGGCATTCTTGCTCCTGAGAAAGCACTGGAAGACATGGCCTCCTTTTCTTCCATTGTTGAGGTTGTAATACTAGAAATCATCTAGCCATATGGTATAAAGCACAGTAAGCTACATTCTATTAGCTCAAACTAAGTAATTTTTCTCTAAACTTGTTACATTTAGGAAATGGTTTTATTATAAGGAAAATAATTTAAAATATCCCATTCTTATTCATTTCTCAAATGACTATTATAACAACCTTGTAAATCACGTGAGACAGAAACCATCCTCTTCGTAGCAGATGGGGAAACTGAGACTCAGAGAGACTATAATGTGATGTGCCTGGACAAAGCTGTGGGCTTCTGAAGTTAAGTACCCCTTCTACCCAACCATTCCATAGAGCAAAAAACTCAATCCCACAGGCCAAGGAAACAATGAAATTACAAAACTTTTCTTTTCTTTTTTTGGCCTGAAAAATACTAACTCTGTTTTCTCTTGAACTGGAATTCTAAACTCTAAATTCACTTGCATTTCCCCTATATTTTTACATGGAGAAATATTTGAATTGAAGTAAGGTGAAAAGGGCTTTCTAATGGGGGTAAAATACCATTAAAAGTCAGTCTAGACTACTAATGATCAGACATGGTTTCAAAAGATTTTGAGACACAACAAAGGTTTCATGCACTGCATGCCATCACTCCACCTAGGAGGGATTGCAACAGTGAGGTATGGGCTGGAAGGCTGAGCTATAAAAACTCTGTCCAGGGTAGTTACAGGCCTAATAATCATGTGTTGTCACTCAGTTGTGAAGATAATTTCATTCACTCACTGTAGCTGTTAGAACTTCTTCGTTTACAAGTGACAGTAAGCCCAACTCAATTGGTTGAAGCAAAACAGGCACTATATTGGCTCATATAATTGAAAAATATTCAATAGTTGGCTCTGACTTCAGGTGCAGCTTGATTTAGGGCTCAACTTCTGTCACTAGCCTCCATCTATAGGTTCTCCTTTCTCTGGGGGAGCTCAATTCTCGCTCTGAGTGGTAGTCCCAAACGGTAGGCTCATTTCACCATAGCACCACCGGAAATGGGGTTTGCTTCTTGTAGAGCTCAAATGAAAGTCCAGGAATTGAATTTCATTGGCCTTGACTATATCATTGTGGTATATTGAGTTATTTCTTGGTCATAATTCTTCACTCTCTTGTAGCTGTTTTATACATCTACCTCCCTACCATGGTCTCATGGTAGGCAAAATATACTCCTCTTCCCTTGGTCATGGGCTTGGCCATGACTTGTTTGCTGTATGTTATGCTGTGTGTCTTTGGCAGGTAACATTCCCTCCCAGTGTCTGCTGTCTCATCTGTAAAATGGGGATGCTTCAATGTAAGAAGAGTTGTTGGAGAGCGTCAGAAATAATACATGTAGGGGACTTCCCTGGTGGTACAGTGGTTGGGAATCTGCCTGCCAATGCAGGGGACGTGGGTTCGAGCCCTGGTCCAGGAAGATCCCACATGCCGTGGAGCAACTAAGCCTGTGAGCCACAACTACTGAGCCCATGTGCCACAACTACTGAAGCCCCCTAGAGCCCATGCTCTGTGATAAGACAGGCCACCGCAATGAGAAGACCGCACATGGCAACGAAGACCCAACACAGTCAAAAATAAATAAATAAATAAAATCTTTTAAAAAGAAATAATACACGTAAAACCTGGCCCTTTGTAGGTGCTCAATAAATGTTGGCTATCCTAGTATTGGTGATGTCATTATTATTAGATTTACAGCTGATCCTTAAACAACACAGGTTTGAATTGCATGAGTCTACTTATGCACAGATTTTTTTTCAATAAATAGATAAGTACTATAAATGTATTTTCTCCTCCTTATGATTTTCCTAATAACATTTCCTTTTCTCTAGCTTATTTTATTGTAAGAATACATATATAATACATAAAATATACAAAATATGTGTTAATCGACTGTTTATGGTATTGTAAGACTCCTGGTCAACAGTAGGCTGTTAGTAGTTAAGTTTCTAGGGAGTCAAAAAAATTTTTTTTCTCTTTTAAAATTTTTTTTCTATGCACACCACCCGCCCCCAACTTCCCCCAGTGGAACATCTTAGCAAAGTTTTAAATATTTAGTTTGACACCTTTATCTAATATAACCTAGGCTAAATGCTCACTTTTTAAATTAGCTAGTAAGGTGATAATATAGAAATCATAGGCTTCACAATACTGTTTGGAAGTTAATCAAAAAAATGTTTTTTTTATTGGGGTATAGTTGTCTCACAATGTTGTGTTAGTTTCTACTGTACAGCGAAGTGAGGTAGAGTTCCCTGTGCTATACAGCAGGTTCTCATTAGTTATCTATTTTATACATATTAGTGTATATATGTCAATCCCAATCTCCCAATTCATCTGGGAAGTCAAAAATTATATGTGAATTTTCAACTGTGCAGAGGGTCAGCACCCCTAACCCCCGTGTTGTTTAAGGGTCAACTGTATATTAGAAAAAATGTGTGGAGCTTACAGGAAAGCCACTCTTAGCTTTCGAAGAACACTTAGCACTGTCCAAAAATAGAATGGGCTTCTTAATGTCATAGTGAGTCCCCTGTCCCTGGGAACTGTTCCAACAGAGGCTGGACTTGGGGAATGGAATATACAGGACTTTCTAGGAGCACCAGGAGGCTACTTTATATGATTTCTAGGGTACCCTCTAACCCTGAGACCCTAAATTCGATCAACTGTGAGCCAGCTTTATTAACAGAAGTTTATTAACTGAGCAAACACTAAAAGGCATTACAAGTGGGGAGAACAAACATCTGGATGTACTTGGAATAATCTGGGTTTAGACGTATTGTCCTGGTGCAGTTATGAAAGCATCCCCTTTCCTTCTCAACAGTGTCCCAGTTTGGATCATAAAATGCTATAGTCACCCAAATTATACCTAATTCAGTGAATAGAAGCCAAGCATATTCTTGTTATTTTCTAAATAAGTTACCCCCCTTTAGTGCCAGAATTACTGCTCTTCCTGGGTTCCCCTTCCTGGTGTAATGGTATTATCATCGTCCTATTAACTCAGCCTCATGCCTTTGGAAACCACTTGAGCATTTCTGCCATCCTCTCCCTGCACCTTCAATCAGTTGCCATACCCTTTTGATCCTATCTCCAAAACGTCTCCCGTATCTGCCCTTTCTTTTAAGTCTCACTGCTTTAATTCAGGTCTTGTTACCTCTTGCCTGGAGCATTGTAAAATCCTCCTAACAGCCCGACCCATTCTATTATCCATAAACCCCGCTGCCACTAGAGTGTGCCTTTTAAAGCGTGCCACCAGTCTCGCTGATACTTTTTACTAACTTAGATAAATAAAATTGTCTGTTGTCTGAGTCTTCCTGCATCACAAAAAAACAGTTGGAAGGATTTTCATTAAATGTGGAGAATGTGTTTAGGATGGTATGATTTAAAATGTAGAGTTACGTGGACTACACAAATTTCCCCCAGAGGCACTCAGGAGGGCATCTCAATGGTATAGGTCGTTAACCGTCAGAGCAGCTGGACCCTGCAGCTGAACCAACCCACGTGGCTCCTGCATGGAAGAGGCAAAGCTAACAACATCAGCCATGGACAAAGAAAACAAAGAATGGCTTTCAGTCTGAGCCCAGATTGAACGTTTAAGGACAGGTCTTCTGGATTGCAGATGCTGATTTGGAATAGGTATTGATTTTCCATGGAGTTGCTTCTCTCCTGGGCAATTTGAGCTAGTATTTTTCTGGGGTTATTTATACAATGTTAGTGAATGATTCCCTTGAGCAACACCAGAGAGATCATCTAGGACAGAAAAAACTGCCCCTTTCTTAGACGGGCATTCCAAGTTCTCCCACATGTCCTCGGAGTCTCCACTAGCACCGTGTTTCCCGGTACACTGTGCAGACCACGCTCCGTCTCTCACCTGTGTCCACATTCCCCTTCTCCCTTAACCAGGGCTCAGGGGTGCTCTTCAGGTGAAACTCCCCCATCACGTCTAATGGTAGGAGCGCTCCCCATTAGTCAGGGCTCAGCTCAGACTTCACTTCTATAAGGCTTTGCCAGATTCTCCTGGGGTCATTCATTTCCTCCTTGATGACTTTTCACTCTATGCTTTTTTTATGTAGCTATTTGCCTATATACATGTCTTTTAACCTGTAAGTCCAGAGAGGAGAAATAATGTCTTATTCATCTTGGTATTGTCTTTAGTGCTTGGCACATAAGGGTTTTCAATAAATATTTACGGAATTAAATGATATTTGAGAAGAGTATCTTAATTGGGTTGGACAACTTTCTCCCCATGTGCAATTGAAGTATCTCCTAGAAAGGGGATCATAAATGCAGTACTATACCATTATTTGATCAGGACAGGAGAGTACCCCTTCCGCTGGAGAAATCTATTTGCTTTGCAGTTAACAAATAAGAGGTCTATAATCAACTTTTTGAATTGAGGGTTCAGAAATTTTTGAAAAGCTACGGAATGCTAGAAAATACAAAGTATAAAACTAATCCTAATACTTAATTCCTTGTTATCCTAATACTTAAATTCTTTGTTTATCCTAATACTTAAATTCTTAAATTTGGCCTGTAACGTGTGAAATATGCTAAAATGCATGACTGGTGGAGCAACTTGTTACTTTACTCACCTATTTTGGGCAATAATCTCTGGAGAGTATCAAATCTTCTGCAAAGTTGTTGGCCTCAATCTAAGCAATTTTGAATTACCTTATGGATTCCAGTCTGTGGGATATCAGATTGCTTCCTGTGAATGCCGGTTTAAACTAACAACCACAAGGGCCTATCTTTGAAGCATAAAACACTTGGACATTAAAACTTCTTTTTGGCACCATGCCTGAGGTCAGAAATCTGCATTTTCAGCACACATCACCTGGGATTTCTCAGCACACATGGCCTGAGTTCCACATTCTCTCTCAACTTCCAAGCATGCAGCTCTGTTGGAGAGAGCCCTGTTTTGGAATCTAGAAGGAAAGGAGAGACAAAAAAATGGGACCTCAACCTGGGTGACCAGTGAGAAAAATATCTTCTTGAAATGAAAGAGTGTGAAGACCATGACAGGGTTATTAAGAAACCATTGGAACTGCTCAAGTTGAAACTAAGAAAGGTACTTGCATTTAGATGAACACAGAAGAGGAGTTTCCATGAAGATCGTGAAGGTCAGACATTGGGAGAATGTTATAGGGAGAGAGTAGAAAGGGTTCTTACTAGATTTTTAAATTCCGACCTAGAATCCCAAGGCACAAAGTCCTAAAGCAAGAAGAGACCCCTAATTTAGAACTAATAGAATGAAAGAGAAGAAATAATTAGGTAAACACTCAGCCCTTAAAGAATTGTGGAAGTATATGATTGAACACGATACTTGGTCAATTTAAAAGGGATGGTCGAGGCACTACCATGTGCCTCTTGAAGGAGTGTGAAATAGGAGGGTGGCAGAGAGTGCAGGACATTGTGGGGCCGGTGGCCGAGGACCCAGAACCTGTAGGAAGTACTCAAAGGGGCCAACAGAGGAGCTGAGTGTGGATGAAATCACATCCACCTGTGATCCTTGCCAGCCATGCCCAGAGTTCTCAATTTTTCCTCCTAAATCCTGAGACCCAGAAGGGACCTTAGAGGTTATTTCATTAGACACTGTCAGTTACAGAGAAGGAGGCTGCCCACAGAGAGGATGAGTGGGGTGCTGTTTCATCCAGCTTACAGAGCTGGGTCTTGAACTTAATTGTTAGATTCCTCACCTGTGTTTTTTCCCTTGGGGAACGTGCCCTCAAATCAGATGGTACCCTAGCACCAAGCCTCGCTTCCTCCCTGTGTGAGCACTCCCCTGAGTGCTTTCAGGTTTCACGCAAAGAAAAAGAGGGCCAAGGGTTCACAAAGGAGAGGCAAAAGAAGGTGTGCGCCAGGTGCTTTGTCACTGTTTTCTTCAAAACAACCCCAAAAGGCAGCAATCATTGCTCCATTCTACACAAAGCTCAGAGAAGTTAAGGATCTTGTCAAAAGCAACAAAGCTAGCAAATTTGGGAGGTGACAAGTGAATTCGGTCAGTTCGACTTCAGAATCAATGCTCCTCACCCCCATGGTGAAGCCACCCAGGATTCCACCCCCCAGAGCCAGTTCCTGCATGGGCTTTTTTTTTTTAATTTAATTTATTTATTTATTTATTTTTGGCTGTGTTGGGTCTTCATTTCTGTGCGAGGGCTTTCTCTAGTTGCGGCGAGCGGGGGCCACTCTTCATTGCGGTGCGCGGGCCTCTCACTATCGCGGCCTCTCGTTGTGGAGCATAGGCTCCAGACGCGCAGGCTCAGTAGTTGTGGCTCACGGGCCCAGTTGCTCCGCGGCATGTGGGATCTTCCCAGACCAGGGCTTGAACCCGTGTCCCCTGCATTGGCAGGCGGATTCTCAACCACTGCGCCACCAGGGAAGCCCTGCATGGGCTTCTTGAAATCACCAAAAGTTTGCTCTTTCCTGTCCTTCTGCTGACTCCCAGTTCCAGACCCTCAGCTCTGTGGGGCTCAGTATAACACTCACGCCGCTGCTTAGCACGTAGTTTCGGTCACACCGGATCCCTTGTATTGTGAGGAGTCTCCCTTTGGGAGCTCAGCTCTGGACACCTGTTGCCTCTTTTGGGTTGGTCTTGGGAAACCATCAAATCAGGGACACGTGGACACAGGGAAGCTTAGGGAGTAGGTGTGTGTACTCTGGAGACTGGAAAGCTCAAGGTCAGTGAAAATCACTATGCAGGATTGGAAAGTGACCACAGGAAAGACAGTGCCTTCCTCTCCCTTCCCCCTAAAGACAAAATACCTGGAGGAAGCCTTAACATGCAACAAGAGGGATATAGCCAGGGCTAAAATTTAGAAAGCACGTAACAGGTCAACTACCCCCAACATAACCCTGACCCTGGAAGTGCCTGGGCCAACCTCACATAGAAGATTGTATAAATGAGCATGGATCCCTTCAGAAATTTGTATATTTAGTGGCTTGAACCATGACTGTTGGATGGTACAAGGAGAAGGCTGCTGAGGAGAGCGTGGGGTTGGCAATGAAGAGTCTGCATCCTGGGCTGCTGGGGTAGTGAATAGCAGGTCCTGGTTGGGTGGAATGAAGACTGGAAAGGAGGTTCTGGAATGCAGAAGTAGGTTCCTTTTGCATGTGAACTTAGTTCTTTCTGAGTCCTTTTGCATTAGAATGTTTTCAGCTGTAAGCAATAGGAACGCCAACTGAAACTAGCTTATACAATGAGGCTATTCTTCAGCTCAAATATGTAAGGAAAATCAGAAGTAGGGGTGGGCTTCAGCTTTAGTAGATCAAGAAGTTCAATGATGTCATCAAGGACTCAGCGTCTTTTCATCTTCCACATTGCTGTCCACAGTGTCAGTTTAATCCTAAGGCAGTTCCTCTTGGGGCTGTGGGATGGCTGCCAGTAGCAATCATCAGGGGAGCGTCTGCTTTCCCGTTGCTCTCTCTTAAGAGTGAGAAAGCACTTCCTCGGTGGCCTCCAGAAAATCTCTCTTTGGTCACATGCCCATTCCTAAACCAGTCACTGTCATGGGGGATAGGATAACTCTCTAGACCAGTTAGATATACACTTTGAGCTACTGGAAATTCCACAAACTGCTTTGATACCATCCATGAGGGGAGGGATGGGATGGATGTTGCCTATCAAACCCAGTGTCCACCATACCCTCCTGACACCTAGACAGTAAATTGCACATAGCAATGTCAACAAGTCTTTGTTGATGGAATAGAATTCATTGTGAAGTGAATTTCCTGTGAACAGAAGTGGGTCCAGAAAGTCACCAAAGAAGAGCTAAGGCTGAGAAAGACCACTGGGCTGGGAGCTAGAAACACTGCATTCTCTTCTTGACCATTTCTGACACTAACTCTTTGTGCAAGCTTTGGGTATTCCATATGCAAAATATATTTAATCCCCTCTTTCCCATAGTTCCAAAGGGTTGTTTTAAGATTAAAAAAGATGTATGTCAAAGTACTTTAGCTTCCTAGGAAGAAAGAAAATGTGCTATCTATTGTTATTTCATAATATTTTGTCACGAGATGGGAATTTTCCAAGTACATGAAAATTATCTCTTGTTAAGATAAAAATCTCCTGCTTATGACAGGTGACCAGAGTACTACTTTTAAAACTGAGCCAAAATATAATGGAACTCTAAGCAGCATGGGAGAACCACCCATGTCTCTGAGTCGATACTTGGCCTGTCTTTCCTAGGCTTGGACTTCTCATTTGATTTAATGAGGGCTCGACTAGAATCTCATTCTTTAGCTTCTCTGTCTGCTCTTGGGGGATTTGAGCTCGCTGGAGCAGTGGTATTAGAAAACATAACCCTTTTATTAAGTTCATCAAACGGCCGACTCTCAGTCCTGGGCGCCAGATTTTGCTGGTCTGTTATCATGACTCTGTTCCAGTACTTCCCATAGCAGCTGCTTTCAAACACATTCTTGGGCTCATACTTAAAGTATGATGTTAATCCGTTTGTTCATTCAACTATCTGTTGCTGTGTAATCTTGATCACTAGCAAACCCCAACATATTTAGTAGGCCTAGATCCAAGAATAGCACTGAGCTATGTTGTTCAGAAGGAATTACTCAGATATGTTGCCTCTGGGTGTGATCCTCAGTGGCCTCAGGGAGCTCTCTCTGTGCTTCATTCTTTCATGACTACATAGACCACCTGCAACTCTTATTTTTTGAAAGCCCTTCATTACACTCATGATGACCACCATGTTGGGCTTCCAAGCCTCCAGCTGCCCCATGAGTCCTTGGGAGAGGTTAATTTATAAGCCCTATAGGTCCTTCACCTAAGCCTGACAGTAAGAAAGCCAGTGCTTGGGCCAGTATCCACTTGCTACCCACCTATCCTTCACCATGGGTCC
This sequence comes from Eubalaena glacialis, assembly GCF_028564815.1. Classification (NCBI taxonomy): domain Eukaryota; kingdom Metazoa; phylum Chordata; class Mammalia; order Artiodactyla; family Balaenidae; genus Eubalaena; species Eubalaena glacialis. Next base: position 148,535,557 of record NC_083717.1, read on the forward strand.
TCAGCTCCTATATTCAGCAACAAGTCTAAAATTTCTTGATCATGTCTTTCCTCCTGTTCTATTATGATCCTGGTTATATATCCCATAACCTGTAAACTGCTAGGTTAACTACCACCAGTACACTCTATATAAACTAAAAGGGGGGAAAGAGAGGAAGAGAAAAATTATTTTTAAAATAGAAATTATATATATATGGAAAAAATACAGGTCCACATATCTGCAGTTGGTTAAAAACTATAGTTAGTGTTTATGATTTGCCTATTTCATATTCTCTTTGCTTTCAGGCAGTTTTCTCTTAAGTGGATGAAATTATATCTTCATACCTGAAAGTTCTGAGACCTTGATGGTCTTGCTTATTCAGAGTTACTATAATCTTCCATTAAGTTTTCTAATCTTTGGAAACTGATGCTATTTCTTCTCTAAATGTTAGAAGAATTCACTAGGGATGACATCTGGGCCTGGAGTTTTCTTTCTGGAAAGTTTTACATTACAGATTCGTTTATTGAATACATATAGAGCCATTCAGATTTTTTTGTTGTTGTTATTATTCTTGAGTTTATTTTGGTAACTTTTTTCTTGGAAATTGTGTGCTTATTCAGAATACTAACATTGTTGTATTTTTTAACGTTGTAGGATGTAGAGGATGGGCCAATATGAGGATCACAAATTGCATTTAGTTGTTATGATACCACAAGTTTTGATATGTTGTATTTTTATTATCATTTAGTTCAAAATATTTTCTAATTTCCACTAAGAATTCTCTCATCCATAGATTATTTGTAAGTGTATTGCTTAATTTCCAAACATTTACATATTTCTAGTTATTCAGTTGTTACCGATTTCTAACTTAATTCCAATATGGCCAGAGAATATGTTCTGTTGATTTCAATCTTTCAAAATGTATTAAGACTTGTTTCATGGTCCAGAATGGACCAAAATGAACATTTTAGTAAATGTTCTGTGTGCTTTTGAAAAGAATTTGTATTCTGCATCTGTTGGATGTAGTGTTCTATATATATATCAACAAGGTCAAATTTCTTTCAGACCTTCTATATCTTTACTAATTTTTCCTCTCTATTCTTTCAGTTACTGAGGGAGGTATCACACTGTGATTCTGGATTCTGTGTCTATTTCTCTTTTTAATCTTATGAAATTTTGCTTTATATGTCTTGAAGCTATGCTCTTAGTTACAAACAAATTTAGAATTGTCGTAACTGCCTTGTGGATGAATCCTTTTCTATATATGAGTTTTCCCTCTTTGTCCCTTTTATCTTTAGTCATGTTTCTTGGCCAATTCTACTTTGTAAATATTATAGCAACAGCAGCTTTCTTTTGGATAATGTCAACATTGTATCTGTATTTTCTCATTCTTTCACTTTCGATGTTTAACTTTCCTTATGTTTAAGATGTCTTTTTTAAGTAATGTGTACTTGGGTTTTGTTGTTTTAATTCAGTTTTAAAATCTTTGTATTTTAATTGGATTATTGAGTTATTTTAAATTTAATATAATTACTCACATATTTGGGTTTATAACTATTTTACTATTTTTTTTCTATTTGTTCTATCTATTCTATAATCTTTTTCCTGCCTTCTTGCAGTTTTTTTGATTAATGAAGCATTTTTTACTATTTTATTTTTCTGTCTATTAGTTTATTGTTTATGGTTTGAAAGAGTCAATATTCAATTAGATTTGACAACATAATTACTCCATTCCTTGACCTTTGTTTTTTCTTACATTTCCATGCTTTTTTTCTGATATTAACTTTCTTTTGCTTAAAAATTCATTTTATTATTTTTTTGACTGCAAGTCTGCTGGTGATGAATTCTCACAGCTTCTGTTTTCTGGAATTGCCTTTATTTCACCTTCAATATTTTAAAAAATTTAAATTTAATTAATTTTATTTTTTAAGACTTTATTTTTTTTAGAGTAGTTTTAGGTTCTCAGCATAATTGAGGAAAGGGTACAGAGATTTCTCATATACCCCTGTCCCCACACATGCATAGCCTCCCCCGTTATCAACATTCCCACCATTTGTTACAATTGATAAACCTACACTGACACATCAAAATCACCCGAAGTCTACAGCTTACATTATGATTCATTCTCGGTGTACATTCTATAGGTTTGGACAATGTATAATGACATGTATCCATCCTATGTTATCATCCAGAGTATTTTCACTGTCCTAAAGATCCTCTGTGCTCTGCTTGTTCATTCCTTCTCCTCCCTCCCAACCTCTGGCAACCATTGATCTTTCAGTCAAAAGATCTCCATAAATTTGCCTTTTCCAGAATGTCATCTAGTTGGATTACACCACATATTGCCTTTTCAGATTGGCTTCTTTCACTTAGCAATCTGCATTTAAGGTTCCTCCATATCTTTTCATGGCTTGATAGCTCATTTCTTTTTAGTGCTAAATAATCCATGTGTGAATTCACCACAATTTATTTGTCCATTCACCCAATGAAGGTCATCTTTGTTGCTTCCAAGTTTTGGCAATTATGAATAAAGTTTCTATAAGCAGCAGTGTGCAGTTTTTGTGTGTATGGACATAAGTTTTCTGCTTCTTTGGGCAAATACCAAGGAGCATGATTGCTGGATTGTATGGTAAGACTATGTTTGGTTTTATAAGAAACTGCCAAACTGTCTTCCAAAATGGCTGTACCATTTCATATTCCCACCAGCAATGAATGAGAGTTGCTGTCACTCCACAACATTGTCAGCATTTGGTGTTGTCAATGTTCTGGATTTTGGCCCTTCTAATAGGTTTGTAGTAGTATCTCATTGTTATTTTAATTTGCATTTACCCAATGACAGATAATGTGGAGCATCTTTTCATATGTTTATTTGCCATCTGTATTTCTCCTTTGGAGAGGTGTCTGTTAAGGTATTTGGCTCATTTACTTTCAATTTCGAGGGACATTTTCATTATGTGTAGGATTCTTGGATGGTGGTTATTACTTCAACACTTAAAAAAAAGTCGTTCTTTGGTCTTCTGGTTTCTCTCCTTTTTGTTACTTTTGGTTCTTTGAAAGTACTACAGCCCCCCTTGACTGCTTTGAAGATTTTCTTGTATTTGTGTTTAGCTGTTTTTAGCAATTTTGCTATGATTTACCTGGGTGTGGTTTTCTTTGTATTTATCCTACTTCAATTTTGAGGCATTCTTGAATCTGTAGCTTTTGTCCATTTTAGAAAATTCTCTACCTCTATCTAATTAAATATTTCTTCTGCTACATTTTCTCTTTCTTCTCCCATGACTCCAATTGCACAAGTGTTAGATCATTTTACCCTATCCCATATTGCCCATTCTTTCTCCTACTCTGTTTTAATATGGATAATTTTTACTGATCTATCTACCAAATAACTGCTTTTCCTTTTCCTGTATTTAATCTGCTTTTATACCCATCTATTGTATTCTTAATTTCACTTGTTATATCTGTTAATTCCATTTGATTCTTCTTTTTAAATAGATACAGTTTTCCGGTAAAAGTTTGTATTTTGCCTTTAATCTTATAGACTATATTAATCATGGTTTATTTAGTGTCTATGTCTCCTAACTTTAATACCTGGATCTGCTGTGCATCTACTTCTATTTTTTTCCTGCTTGATTCTGTTTCTTGATAATTTTTGTCGAATGTTGGGATAGTGTGTAAAATATATTATAGAAGATCTGTATGATGTTATCATTCTTTAAAGAGGCTTTTCTTTAGCTTTTTGGCAGGCAGTTACAATAGGAGCAAATCACTTAATCCAATCAGGGACTGATCTTATTCAAGGCTGCCTTTCAGTCATTGTAAGGTTTGATTTATTTCTAGTGTTTCCTTATTTCTAGGGTGTAGTTCTTTGGGAGATCCCAAAGCTTTTGGTGTTTATCAGAGAGCTCTATCTTGTGGGTCCTGAACTCCAACTTCAATCTCCTCAGTTTTATGAAACTACTGATAGTTCTGGTTAATGTCTCAGCCTCTTAGCCTCCACTTACTGCTTGTAATCTCCATCTCTAGGCTTGTGCTACTTATGAATGCCTCCAGGAAAAAAGCAGAAGAATGCCTCACTCCCTTTAATGTGTTTTCCTTTCCTGTAATGTGCCGTAGTAGTCTTGATCTCCAGTATCTGACTTCCCATCCCTGTGAGACAACTGAAGGTCTACTCAGTTCTCTGACTCTTCACAGCTACTTTTTACTCAGTTTCTTAACCTCTCCAGCCCATTGCTTATCCTTCAGCAAATGCATTAAGAGAAAAAGAACACAGAATTCCTTGACTCACCTCAATAGGTTTCCCTTCCCCCACATCTTAGCTGCTTTGGTAGCTCTCTGATGCCTTAAAACCACTTTAAAAATGTTCAAGCTTTTCTAATGGCCAGTGGGGGGATTAATCTTCTATAAGATAGGCTCCGTAACTAGACATGGAATTCTCTCATTAACTTTCCTGGGCATGACAATACTAAGAGATAATCCAGATGCTTTCCTTCTACACTCCCTTGCCACTGTTATGTGGCGACAGTCTTCACTAGGCAGGCTCAATTACCTCCGCTAAGACTCAAACTCTACCTTTTCTTTAGAATGTTTTTCCCTTTAAAAAATGGAGCACAAATAACCAGGTGGTGACCTTGGTTTCTAACCCAATGAAACAACTGTTTTGTGTCCTTGTGGAATAATTCCTTCCTTTGGTACCAAATCTCTAACACAGCAGAGTCCATTGTTGTGGGGATGGTAGAGCAAAAATTTGTACATAAATTATTACATATAATAATGATAGATGATACCCATCTTTCATACTTTGGTTCCCAGACCAATGTATTCTGGCTATGGGAGAATCATCATCCTTACTGGCTATAGATTCAGAGAATAAACCACATCATAAAAAACACCACTCCAGCCCAACAAGGTTGTGTATTGTGTCCCAGCTGATGCTGTAACTGACTCTAAAATAGACCATTCAACTGTTCTGTAAAGTCAGCTCTTCTTTGTGTGAGGTTTATAGGACATCATCTTAAATCATTTGTTCTCAAGTGGGGTGATTTGCCCTGTAGGGAACATTTGGTAATGTCTGGAGACATTTTTTATTGTCAGGACTTGTGGGGTGGGGGAGTATTACTGACTGGTATCTAGTGAGTAGAGGACAGAGATGATGCCAAGCATTCTACTATGCATGGGACAGCTTTCTGCAACAAAGAATTATCTTGCCCAAAATGTCAACGATGCTGCTGTTAAGACACTCTGCTTTAAAACGTTCACTGTAAGATGAGGTCCTTGGTCAGAAGCAGTGTTGTGCAGGTTAAAGTGACTGAGGATAGAGCATTCAGTGAATCTTGGAATGGTGGTCCTCTCAGAGGGGACCAGAAAAATCAAATAAAAATTTAGTAATTACTCAAGTGAGGACAGATTTGTATTTCCCCCAAATGGAAAAGATTCGATGTAATTAACTTGCCCTGAGAAGATATTTGGACCATCCCAGATTATGGAATTCTGTAAAAGTCTCAGGTTTGATTTTTTTTTTTGCTGCTGCTGCTAGTAAGCTGGGCATCCAGCTGGAGTGCAGTTACCCATGGCGAGAAGTCTGTACTGTTGAACCTAAGTGTTGCTTTTATTCCTATCACCATGGGTGTTTTATATATGATCCCACTGAGCAAATATTAGGGTGACTAAAAAGAAGGGCTAAAATAAATCCACTGGATGGGTCATTTTGTCCAACTGGTTATTAAAAAGATTCTTTTACAGTGGGAACTTTTACTGATTATTCATATGGAACACAAATATTGACAGACTCTGGGACCATTCTAAAAGATTCATCCCTCAACTTTCTTGTCATTAATCCCCAAATTAATTCCTTCTAATGCCTGCCATCTGACTAGGCTCCATAAATAAGCTTAGAGCCCAACATTAGGCTATGTCTCTTCCCAAGCAAAGAGAACAAGGTACATAGCTAAAAAACTTGCTTCTTTGGGATGATTTTTTTTCTCCATTGTCTTTTGGGGCCATTTCCATGTGGAAATAAAACACTTAACAACAGTTCATTTCAAACACAAAGTGAATACTAATCCTTGCTTACTGGTACAGAGCCACTTTTAATCTTCATGTCCCCTGATTCCTCCAGCATCCTCTACCCTAACCTCAGCTGCTTTAAGGAAATAGATGGTTAGGGATAGGGCCGAAGTTCCCCTGTCCCCAAGGGACATCAAAAGCTATACATATCTATCTGAGTATGCTGGAAAACTTAGGGAAGGGGAGATCCTCAAACTTGGATGCAGACACTCCAAATCTCTATTCTACCTTGTTCTATAGGGTCAGGGGCACCCAAATTCAGCTAATGGGAGGCTGGATCTGTTGGAGCCTAGATTCACAGAGTTATCCCTAAATGCCTTGGCCTGATCAACTGACAGTTTGGTTAAGTCGTAACCTGATGGTGTTCTCTGGGTTGCTGTAGCTGTTCAACCTGTTTCAGCTTTACAGAACTGAAAATAGATGTGGCCACTCTGCTCAGAGGGGAAAATTCAAGGCCATATTCATACCTTTGGCCAATATCCTCCTTGATGAACTTTTTTATGTTTTTACTGACTCTTGGGTTGTTGTCAATGATCTAGCTGTTTGGTCTACCATTTGAAAAACTACAGAATGGCATATTAAAGACTCCCTTCTTTGGTATTGCAAACTGTGGGGGAAAAAATCACAACTTCTGATCAGACTGTCTGTGTCACTTATGTAGATGCCCATGGTAAGGACCTGTTCTCTGAGGAGACAGCTGATTGAGCCTGTACTACCCATATTCCCACCATTGGAAATCCACCATCACACTGGATGTAGCAACTCATCTATTGCCCTAGGCTAAGAAAAACTAAAGGACTCTAGATTGTCAGAATTATGACACACATCTATCCAGTTGTCCCATGCCTACTCCTGGCAGATTGACTACCTTGAACCTTTGACCTATTCTTTGGTGTTATTGGTGGTGCCTTACCCCTCCTGACAAGTTTTCAGGGTACAGTATTGCTGTCTGATGTGATCAGCCAATTCCCAACATACCATTGTGGCTCTCGAAACCAGTCTGTGTCACGTTTGCGGCCTGACAATGGTGCACCTTTTGTTGAAGAAGCCACTCATCAATGTGTTTCTGGTCAAGATATTTAATGGGCCTTCCCATGCATCCTACCATCTGCAGGTATCTGATACTGACAACGTTAAAACAGCCTCTTTAAAAATCTACTTTGAAAAGATTTCTGATTCTGTCTCTCTCACCTTCTCCTTGTCCACATACTTTAGTAAGACAATTTAATCATTGAATGCAGCCTTTAACAGAAAGAAATCATTTTCTCCCAGTTGCTTCCTAAGTAGTGATTGTGACAAAGGGTGGGGGAGATTATATCAACCTCTCTGGAAGGAATTTTGGAGTTTTCACACTGACCTTTGCTGGAATGTTACCTCTTTCTGTCTCTCAGGGACAACTCTAAGCCTGGCTAGTTGGTATATTCTCCCGGTGGTGGCCAATTAAAAGGTAGTCTGGAGAATTTAAGCTTACTTCTGATTTGGCCACCTGCATTCCCTTATTGGACTAATTTGGTCTTATATCATAATGACCACTTGGTTGAGTACAGTGTTAGCTGAATAACCCTAAGGTGGTCTATGTAGGGGTCTATAAGCTTAATAAACATGTTCTTGTTTATCTGAATCTCACGCTTCTAGTGGGAGAGCCTGGGCGCAAATAGGTGATAATGGAAAAATGTTGTTATCATAGCTACTGAAAAGAGACACAATTTTGTGGCAGTGAAGGGAGAGCAACAATCATGGCACCTGGGAAAGAAGCACCTGCTAGGTATAGGAGAAGGATGGATGTTAATGATTCTGTCAGAATCACTGGGAGTCCTCATCACAAAGGAAGTCAACCTGTACCCTAAATTGATATAGGTCCCATTTGCAAGGGACTCCACACTGAACACAAAACTTTCTTTCTGGAAGCACCACATGTGTCCTGGTAGTATACTTGTGTAAAAGTCAGGCGTTGCTTTGCCTCCTTCTCCAAAACAAAACGACTCTGTCTTTGAGGTATTTTGAGAGACCTTCAAGCATTTAAGGAAATACCACCATGCAGACCTTAGATAAGTGTAAAAATCTCTGCAAGATGAGGCTACCCTTGTTCATCAAGGGGAGCTTCCCAGAAGGATAACTTATTTGTGCACATGTTGTGGGCAGGTATCCCTATGAAAAGAATCATCCAATTATAAAAGGTGACACAAAATTGGTTCCTGGCTTTAGCTGAAACGATCAGTGACACAGTTGGCTATGGAAGGCATTCAGGGCAGCACCAACTCCCTGGCCAGGGTTGTTTTGGATGATAGAATTGTCCTAGATTTCCTGTTTGTGGGCTACCGAGACAAAGTCTATACCGTTGCTAATACATCCTGCTGTACCTGGATCAATTCCTCAAGCCTAGCAGAAAGGTCAATACAGAAACATAAGGAGAAAGCCACCTGGCTTTCTAAGGTGAACTCTGATGCTTGATGGGATTTGTTCAGCAGGTTGGGTCTGGGATCCTGGAGAGCAGGGTTGACATCAATACGGTGGGTTGGCCTCATCCTGCTGCTTGGAGTCCTGTTGATAGTAGCCTCAAATTAAATGCTGTATGAGGCAAATTGAATGGATTTGGTTCCAGCCCCTGTCATTCAGATTAATCAGAGTGGCCAATAGAGTGGCATATTAATGGGAAAATTTACCAGAAGCTAAGACAGTGTAGAAACTGCAGGTGGGTGTCGTTGGGTGATAATACTCCATGGGTCGCTTGCATTTCTGCGTGTCTTGTGAGCGAGGCACTGACTGCCTTTGCTCCATATTGTCTCATCTGTTTGTGCAGCAAACAGCCTTGGAAGCTAGCGATAGTGTCTCCCGATCAAAGGGCAGGCATGCTTACTGCTCATCATTAAAGATTTGGGTTCTCTCATCTCAGCATTCTTCTCTTATAATGCAACCCACTGCATGTGCACATATCCATCTGGGCCCATCTGCATCACCCCTGAGGAACCTGGGGGCAGGGGGAACTGCTGCAAATATGCTCATGCTGCTTGCTGTACTGTGAATTAAAAAAGTCCCTTGTCTTTAACTCAGAAGTCTCATGTCTTCTGCCATCATCCATGAAATTTTAGCAAGCTAACTTGTAAGTAGGATAAAATCTCAGACCATGCAGAGTTCTTGACACCTATTGAAATCAGGAACCCATTTTTATTGCAATATCTCCCACCAGCCTTTTCGGCCTATAAGCCACAATGACACTTTTCAAAGATGCTGGCACTTTCTCTACCAATATATTTCTCAATGTCTTGGTGAAAGAGTTATCTCCTAAGCTATCTCAGAGGACATATTTAAAAGAGGGTGAGTAAGAAGTTCATAGTAAGTCCCGTCCCTAAGTCTTTTTTTTTTTATTTAATTAATTAATTTATTTTTGGCTGCATTGGGTATTCGTTACTGCTCACGGTCTTTCTCTAGTTGCAGAGAGCGGGGGCTACTCTACGTTGCGGTGTGCGGGCTTCTAATTGCGGTGGCTTCTCTTGTTGCGGAGCACGGGGTCTAGGCGCACGGGCTTCAGTAGTTGTGGCACGCAGGCTCAGCAGTTGTGGCTCATGGGCTCTAGAGCGCAGGCTCAGTAGTTGTGGCACACAGGCTTAGTTGCTCCGCGGCATGTGGGATCTTCCTGGACCAGGGCTCGAACCCGTGTCCCCTGCATTGGCAGGCGGATTCTTAACCACTGTGCCACCAGGGAAGCCCTGTCCCTAAGTCTTTAGACTCCTTTCTCTACATTATTGTGAGGTATTAGTGGCATTTTAGCCTCTTGTATCATGGGTCATAGCTGAGTCCAGGTTTCAGTCCTCCAACCATGCAGACAATTACACCACACCAAGTTGTTCTAACCAGCCCATTGCATCTCTGATCAGAATCTCCATATCTATACATTCAGCCCATTTGAAACTTACATTTTACCATCCTTGGTCCAACACCTCAAAAGTGATTCCCTCATACATTTCTACATTTTTGTCTACATGCATGAGCAATATCTTTCAGATCTCTCTCTGGATTTGAGTTGTAATTGCCCTTCTGCCTCCAGTCTCAGAACCCTACCAGGTCCCAGAGGAAGAGCAGCTCCCTTCTCCCTTCTGTGTATGTGTTGGGTTTTAGCTTACTTGGCTCTGATTAGTCACAAAGTAAAAAGCCTGTTTACTTTGTTTTCCAAAGTTTGTCAAAATTTTTGATGACTTCTCCTCCCTATTTTCAGTACTGTTATGGAGTTAGACTCTTGTAATTCTTCTAGTTATCTCAGTAGATTGACAAGGGAGGTAGACTGTGTCCTCAGTCTGCCATTTTGAATTGGGAGTCCCTCATTCAGTTCCCAACCCAATACTCCACTAGAAATATTCTGGTAAAATGTACCTTCGCCCTACGGATTGCCAAATCTAACTGGCTGATTCTTGGCTTATTTTACTCGATCTTTCTGGAATTTAACATTGTTGATCATTTTCCTTCTTGGAAACCTCTCAACCTTTCCCTTCAAATACTTAACACTTTCTTGATCCTTTGACTTCTTTTCCTCAGACTGTTTTATAAGATTCTTTTTCTAAACTCCTAAAATGCTGGTGTTACCAAGTTTCAAGTGGGAATTGGGTGCCTCATCAACAAGCCTGTATACTAGAGTGTGAATCAATACTTAAAACTCATAAAAGAAAATAATTTCTATTTAGAATCCTATGCCCAACCAAATTACTGGTGCAAAATAAGGTTGTATTCAAGCATGCAAAGACAGCCACAGGCATTAATGTAATCTGTATGCTTATGGCTTCCAAATCTATGTAATTAGCCCAGACTTTGATACTTAGTTCCTGACTTGTTCAATTACCTATTAAATTGTTCCATCTGGATATCTCAAAAACTCCCTAAACTTAGTATGTTCAAAAGTGAACTAAATAACCTGCCTGATAAAAGTTATTCCCTGCATTATACTCCTCATCTCAGCAAATTATACCATTGTGCACCCATCAGACTCTCAGTCATCACCAAATTCTTCCTCTCTCCTATCACCAACACTAGTAAGTAATCAAGTCTTCTCAGTGTTACATACTAAGTATTTCTCACAGCTATTCTCTCCTTTTTTTCACTGTTTCTCCCTTAATTCACATTCACATCATTTCCTGTCTAGCCTCCCTACTTCCAGTCTTGACCTACTTAAGTCCACCCCCTACACTATGGCAAGAACGGTCTCTCTACAGAGTAAATATGGTCATATCTCTCGCTTTATTCAAAGACTCAATAGTTTTCCAGTTCTTGATTCCATGATCTCTCTCCTGACCCTCTTCTTACTTCTTCCTATTCCCCACCTCACTTTCTTTGCTCCAACTATACTAAATCATACCGTATTTGTAGCTCTCTAATGCTGTTTCATGCCCCCATCTTTTTCCTCCCATTGTTCCTATTGCCAAAAAAACTCTGTTCTGCTGTTGATGACAGCCTAATCATCCTCCAATACTTAATGGAAGCATCAGCTTTTCTAAGAAAACTTTTCTGAATCCCCATGCAATCATGCCATTCTGTAGAGATATCCATTTACATTCTGCATGTCCCTAGAGTGCCCTGGAAATACTTACTAATATGCTTCCTCTCTACCAGACTGGGAATTCCTTAAAGTCATGGACCATGTCTTGCTTATACTTATATAATCAGCACAGTATTTAGTATAGTCAATATTTATAAATGAATGGATAAATAGATAAATGAATGAATAAAACCTTTTTCATTATCCTCTATTCTGGATAATCTTTCTCCAAACTCAACTATTATCCTTAATCTATTACCTAATTTTCTCCATCCTTTCATAGATCAACACCCTGGGCTAGGGGCAGAAAGATAATTCCCAGATAGGTTTGGAAGGAACCTGAAAACATCAGGACACATGCTAGGTTTTTTTTTGTAAGCCCATAAATCACTCAGAGAAATCCAATCCATGGGATTGGAAAAGTAAAATAGAAAGTTCTCAGGGAGATGCCCTGGAGGTAGGTCTGGGTAGCCTCCCAGACCCCACACACTATACAGTGGTACAGAGAAAGCCGCTGAGAATTCTCAGGCCCATAAGGAAGGCAGGGATATAGAACGACAAGGAAACTAGTGGCTTAGAAAGGGTCTGGATCATGATAGGAGGCAAGAGCACCATGACAGGCCAGAGGTAATAGAGAAATCTATGGATTCCAGCCAGACACTCCAAAGGCCAGGTAGAAGCCACACTACAATGGGCAAGGCAAGGAGAGAGGCCGATGATTGGATGCCAGGTGAGATGAGAAACCCAGACCAGGGACCACTCAGGGCTAGACATTCCTTCTCAGTGCCAGGACAATGTGAAAGTCAGTCGGAAAATTAGATTACCTGCAAGGAAAGAGACAGAAGAAAAGAAAGGGGCAGAAGCCCTGGGTGACTGACCTATAAACCAGATTTGGCAATTAGTTAGTGGCTGCGATAATAATACTCAGATTTGGCTGCAAATTATTAGATCAGACTACATGTACCTGAAAGGAATAGGATAAGCTGTCTGTCCTAGGAAGACAGAGGAGACGAAAAGTTGTCGGTCATAGAAAAGAAAAGTTATCTTTCTCCACATATGAGCCCTAATGTGTAGAATTGGGTGTCCCTGCTTCTACCGTCAGCTGTCCATGGAAATCACATACCCCAAACATTCTAGGAAAGCCCTAACTTCAAATAGTCTTGTTTTTTATGATTGCATCAGCTCTGCAGTGCCATCAGCTCCATGTTTTGGTTTAGAAAGTACTACATCCTGAGTTCCATTATTGACTTGCCCCCCACTGCCCCATCCAGACACCAGGGAAAAGAGTAGGTGGTAAGTTACATTTTGCTTTAAAGACTCTAGTTTCATTGTCAGAAATTTTGTATGGAACATGTTGTACCGATTTATATACTTCAATGTTGGAGAGCTGAGACACATTTAAATTTGCACATGGGCCCTTTGGGAGTGACAGCTTGCACTGTTCCTCCATTTGTTTCATCATTTCATTAGTAATTATGCATAACAAATGTGATCCTCAAGTGAAAAAATGATGATAGGGGTAGAAACATATTATTAACCCTTGAGGGAAGCTTTTAGAAAAGTCAAGGTTAGTTACAGTCTTCAGACAAATTAGCTTCTGGAAGTTTCCATATAAATAAAAACAAAGACGGAAGCTCAAGGACCTCTTGGGTGGTTGGAAGGGGGAGGAGAGGAAAGCTGTAATTAAGTTTCCTTTGTCATCAACCATTTCTCAGATAAACGATCATAAATTACTAGAATGTGTCTTAACTCTCAGCACTGCAAAGCCACAAAAAGCTCTATCTCTTGACTTGTTTTAGAAATTTGGTGTAAGTAATTGGAAAAGTAGGAGATGCTTAGGTTCAAATCTCTGGCTTTCTTAAACTTATTAATAAAACCTCTAAATTAATCAGAGTAGAAGATGCTTAAACTGAACCACATTCTGGCTTAACTGTCTTCTGTGACATTTTTGCTGGAAGGAGAAAATAGATTTTCCAACATCATATTTAATTTCATTAGCTACTGTTGCTTTTTGGAAATCTACTTATAACGCATGAAGATAAACATTCTCCCTGTGATAAGGCTGTGTTTATAAACTGGGTTTAGGATGAAAGAAAACCCTAAACTGATGTGTTTTCATTGTGGGGTTAATGGTGCTTTACTAATCCCCTTTCTGTGGGCCAGCGAGGCGCCGGCATTTTGGGAGTATTTTGGGTGACTCTCATATATTTGCCTTTTTAAGCACTGTCATAGGAGGAAGCCCTTTCCCCTGCTGAGGAATGCCAAGACATGACGCTCCTCCTCCTCTTGGAAGGGAACTTCTGTGCAGCAAAAATAAAAATATACAGACTTTTTAAAGCTTACTAGCGAAGGTTGAATGAAAGATTATTTGTCCCTTTAATAACCCCTCGTGCAGGGGTCCCCTCTCATCTTTTTTTGTCTCCCTACCTGGAAATGGGACTCCTCTACACTGAGGGCAGGAGGAAAGTAAGTCTACCTCTATGTTGTGAAGTGTGAGCTTCCACCCTTCTTCCCAGGAAAGAGCTGAAGACTTAATGAAAATGTATTGTTAAATATTTCATAGCTACAGAAAGGTGTAAGGAATTATGTAATGAACACACACGTACACACTACCCAGCTAAAGAAATGACTCATTATAGACATAGTTGAAGCCCCTTTGTACACCCCATTGTATTTTCCTATACCTCAGCCTTCCTCTCCTTTCCAGGTACAAGTCTTTAGATTTTCTCATACATTGATGTGTTCCTAAACTAAACACAGTGTTCTTTTCACATTTTAGACTACATAAATAAAATCTTGATAAATATATATGTGTATATATATATTCTTTTGCAACCTGCCTATTTTATTTTTGAGTTTTATGCATGTGGATAAAGTTTTCATATATTTTTAAAATTTATTTTTATTGAGATATAGTTGAGATATAACATTGTATACATTTAAGGTGTACAACATGTTGGTTGGTTTGATACATTTATATGTATCAAAATATATAATTACCACTGTAGTATTAGCTGACACCTCTATCACATCGCATAATTATCATTTATTTTTTTGTAATGGATAAAGTTTTATCATGCGCATTGTTCTACTTCATCATTTCCACTCTACATCATGGCTATACCACAATTTATCCCTTCATGGAAGTCCTTCTTTCCTCCTGAACAGATATAGGAATACTGGGATCATTAATGAGACCCTCAGATGGCAGAATCCACAGCAAATGAAACATCCCCACCTAACAGAAATTCTCACAAAGAGAAAACGTAAAGAAAACGCGTAACGAATGATGCTTTCGTAGTTCCACTTTCTGCTTTAACTCTATCGCACTTTCTTTTGTATGTGTGCTGGGGTGTATTTCTACAACTGGGTGAGTTAACTCTTCCTACACATCACACTGACTATTTTAAATGCTGAAATAAGAAACTGAGATCTGTTGTCACCTGCTAATGTTGTTCATAGACCCAAATCTTCCAGCAAGTGAAGGCATTCCTGGGTGTTGTCTCAGGGTGTTCTTAGCCTCAGAGGAGACATACCCAGGTAAGGAGAGCTTGGCAAGATCAGAAGAATCCTGCTTTGTGAAGTGGCAGTTCCAGAAAGTTACAAAAAGGCTGCTGATGACAAGAAGTGGGGTATCTTTTCTCTTTGCATCTTAAACATTAAGGCAGCATGCAAGAGGCTAACAAGTGCCTGTAATGGTAAGGCTGCCTCCTGATTTTCAGGAATGAATTAACAAGTACATTGGGCAAGGTCATGGGTTCTGACTCCCAGGCCTGGTTTCTATTTCTTAGGCCTTCTATCTTTTGCTCCTTCTACACTGTTAGTCTGTAGTCTGTTCTTATCTCTTCTGTTGCAGACTCAGTAAGCCCCGTGATTTTGATCTACTGAAAAGTGTTTATTAAATCCTGCTGAGTCTTCCTTTGAAATGCCTCTTATCCATACCCTTTCCCTTCCATCACCTCCCCCGCCCCCAGCCATCACTTCACACCTGGATAGCTGGCATGGGCTCAGAGCTGGACTAGGTGAGGCCTCCTCTTCTTCCTAACTCATCCTATATGCCAAGGCTATTCATCTTCTTCAGACACTCTTGTTCCACAGTTCATTGGTCCCAAACTTTCAAAGACTTCCCATTTCCTAGGACATCAAACCTAAGCTTCTTTTCTGGGTTTTCCAGAAAAGACCCATAATTTTGTATCCTGGTGATCCTTACTTCCTGCTACCTAACTTCAGCTCTAGTTTGGCTAATCTCTCTCACTTCCATTAATATGTCATTCTCATGTCTCTTTGCGGATGTTGTTTTCTTCTCCTGGAATACTTTATTTATCTCTTCAAACTACTCATTCATTCATAACATATATATTGAGGGCCTCCTATGTGCTAAATCCTAGAGTTCTAAGATTAAGATTTTTCAATGGAACTTTTTACTACCTCATCTCTATTAACATCTTTCTTTTATTAGTCTTAACCACTTTACTATATATCTATATCTATACCTAGTCCAGTGCATAAAGGTAAAAGCAAGTGAAGGACACGGACCTCTCTCTTCAAGTAGCAACCATTCAATCAGTAAGAGGAATGAAGAGAATTTCGAACCCTAGAGAAGTATTTAAGTAAGGGAAGATGTGAGAATTAAATGAAATGAAATGTGATTAATGGAGCAGTGATTTAGCAGTAAATTATGTGTAACTTTATTTTGTTCACTCTTGTTTCAAATGGGTTTCCTTATCTTCTTGTTGGAAGATAAGCTATTTGAGGGCAAAGGCTAAGCCTTCTTTGAATTGCCCCAGTTCTTAAACAGTGTTAGATACACACTGGAGCTTTTGCCAGCTTTCTATTGCTTCTGACTTCCACAAAAAGAAATCATCTCTTGCCTGTATTCCCAGGGACAATACTGATGAAAGGAGCAGGTCAGGGTGCAGCCACCTTCCCAGCCTTACCCTCAGTTTATTTCCTTGAGAAATAGAAGCCTTTGGATAAGCAAGAGCAAGCAGTGATGCAATGAAAGTAGGTAAAGTCTGAGCATCAACCTTCCTTCCTAGTGGTTCTGCCCCCACGGGTCAGCAAAGAGTATTGTATTATTTCCCTGGAAATGTTTGTCCTCACGTTCACATCTCTTGATGTGCTCCCTTTCCTAGATGTGCTTCCACTGTTTTAGTCATTCCTCCTGACACATCATGACATTTTTACCATTCTCTTAAACCACAAATCCTAGTGAGACTGGAAGATTGTAAGTCAGGGAATTGAGGAGGCATTCCTCAAACCACTGTAGAGGAATCTAAAATGGTTTTGATTGGGTTTTAGGTTGAAGCTGAATTTTAGTCCAAGGCACCCTGCAACCAGTTCAAACCACTGTCGATGGCAGTGGCATGCAGCTTATATTTTTGCTTTCTCAATAACTTCACTCTCTATGGTGAAAGTTCATTTTGAACAAGATCATAATTTGGATTGGTTGTAGATTTAATCAGAGTTGTGCTATATTATGAGTCAGCATTTTAGTGTATTCGTCTTTCCCCCTCCTACAGAACTGTATGCTCTGACTTTTAAAATTTAGAACACTGGGTCTGAACAAACAATGAATCATGACCTTTCAGAAAATATGATGAAACTATTTTTTACTTGAAGGGAAGCAAGCTATAAATGCTAAAGAAGCTAATGATTTATAATACAAATTTTTAATTGAGAACTAATAATAAATAAGAAGTTCAGTGATGCTGCAATAGTGTGGCACAAGCAACCCAAGTAATTCTATCATAATGTAATGTAAGAATTAACTTGTGCTTCCAAATAAATTTTTTTTTAAAAGTAAAAGACTCTTCATGGATGTTTCTAATAACTTAAAGAGAGGTAGTTCTATACTTTTTTACTTTGGAAAAAAACTGAAATCTCAATATCCATTTAGAAACCGGAATGTGGTGGGGAAGGGGAGACCATGCTAACTGACGAAGACACAGATTTTCTATAAAATATCTTGGCTTAAAAGAGATGCTGATTGGGCTTCCCTGGTGGAGCAGTGGTTGAGAATCTGCCTGCCAATGCAGGGGACACGGGTTCGAGCCCTGGTCTGGGAAGATCCCATATGCCGCGGAGCAACTAGGCCCGTGAGCCACAATTGCTGAGCCTGCGCGTCTGGAGCCTGTGCTCCGCAACAAGAGAGGCCGCGATAATGAGAGGCCCGCGCACCGCGATGAAGAGTGGCCCCCGCTTGCCCCAACTAGAGAAAGCCCTCGCACAGAAACGAAGACCCAACACAGCCATAAATAAAAATAAAATAAATAAACCCAAAAAAAAAAAGTAAAAAAAAAAAAAAAAAAAAAAAAAAAAGATGCTGATTATATCTTCCTTTTCTCTCCACATGCTCCCTTTCCCCCCAATATGTTATTTGAATTTATGTTTGGCCTAGAAGGGCATATTGTTGTAATTTCCATTTTATGGGTAAGGAAATTAGGACCCAGTGGTATAAAATGAGCTCAAATTCAAGACATCAGCTGGGGAAACAGAAGTAGCAATTATTGTTCCAGTGCCAGACCTGTGCTTATTCTAGAAGACTAGGATATATGCTGAGAAATAGGAGGATGACATCATTAATCTTTTGTGTCCCCCCAAAATGTATATGTTGAAACCCTAATTCCCAGCAGTGATGGTACTAGGAGGTGGGGCCTTTGGGAGGTCATTATGTCATAAGGGTAGAGTCCTCGTGAATGGGATTAGTGCCTTTATAAAAGAGATAGGGTCCCCACTCAACCATGTTGGCACCCTGATCTTGGACTTCCAGCCTCCAGAACTGTGAGCAACAGATTTCTGCTGTTTATAAGCTTCCCAGTCTGTGGTATTTTATTATAGCAGCCCAAACAGACTAAGACAGATGCATTTCTATGATCTGGGCCTGTTGCTTCTCAGGACCACCGTGCTTGCAGCCTTAGTGCATTAGAATAGGGTGACAGCCATGGAAAAGCTCTGCTTTAGTCTTCCTTCAAGAACAAACCTGTCTCTGTGAGTGCAGTTAGGTGATATCTACCAGCAGCAGTGCCTTCAAGATCTGCTGCAGCATTTGAACTGAGGCCACCCTCCACTTGGGAAACCCTGGCCAATAACAGAGTATGGCAGAATTAATAAGACCTGGCCATTTCTGCCCAGTGCAGGGTTCTTCTCTGAACAGTCTTTGCATTGGAGCTCCCCACTGAGACTCTCTCAGAGCTCCAGCACAACCTGAGCCTCTTCCTACACCGTACTCCTTCCCTACCACATTCATTCCTAGGGGTGAGAAGAGTCTGAAGGCTCTCCTTGCTTAATCCTGCTGTCACTCCCCTTATAATTCATGGTTTTACCACCCCCCTCCCAATCTCTTGCACTCTTAGCTCTATCTCGGTGTCTCCTCCCTGAAGAACCTGAACTGACACAAACAGCCTGTCTATAACATCATTAGTTGGCAGAGGCCTGTTTATATTAACTACTCTAATGTCACTTTCATATCGCTAGAGGGGTAGAACTAAGACCCTGTGATGCCCATCTGACCAGACTTGTAGATATCACCAATCTCCTTTGTTTTATCCTTTTCATCAGTCCCTGTATAGGTATAATTGTGATCTAAGATAGTGAAGCAAAACATTTTTCAATTTCATGGCCCAGCAAAATAAATAGGTAAAATATTGAGGAACTGATATGGTGTTTCCAGTTTTTAACATTTTACCAGGTAAAGGAATTAAAAAGTATCTGTATACAACTGTCAAAGTTGTTTCATAAAAGATAATATATTTTAACAACAAAAAAGAGGAAGAACACAATATGAGAATCAAAGATAGTTGAAAAAACTACACTAACCTATGATAAATAAATTGTCATGCAAAAATAACAACAAAAACAAGCTAGGACATCAGCTTCTTCCCTTATAGGATTAACTGCCATAGGAATTGCCCTCACAGTATAAATAATTAGAAATCAGACACAGTACATGAAATAAAAGATTTCAGACATTGGACAGCAGGTGGCACAGGATGATGATCCCTGAGAGAAGAGGAATAAATGAGGTAAGTTATATGATAACCTTGCTTATTTCTTGGGGCAGTTCCCAGGCTAAAGAGCAAGGAGAATAAACTGACATAGAGCCTAGGAGTGTCATCAAATTGAGGGGAGCTGCAGAGTAGTCCAGTTGAGTCTATATGGCTGAGTACTTACCTCCACATCCATGGGTGAAACTACCTAAGGCTTGGGAGTCAGTATAAAGTAATAGGCCAAACAATTCTCAGAGCTCATCAAGGAGTGAACATAGTATATGATTCTACCAGGTAGAGTGGAGGGACCTCCTCATAAAATGCAGACATGGATACAGTTGTCACAAGTGTCATGCATTAATTGTGGGGCAAAATTATTTCTAGAATGAAGGCTAGCCTAGACCTGTCATAGAAAAGCATGAAAACAAGCCTTAAAGGAATCAAACTGACTCATGAGTAACTTAACTGTACACCAGAACAAATCCAACACTCTTTAAAGAAATAAAATAAAATTCAGCACTCAATAACATGAAATTCAAAATGATCAGCATCCAATCAAAGGTGTGGGAAAAAATAGGGAAATATGATTCATAATCAGAAGAAAAGTCCATCAGTATAAACAAACCCCCAAATAACAGAGACTATGGAATTATTAATGAAAGACCATAAACCAACTATAAAAAATTTTATAAATGTTTTTGAGGATATAAAGGAAAACATGAAATGATAAGGAGAAATATAAAGAATAATTTTTAAAGATGTAAATGCAGCCTCTAGAGAAAATAATTTACATTATCTACAATGAAAAAAATATATTCAGTGGGATTTGTATCACAATATACACCAAAGAATTAAAGATCAGTGAACCTAAAGACAAAGGAATAGAAATTATTCAAAATGAAGAGAGAAAAATTAATGTCCTATCCTGTGACCTGTATAAATGGTCTAACATATGTAACTGGACTTCTAGAAGGAGAATAAAGATGAGGGAGTAGGGGACAGAAAAAAAGTTTGAAGAAATAATGGCCATTTAAAAATTTGGTTAAAAACTTTAAGCCCACAGAAACAGCGGCATAGCACAGGGAGATCAGCTCGGGGCTTTGTGTCCACCTAGAGGGGTGGGATAGGGATGGTGTGAGGGAGATGCAAGAGGGAGGAGATATGGGAATATATGTATATGTATAGCTGATTCACTTTGTTATAAAGCAGAAACTAACACACCATTGTAAAGCAATTATACCCCAATAAAGATGTTAAAAAGAAAAAAAGAAAGAAAGAAAGGAAGGAAAAAAGAAAAGAGAGCTGGGATGATTATCAGCTGTTACCAAAGAGAAATCTTAGAATTTAAGATTTCAGAAGTGTGGCATTTATTGTTGGGTGGCTACATGGTCTAGGGTGTGGTCATGGGAGAGGATGGACAAAGAGAAGTAGAGGAGAAGGCCATGGAGTTGAGAAGGTAAAGGATTTGAAAGGCAGAGGTAGTGGATGTGTTGTTCAAATAGATACTGAAGTCACTTGGGATACTGACAGGATTTGGAATGGAGAGGAAAATGGTACACCAGGATATGGAGTATTTAGTGAGAGAAGAGGTGGCTAGGAATGAGTGGGTAACTATGATGTGAAAGTAGGGAGAGTCAAATCTGGGCATCGTTTTTGATTCATCTCTCTTCTTCACTATCCAACTCAACAAATTACCAGGTCTTGTAAATTCCATTTCATAAAAATTTAATCTAGTTCAAAAACAAAAAACAAAACAAAACTTTAAGCCCACAGATAGGAATCTCAGTGAACCCCAAGCAGAAATACATAAAGAAAATCACATAAAGACATATTATAACCAAATTTCTAAAAAAAAAAAATGATAAAAACCTTAAAAGTAGCTAGAGAGGGAGGGACCTTCAAGATGGCGGCGGAGTAAGACGTGGAGATCACCTCCCTCCCCACAAATACATCAAAGATACATCTATATATGGATATGGATACATCTATATATGGATACCTAACACCTACTGAAAGCTAGCAGAAAACCTAAGACTTCCCAAAGGTCAAGAATATCCCCACGTACCTGGGTAGGGCAAAAGAAAAAAAGAAAAAAAAAGACAAAAGAATAGGGATGGGACCTGCACCAGTGGGAGGGAGCTGTGAAGGAGGAAAGGTTTCCACACACTAGGAAGCCCCTTCGCGGGTGGAGACTGCGGGTGGCGGAGGGGGGAAGCTTCGGAGCCACGGAGGAGAGCGCAGCCACAGGGGTGCGGAGGGCAAAGCGGAGAGATTCCCGCATGGAGGGTCGGTGCCGACCAGCACTCACCAGCCCGAGAGGCTTGTCTGCTCACCTGCCGGGGCGGGCGGGGGCTGGGAGCTGAGGCTCGGGCTTCCGAGGTCAGATCCCAGGAAGAGGACTGGGGTTGGCTGCGTGAACACAGCCTAAGGGGGCTAGTGCGCCAGAGCTAGCTGGGAGGGAGTCCGGGAAAAAGTCTGGACCAGCCGAAGAGGCAAGAGACCATTGTTTTGGGGTCCGTGAGGAGAGGGGATTCAGAGAACCGCCTAAACGAGCTCCAGAGACGGGCGCGAGCCGCGGCTATCAGCTCAGACCCCAGGGATGGGCATGAAACACTAAAGCTGCTGCTGCAGCCACCAAGAATCTGTGTGCAAGCACAGATCACTATCCACACCCTGCTGGGAGCCTGTGCAGCCCGCCACTGCCAGAGCCCAGTGATCCAGAGACAACCTTCCCAGGAGAACACACAGCACTCCTGAGGCTGTTGCAATGTCATGCTGGCCTCTGCTGCTGCAGGCTCACCCCGCATTCCAATTATAACTACTATACCCTCCCTCCCCACCGGCCTGAGTGAGCCAGAGCCCCTTAATCAGCCACTGCTTTAACCGCGTCCTGTCTGAGCGAAGAACAGATACCTGAGGGCGGTCTACACGCAGAGGCGGGGCCATATCCAAAGCTGAACCCCAGGAGCTGTGCGAACAAAGAAGAGAAAGAGAAATTTCTCTGTGCAGCCTCAGGAGCAGCGGATTAAACCCCCACAATCAACCTGGGGTACCCTGCATCTGTGGAATACCTGAATAGACAACGAATCAAGGCAAAATTGAAGCAGTGGAATTTGGGGGCAAATGTAGACTTGGGGTTTGCTGTCTGTGACAGACTTTCTTCTGATTTTTATGTTTATCTTAGTATAGTTTTTAACACTTGTTATAACTGGTGGATTTGTTTATTGGTTTGGTTGCTCTCATCTTTTTTTTAATTACTTTTTCATTTTAATAATTAAAAATTTTTTTAAATTTTAATTTATAATTTTATTTTATTTTTTTCTTTCTTTTTTTCTCCCTTTTCTTCTAAGCCGTATGGCTGACAGGGTCTTGGTGCTCCGGCCTGGTGTCAGGCCTGAGCCTCTGAGGTGGGAGAGCCGAGTTCAGGACATTGGACCACCAGAGACCTCCTGGCCCCATGTAATATCAATTGGTGAGAGCTCTCCCAGAGATCTCTGTCTCAAAGCTAAGACCAGCTCCACCCAAAGGCCAGCAAGCTCCAGTGCTGAACACCCCATGCCAAACAACTAGAAAGACAGGAACACAACCCCACCCATTAGCAGAGAGTCTGCCTAAAGTCATTCTAAATTCACAGACACCCCAAAACACACCACCAGACACAGCTCTGCCCACCAGAAAGACAAGATCCAACCCCACCCACCAGAACACAGGCACCAGTCCCCTCCACCAGGAAGCTTACACAAGCCACTGAACCAACTTTACCCACTGGGAGCAGACACCAAAAACAATGGGAACTACGAACCTGCTGCCTGCAAAAAGGGGACCCCAAACACGGTAAGTTAAGCAAAATGAGAAGACACAGAAATATGCAGCAGATGAAGGAGCAACGTAAAAACCTACCAGACCAAACAAATGAAGAGGAAATGGCAGTCTACCTGAAAAAGAATTCAGAGTAATGATAGTAAAGATGATCCAAAATCTTGGAAATAGAATGGAGAAACTATAAGAAACATTTAACAAGGACCTAGAAGAACTAAAGAGCAAACAAGCAATGATGAACAACACAATAAATGAAGTTAAAAATTCTCTAGAAGGAATCAATAGCAGAATAACTGAGGCAGAAGAACGGATAAGTGACCTGGAAGATAAAATAGTGGAAATAACTACTGCACAGCAGAATAAAGAAAAAAGAATGAAAAGAATTGAGGACAGTCTCAGAGGCCTCTGGGACAGCATTAAATGCACCAACATTGGAATTACAGGGGTCCCAGAAGAAGAAGAGAAAAAGAAAGGGTCTGAGAAAATATTTGAAGAGATTACAGTTGAAAACTTCCCTAATATGGGAAAGGAAATAGTCAATCAAATCCAGGAAGCACAGAGAGTCCCATACAGGATAAATCCAAGGAGAAAAATGCCAAGATAGTTTTAATCAAACTATCAAAAATTAAATACAAAGAAAAAATATTAAAAGCAGCAAGGGAAAAACAACAAATAACATAAAAGGGAATCCCCATAAGGTTAACAGCTGATCTTTCAGCAGAATCTCTGCCAGCCAGAAGGGAGTGGCAGGACATATTTAAAGTGATGAAAGGGAAAAACTAACAACCAAGATTACTCTACCCAGCAAGGATCTCATTCAGATTCGACGGAGAAATTAAAACCTTAAGGTTTTAATTTCTAAGAGAATTCAGCACCACCAAACCAGCTTTACAACAAATGCTAAAAGAACTTCTCTAGGCAGGAAACACAAGAGAAGGAAAAGACCTAATACAAACCCAAAACAATTAAGAAAATGGTAATAGGAACATAAATATCGATAACTACCTTACATGTAAATGGATTAAATGCTCCAACCAAAAGACATAGACTGGCTGAATGGATACAAAAACAAGACCCATATATATGCTATCTACAAGAGACCCACTTCAGACCTAGGGACACATACAGACTGAAAGTGAAGGTATGGAAAAAGATATTCTATGCAAATGGAAATCAAAAGAAAGCTGGAGTAGCAATTCTCATCTCAAACAAAATAGACTTTAAAATAAAGACTATTACAAGAGACAAAGAAGGACACCAGATAATGATCAAGGGATCAATCCAAGAAGAAGATATAATATTTGTAAATATTTATGCACCCAAACTAGGAGCACCTCAATACATAAGTCAAATGCTAACAGCCATAAAAGGGGAAATCGACAGTAACACAATCATAGTAGGGGACTTTAACACCCCACTTTCACCAATGGACAGATCATCCAAAATGAAAATAAATAAGGAAACACAAGCTTTAAATGATACATTAAACAAGATGGACTTAATTGATATTTATAGGACATTCCATCTTAAAACAACAGAATACACTTTCTTCTCAAGTGCTCATGGAACGTTCTCCAGGATAGATCATATCTTGGGTCAAAAATCAAGTCTTGGTAAATTTAAGAAAATTGAAATCATATCAAGTATGTTTTCTGACCACAACACTATGAGACTAGATATCAATTACAGGAAAAATCTGTAAAAAATACAAACACATGGAGGCTAAACAATACACTACTAAATAACCAAGAGATCACTGAAGAAATCAAAGAATAAATCAAAAAATATCTAGAAACAAATGACAATTGAAAACATGACAACCTATGGGACACAGCAAAACCAGTTCTATGAGGGAAGTTTATAGCAATACAATCCTACCTCAAGAAACAAGAAACATCTCAAATAAACAACTTAACCTTACACCTAAAGCAATTAGAGAAAGAAGAACAAAAAAAAAAAAATCAAAGTTAGCAGAAGGAAAGAAATCATAAAGGTCAGAACAGAAATAAATGAAAAAGAAATGAGGAAACAATAGCAAAAATCAATAAAACTAAAAGCTGGTTCTTTGAGAAGATAAACAAAATTGATAATCCATTATCCAGACTCATCAACAAAAAAAAGGAGAAGACTCAAATCAATAGAATTAGAAATGAAAAAGGAGAAGTAATAACTGACACTGCAGGAAAACAAAGGATCATGAGAGATTACTAAAAGCAACTATATGCCAATAAAATGGATAACCTGGAAGAAATGGACAAATTCTTAGAAAAGTACAACCTTCCAAGACTGCACCAGGAAGAAACAGAAAATATAAACAGACCAATCACAAGCACTGAAATTGAAACTGTGATTTAAAATCTTCCAACAAACAAAAGCCCAGGACCAGATGGCTTCACAGGCGAAATCTATCAAACATTTAGAGAAGAGCTAACACCTATCCTTCTCAAACTCTTCCAAAATATAGCAGAGGGAGGAACACTCCCAAACTCATTCTATGAGGCCACCATCACCCTGATACCAAAACCAGACAAAGATGTCACAAAGAAAGAAAACTACAGGCCAATGTGACTGATGAACATAGATGCAAAAATCCTCAATAAAATACTAGCAAACAGAATCCAACAGCACATTAAAAGGGTCATACACCATGATCAAGTGGGGTTTATCCCAGGAATGCAAGGATTCTTCAATATATGCAAATCAATCAACGTGATACACCATATTAACAAACTGAAGGAGAAAAACCATATGGTCATCTCCATAGATGCAGCAAAAGCTTTCGACAAAATTCAACACCCATTTATGATAAAAACCCTCCAGAAAGTAGGCATAGAGGGAACTTTCCTCAACATAATAAAGACCATATATGACAAACCCACAGCTAGCATCGTTCTCAATGGTGAAAAACTGAAACCATTTCCTCTAAGATCAGGAACAAGACAAGGTTGTCCACTCTCACCACTATTATTCAACATAGTTTTGGAAGTTTTAGCCACAGCAATCAGAGAAGGAAAAGAAATAAAAGGAATCCAAATCGGAAAAGAAGAAGTAAAGCTGTCACTGTTTGCAGATGACATGATACTGTACATAGAGAATCCCAAAGATGCTACCAGAAAACTACTAGAGCTAATCAATGAATTTGGTAAAGTAGCGGGATACAAAGTTAATGCACAGAAATCTCTTGCATTCTTATACACTAATGATGAAAATCTGAAAGAGAAATTAAGGAAACACTCCCATTTACCATTGCAACAAAAAGAATAAAATACCTAGGAATAAACCTACCTAAGAAGACAAGGACCTGTGTGCAGAAAACTATAACATACTGATGAAAGAAATTAAAGATGATACAAACAGATGGAGAGATATACCATGTTCTAGGATTGGAAGAGTCAACATTGTGAAAATGACTATACTACCCAAAGCAATCTACAGATTCAATGCAATCCCTATCAAACTACCAATGGCATTTTTCACAGAACTAGAACAAAAAATTTCACAATTTGTATGGAAACACAAAAGACCCCGAATAGCCAAAGCAATCCTGAGAAAGAAAAACGAAGCTGGAGGAATCAAACTCCCTAACTTCAGACTATACTACAAAGCTACAGTAATCAAGACAGTATGATACTGGCACAAAAAATCAATGGAACAGGCTAGAAAGCCCAGAGATAAACCCATGCACATATGGTCACCTTATCTTTTATAAAGGAGGCAAGAATATACAATTGAGAAAAGATAGCCTCTTCAATAAGTGGTGCTGGGAAAACAGGACAGCTACATGTAAAAGAAAGAAATTAGAACACTTTCTAACGCCATACACCAAAATAAACTCAAAATGGTTAAAGTCCTAAATGTAAGGCCAGACACTATAAAACTCTTAGAGGAAAACATAGGAAGAACACTCTTTGACATAAATCACAGCAGGATCCTTTCTGACCCACCTCCTAGAGAAATGGAAATAAAAACAAGAATAAAACAGATGGGACCTAATGAAACTTAAAAGCTTTTGCACAGCAAAGGAAACCATAAACAAGACGAAAAGACAACCCTCAGAATGGGAGAAAATATTTGCAAACGAAGCAATTGACAAAGGATTAATCTCCAAAATATACAAGCAGCTCATGCAGCTCAATATCAAAAAAACAAACCACCCAATCCAGAAATGGGCAGAAGATCTAAAGAGACATTTTTCCAAAGAAGGTATACAGTTTGCCAACAAACACATGAAAGGATGCTCAACATCACTAATCATTAGAGAAATGCAAATCAAAACTACAATGAGGTATCACCTCACACCTGTCAGAATGGCCATCATCAAAAAGTCTACAAACAAATGCTGGAGAGGGTGTAGAGAAAAGGGAACCCTCTTGCACTGTTGGAGGGAATGTAAATTGATACAGCCACTATGGAGAACAGTATGGAGGTTCCTTAAAAAACTAAAAATAGAACTACCATACGAACCAGCAATCCCACTACTAGGCATATACCCTAAGAAAACCATAATTCAAAAAGAGTCATGTACCACAGTGTTCACTGCAGCACTGTTTACAATAGCCAGGACATGGAAGCAACCTAAGTGTACACTGACAGATGAATGGATAAAGAAGATGTGGCACATATATACAATGGAATATTACTCAGCCATAAAATGAAATGAAATTGAGTTATTTGTCGTGAGGTGGATGGACCTAGAATATGTCATACAGAGTGAAGTAAGTCAGAAAGAGAAAAACAAATACCGTATGCTAACACATTTATGGAATCTAAAAAAAAAAAAAAAAGGTTCTGATGAACATAGGGGCAGGACAGAGACACAGATGTAGCGAATGGACTTGAGGACATGTGGAGGGGGAAGGGTAAGCTGGGACAAAGTGATAGAGTAGCACTGACATATATACACTACCAAATGTAAAATAGATAGCTAGTGGGAAGCAGCTGCATCACACAGGGAGATCAGCTCTGTGCTTTTTGACCACCTAGAGGAGGGGATAGGGAGGGTGGGAGGGAGACACAAGAGGGAGGGGATATGGGGATATATGTATGCATATAGCTGATTCACTTTGTTATACAGCAGAAACTAACACAACATTTTAAAGTAACTATACTCCAATAAATGTTTAAAAAAAAAAAGTAGCTAGAGAAAAAAGACATATGTATCAACGGTGAAAAAGAATGTTAACGGACTTCTCATCCTAAACAATGAAGGCTCAAAGACAATGGAATAATATCTGTAAAGTGCTAAAAAAAACAAATTGTCTACCAAGACTTCTGTACCCAGCAGAAGAGTCTTTCAAAAATTTAGGAGAAATACTTTTTCAGCCTAACAAAAGTGGAATTAACCATTTGCAGAACTGCACTTTTAAAAATATTAAAAGAAATTCTCCAAACAGAAGTAAAATGATAACAAATAGAAATTTGGATTTAGACAATAGAGTAAAGAAGGAAAGAAATGGAAATATGTGGATAAATTTTTAAAAGGTGTTTCACCTCATTTTTATTTTTTTTTCTCTCCTCATTTTTAATCTCTTTGAAAGCTAACTTAAAGTTTGAAGCAAAATAATAACAAAGTATCACGGGGACCATAACATTAAATTTAAAATATATGATAAGAATAGGACCATGTTTTGGAGGTATGAACTGAAAGTATAATTTTGTAAAATTCTTGTACTAAAAGTAGTATGCTATTAATGTTTTAGACTGTGACAGTTAAAGATATATATTGTGAAACTTACAGTAGGGGTTGGCAAATGACAGCCTGTGAATCAAATCTGGCCTGCCACCTGTGTTTGTAGTTAAAGTTTTATTGGAACATAGCCATATTCATTCTTTTACATGATGTCCATGAATGCCTTTCAACTACAGTGGCAAATTTGAGTGATTGCAACAGAAACTTAAAATATTTAATATCCAATGCTTTACAGAAAAAGTTTGCCATCCCCTGCTCTTGAGTAACCAATAGTAATAACAATAATATATATAATATTAATAAATAATAATATATTATATATATTATATTAGTTATTATCACTCTTATTACCATATGATAATGATAATAATAAAGCAAAATAAAGATGCTTTTTTCTCCCTATTTGTTAAGCAAAGTTAACAAATAGTGGAGAGAAAATGATTTTATAATAAATAGTCAATGCAGAAGAGGGGAGGAGAAGAGTACAAAAAAGAAAAATACCAGATAGAATAAGTGGAAAATCTATAGCAAGATAGTAATATTAAACCCAAGCTTGTTGATAAGTACACTAAACTTAAATTTTTAAAAATATTCCAATCAAAAGGCAGAGAGTGTCAGATTAGATATACAAGCAACGTATAACTGTATGCTCTCCATAAGAATCCCACTTTAACTATAAAGACATAGATAGACTCAAAGTAAAAAGTTGCAAAATATGTAACATAAAACACTAATTGAAAGGAAGCTGGGATAACTATTAGTAGCAGACAAAGCAAACTTCAGAACAAAGAGTATTATCAAGGACAAAGAAGTATTACTGAGGATAAAGTAGCTTTCTCTCTCTACCAGCTCTCCATAATGTGAGGATACAGTGAGAAGGTGGCCGACCACCTGCAAACCAGGAACAGAGTCCTCACCAGACACTGGATTTGCTGACGTTGGACTCCCCAGCCTCCAGAACTGTGAGAAATAAATGTTTATTGCTTAAGCTATCCGGCCTATGGTATTTTTGTTATAGCAGCCCCAACTGACT
This sequence comes from Eubalaena glacialis, assembly GCF_028564815.1. Taxonomy (NCBI): domain Eukaryota; kingdom Metazoa; phylum Chordata; class Mammalia; order Artiodactyla; family Balaenidae; genus Eubalaena; species Eubalaena glacialis. The sequence continues at coordinate 148,565,652 of NC_083717.1, forward strand.
AATACACCAACTTAACCTAATTTTCATTTATACAACACTCCTCCCAACAACAGCATACTATAATTTCATCAAGTGTACATGAAACATTCACAGATAGACAATATTCTGGGCTACAAAACAGGTTTTTAAAAACTTAAAAGGATTTAAATATTTGCAGAGTATTTTCTCTGACAACAGTGATATCAAACTAGAAATCAATTTTGAAAAATATTTGTGGAAAATCCATAAATAGAAATCAAATGGCACTTATCTAAATAACTCATGGCTCAAGGAGTACATCACAAGGGAAATTAATAATTTGATATGAATTAAAAAGAATACACAACACATCAAGTTGTGAGACTGATCTAAAGTAGTATACTTAAAGAAAAATATATAGCATTAAATGATTATATTATTACAGAGAAAAAGTTATCAAATCAATGACCAAAATTTCTACTTGAAGAAATTATAAAAAGGAGAGCATCAGTAATTAAGTAGAAGGAAGTAAAAATAAAGACAACTACAAAAAACAATGAAACATCATAAAAAAGATGAAACTACCAAAGCAATAGAGAGAAATCAATAAACCCAAATGCTGGTTATTTGAGAAAATCCATAATATTGATTGAAAACTCTGAACAGGCTGATTAGGAAAAAAAGGAGACACAAATTATCACTATCAGGAATAAAAAAGGGAATATAACTACAGAGCCTACAGATGTTAGAAGAAATGTAAGGCAATATAACGAAGAACTGTATGCCAACATACTCATCAATTTGAGGCAATGGATGACATATTTTGAAAGACACAAAGTACCAAAGCTTATTCGAAATAGAATAGATGAGCTAAATAGTCCTTCATCTATTTTTAAAAATTGAAATTAGAGTTAAAATATCCCCCCCAAAAGAAAACCCTAGGCCTAGATAACTTCACTGATAAATTATATCAGGCTTTTAAGGAAGAAATAATACCAATCCTACATAAACTCTTCCAGGAAACAAAAGAGGAGGGAATGTCTTCCAACTCATTTTAGGAGGCTATCGTTAACTTGTTACCACAACAATGGAAAGATATTGCTAGAAAAGAAAATTACAGATCTTTATCCTTTATGAATATAGATGCAAAAGTCTTTAGCAAACCATTAATAATTTGAATCCAGAAATATAAAAAGGATAATATATCTTGACCAATGAAAGGTACACAGACTGAAAAAGAAGAGGTAAAGCCTTCTCTTTTTTTGGCGGGGGCGGGGGTTAATTTTTTATGGTAAACTAACGTTAGACTTCAGAAAAATAGTAAAAACAGTACAGAGAGTTCATGTATACTCTTCACCCAACTTCCCCTGATATTAACACCTTACGAGGCCATAGTACATTTAATTAGCAACACCATGAAATTAACATGGGTACAATACTGTTAACTGAGCTACAGACCTTATACGATTTTCCCAGTTTTTCCACAAATGTCCTTTCTCTGTTCTACAGTCCTATCTAGGATCCCACATTGCATTTATTTATTTTTAAAAATTTTTATTGGAGTATAGTTGCTTTACAATGTTGTGTTAGTTTCTACTGTACAGCAAAGTGAAGCAGCTATACGTATACACATATCCCCTCTTTTTTGGATTCCCTTCCCATTTAAGTCACTGCAGAGCATTGAGCAGAGTTCCCTGTGCTACACAGTAGATTCTCATTAGTTATCTATTTTATATATAGTATCAATAGTGTTTATATGTCAATCCCCATCTCCCAATTCATCCCACCCCCCCTTCCCCCTTGGTATCCATACATTTGTTCTCTACGTGTGTGTCTCTGTTTCTGCTTTGCAAATAAGATCATCTATACCATTTTTTTAGATTCCACATATATGCGTTAATATACGATATTTGTTTTTCTCAAGAAGAGGTAAAACTTTCTTGATGAGTATATGACAATGAACTTTTATGTATAAAATCCCAAGATGTCTTCAAAAAAAACTACTAGTACTAGTAAGTGAAATTGGCAAGGTTACAGAATAAAAGGTCAATATACAAAAATGAATTGTACTTATACGCTAACAATTTGCATAACACTTGAACTTGAAATTTAAAAAGCAATACCATTTACAATAGTATGAAAAACATTAGATGTGGATAAATGTAATAAAAGGTGTGTAAAACATGTATCTTGAAAATTACAAAATGTAACTGTAAGAAATGAAAGGAGACAAATGGAGAGACAGATAAGCAAACTCTGTATAGTGAAGATGTGAATTGTTCCCAAAATTTTCCATAGGGTAAATGAATTCCCAAACAAAAATCCCAGCAAGTTTTTTGTAGACATTGAGAAGCAAAGGGGCCAAAGTGGGGGGCACTTTTGGTGTGATGGAAATATTCTATATCTTGATTGCAGTGGTGGTTACATGACTGCTTACATTTGCCAAAATTCTGAACTAAGTTAAAATTGGTGAATTTTAGTATATGCATATTATCCCTTGAGAGAGCTGATTTTTTTAAAGGCCCATATTTAAAAATTCAAAATTCAGAAAATTATAGCCTAAAATTTTGTTTTATGTGACATTTGTGTAGCGGAGTTTTCTAAGCTCTGTTTGTCAGTGTGCCTTGAGCTAGAGCTTGATGTCTATCTTGGTGCAGCACTTTGGTTTTTATTACAATTTTGTTCTAGCTCCTTTTTTTTCTTATCAAAAGTCAAATTACATATAAAAATTGGAAGCCAACTCAGTACAATTCTGCTCAATTTAGAATAGTCATGTTTTGTTCTAAGAAGTAGAACTGTAGGGCCTACAAACTTTTCCTTGTGAGTCTGGAAACCCTATGACAGGGGTGTAGGCCAGGATGCAGCCAGTGAGTGCTTCAGGGAGAGGGCAGAAGCTAGCTTCTCCCTGGGCAACTCTCACACCTGGAATCCTGGGATGTTATTGCCCAACAAGGAGCCTTCTGGATGGCTCACACCAGTGTAAACTTCATCATTAAGGGCAGGATTAACATTTGAGAGTCACTGATCTATGGCACCTGGGTTACCATTCTGAGCATACAGGAGTGTTAAGTATAAAGGGTTTGGGAACAGGCCATCCTGGATTTGAATCCTGGTTCTAATTCTTACCTGTGTGCCATTAGGAAAGTCATTTAACCTCTCTCAGCCTCAGTTTGCACAGCTCTAAAATGGAGGTATATAAACACATCTCACAGCATTGATATGAAGATTAAATGAAATAATATATGCAGAGTGACTAGTACAGTGCCTGGCACATAGTATTGCTAAATAAATAGGAGCTATTTCTATGTTCTCCCTTGGGTTTTCTGCATTCATGGATTGCAACCTGTTCAGTCCTCAGAATCTCAGAGAACCCTGGGAAAAAATGGTGTTTGAACTCCTGAAAGAGAAAGGCAGAAGCCCAGGGACAGCAGCCAAGGAGGGAACAAGAGAAGGGCAACTTGAAATTGTCTGCCAGGAGGTGGAACTCAGCAGTTTGGGGAAATGGGAAGAAAGTATGGCTGGACCACTCCAGTACAGAGTTCCTGACTCATGATACTCATTATTTTTTTTTTGGTGTGTTTCTTCTGCTTGTCAATTTTCAATGTGTTTTCTTACATTTAAAAGATATTCTAATAAGACAGTTTAAAAAAAAAAACTTAAGGCAGATGTAATTAAAGTCCCTAATCAGCTGACTTTTTGTTAGTGAAGAGGGAGATTATTCCAGGTGGGTTTGACTTAATCAGTTGGAAGGTCTTTAAAGAGGGTTTAGGATGTTACTAAGTGAAAGAAGACAATCTAAAAAGGCTACATACCATATTATGTAGAAAGATCAGTGGTTGCCATGGACTTGGGAGAAGAGAAGGAAGAATAGGTGGAGCACAGCAGATTTTTAAGACAGCAAAACTATTCTGTATTACACTATAAGGGTGGATACATGTCATTATACATTTTTCAAAACATACACAATGTATAACACAAAGGGTGAAGCCTAATGTTAACTATGGACTTTGGTTGACAATGATGTGTCATTGTTGGTTCATTGATTGTAACAACTGTACCACAATGTGTAGAACGTTGATGGTAAGGGAGGCTGCATGCGTGTGAGGAAGGGGTATGTGGGGAAGGGGGTACGTGGGGAAGGGGGTATGTGGGGACTCTCTGTACTTTCTTCTCAGCTTCCCTATGAACCTAAAACTGTCCTAAAAAATAAAGTCCATTAATTTTTTTAAAAAAATGAAACAAACCACCCACGATCCCATCACTTATTAAAATATTCTCATTTTTGTAAGTGGCTCTTATGCACATACACACACATTTCCATATAGCTGTGATTATTGAGGGAAAATCACTTGAGCTTCTGCATTTTAATTTAACACAGGATGGTATATCCATTGCTTACCAGAACCCAATGGTTTTAATTGCCAGATGTATTAGATACCAAAACTTAATGGAGACGCAAAGGGGAGGAAGCTAACATTTATGGAGAACTTACAAGGTACAGGCCCTGTGCCAGGTGCTTTACACATTTCATTTTATTTAATTCTCATAACAAGCTTATGAGGGTGCTATTATCTTCATTTTATAGAGAAGCAAACTGTAATTTTAAAATAACTCAATTATCAGATTAACCAAAGATCATCCTTGGACAAGCTTAGATGTTATTGGTGATACATCCAACCCAGATTTTCTTATGATATGAAGAATAAGTCAGAATAATATTTACCAAAGTGTGTTTTATACAACCCCATTTTTGTAGGAAATTTAAAAGTAGATATAGATAGATAGATAGATAGATAGATAGATAGATAGATAGATAGAGTCATATATATAGTTGTGGATGCATATGTCTCTTTCTTTCTCCTAAAATATTTGAGAAGTTCTAGGTGAATATTTTTGAAGCTTTTTTCCTATAGGAAATCTCCCGGCTTTTATACAGTAATGTACACTGAATTTTTGTCCTTTCTCATTTATTGGAGCAAGAATATTACAGCACTAGTTCCATCAAACACACTTTGGGAAATCCTGACCTATAAAATTATTCATAATTTTTTCAGTGGACTCACAGGTTAATTTTAAGAATTCCCAGAATATGTTCTATGACAGTGTACATAAAAAATTTCAAATTTCATCTTATTATTTATTTTATCAAATGAATAATATACCTTGGGGTTAAGCCATAAAATGATGTAGAAGATAGAATTGTAGACCTGGAAAAGATCACAAGAACTCAAATCAGCCATCTCCCAGGCTTCAGAGAGGACCACACCTAAGCCTTCATGGACAGATGGGTATCTAGCTTGCTGTAAAAGACCTCCAGGGAAGAAAATTCCATAACCTCCCTGTAACGTATGCCAGATGCCCAGCTTTTGTGAGAAAATGATGAGCTCCTAGAAGCTCTTCTAGTTTATCCTGCAAATAGTTAGTGCTTCATCATCATGATGGCATGTTATATGCAGCTGTTTAGATTAAGCAAAGGGTACAGGTAAAGAAAGTAAGATGAAGATACCTATATCTATCTATACCTACGTCTATATTTATGTGAGGTATTTTATATATAAGCTATAGATCTATCTATAGCGAGAATGCAGGAATTTAAAGTGTCATCTCAGAATCCTCTTTGACTTCTTCTTCTACCTATTTTCACAGTTTCAATTAGTCATCTCATCCTGTAACTTTCTCCTTTGAAGTGTCTCTTGATTCAATCCCCTCCTCTTTTTCCCTTGCCACCCATAGTTGAAGCTCTCATTCTTGCTAGCTTGGATTTCTCAAGTAGCTCTTGACTAATTGCCCTATCTCTAGACTCTCTTCTTTCTAACTTGCCCCAGTGCTAAAACATTCATCCTCTAAGTGCAGCTCGATCGTGTTACTGCCATGTCCAACATTTTTGATGACTTCCTATTGCCTGCGTATAAATGTGAACTCCATAGACTGGCCTGTTTAGCTCCGTGTGGTTTGACCCTAACTTCCCTTCCCAGTCTCATCGCCAGTTATTCTTCACCATACATTCAACACATTGCTCATAGTCAACATTCTTTCCTGACCCTATGGATTTTTATGCCTTCCATTTGTGTTTTTATTCCTTCTGCCCCCAATTCCATTTTCTCCTCTCTTTGTTACGTTCTTATCCATCTTCAAAGTCCTAGCTCCTTTGTAGACTCTGCCTACGTCTCCCTAGGCCAAACTAATTATTTTCTCACCTTTTTTTGCTTTCCAAAACTTTTGTGCATAACTCACTCACATCACTTAGAAAGTTATGACATGAAATATGGCAGATATTCAACCAGTGGGTAACGTGACTTTGGTAAGTGCCATGGAGAGGGGTCAAAGGCAGAGAGGCCAAGAGGAGTGAGCACATGGGAGACCAGGACTGACTGTCTACAGCAAAGGAACATGGTGATCATGAGGATGGTGAGAGAAAGACACTTCCCCCGGGGAATGAGCAGGCTCTGTCTATAATCCAGGAAAGATGGACAGGCACCGGGCTGAGGGCAGGCAGAAGCTCCTCGATGTCCTCCGGAACAAAGGGCACATTACACAGGGGAGACAGCAGCCACAGAAGCAAAGAACCTCCAGAGGAAGAACTTCCTACTTCTCTGCCATCCCCAGAACTAGTGACGAACTATGTCCAGGCCAGAAACTTTGGAGGAAGGGAAAGGGTAGTTGCCACCATCACATCACAAGCACAGCTTTAACACTGTTTTATGTTGTGGTGGTTTGTATCTCTCTATGGGAAGAATACCTGTCTAGCATTTCAGTTGTTCTCAGGAGTTCTGGTGGGAGAGGAGGTGGTAGACTAACATGGCAACACTCTCTGAAATTCACTACCTGCAGACATTTCAAATAAATTGCAGTGATGAATGTGTTTAAGGGTGTTGTTGAATCAGTGAATGAATACATGAACTAGAAATGGAGGGCTTTCTTAGGAAATATCCATCTAAGAAGGTCTCAACAGTTCACAACCAATTTAACCACAGTGACATAAAACTGATTCTTTAAAACACTTACCATAACTTACACATGTAAACAACTATTTTTTTTCTTCGAGTAGTTACCTTAGGTAACTGCACATTTAGGAAAATCATATTGCCATTTCTGTTTTGTTATGATTTATTGAATGCCTACCATGTGCTGGACCCTGCTATGAATGCTTTATAATCTCTAATCTTAGAGCATTAGAGCATTCATAGGAGGTAAGCATTGCTATCTTAAGTTTATAGATGAGAAAACCGAGTAACTTCTTCCCAAAGGGCAACAGCTTGGTCAGCTGGTAGCAGAGCTAGTTGTTGGTCAAAATTCAGTTTGAGACTAAAGCTCGTGTTCTTCTTATTCTGCCATGTTGACTCAAAACGTTTATTTGGAAATGCTTTTAGAACCTAAGGTATATTCATTTAATATACTCAAGAGTAACGAATCTTTTTACTTTCAGGATGAATTTGAGTTTAAAAAATAGTCAATAGTCAAAAGACTTTTGGAACCAAGTGTGGTGAACATGGTAGAAGATTGGGGTACATTAATATGATTTGGGACCAAAAATGAAGTGTGACTCTGGAGGAAATACATAGAATGACGTGTGATTTTTTAACTGAGTTAAAAGATAATTTAAAATATCATCGGTTTTGGATTTCTAAACCACCACAGATCCTGAAAGAGTGGGATTAGGTATAGAAAGTGTGAACATTTTACTTTTATATCAAACCTATAATCCCACCCTTGACAAACCTTAGAAGTTTGGGAGGGCTGTTAGAGGCCACTGAATTTTTTTTCAAATTCCGTATCAGTGAGTGGCAGAGGAAACCTTTGAACCCCAGACACTCAGACTGCAAGTCCTTTCCAGTGTGTCCTGGCCCCCAAACACCTTGGGAAATGCTTTTAGAGTCCAAAGTCCTGGCTAGTGAGCCTTCATCCTGTGCTTAAAACCTCCAGGGATGATGAGGAGACCTCATCTCTGACCCTTGATCAGATTATAACCATCAGGACATAATTTTTGGTATATTGAGCAGAAATTCTCCTCCATGTATTACGTACTTCAAGATTTTGAGAAATGATTGCAATTTCATGAGCTAAAAAGGAAGAAGTTAATTTAGACATATTCTAAAGATATGTCCCTCAAATGAAATTAAAGTTCCAAAGAAGATATACCTCATTGCCCCTTACCAGACTATTTTTTTTTTTCCATCACTCAACCCAACTTTCAGAGTAGACTCAAAGGAAAAGCACTGAAATACTTTTCTGACTTTTCCATATTTAGCACAACACCACACAAAATTGCTAAATACCATATAACCACACTTACCATCCTGGGGCCTATAAATTCAGAATTCAGACACTTGATTACAAACCACAGAATCACTCTGTTTAAGAAATAGTATGTGGTATTGTAAGGGAACTGCCCCTATTTAGATGTTCTTCTGGTTATTAACTTAGTAACATGGGCTTTTTCCTTGCCTCTGCTTTCTCAATCCTTCTACCATGGCTGTCATCTCCAATTTCTGGTACAATTTTGTGAGTACTTGGGATGTATGCCTGCAAGAGTTGGGGGAGCATTTTCTGCCTTAATTATAGTCTTAAAGGAAAATAAGCACATACGTTTTCTGTTTCGGTAAAATTCCATAGCAAAACAGGAGTCAATCACCAATTTTAGGAGAGTGAAGGTATGACAGAAAATTCACTCTTCCCATCTAGGGGGGCCCAGGCACCTCTGTACACTATTTTCATGCTAATTCAGCTGTGAGGCTCCCACTCCCTCTCAGGATTCACAAGCCATCCCCTTCTGTTCCACACCTTTACACCAACGTCTGATCAGACCCACTAGTCATGCTAAAGTATAAATGATGGGCGTCACAACAAATGTTTTTACATTTTTATAGTGATCAAAACTGTAAGCTAACCCAGTGGAGAGCACTCACCCCGCACAGGGAGATAGATGCCTTAGAAAAATCTATGAGTCATTTCGCCAAACTTGGCTTTCCCCCACCCTTTATTGAGGCCACTACTGTTAAATAGATTAAAAATTATAAAAGTTTTAAATGCTTAAGTGTTCTTCGTGACAGAATTTTAGTTTTTAAATATAAATCCCTCATTTCATCCCTCTATGCGAGTAAATGCTTCTTGTAACTCAGAAGCCATGTCACCACACTAAGAATCCTTTCATAATTATAAAAGCTCATATTGAGACTTTACTATGTTCCGGAGACAAGCTGAGTGCTTTGCTTTGCAGCAAATCTTAGGAAGTAGATACCATTCTCCCCATTTCACAAAGATGATTATGAATGAGAATAGTTATGTATCTTAAGCACAGTCAAAGAATTATTACATGAAAGACAAGATTGCAGCCTATCCCCTTAACCATTATGCTGGAAAATCTTTCTAGATTGCATAAGACGAGAACTTTTATATCAACCTTGGTTTTTGGATGCAAGCAGCAGATACTGATTCCGGCTTATTTTAGAAAAAAAAGATAATGGGGAGCTCATAGAAGCTCTGGGAGTGCTGGAAATCCAGGCTCAGAGGCACTGCAGTCAGGAACAATACCAAATTTACACTGCCAAATGGGTCCAGGAAGGATGGCCCTGAAAGTGCTGTTGCTGAGTCCTAAACACGCACTTAAGCTGTGGACATGAATGACTTCAGACACTGAACACAGCTGCTGGACCTGCTGCTCTGTTGCACCAAGAACTTGATCTCATAGCAATGGCCTCCACTGCCAGAGGAGCTTTGTCTCAGTGCTTCTTTACTTGCATCTTTAGTCCCCTAGTCAAAGACCAAAGTAGATGTATTTGATTGGTACAGGCTAGGTCACATGCCCACACACTAGCTGCAAGGGGGATTGGGAAAGTGAGCTGGGGGCATTTTTGACTTCAGTGATGACAGATGTCTGCGTCTCCCATCAGAAACCCATAAGATGGATAACTGCCCATTGGGAATGAGGTTTAGATGCTTGGCAGCCAGAAGGAATAACAGATGCCTGCTACACCTGAGAAATAGCATGGCAAGCTTCTCTAGCCCCACACAATTCACTCCTTCATCCTTATGAGTGTAAGATGCTCCTGTCTCCCTACACTGTGATTATAAGATCATTAGCACTTATAGCAGTGCTTTGTGGTTCACTGGAGTGTTCTGTGGACGATGAATGGTGTCTGCAGAGATCTTGAGTCATGCATGGCTACTATTTAAAAAAGAAGACAAAAGAAAATTTTAAGTACTTTTGAAAGATTGGTTCTAGTGAATCAATGCTCTGTGGATTGAGGCTAAAGAACATTGTGTCCAGAGTAACTGCATTTTGGATGAAAAAATAAAAGGAGAGCTTCTGTAAACTTGTAATTACCCTTCTGGTGTGTTTGTGGTAAATGCCAACAGTACGGATGTCAGCTTCCAGCTTGGACCAGTTGGTTTACCGGATCCATTTTATTTTCACCAGAACTCAACTCCCAGAGGTCCCCCACTATAAAAGAGGAAGAAGAGAAATATCTCTGTTAGAGGAAGAGTAATAAATCTCGGCTGTCGTGGACATCTGTTGTGTTTCTCTGCTCAGCATTCATTCTTTCTTCTTTCATTAACAGGATCACAGTATTCCTTTGGGAAAGACCCTACCCTCCTGGTTCTAGGGATGCTCATGTGACCCATGGACACCTGTATGCAGTAATTGATTCAGAGAAACGCATATGATACAGAACATCCCAATCAGAACATTCCAGGTCTTTCCTGGAACTACTGGGAAAGAGAAATTCTCTACTGGAATGACTGAGTCAGTAGGCGCTACATGAATCTTTTGACAGACATCTTGCCACTTACAAAGGGAGAGCCTATCTGAGAACAGAGTCAACAGAGAAACTCAAGCAGATATTTGAAAGAAGATTGAATACTTAGAACATCATTTTAACACCTAGATCGAACCAGGCTCAAAGCCAGTAACCTTGGGCTTTTCAAGTACCTGAACTTGTAAATGTCTTCTTTCCCTGAGGCCAGGGTGAGTTGGTCACCTGTCATATGCAACCAAAGAATCCCAACCAATTCACTGAGTTTATTTTTAATTTCTGGAGTTCTGGGCTGCTTTGATTCAAGAAGCCCAATAACAAATCGTCTTGAATGTTGTAGAAGAGGCTCATAGTTTGGGTAGAGAACTTGGTCTAAATGTTTTCCTCCAACATTGAGAGTCTAGGATTCTGTGAATAAAGACAAATGAGAAGCATTTGTTGAACTATATTAGATGCTATCTCAAGAAAGATAATAATGGGATTGCCATTTAGCACAACAGAAAACATAACCCAAATTAGGTTAGTAACTATTTTAAGTTCCATTTAACTTCTTGTGGTGATGCATTTCATAAGTACTTTGCAATTTCTAAGCTTGTGAGGCTTAAATAATTATGTAATTACTTTGCAACAACCACAGAATGCAACTTGAATTTTGCAGCTACTTTAAGCCATGTTAAGTTTTTCATTATAAATTATATTATGTTCAGTACATAATTTATAGTTTGTATGAAAAGAATAACCATATCATGCAACTATTCTGTAGTAGCATAGCAATTATCCCCATATTGTGGTAACTTCCAGTGGAATGGATCTTTCTTTTGTAATTACAAAAATGATAACATCACATCTGACGATTTCCTGGTGATAACACTTCTTACTATATATTCAACTATAATTTAGTTGCTTCTTCTTGGCCATTCTAGCTAAGCAAGAAAATAAATGGGGTAAAATGCTTTCCTGCCCCTTTAATATTCAATGATATTTAGCAAGTATATACTACAGGAACTGAAGCTTGAAAATAGATTATGTGTAAAGAGATCAAAGTATATTATTTGCCTCCGTTTATACTCTGGTAACAAATAGGCCTTGATTAGCTACAACAGTTCAAGATCAAGGAATCATGCAGGAAAGTTATATTTTATTGTAACGTAAACCCAGTTGACAAACTACCCTGAAAGATGTGGTGTGAGAGATAGGCTTCCGTATGGCCTAGAAGGAAAGTGAAGGGCACAGGATGTGGAATTAGAAACCTGAGCTGAAGTCTAACTTTGCTACTTCCTAGCTAGGTGAGTTTACCAACTGTATAATCTCTCTGAGCTCGTTTCTTTTTTCTGTAGATTTGGCTAACTCTAATAAGGTTTGTTGCAAAACCAAATGATATAGTGCATTTGGAAGGATGTGTCAAATACTAACCAAATGTGAGGTAGTCTCAAAGAAGAAAGCCTTCTGTTCTCATCCAACTAATTTAATTTGAAATAAAATACTCTTCTTTTATATAAACTTTTAAAATAGACCATGCCTACTCTGTGCAAGATACTGCACAAATGCAAAGAATTCATTCTGGCATCTCTTTATTTTTTTGTACAATCTGGACTTTTTCCAAGAATTTCTATATATCCATTTTCCCCTAAAAAATGAGTGCTTTGAAATTTTACTTTATTAGTGAGAAGCACAAATTTTTGTAGACAATCAGAAGAAAACAATGTAAACCAGAAGATATTTCTTCACCAAAGGGTTCGGCTATGGGATAGAATGCAACTCCAGTCAGTTTCTAGAAAACAAGTATTTGAATCTTATCTGGAGGATATTAGTGTAATTTTTTAGGGGTTGTTAGAGTTAAGTATTAGGAAATTCTTTTAAAATTGTAGCCAGATATTATATAATCTTAAATAGGTAGTTTCAGTTTGGTGATCATCTTCAAATTACTAGATAGTAACTCTACTATTTGTTAAGTTTAATTGGTTTAATATAAAGTATAATGTTCACATAATTTTGTCTTGGATTTAAAAGAGTCTAGTTTGTTATTCTAAAATAGAAAGGGGGATTTTTCAAGGATATAAAAGACTTCTACAGAACTTTGAACTTTGTGTTATGTAAATATCTGTATTGATACCATGAATACATACAATTGTAGCAGTGGTTTTTTGTTGATTCTTTAGAAGTAAATAAGGAATAAAGAATCAGATCATCTTCCCTTAAGGATTAAAGAAAAGAGCAACATCTTTCCAAGTTGAGTCTTTTTTTTTTTTTTTTAATCAGCATTGGGTATTGGAGTCCTTACTACACAAGAGGCCAGAGGTTCTAGTTAACTTTGAATATGGCTGGCCAGGAATGTCTTTTTGTTTGTACTAAGCATTAAAGAGGTAAGCACTGTGGCATTGAAAAGGTTATGCACTGTGTGATAGCCCTAGCTTCCTGACAGTTCAATCAACTTTTTAAAAAAATTTTTCTTGTTGATTACATTTCTGTATAATTTTTCCAAGGCTGCTGTAACAAGGACTTGGTAGCTTAAACAATGGAAAGTTATTGTCTCTTGGTTCTGGAAGCTAAAAGTCCAGTATCAAGGTGTTGGCAAGGTACACCTCCCATCTCCTTATAATACCCCCTTCTAATTCAAAAGCTAAGGTCACTCAAGTCTAAGTACCCATGACTAGAAACAGAAGCATCATCTTATTGTTTGAGCTCATATGGAGGTTTTCCAACTATTTTTAATTCTCACAGATGCAACTGATATTATTTAATGGTTAATGTTACTGTTAGTAATTAATAGATTTCTGAAAATTCTCTCTATGCATATATGACAGAGATTTTCCCTTCACCAAAACGATAGAAGTACACAAATGCAAAAAAAAAAACCACACCACATCTCAAAGCTGGTTGCTGCTTCTCAAAAGTTGGAATTATTGTTACATCACTGGGTACAAAAATAATTTCACAAACTCAAGTATGCATAAAATAAAATTACGTTATTTTCTATTTTGAACCCAAATTCTGCCAGGATGACAGAATCCCAATTTCAACCAGTACAGGGTTTTACCTGATTTTTCCCAAGTTACAGCCAAGTAAGAATGCTTAAGTGTTACAAAGGGTCCATACAATTCTCAATTTCATCTGTCCATGCACATTTACTCCATCTGGTCTTCTGCCATTTGTCCATGGCAGATGTGTTCTCTTAGGACACATCTCTCTGTGTATTTGATGCTGCTCCTGGGAACATGGTAAACATTCTGATGCTTCTGTGTCATGGTGGAACATGGAAACTCTACCTGGACATTAGGATGCTGGCCATTTCTTCTCTGGGTTCTGGGTTCTGGCTGTCCATCTCTGGTCTCCCCAAGGAAATGAGCTCAAGCTCCTCTCCTTTTGGATTCCATGAACCTCTTTGCAGAGTTTTACCACCTTTTCAGGTCTTGGTAGCAAGACACACGCTCTGCACTACAATATCTATACTTTCAATTGCTTCTTTTCCATTTCTCTCCCTTGCAAGCTCAGACACCTGTGTAGGTGTGCAAGGGTGTGTGTGTGTGTGTGTGTGTGTGTAAGCTTCACTCTTTATTTTTTTTCTCCCAAATCATCTATGTAGTGACTCATTTCAGTTCCTCTAAAGGTCTTAGTGATTGAAAGATAAAAGCCAGAAAAAGACTCCTTTGTCTGTCATGTCCATTTCTGAGGCAATAAGCATACATTCCCCCTGTTTTATGTGGGGGAAAGGCAAAGGGCAAAGTAAAATGCTGACAAAAGACTAATATTTAAATATATTATGTCATCATAATATCTTGCTTTTCTTATTTTCCCCCTCTATCTGATTTCTTCCCAGCTCTACAATGCACTAATTACGTAGCCTTAGGAAAGTTAATCAACTTCTTTTTACCTCAGTTTCTGCATCTGAAAAATGGGTATAGTAACAGTGAGTTATTGTAAGAATTAAGTGCAAGAAATTGTGAAAAATGCTTAGGATACTGTCTGGCACTTAGTACTCACTATTAACTATTAGTATAATTACTATCATTCACACAACAATTAAGTGACTAAAACGGAAGAAGGAAGCTGGATATTTCTGCCTGTGGTAAAACTCATAATCCGAGGCCTCTCAGCTTCATCGTGATCAATGCATGAAGTGAAAGTGAGAAGGGTGACTTGCCTAAGAAAATCTTATTGCGAAGGGGGCTCTAGAATACAACATTCCTGATTCCCTGGGAATGCTGTGTATATATATATGAGTGGGTCCCTATGACAGAAAGGGCAGTAAAATGCTACCCACACATTTTTCCCACATGACTAAGGGCAGAAGCTAATTTGCTTTGCTCACAAAAGCCATTGCCGCTTTGGTATCATGCAGACTATTCAGTCAGGGACAGTAGTGAGTGGCTGGTTTCCTACCATCTTAGGATGTCAGATAGTCTTCAAGTGTTCTGTCCAGAAGAGGGAAGTATGTCTGATAATACTTTCCTGTGTGTCCTTGAGCATGGCACTTACCCTCTCTGGTTCCCGACTTCCTCTACTGTGCACCACAGTAGTTGGACTAAGTAGTGTTTTGAGTGTTATACTGCTTTAGAACCAAAGCAGACTCCCAGAACTGGAATCTCTGCATTGTCACCAAGTTCCCTAAATGATTCTTAAGCACCTGGAGGTTTGGAAATGACTGGCCCCGAGTGTTCCTAAGGTTTCTCCCAGCTCTAACCTGCTTTGATTCTAAATTAAATTTCCATACCTCACATCCTGCCTGCAGCTTAGTCCAAATAGTGCTGCCCTCATATCCAAAAAATGGTTGATACAACATAAAATGCATATTTATTTCTGTAATGTTGTATTCAGAATAAATACAATAAATACTCTGAATGTCTTTAACTGCCCCCCATGGTCACCTAATTCAAATTTTCCATGAGAATATGGAAATATCTCTGGTTAGGATAAATCACTGTATTGCTTCTCTAATCTTTGAGGGTCACCAGAACATTTCTATGACATAATCCTTGGGGGACCCAGGCATATAGACTGTGTTACAGGTGACACACTCTTCTAATGAGGTCCTTATGATATTTTTGGTGATGTATCCTTTAGGATGTATCCTCTTAGACATGCGTGGCTTCCCCACATCCCCTGTGAATCTACAGTGGCAGTGAGACTCTGGAGCTTCAGACATTCCAGAATGTAGGACACCCTCTGTCAATTCAAGCTTTAGGTTTAGTCAGTTTCGGCTTGGAAATATGGCTGATATTTTCTGACACAAGGTTTCCTCTCATGAGGACAAAGGACAAGTTAATTTTTCTCTTTGTTCACACGTTGAGCTGGGTTCCAGAGACAGGGCCCCGTGCACTGGAGCACACCTGCACCTCAGGAAAATCGCCCTGGGACCCTTCATTTCAATGCCAAGTGGCAGACACCTTGGGTCCAGTCTCCTCTGGAAACACAAAAGCATAATGATTATGTAACCATCTTAGAAAGCAGATATTTGACTTGAGATAACTGATTTCGACCTTAACTTCATTCCTTTGAAAAAATAAAAATAAAGCATTTGCTGCAAATGAAGTCCTGCCGCTTGTGGGATAGGAAGTGGCTGGTGCTCTATAGTGCAGAAACATGTCTTATGGATGCTTTCCCAGATTAGGCATAAACTGGTTTGGCTTTTGAGTCTGTCTGTACTGAAACTATTTTTTAGGATTCATCCTTAATCATATTTCCCATTAAAATAGTGCACGAACTCTTGTTAACTTGCTATTGTGTCACTCATGTCTTGACACATATTTTTCCTGTGATCTGAAACTGCAAATAATTTCTTATATGTTGACAGACTCTTAATTCAAGAATCATTTCTGTAAAGATTCATTCAGCTGGCTACAGAGTTGTTATCCAGGTGCTGACTTTATAAAACATTGTTCTTGTATTAAAAATAAGCTTTGATAAAATTGCTACAGAATCAATTAAATGCCTAAAGTAAGTGATACTACACTTACCTACATTCAGTTAAATGTATATATTCCTCCAGAGCTATGACATCTTGAGCTATTGAAAAATTATCTGTGATCTGTAAACTTAAAGAATCATTCTCTCTAATTAGTAAAGAATTTTCCCTCTGCCCCTTCCTTCTCTGTGTGTATTTACAGTGGTATTATCTGGTCAGGATGAGGGGACATATTGAATGCAGAGCAGAAAGATTTCTCAAAGCAAGTCCCACTCAGAGCTGTTCTTGACAAATATCAGGTGTTTTCCTCCTATGTGCTGATATAAATTAAGAATTGTAATTATTTCTTTTTGGTTTTTAAAGACTTTTTTAAAAGCCTAGCCAAAAATATGGATGAAAAGTGGCAAACACAAGTGCCATCCTTGTCAAGGGCTCTGTGAGTTTTTTGCCAAGGAGCCTAGGTGAGCTTTTCATTTGATTAATCACCTTAAATTGGCTTTTCATCTCCCAAAGCCAATAATTACTCCAAAATACCCAATTTGCCTTTTTCACTCTGAAATTTATGACCATATAATTAATGAGCCTCTTAATTCTATGTTGTGCATTGACTTATTCAGCAATGAAACATGACACTGTGTTAGGATTAGATCATTGGGTTCTTTCCAGTAACTGAAATATTAGATTTCTAAAAAATGTGCTGTAGCATGTCCAAGCCAATTCACGATTAGATGGCTCAATAGGCAAATTACCCATCTGTGTAATACGTCACTATCAAATCTTCTTATCTTTTTCAACATCAGCAATTCCCCATTTCTTTTCTATTCATCAACCAGTTCTAGGGGGGGTATCATGGACCTGGGCATTTAAAAAATAATAATTATGGAAAAAATTCACCATAGAAACTGAGTTTTAGCAGCTTGGTATTCATTTTCCCTTTTAAAAGTGGGCTCAGAAATGTCCACCTTATTTTATGTGCCTATGTGTGGATTGAGCTGATTACTATTTCAGGCTCTAGACTTCAACGTAATTAGCATGCAAGCTTCCACATCACAGGAACACCTTAAAAGTACCATTTGAGGAAGACAATAGTAAACTATTATGGGGCCAGTTAAATGCTTTGAAATACTTAGACATGAGAGTTAGAGATAGATAAGCAAATAGTATCTTCTAAATCTTTTTTTATTATTTGCTTGCACTATAATTCTGCAATTTAAGTTGGTAACTTCTTTGTAATTGCCAGTGCTCTTTAAAACACCTTGGGAATGTTTATATAGAGAAAGATTCTCTTACCACTCAGCTTATATTATACTGGAAAAGAAAACTACACACCAAAGTATATAAGAATTCATAAAAGGGAAATTGAACCTACTTTATATGTACATTTTATATGCTTATATGTACATCTAATTTCAGGATGCATTTCTGAAAGTTTCATGGACACTTTGAAGCTCTTCAAGAGAATTCAGAATAAGAATGTAGGCAAAAAGAAAAAGATTTATATCTTTTCTGCATAAAAATGGAACTCCTGTATGTCAAAAAGCATGTGAATCAAAATAAACAGCAAATGAGAAACTTGGAAAAAATACTTGAATGCTGTGTCAAACAAGTATAATATCCTACATATATAAAGAGCTCTTAGAAATCAAATAGAGACACATTAATACTCCCAATGAAAAAAATAAATGAATGAGAAGACAATTCACAAATGCCAATAGACATACAAAGTATTTGTTGTATAAACATAGAAAAAAACTCTGGAAGCCTGAACTCTCATAGGAAGATGAGTTCTTCTGTCTTATTGAATCATATTGAGGGGCTAAGAAAAGGTGACTTGGAGTATCAGAGAACTGGAAATCTATAGAGAAAAGAAGTGAGTCTTTTCCTTTTGGGTTACTGTAAGTCTTTTATCCACAATTGTCCCATGGTTTTAATTTTGTTTTTGTTGTTTTAAAAATATAGATATTAAGTTGTTTCAGCACCATTAGTTGAAAATATTATTCTTTATTGAATTTCCCTTGCATCTGCCAAAACTTAATTGATGATCCCTATGAATCTATTTCTATATTCTCTATTATGTTCCATTGATCTCTGTGTATATCCATTTGCCAATATCATACTGTTATGCTTAATGCAATTTTCAGTAAGCCTTGAAAGCAGGTAGTATGAGCCCTCCAACTCTGTTCTTTTTCAAAATTGTTTTGACTATTCTAGATCCTTGGAATTTTCATATAAATTTTAGAATCAGCCTATCAATTTCAAAAAAAATTCTATTGAGATTTCGATTGGGATTGTAGTGAATCTATAGAGCAGTTGGAAAGAATTGACATCTTAACATCTTAACAATATTCAATATTTCAATCCATCAATACAGCTTTCATTTAAGTCTTCTTTGTTTTCTTTCAATCAGTGTTTTGTAGTTTTTTAGCATACGGATCTTGCATGTTCTGTAGATTTATGCCTAAGTATTCCATGGTTTTGGTGCCATTTTAAATTATACTGCTTTTAAATTTTTGAGGTGCAAGATTAATTCAATGGAGAGTGGACAGTCTTTTCAATAAATGGCACTGTAACATTTGTACCTTCAAGTACAAAAAAATAGTGAACCTCAACCCATACACTGCAATCCATACCTTGAACTTCAACCCCTACCTGAGACAATTATCTCTAAATGGGTCATAGAGCCAATGTAGAACCTAAAACTTTAAATCTTTTGGAAGAAGATACTGGTGAAAAATGTTTTGCCCTTTGGATTATGCAAAGATTTCTTAGAGATGACACCAGAAACATAATCACTAAAAGAAAAAAATTGATAAATTGGACTTTACCAAAATTATAAACTTCTGCTCTTTAGAACATGCTCTTAAGAGAATGAAAAGAAACCGACAAAATAATATAACATATTTTCAAAACACATAACTGATAAAATACTTGTATCCAGAATATATAAATAACTCTCAGAACTCAAGTAACCAAACAGCTCAATAAAAAAATGAGCAAAAGACTTGAACTGACACATTGCCAAAGGTATATGAATGATAATCAAGAACATGAAAAGATGATCAACATCATTAGTCACTAGTGAAATGAAAATTAAAACTACATGAGATATTGTTACATACCCATGAAAAAGGCTAAAATAAAAATCCCTGACAATACCAAGGTTTGGTATGGATGTGGAGAAATTGGAACTCTCACACATTGTTGGTGAGAATGCAGAAAGGTACAGCAACTTTGCAAAACAATTTGATGGTTAAATGTGTACTTACGGTATAATCCAGCAATTCCATTCCTAAGTATTTACCCAAGTGAAATGAAAACCTATATCCACACAAATGTTTATAGACTCTTTATTCATAATCATCCAAAACTGTAAACAACACAAACATCCTTCACCTGGGTAATGGATAAATAACTGTGGTACATCCATACAATGGATTACTACTCAGTGACAAAAATGGATGAATTATTGATATATACAACATCGATGAATTTCAAATGCATTATGCTAAGTGAATGAAGCCTGATCCAAAGGCTAAATATTCTGTAATTTCATTTATATGTCATTCAAAGATATATGGTCCCAAAAGAGGTGAGAATGGGTAAAGTCTGGAGCAGAAGATGCATCTGACTAAATAGTACATGAAGGAATTCTGGAGGTGATGTGATTTTTCAATATCTTTATTGTGGTATGAACTGTACACTAGAAAGTGTGAGTTTTAACTGTATATGAGTTATACCTTAATTTCTGAAAATATTAGTCTAGAGAAATCTCCCCAACTGATTTGGGACCCTATTTTTGATTCTACTGTTGATTCTCATCCTTTACATTGGAAAGAGCCAGTCAGTTATAAATTGCAAAATATGGGAGATTTTTATGGGAAAGGGAAGATGAAGTCCTGTCTGTACTAACTATACAGAGATACAGAATGATGTGTTTATAATTAGAAATCAAACAAGAAAACAAAGAATATAAAAGTCTGTGGTATATTTCATATTCGTGGAAGAATTAATATTTTTAAGTGTCCACATCCAAGGTGATCTACAGATTCAATGCAATCCCTATCAAAATTCTAATGGCATTTTTCACAGAAATAGAAAAAAAAATCCTAAAATTCATATGGAATCACAAAGGACCCCAAATAGCAAAGGCAATCCTAAGAAAGAAGGACAAAGCTGGAGATATTACAGTTCCTGATTTTGAACTATATTTCAAGGTTATAGTAATCAAAACAGTATGGCATTGGCATAAAAACAGACACAAAAATTGATGGAACAGAATAGAAAACCCAGGAATAAATCCATGCATATATGGTCAATTGATTTTCCACAAAGGAGCCAAGAATACACAATGGGGAAAGGATATTTTCTTCAATAAATGGTACTGGAAAAACTGGATAGCCACATGCAAAAAAATGAAACTAGATCCCTATCTTACACTACACACAAACATCAACTCAAAATGGATTAAAGACTTGAATGTAAGACCCGAAAATGTAAAACTCCTAGAAGAAAACATAGCGGGTAAGCTCCTTTACATTGGTCTTGGCAATTATTTTTTTGGATTTGACACCGAAAGCAAAGGAAACAAAAGCAAAAATAAACAAGTGGGACTACAGCAAACTAAAAATCTTCTGCACAGCAAAATAAAACATCAACAAAATGAAAAGGCAACCTATGGAATGGGAGAAAATATTTGCAAACCACATATTCTATAAGGGTTTAATATCCAAAGTATACAAGGAACTCATACAACTCAATATCAAAAAAAACAAATAACCCAATTTAAAAATGGGCAGAGAATTCCTTGGCGGTCCAGTGGTTAGAATTTGGTGTTTTCACTGCTGTGGCCTGGGTTCAATCCCTGGTCAGGGAACTAAGATCTCGAAAGCCATGCGGTGCAGCCAGAGAAAAAAAATATGGGCAAAGGGTCTGAATAGACATTTTTCCAAGGAAAACATACAAATGGCCAATAGATACATGAAAAACTGTTCAACATCACTAACATCAGGAAAATACAAATGAAAACCACAATAAGATATCACCACATACAGCTAAGATGTATATTATTAAAAAGACAAGAAATAATAAATGCTGGTGAGGATGTGAAGAAAAGGGAACTCTGTACATTGTTGGTGGGAATGTAAACCAGTACAGCCACTGTGGAAAACAGGATGGAGATTCCTCAGGAAATTAAAAATAGAACTACCATATGATCCAGCAACCCCACTTCTGATTATATATCCAGAGGAAATGAAATCACTATCTTGAAGCAACATCTGTACTCCCATGTTCATTATTCACAGTAGTCAAGGTATGGAAACATTGTCCACTGACGGAGAAACAGAGAAACAGATAAAGAAGATGCTGTGTGTGTGTGTGTGCTTTTGTGTGTGTGTGCACGTGTGTGTGTGTGTGTACACACAATGGAATATTATTCAGCCTTTAAAAAGTAGGAAATTCTGCCATTTGCGACAACATGGATGAAACTGGAAGGCATTTTGCTAACTGAAGTATGCTGGGGAAAGACAAGTACTGCATGGTATCATTTATATGTGGAATCTAAAAAAAGAAAAAGTCAAAGTCAATAGAAACAGAATAGAATGGTTGTTGACAAGGGCTGAGAGGTGAGGAAAATAGGGAGAGGCTGATTAAAGGGTATAAACTTTCAGTTATAAGATGAATAAAGTGTGATCTAATGTGTAACAGTGACTATAGTTGATAAAACTGTATTATATAACTGAATTTGCTAAGAGAGTAGAAATTAAGTGTTCTCACCAAAAGAAAGGTAAACATGGTGAGATGAAGGATTTGGTAACTGAATGGTGGGAATCCTTTCACAATGTGTACATATATCAAACCTTCATGTTGTACACTTTAGATATATTATAATTTTATATGTCAATTATACCTCAATGAAGCTGAAAAAAAAACTGAAGATGGAAAAAATTTTAATAAATAAAAATAAAACTCTATGGTATATTTTAAATCTCACGTGCTGTGTGACTAGAATTTTGGCTCTTTTATTTTCCTCATAGTGGGGTGTTGGTTATTCAGCAAGCAAGCCCATCCCTACTCTTTCCTGAATGATTTCAAACTATTCTGAACTTGAGGCAATTTTTATAGTAGAGAATTGCTGCATTAAAGGCCATATAAAATGTATGATGTCAATAAGTTATATTAAACACCCTCTGTGAAATATGCTGCAGCAAATTGCATTTTATAGAACTCTAGCCTCTTGAGATTTAAATCCAACCCAAATGGAATTTTCTCCTTTAAATCAGGGAACTCTTTTCAACTGACACTTTCTGTGCTCAGTTTGCAACACAGTTTATCATATGGTTTATTAACTACAAAAATAATAAATTAAATGAAAGTATTAACAGACTTTTTGTCTAGTGTTGGCATCTCTAGAGCTTCTGTGATGTGGAAGAGATGCTGAGGATAACTTTTTATTTTTCACTCAACTGATCTATAGGATCAGCTTATGTGGAATGCAAACTTAACAGGCAGTAAGGGCTGAGGACTTGCCAACACTAACCAAGTCAATTCAATGCCTGCAAGTGTTTTGAGTAACTCTAATCTACTCTCCTCACTGAATCCTGGGAAATCCTAAAACCCAATCTGTTACTTAGGCTCTCCATTGCCCTTAGATAAAGTTCAAAATCCTTAACAGGATTTCCAAGGCTCATCTTATGTTCCTGGCTCTCTCACACTGCAGTCTCTCCAGGCTTACTTATTTTTCCAGTTCTCCAAACTCAACCCTCTCACTCCCAATTCCACATACTTGGATAGAAAACCATCCTTGTAAACTGGCATTACCAATACATACCATTTCAAGTACTCTGCTGCATCAGATCTAAGTTGCACCTTAAAAAATCAGTGTATGGCATCCTATGTATGAGGGTGTAGCAGTAGTTTGGGAATACTGAAACTACGATTGCTGCTTCCTTCCCACATGTACAATGGCGTGCCTGTTGGGACAGCTGCTACTCTAAGATAAACATAGAGGAGGGGGCTTTGGCATAGAGCTATTGAGCTTTGCCTCCTTGAGAGCTTCAGTGATGGCTTTGCCCTGAGCAATTTTCCACGGGATTAGCGGGGTTTGAAATCTGTTGATGTTTTCTGAGGACACACTGGAGTAAAAACACAGAAAAATATGATTCTTAGGGATAAATTCATTGAGAGCTTGGCATTTGCCCCATAAAACTAGAAAGTGTATTTGAAATCTGAGACTATATTGCGCTAATAGAGGCATATTGAACACATTTGTGTATTTCTTTAAAAGGAGGATAATGGCACTGTTTATTATTCTTTGTTTGAATCACATTTTAGGGTAACTTTTCATTTGCTCTCTATTTTTCTTTATTTGAGTCAGTAATTGGACGCAGCAATTCTTCTGTAGCTAAGGCTTCCTCTGTCAATAGGCAACTGTGTCTGAATGTCATTCACTTTCAAACCAAAAAAGGGCATCACACACTTTGCCCAGCACTGAGAGCAAAATTTGGTTAAGAAGTTGGCACATCACACTATCAAAGACATTTCCTATATGAATCACAGGGGGAAAAGTCAATGAAATAGCAGAGAGCACCTAGTCATGAGGAGAATATTTTATTGAGCTGGGATGAGAGTCATCGTTGTATACCCTGTTATTTCTTAGTGAACTGGATATTTTAAAATTTAAAGTCACAATAAGTCACTTAATTCATTAGCTGGATCCTAAAATATTTTTAGGAAGGAAAAATGGCTTTAAAAAGCGTTCATCGTCTTTAGGATGCCTCTGTTCCTTGTTGATTTTGCATATCTGAGCTATGGTATACAATCAAAGAAATAAAAAGTAATATTTGAAACCATGCTTCTTTGGCAGGTTCATCACTTTGTCCTAAGAAACCAGAGAATTGATTGAAAATCAATCAGATGGCCAAATTATCCTACCATTTTCATTATTACAGCTGTAGATGCATTTTATGGTTCAACCCTTCCAATGACCAAATCAGGGTATTTGCATGAGTTATGATTAATGATTACTCTGCATTGGCCATAGATTGGTAAAGATGTAATTTATATATTAACATGACAATTGTAAGATGAATCTTTCCCTCAAATTATCACTCAGAAAGGAGGGCATCATATTATGTTCACATCCCTTCAAAACCTCTAGAATAAGGATTATATT
This sequence comes from Eubalaena glacialis, assembly GCF_028564815.1. NCBI lineage: Eukaryota > Metazoa > Chordata > Mammalia > Artiodactyla > Balaenidae > Eubalaena > Eubalaena glacialis. The sequence continues at coordinate 148,590,439 of NC_083717.1, forward strand.
ATTTTATTTTGAACAAAAAAAGTACGTTTAAGAAAGATACATTAGCTTAAAATGATCTCAATCAAGTTTAATATTGAATGCATATAGGGGGTATTTGATGGAATTTTCTAAAAGACGACAAATTTAGCAAAAGTTCACAGTGCTTACATAAGCATGTTTTTAAAAATTCATTATTTTTTAACAGGATAGAATTACATGGTACAGATTCAAACTATTGTCCTCCAAATGGCCAGTTCCCTTCCCTGGCGACAACTGATGTTACCATAAACCTACCATTTTAGAGATCTCTTTAAAAAAGCAATGTAGTGCAGGGTCATGTCATGTTCATGGGAAGAATGGAAACATCAGATGTTTGTTTGGGGCTTAGAACTGAATTTCTGGGGTATCCTACAAAGATTCTAAAAGAGCTTCATCACGAATATCTCAGATGGAAGTGAAGAAAGCTTGTCAAGGACAGCTGTGCAGAGGACATGAACTCCTACCGCTGCACACGAAGGTAGTCCCAGGGTTTGAAATTTGTAAATTGTGCATCCTGAAATAATTTATTCATTCCCTCACTACGTTGAAAACCTCCTTTGTAGATACTGTAATAAATATTAAAGATAAAATCATGAACAAAAAGATGTAGTGCCTGTCTTCATGAAGCTTACTTTTTAGAGGAGTTGGCTAAAATAAATAAGAAATTTAAAAGGCATAGTAAGAAGCCATGAAAATGGACAAAATTATTAAAATTCATAAAGGATTGCAAAACAACTCCTTAATACAACAGTGTCACTATTTTTAAACCTAGTAAATATTCTTTTGAGTTGTCATTTTAATGAAAGAGTTAGGCCATCTAGCATGCTTCCAACCAAGCTGGGTTTTTTCGCCAAGTCGTTTAGAGCTATTAAAATATACAGCATTATTATTATCCCAGTTTAAATTCTCTCTCTCCTCTGTACTTCCATAGCTATCTATAAATTCTCCATTATCACCTCCATAACGTTATGTGATAATTTAGGTTCACCTGTCTTTCTTCCCCTATATGATGGGTTGTTTGAGGACAAATGATGTTTTATTCCTCTTAGCATTTCTAGCTCTTATCATAGAAACATACCTGTCATATAACAGACGTTCAATAAATACAGACTGAAAGAAGGAATAAATGAATAATGATCCTAAAAGCTGCAATGTGGGTTTTGTAATCCCACCTATTCACAAAGGATGCCTTTTTGCTATTCAATCAAATTGCTTCTGGCCTCATCCTTCTTGGAATAGGCGATCCAAAGGGAATGGCTCTTTATCTCATGACTAATGAGCCATCCAGTCTCCGTTCATTGCTATGACTTTTTAAGTATACATTTGCAGGGGTTTCAAAAACCATTTGGAAATGTAATTATCATGTTTTCCACCTACATAAATACATAAGGGTTGGATTTATTTATGTGCTAAGGTATATAATACGTGTCCTGTTTTTTTTTCTTCCCCAAGAATTTTCCCTTTTTCAGCAGACATTTCTAGGGCAAAGAAGGTTATGCTATATTTTTAGTCACCGTCCATCAAAGGGAACCTGGAGAAAATGTGCATATACCCAAGAGCACCTTTCGCACAGGCCGTGGGTAATGACTCACTGTTGTTTACGAGAGGATTTTGCCTCATGTGAAGCAGGTGTTGAGACATTTGGACAGCTCTGTAAAAATTTCAGTAAAATGTGGTAAGTGTTAATCATCAGCCTGCATATTTTTTAAAAGTGCTGTTGGTCCTCCAAGCCACCTGTGATTTGCAGAGCAACCTTTTCTCCTGTTTCCTTTGACCTGTTGTCCCCCCTGTCTTGTAGCTTTCACTCATACCTCCGTCCACCAAGGGCTCTCAGCACCCCCCAACCCCAGTTCACCCACATCCCTCCTTTTTAGTATTCATCCAGCTTTTAAAAGTTCCCCACCAATTCCTCCACGAAGTGAAAGTGAAGTGGCAGCTTCCCTTGGCCCCTGTGTTGTCTGAACATGCAGCCTCTGGTGTTTTTCTCTAACCCTCACCACACTTAGTGGATCATGGCAGTTGGTAAGCGGGGAGCAGACCCTCCTCAAGATGAAAGTTTATTACTGCGAAGCTCCTCTGGGCCAAACCCAGCCTAAATCGCTGCAGTATGTAACTACAGGAATTCCATTACGGGAACAAAAATACCCATATTGGTTCACAGTGTTTCCTGGAAGCATAACATTTTCCCCACTTCCCACCTTGATTACCTTACTCTTTTTAAAAATGTATATGATACCCTCCTAGCTCATCACAAGTCCCTTTTTGGGGGTTAAAAGATGATGTTAATTAAGAAGGGAGATGGGGAAATTACAAAATCATTCTACTTTAGAAGGTGATCAAAAATCACTAAGTCCTTTAAGTGTGCTCTGGCAAGTCTTCCAAAAATAGTTGGAACATCAAGAACTGATGGCCCTTACAGGAGATACTTCCGGTGATTCTGATGCTATTAAATCACCTGGAGAAAAGAATACAGTGACAATCTCCCTAGTCCATCCGCACTCCAGACCCAGCATGATATAAACCTCATGACCTCAATAAATGTGTCAGAAACTCATTCTTATCTAGTTTCATCTTTCCCAGCAAAGACTAAAGCTTCACAGTAAATAAAAGGGAAGCAAAGGACCAAAAAGTGCATCAACTAGAATTCACTGTTTTTCTGATTATTCAACTTAACTGTAAAAATACACTGAAGGCAAATCATGAAATATAACTCCAGGTCTCAGTACCCCATGGACTTTGTTGCTTCATGTTGGGATAAGAAACTTTCATAGGCCAATCTCCTACCCAAATCTATTTTTGGTTAGCCTTCTGCCTGGCTATTTGCTCGAGGGTGATGTGGTTGACTTTTCAACTTTGGCTTCTAAGGCCCAATTCCCCCACTGGCCCTTCCTATGAGAGATCTCTTCTTGTATGAGATATCCTCCTTATCCCCTGAATTATAACTGCTGAAGTGCTCCAAGAATCAGTCCTAGGACTCCTTCTCTGCCTAGGTAGTCCCATCCAGTCTCATGGATTTGAATATCATCCATAAGCTGACAACTCCCAAATTTATACTTCTAGTCTCATCCTCTCCCTTCCACTCCAGACTCAGAGAGCCAAGTGTCTACTCAACATCTCTTCTTGGATGTCTAGTAGGCATTCCAAACTTAACACATCGAAAACCAAGTTCTTGATGTCCTCCCTAAAATCTGCTCCTCTCTCAGTTTTCTCCAACTTAGTTAATGGCACCTCTATGTTTCCACTTGCACAAGTCACAAATCTAGCCATCCTCTTTGACTTTTCTCTTTCAGTCACATGGTTTCTATTCCAACCATCAGCAAATCCTATTAGCTCAAGCTTCACAGTATGTCCAGACCAGATTCCCTCATCCCCACTACTTACTCTCTAAGAGCCATCTACAGTATTGAGACAGTTGTTAACAACCCTGCAACGTATACTTCTGTCTTTACCAGACAGTTGATTGCATTTGTGAAATTTAAGTCTTTGAAAATGAAAGTGAAATTCTGCTAGGTTATTTGAATCAACTCTGATGTTGAGAACAACTTAAAAAGTTAGATAAAATACATATTTTTAAGTTTAAAAAAAATCAAGGAGCTACAAAGAAAGTAATGAATTATAAGGCCAAAATCTGCAGAAAATGAGAACCCAAAGAGATCAACCCAGTATTCAAAGCTGATTCAGCCAGTGGGGAATTTATCACTTTGAAGGAAAGGGCTGTGGAAGTGAGCTGCAGTTTTGACAGCCTCATGGGACAAGGCTTACTGAAAAGTGAATTTTAAGAATGACATGACTGTGTATGGAGAAAATCTCCCCCAAGTCTGTAGATACATATTTGGAATTAATAAAAACCCAATTTATTTATATATATAAGCAAGAAACAATTAATGAATGAAACATAAGATACTTTTACAATAACATCAAAAATATGCAGGAGCTGTGAACAAATCCAACAAAAGGTAATAAGACATCCATGGAGAAAGTTATAGAATTTTTTTGAAAGTCATGAAAGAAAACTTAAATAAATGGGGAAATATGCCATGTTTAAGAATTAGAACTCAATATTGTATAGATGTCAATTTCCCCAAAATTGATTTATAGATAAAAATGAAAATAATAGTTGTTTTTTTTTTAACTTGTAAGATGATTTTAAAGTTTGTATGGACTAAGACTAACCAAAACACTTTAAAAGAAAAAAGTGTGAAAATGTGTTCTACCAGATGTTAAGAATTCTCACAAATCTATTGTAATTAACATAGTATAATTTTTGTCTCAGGGGTACATAAACTGACATATGGATGCAGAATGGAGAACCTCCAAATAGACTAATGCATGTGTGGGCACTTGATATCGGACATGAGTGTCTCGGCAAATCAGTGAAAAAAGGATGATGTCTTGGGTCAAGTTTCCCAGAAGCAGACACTGAGACAATGATTTGTGTATAAAGGAATGTGCATGACCCCAAAGGGGAACACTGGAGTGTAAGTCATGCCTCAGCATTGTCCCCCAAAAGGCAAGGGAGCTGGGCTTATATACTCTGACATCCTCAGTCACGGGTCAAGAGCCACCTTGGGGCCAAGTAAATTCCTAGGCATTTCCAAGGCTTTCCAAGTGTATAGGCAAGATGGTCTCCATTAGTCCAAGGACAGTTCTCTATAAAAGAGCTGCAAGTATCACCAATTGGTAGTAAAAGCAGACCTGTTCAAAAAACTTTTTTAATCAATACAAAGTGATCTGGATGGAGTAGTAACATTGTTTGATACAGAGAAACTTCAATAAATGATGCTAAGGCAGTTGAATGTTGATGATAAAAAACTGAAATAAGACTCATAAAATACACAAAAAATGAACTTCCATAGGATAAGACAAAGTAGAAAGTCAAAACTATAAAGCTTTTATAGTATACTACAGTATAAGAGAGTATCTTCTTTATTTTAGAGCTGGGAAAGAATTCCTTAAATAAGATATTAAAAACACTAACCACAAAGGTAAAAATTAATAAATTTGACTACATCAAAATGAAAAGTTTCTGTACACCAAATGGCATCATTAAAAGAGTAAAAAAGTAAGTAATCAGTGGAAGAAACTACATGCAATACGTATGCTTGGCAAAGGATTAGTGTCCAGAATACATAAGGAACTGTTACAAACCAATATGAAAAAGAGAGACAAGTAGAAAAAATAGAAAAGATTTGAATGGACACATTATAAATAAATCCAAGTAATAAATATATGAAAATAAAATATGAAAAGGTTATCAACCTCATTCCTAACCAGAAAAATACACGTTAAAGCCCTAATGAAATGCCACTACACACCCACCAGACTTGCAACAGTGAAAAAGTCTGAGAATACCAAGTGTTGGTGAGGCTACTGAGCAACTAGAATTCTCATTCACTGCTTGTCAGTTGGTGCAATCACTTTGGAGTACAGTTCAGCATTGTCTAGTAGAGTTGAATATAACATATATACTCTGTGACTCAGCAGTCCCACACCCAGGTATATCCTTCAGACAAATGTAAGCACGTGTGTACCAGAGCCTCTAGACAACAATCTTCATAGCAGCGTTTGTTGCTAATAGCCAAAAAACTGGAAACAACACAAATGTCCAACTCTGATAGGATAGATAATTTATTTTGGTACTTGAACACAATAGAAAAATTGAACTACATCTACTTAGAATAAAGTAAAAGCATTTGAAAACATAATGTTGAGTGAAAGAATCCAAAAACATGGGAAGACTTCAAGTGTGATGCCATTTCTATAAAGTTCAAACAATTCCAAACTCAGAAATGTTGTCTAGCAATACATATGTAAACGGTCAAGCTATAAAGGAGAGGGAGGAAGTACTAGCGCAGAAGATAAGTGGTTACCTAAAGAGGGGAGGGCAGAGTTATGGTAAGGGAGGGGCACAATCGGAAATTCTAGGGTGCCGATAACATTCTGTTTCTTAATCAGTAGTTACACAGGTTGTACCTTTATAGTTATTAAACTTGTATATCCTTCTACATTTTTCTGTGTGTAGGCTATATTTTACACATAAAATGTTAAAAAGAAATATGAAAGTCAGTGCTGGTTTAAGCAGGGTGAGGGGATAGGATGTGAAGAATAATTTGAAGCACAATACAATGCAGATCACTCTGCTTTGGCTCTTAGCCAACCAGCGAATCTCAGCTAATGAGCCCCCAGAAGCACCTTAATTCAAAAAGGCTTCCATATGCCTCAAAACACATTAACCTAAGCTCTACTCAGTTTTTTAAATTAATTTTTTATTGGAGTATAATTGATTTACAATGTTGTGTTAGTTTCAGGTATACAGCAAAGTGATTCAGTTATACATATACATATATCCACTCTTTTTTAGATTCTTTTCCCATATAGGTCATTACAGAGTATTGAGTAGAGTTCCCTGTCCTATACAGTAGGTCCTTATTAGTTATCTATTTTATATATAGTAGTGTGTATATGGAATATTACTCAGCCATAAAAAAGAACAAAATAATGCCATTTGCCGCAACATGGATGGACCCAGAGATTGTCATACTGAGTGAAGTAAGTCAGACAGAGAAAGACAAATATCATATGATATCGTTTATATGTGGAATCTAAAAAAATGGTACAAATGAACTTATTCACAAAACAGAAATAGAGTCACAGATGTAAAAAACAAACTTATGGTTACCAGGGGGAAGAGGGGGAGGGGAGGGATAAATTGGGAGATTGGGAAGCTCTACTCAGTTTTGAGGTAACTGTCAAATTCGTGTTTTCCAGTTTGCTTATCATCATCACCACCACCACCACCATCATCTCTCATCAGAAAAGATGCTCTGGTGGATAGCAGTAATAACAAATCAGTAGTAGAATTCGACTGCCACAAAACACCTCTGGGCTATCCCTTCCCTGTGGCAAAAAACTACAGGGACTTCATAGGGAAACTTCATTAGTAAGAATTATCCACATGTTACTTCTTGATATTAGGACATTTTTACAACTTTGAGTAATAATATAGTAATAGATATTATCTATTTTGTATTTCTGAACTCCTAAGTTTGAGGGAAATTTGTTCAATTTCTTTCTGCAATACTTAGCAGAGTATAGCTGAGTATATTTTTTAAAATCTCTCAATCTAAATTAATTTATACTCCCAAATAATGTATTTGCTCAGAGCAAATAAAATTCGCTCTGAGCAAATACATTATTTGGGAGTATAATAAAGCAATAAAATTTACAGTAGGAGATAGTTAGTGGTCACTGGCAATAACTGATTGACTGCTTGTTTGGCTTTACAGAAGGCCCTCACATTGTCAGTATATAAACTGTGTAATGATCTCAAGTAGTCACAAGTGGCCAGGGGCAAATCATTGAATCTGTTTATGTCTGTGTGGCTACAAGTGGCCATTCATCAATCTAACTAATAATTTGATGCCTAATTTTATAGTTAGTCTACAAGAAGAACAAACATATACTCATACCCACCACTGATGAACAATTTAGGGAACTGTTTCCTTGTCATCCTGTGGGAAATATGTAAAACTCATGGGTGGCTCCTAATTTTGAAAAAAAAAAATTAAAAACCAAAAAACCAAAAACTACTTCCAAGAAGACATCATGAAAAATTCTTCCTTTTGTTGTTCTCATGCCATAATGACCCAGAACTCTCACACATTTGAAGTACTAGCCAGTAGTCTACCTGTCATCCAGGTATGTGCCCTAGGTGTCTCAGTCTCCAAGGATTTCTTCGCGCTTTTTCTCCCATCTTAACTGTTTCTCACCCTTCCCGGACAGTTCCAAATCCTAGTAATCCTCCAATGCTCAAGTCAAATGATTTCTAATCTATGAAGACCTCTCTTGTTCTGTCAGTTGGAAATAAACTCATTCTCTTCTTCATTTCCATAGCACTTTGCCTAACTCTCATATAACACCCATCACTTTTATCTTATATCTGCCCTATTAGACAGTAAAGTTCCTTGAAGGCAATGATTATGTCTTTTTCATTTTTTTTTAACATCTTTATTGGAGTATACTTGCTTTACAATGTTGTGTTAGTTTCTGCTCTATAACGAAGTGAATCAGCTATATGTATACATATATCCCCATATCCCCTCCCTCTTGCATCTCCCTCCCACCCTCCCTATCCCACCCCTCTAGGTGGTCACAAAGCACCAAGCTGATCTCGCCGTGCGATGCAGCTACTTTCCACTAGCTATCTATTTTATGCTTGGTAGAGTATATATGTCATTCTTCATCCTCAAAGTGCCTTGTACATAGTAAGTGTTAAACAGTGTTTGTTGAGTGAATTACTAAATCATAGCCAATGGAGTTTTTATGCCACTATTACAGAAACACTTGAAGCTAAAATATAGGGTATTACAGATATAATCCTTGGAGCTTTATCCTTACCTTAAAAAAAAAAAAAAAAAAAAAAAAAAAAAAAAAAAAAAGGGCTTCCATGGTGGCGCAGCGGTTGAGAGTCTGCCTGCTAATGCAGGGGACACAGGTACGAGCCCTGGTCTGGGAAGATCCCACATGCCGCGGAGCAACTAGGCCCGTGAGCCACAACTACTGAGCCTGCGCTTCTGGAGCCTGTGCTCCGCAACAAGAGACGCCGCGATGGTGAGAGGCCCGCGCACCGCGATGAAGAGTGGCCCCCGCTTGCCGCAACTAGAGAAAGCCCTCGCACAGAAACGAAGACCCAACACAGCCAAAAATAAATAAATTAAAAAAATAAATTAAAAAAAAAAAAAAAAGACTGTTTCTTTAGAGAAGTTTTAGGTTTACAGCAAATGTAAGGGGAAGGTACAGAGATTTCCCATATACTCCCTGCCCCAACACATGTATAGCCTCCCCATTATCAACATTCCCCACCAGAGTTGTACATCTGTTACAATTGATGAACCTACAATGACAAATCAAAATCACCCAAACTCCATAGCTTGCATTACCGTTAACTTTTGGTGTTATATATCCTATGGGTATAGAAAAATATATAATGACATGTATCCACCATTACAGTAACATATCGATTATTTTCACTGCCTTAAAAATCCTCTGTGCTCCACCCATTCATCCCTCCACACCCCTAACCCCTAGCAACCACTGATCTTTTTCTATCTCCATAGTTTTGCCTTTGCTAGAATGCCATATGGTTGGAATCATAGAATATGTTGCTTTTTCAGCTTGCTTCTTTCACTTAGTAATATGTATTAAAGGTTCCTTTGTGTCTTTTAATGGCTTGATGGCTCATTTGTTTTTAGCACTGAATAATATTCCATTGTCTGGATGTACCACAAGTTATTTGTCCATTTACTTACTGAAGGACATCTTAGTTTCTTCCAAGTTTTGGCAATTATGAATAAAGCTGCTATAAACATTAGTGTGCAGGTTTCTGTGTGGACATAAATTTTCAGCTCCTTTGGGTAAATACCAAGGAGCACAATTGCTGGACTGTATGGTGAGAATATGTTTAGTTTTGTAAGAAACTCAAGTTGTCTTCTAAAGTGTCTGTACCATTTTGCAGTTCCACTAGCAATGAATGAGAGTTCCTGCTACTCCACATGCTTGTCAATATTTGATGTTTTAAAAAATCTCTCAATCTAAATTAATTTATACTTTAATTAATTATATTTTTAATTAATTTATTTTTGTTTTTAATTAATTATATTTTTAATTAATTTATTTTTATTTTTAATTATATTTTAAATTAATTTACTTAATTATACTTATATTTCCTTTTCTTGATGACACCTGATGTGGAGCTTGTCCTTACCTTTTTCTCTTCTCACTTAGAGAAGACATGAGGGAAGAAGCTAACATCGATTGAGAACCTGGCTTATGCCAATTACTGTAATGAGTACTTTACACATATTATAGCAATAATTCTCAAAATAACATGACTTTACAGGTGATAAAACTGAGACTCAAAGAGACTACAAATTTGCTCAAACTCACAAGTAAAAAAGTAGGAAATCCATATTAAATCTAGCTTTCTTGAATTCCAAATGCTGATGACCATTTTTTAGCCAAGTACATTTGGTTGCTCTTAATAGAGACCCCTCATATTTATTGGAATAAGAAGGGTTTATAGTAAAAACGAATTTGAAATGATTAGAAAGATATACTTTATGAAAGTCTAAGACATGAACCATTATAGAGCTGGGCCAATAGTCACTGAAACTGGACTATGGTTCTGGAGCCAAAGTGACTCATGGAAACTATGTTGTTGAGCTCATTATTTTCACACTAATTTCTCTGTGGACACAGCTCAGCCACATTTACCCTTGTTTCTGTCCTGCCACCCAATGGCTTTCTCTACTTAATCAGCTTCTTCTCCCTGTGACTTTGCCTCCCACGTTGCTTTGGCTTACCACCCATGGCCCTGTGAGCCTTGACTCTATCTCATGACATCTCCACTTAACTTTCTCTTCTAATGGGCAAACACATTTTGGATTTCTCATTATCTAATTCAAGTTCCATAGACAGAGAGAATTTGATAAAATATTCTTCTGAACTAGGCCATGAAAATTAGGTAAGAGATGTGTTCATAAATTTGTCACCCTGGGGCACAACCTCCTTAGGAGTTTCATCAACAGTGTCAGGAGCTGTGGGAGGTGTTGGTGTAGGTGTGAACAGGCTGTACATAGTAATTATCCCCAGCCCAATCCCCAAATAAAGATATCCAGTCCAAACTTGTTTCTGAGTGCCAGATCTCATTTTCTATGGCTTATTAGAACTTTTCTCCTGCATGGTGCAAATATCTCAACAGCAGTATGTTTAAGACTGAATTCATTACGGTGTCAGCAAAAAACCTACTCTATCTTTTGTTCTCTAGCTCACCACCGGGACTTGTGACAGTATTTCTTTACTTTTCAGACCCTATTACATTCTAATGAAAATGCCATTGTTGGTGTTCATAAGGTTCTAGCACAAATACTCAGTGAGAAATTGTTGCTAGTATTTTAAAATTAGACAACTGATATAGCGGATAAATTAAAATATGTAGTACTTCAACAATCACATGTTTTGACTAAGTAGATATACCAAGTTTATACCTTACATAATTCTAAGTGGGAAAGTATATAAACAACCTTGAAATAAATTCTATTCAAGGAACTTGGGCTTTTTATTGTTGTTGTTGGAAGTTGCATGTCAGCTCATTAGCTTTCTGGAAAATTAAATTTAAATGAAGGCACGATTGTAATGGAAGGGGTTAATGCTCTACACCACTCAAACTTTTGCTTAAAATTATAGCTGTGAAAACTACTTATACTGAAAATGAGTCATTGACACTTGCAGGAGTTTTTCAGCTAAATGCAGTCTTGAAGATTTGCACGTTAGCCTATAAGAGCAAGAATTGCAAACAAACTATGAATATTTAATTTTTGAAAACAACCATTCTGCAACTGAGGGTAAAAGATGGGTCCATGTCCCTCACAGGGATGTGGATTTCTTATTTTTATCTAGTACACTCTGGAATGGATGTGTACCTTGAATTGTGCCCAATATGCTCAATGGGGAAAATCCGTCATGCTTATCTAAGGTCAATATTTGCTATGTCGATTTTAGATTTTCATGATTATTTTTTGAAAGTTTTTGATAGCAAGTGTGGCTTACATGGGATCTCAAGAAAGTTAAAAAAGGTAAGAGATTTGTTTAAGCATTAATCCTTGTTGACCTGGGTCCCATAAAAATCACTATCTAAAAATGTTGAAATAAAGATTCTATCACTAAGAACTGAGACTGTTTTGAAACCAGACAAGATGGCAGCATCATTCAGAATGAGCATTCAGTAGAGACACTGTGAAGCTAGGCGGCCATCAAATCTTGGGTGTGTTTCTTATTGAATGAAAGTGATACGCTTTTTTTTTTTTTTTGATACGTTTTTAAAAATTTAATTTAATTTACTTTTTATACAGTATTAGTTATCTATTTTATACATATTAGTGTATATATGTCAATCCCAATCTCCCACTGAAGTCCATTAATTTCTCCATAGGCAGGAGTTGAGGGCTGTAGACTCAAGTCAGAGGTACACAAGAAGAATACCAGTGATTCTCAAAAGTGTGGTTCCTTGGTCACCTGTATGGCAGGCTGAGGTGCTGGCTAAAAAGAAGAAGAGAACAGAAGGGAAGAGAAAAAAGAAAATCCTCCCAAATTTTATCCTAGGAACCTATATTTTAATCCCTCAAACACTAGGTTAGCTGAACCCATGGGGAAGGTCTGCTGAGCTATCCTGATCACCATAGCTCAGGAATGCCAGTGGCAGGCAGGTAAGCAAATATGGAAGCTGTGAAGTAAGTATATAAGATAATGGGAAGTGAATTGTGGGACTCAAGATGAATTGGAGAGGCAGTTCCCTCTTAAAGACATTCATATACAATTTTTTAAACCTGTTAGTTAACAGAATATATCTGTGGAAATTGCAGTGCCCACACGTTTAACTTGAAGGAATCTTGAGTGCATGAGGGATGTTGAACTTGGGGACTTACACAGTTAGCCATCTAATTTTTCTTTTAATCTACTTGATTTTTGTCCCATAATCTCCTATCCTATTTAACTTCTGTTTGTGCATGTTTAGATCCTTTAGGCTTGTTATTATTCTTTGTAATCTTTCAGTATGTTTGTTTTAACTGACTTACTGTGTCTTCATTTTTTTCTAGCTTGCTGCATCCACAGCCCAGGTAGAGTACTTAGTGACCCCTTTGACTGAGAGACACCAAGCGAATCCTGTGTCACAGGTGTCTCGACAGACATAGCACTGTCACCTGGTTGATGAAACTTCAATATCTAGCCTAACTAACTGCATGTGATAGCTGTATGCCACGTGCTGCCTAGAATGTACTGATGATCAGCTACTAGCCAAACCGTGAAGGAAAAAAGTGATATTTTTGGAAGACAATTTGACTATTCCAAATCCTGCCCTAAAACACATTAGGCAGGAGACTACTTCTTTAGTTGCTCACAAAATCACCTTCAGAGAATACACGCCTTTATTGAAAGTCACTGGAAGAAACAATGTTAGGGATTCCAAGGTATTCTAAAATCTTGCCCCAAATTAACGTGATGCTTAGTGATCTAGAGTTTAAGCAGCTATTTCTCAAAGCATGGTCTGGGTCCCCAAGACCCTTTCCAAGTTTAGTAAGATCAAAACTATTTGCATAAAAGCACTAAGACGTTTTTGCACTCTCATTCTCTTGTGAGCCCACAGCAGAGTTTTTCAGAGGCTATGTGGTCTGATGATATGATCACTCTGACAGCAATGGAATGTATGCTTTTATATTCTTGTGTCTTCTAGAATTTTCTAAAGTAATGAGTTCAAGGTATAAATATGTGCATTTTCAGAGATTAACTCAGCTTTCCCTCACTATTTCTACTGTGTTCTTATGATGCTTCTTTGGTTTTACTAGCTATAAACTTTGTAACCCCATTATCATTCCAATAGATCACTGTTTTGAAATCAAGTTTTCCCCATATATGGAAATACATCAAGAATAAGTAAATTTTTTGGGCTTCCCTGGTGGCGCAGTGGTTGAGAATCTGCCTGCCAATGCAGGGGACACGGGTTCGAGCCCTGGTCTGGGAAGATCCCACGTGCCACGGAGCAACTGGGCCCGTGAGCCACAACTACTGAGCCTGCGCGTCTGGAGCCTGTGCTCCGCAACAAGAGAGGCCGCGACAGTGAGAGGCCCGTGCACCGCGATGAAGAGTGGCCTCCGCTCGCCGCAGCTGGTGAAAGCCCTCGCACAGAAACGAAGACCCAACACGCCCAAAAATAAATTAAAAAAAAAAAAAAAAGTAAATTTTGTTATCTTGGTTGGTAATAATACTTCTGAATTGTTTGTGGAACTTTTCTAAATTTAGAAATCTTATAAATGTTATTTTACAATTGTATAGTACTTTATTTTTAAATGAAAGATATCATTTTATAAGTAAATTTATATTTAGTGATAGATTGTTTAATTAAATAAGGAAAATTAAAGGCTCACTTTCTCAACCCATGGTTGTACCATCTATTCTCAAGATATTGAAAAAGATAAAACTGACATTTCATAAAGTTCTCTTGACTCATAGAAGGGAAGAATCTACTCCTAATGCAACTGTAAATAATAAATAAAATATGATGAAAGCTGTCTTTATAGATATTAATAGTTTACTTTATTTTGTCTCACACAAGAGAACATTTCTGAATAGTATTATGTTGCCGGTTAAGTTGCAGCATGATTTTAAGTTAAAAAAATGGGGGAGGGAGATTTGATAGTTTAAAAATAGACAAGGATAACCTCAGTAAAAGCCAAAAAATAATTGTTATAGCTTTTCCAACTAGGAATGAAAAAGTCACTGAGACATTATAAAGGCTAACTTATCATATTGCATTGGCCAAAGGAGCACGCCCAATAGCTGAGACACTAACAAAGCTTTGTAGAGTTCACCTTGCTGGCTGCCTGCTGCATGAAAAGTTAGTGAGGGGAAGCACTGCACTGCCACTTTCCAACAAGATGACAACACGCGAAATTAAAGATTTAGTTGCAAACATGAAGACTAGGTTAATACATTGTCTGCAGAATAATACTTTTCCTTAAAGATGGGTGAATCTACTGACAGGATTAAACTTGTGGTTTTGCTTATTTTTGATCAATGATGGCATCAACTTGTTAAAGATATGTGACTTGTTGGCAACAAACACAAATGGTACTGAAATTTTCAGTGTTGAATAATTATTTTGGATTTCATGGTTTGTTAGGAAACAAGAATGTCCTTGATGAAGCTGTAAAATGAGCATTAATTCTTATTTGATTGTTATTAGTGAAACCATTAATTGTATTCAGTATGACCTTGCGTACACATCTCTTACTGGTCTGGGTTATTCCCGTGTGTACTCTTTGATCTGCTGCTTCTCAGAAACTCTATGCCAACAAGCTCTGTGATCAGTGGTTACTTACTTCATCCCCCCCGATTTGAAATTTCCTTACCTTTAAAATGGGAAAGCTAATTTCTATCTCATGGAATTATGGTGGGGATAAAATAAGACAGTTAAGTGACTTTTACTGTAAGGCATAAGCCTTTTAAAATATTATGACTTGTTCTTTTAAAAATCTGAACTAATTATAGGATCCCACTAGGCAACAAAATCAGAATCAGTACTTTACTCTTCCCTCCAAACTGGATCCACCTATAATTCCACACTGAAAAATTCTGACATTGTTCGAAATTGCATGGTAATTCCATTCATTCTATACTCTACCTTCTAAAAATAAAATTGTTTACAAGATGGGTCAAGAATGTATTTGCTATACCTGTAGCTAAACAGGATGGAGAGCAGATGTGTGGCCCACTGAAGCCCTCATCTCTGCTTTATTCTAACTCTGTGACAGTTTTGAGGTTAGTGTAAAAACATATTCAATACTGTCCATCTGTTTGGATAGTTTTGTGTACTTTTACAATGATATCATTTGTGTGACTTTTTCTTTTTATTCAAATCTAAATAAGAGTTCTGCAGAGAGATTCTAACACCCAGGCTGCAGATTTCTATGCAAGCATGCATCTTCTTTCTGTACCTCCCCTACAGATCCACTGACCCCTTTCTGTACCTCCCCTACAAATCCACTGACCCCTTTCCAAGTAACCCCTTGGGTACTCACATTTTCTTACTCTATTGCCTACATTATGCTTCTTGACACTTTCTCTCCCAAGGCTTCCATCACTCCTTTCTCTTCCTTCTCTTGTTCTTCCTCTGATGACCCTATGGTCTTCTTCACAGGCTCCTCTTCCTTTGCCCACTTTTCAATGTGCTATCAGTACCCTCAGAACTTGCAGAGTGCATGCAAAATAGTCATTATCTTCATCCCCAAGAATAAACAGAGATTTTTTTCCTTTCTTCATTCAACCAACGAACATTTATTGAGTGTCTCCTATGTACTTAGGCAGCATGCTAAATGCTGAAGATACGATGATGAGCAACAACAAACATGGTCTCTGCTCTCTAATAGAACTTACAATCTCTTGAGGGAAACATTAGTCAAGTAATCACCCCGAAAAGCCAGAGTTTAATTGCGTATAGAAATAAATGCTGTGAAGGCAAGGCACTTGGTTCAGTGAGAACCTATCATCCAGGAACCTGACCTAGATTTGGGGAGGGGGAGCAGGGAGCAAGGAAAGATTTTGCTGATATTTGAAAGAAGAGTGAAATTTACCAGATGATATGAAGGGCTCAAGGGGAGCTGCAGGTTGGGGAAAATGGCATGTGTGAAGGACAGTGTAACTAGAGTTGAAAGACCAATGATAGGAGTGGTGCAAATTGAGACTGCAGAGAGAGGCAGAGGCTGGCTCACATAAGGATGCATAGGGCTGCCAAGGCTTTTGAGTCTTTATTCTAAGTACAGTGCAAAACTCTGGAAGGGTTTCAAGCTGGGGCTCCAGGTTGAGGGGAGCCATGCCCTGTGGATTAACATGTTAAGATTCATTTAAAAGAATACATGCAATTATCTTGGTGCATAAGCTTTCTTCTCTTGGGTTTGTTGAATAGCTGACTCTAGATGCAGGTGATGCACTGAAGGTAGGAGTGAGCCGTGAAGAAAATTGGCCTGCCCCCCTTTGCAAAGTAACTACCCAAGATGAGTTTGGTATAGGCTTTGAAGCAAATCAGTTTCTTCAGACATAATATTTGGGGTTGATGACACAGCCAGGACCACTGCTGCTGCTGCCTGTGGCTCACCACAGTCCCCTGGGAAAATTCCAGATGCTTCTGCCAACAAATTTGTCTGGCGTTCAAACCCCTGGTCATGGGGCCTCTGCCTCATGTTCCTTCCTTCTACCTCCAACTCTTGTGCTGCTTTTGATCGATGAAATCTAGGTTCTATGTCTGCTCCCCATCTGAAAAGGAGTCTGGAAAATCTAGGAGCTCTGCCTTGGGCAGGCAGGACTCAGAATGTAGGAAATAGCAAACTGTCAAAATATTGTTCCAAGGTGCTGGGCACTAAAAATAACAGATTCCCACAACAGTTATTATAGTAATTACAGTAGCTCATGTATAAGCCATGGGACCACCGTAGCTTAACAGTAAACAACAGTTTGTGGTTCAACCAGTAGTTTCTCTGGAGAAATATATGTATCATTTATTAAATGGTAGAGATTACCTTTCAAACCATCATGGAAAAAATGGATTACTCAAAAAACATACTATTTTGAGATATTAAAGTTGGATTAACATCCTACTCCTCGCTCCAAATAAACTCATATTGCTTTATAACAGCAAAAATACTGGGAAGAACTTAATCTCTATCAATAAGGCACTAATTAAATAAAACACACATTTGGGAAGATGTCCAAGACAAATTGACATATGAAAAAAGCTAATTGCGTAACAATAAATACAGTAAATATAGTATGATGATAGATAAGATCTATCATCTTTCTAATCTATCTGTTTTATATATGGCAATATCCTTTATGTGCAAAAAAATTTCACAAAAGGTATTCAATGCACAGCATGATCTGATACTGGGTGATATCAGGGTGCAGATGGGGAAGATCTTATTTTCATTTTTAAGTTCTTTTCCAGTAAGCATATATTACTTTGATGCTTGAAAAAAGAAATTAACACAGTTGGAAAGAAAATGTTTAGGACCTAGAAGTTAGATATCAATTGAATTCAAGCCAAGTGTACAGATAGGAGTGTCTGAAATGGATTTTCCCCCTTCTGATGATGATATATTTGGAAAGGCCTGGAAACAGCATTGAAGTCCAAAACTGTCATGTCCATCAAAAAAAGGGAGTTGGTCTGTGCATTATGGGAAGATAAAAAGGGGAAGTGAACTGAATATTACATTAATAACAAAAGTAAATATCTTTGTTTAAAACAACAGCAACCCTGAGGTATTGAATCGCAGCAGTCAGAACCAGACGAGAACAGGACTAACTGCCCAGATAAGACCTTGCCAAGAGTGAAAGTATCAGCAAGAGGAAATGTATGCTAGTCTAAAACTCAATTAATTTCATCAAGGGTATCACTGAAAACAAATTATCATGTCTGATAACACAGAACCTTAGCAAGCCAAAGGACAAAGATAACGCTCAAGTTCAAAGGCTTGCAGTTTACTTTGTTTTTAGTAAGCTACATTTTCTCTAAACCTAAGAGGAATAATTAAAGGATGTTTCCTGTGCTGTTTCTGGTATTAATTAAAGCTGTCCAATGGAACTGATAGGAGAACAATAGTAACAGAGCCAGCCAGCTTCAAGTGCACTGCTTGTTGCAAATCAACAAATAATTTGCCTTATAGTAGTAGCTGCATTTCACTTGTTCATATTTGGAGTTAAAGCAATGCGAAGTGTATCCTCGTTCTCAATAATTGCCCTTTGTTTTCCCTTTGGTGAAATTAAGACAGGAGCAGAATGAAAGCTTGGTATCTGCACAAGCACAGACAGACGTTCCTCTGTAGGTGGCTGAAGTCTTCCCGCAGTAGCCATTGGCTCGTGCACAGTCTGATTATCTTTGTTTGGTCACTCAAATGTGGTTGTTTTTGCTTTTTGATGTATTAAAGAAAAATGCAGAGTTGAGGAAACGGCTCAGGAATGAAGGCTGTGGCTCTGTGTTCTCACTCCCAACTGTGACTCATGTCTCTAATGAGGCTTGCAGCAGGCACTTAACTCCTGTGTCTCAGCGTCTTCATCCATAAAATAGAAGTGGCAGCACCACACGCTGCAAGGGATTTTTTGAAATTAGCTAATCACTGTGAAGAAATCTGGAAAAAAATCTCTCTCTCAATCTCCTACCTATCTCCCTATGTATCTGTCTACCTACCTGTCTGTCTCCCTAGCTAGCTAGCTAGCATCCTCTGGCAATAAGGATTACTAAATGTAAAACAAATTGTCAAGGAGGAGTACTTGGGAGTACAGGGGAGAGCTTTAAGAATAGAATACATTTTTATTTCTCCAGGGTGGTCCTAAGGGAGCTGAAGGCAAACACTGGAACTAGATAACCTCTCCAAGTCTTTTCCAGTTCTTTGATTTCATAGTGTCAAATCCTGAAAGATTGTCTGGGTTATATCTACTAAAATATATGTACCGTTCTAGTCACTGAAAGACAATAATATATTATAGTGTTTGTGTGTTTTACAAATTGAGCAAAACTGCTGATCTATGAAAAAGGTTTTTTTTTTAATAAATTTATTTATTTATTTATTTTTGGCTGCATTGGGTCTTCTTTGCTGCACGTGGGCTTTCTTTAGTTGCCTCTAGTGGGGGCTGCTCTTCGTTGTGCGGGCTTCTCATGGCGGTGGCTTCTCTTGTAGCGGAGCACGGGCTCTAGGCGCGTAGGCTTCAGTAGTTGTGGCACGCAGGCTCAGTAGTTGCGGCTAACGGGCCCTAGAGGGCAGGCTCAGTAGTTGGATCTGAGGGTTCTAACCCGTGTCCCCCGCACTGGCAGGCGGGTTCTTAACCACTGCGCCACCAGGGAAGCCCTATGAAAAAGTTTTAAATCTCAACTAGTATCGCTCTTGCAAACCTCAGGAAATGTTCTAAAATCTTGACTTATGAACATGAATTTCAGCAAAGACATTGGTTTACTTACTTTCAATTAAAATTCTAAAGGAGCCCAAATATCTTGAGAAGAAAAAGATACAGAAATTGTTTTCAAATACAGATATGTACACACAAATAAAATAATTTAATGAACATATGGATTTTTGCAAATGCTGGAGCTTGCTGCCAATTTTGCAGTTAATATTTCTGAAAGGCAGCATATGCTGATCACCATGTGTTTATAAAACATTCTCAATAGTGAAGACAAAAGATTGGGCTTTGGCACGTTTACTGACCACATGGGCAATTATATCAGACTCTTACTTCACCCAAAAACCAGGAGAGTAAAGTAAGGAAGCCTCTTCTGCAGCTTTATTTGATCTGTGTTAATACCTTAGGACTCCTGATGTAATTGCTTTCTGTGTGAACAGCTCACCAACATAAAAACAAATGAAAATAGTCCTTTAAGTATTTAGTAATTGTAAAAATATTTGGGAAGATAAAAACGTGGGATTTTGTGTGATATTTTCCAATGACGGCTGGAAATATGATTTTTCTTTACTTCAGGAAACTAAAACCTCTGGGATTTTTCAAATATTTATTTTGGACAAAGACTATGAAAACATTCAGTATTTACCCTGGTGCCATTTGAAACTCATGTTTTGTAGGTTTGGGTCATTTGGGCCTGAGATGGGCTCAAGCAAATTTGCATTTGAGTAGATGTAACTTTGACTTGGAGCAAAACACTGCCTGTCACAGATTTGCTGCTATGGAGAAAAACTCAAACCATGAATCAGTATCTTTAAAAATGTCTTTTTCAAGATTGTGATCCTTTGGGGAGGTCTGAAAGTCAGGAATTTCAGGCTTTCCCTAAATAAAGGGGTTCTGGTACATCTGGAAGATGCATTTTTTTCCTCTTCCTTACCGAGTCACTGGATTTCAGGCTAACTTATCCATTGAGATACCAGGAGAGCCCTACCACTCTCATTCTCTGTCTTCTCTAACCAGGACAGGTGGAAAAAGTCCTGGTTAGAGAAGACAGAGAAAGAAACAGTCTCTGACAGTTATGGAATAAGATGGCATTATATAACAGGCGCTCTTTCAGCTCTGCTCTCAAGAGCTGCACCTGTGCCTTCTCTTCATGGTGGGGAGGAAGGAGGGAGGGTGTTTTTTTCATTCACTTTATCTGCAAAGTCTCACAGAAGCATCTTGTGTCAATGTGTTCTCCTATTTTATTTACCCCCATGTTTTTTCACCTGGTTAAAGTTATGGGCTTACAATCATTTCAGCATCTTAAAATGAGTTCCCACTTTTAATGAGGTAGTGAGGATGTGAGTTTGAGAAAGACAAAGATTTAGGCAAGGAAGCCAGTAAAGTAGGCAAAGCAGAACAAGGTTGGGGAAGAGTCTGGGAATATCTGCATGGGAGCAGGTATTTTTTGAGCCTGAGGAGTGAGAACTTTCTATGGAGATAAGACTTTGTCTTTCTAGAAGAGGATCTCATCTAGCCAGTGTCTGCCCAGAAGTCTCCCAGTAGAGCTTAGAAAAAATAAAAAAATAAAAATGCTCTATCTCTTGTCTCAGTTGTGGTTCCCTCTACAGGGGGACCTGGACAGCAGACAGTCCAGTAAAGCATTGAATTCCCTTACCTAGAAGTGTACAGAGAGCAGCCAGATACCCATATGGTCAGCTGAGGCAGAGATGGACACTGTGATTTTAACCTAAATCATAATTTCTTCTTGATTCAATGTCAAAACTTAGTAACATGATTTTTAACCAAGGAGTTACGTATTTGAAAGAAAACTTGTGTGAAAACTCAGTATACAAAACAAATAAAAGTAGAGCTGTTCTTGGTCCATGGTGGGATGAGAGCCTGAGATCCAGCTCACTTGACCTCCCCCAGTCCCTGAGAATCTGTCCTCAGAGCATCATGTGAAAATCATTGCTGTAGGATACAAGATTAACATACAGAATCTGTGTCATTTCTTTACACTAACAATGAAATATCAGAAAGGGAAAGTAAAAAAAAAAAATCCCTTTTAAAATCACATTAAAAAAAATAAAACATTTAGGAACAAACCTGACCAAGGAGGTGAAAGACTTACATGCTGAGAACTATAAAAGAAATTGAAGATGATTCAAAAATGAAAAGATATTCCATGCTCTTGGACTGGAAGGATTAATATTTTTAAAGTGGCCATACTACCCACAGCAATCTGTAGATTTAGTGCAATCCCTATCAAATTACCCATGACATTTTTCACAGAACTAGAACAAAGAATCCTAAAATTTATATGGAACCACAAAAGACCCAGAATTGCCAAAGCAATCCTGAGGAAAAAGAACAAAGCTGGAGGCATAACCCTCCCAGACTTCAGAAAACACTACAGAGCTACAGTAATCAAAACAGCATGGTATTGGCACAAAACAGACATATGGATCAATGGAGCAGAATAGAGAGACTAGAAATAAACCCACACACCTGCAGTCAATTAATCTTCAACAAAGGAGGCAACAATATACAATGGAGAAAAGACAGTCTCTTCAGCAAGTGGTGTTGGGAAAGCTGGACAGCCACATGTAAATCAATGAAGTTAGAACACACCTTCACACCATACAAAAAAATAAACTCAAAATGGCTTAAAGACTTAAATATAAGACATGACACCATAAAACTCCTAGAAGAGAACATAGGTTAAACATTCTCTGACATAAATTGTACCAATGTTTTCTTAGGTCAGTCTCCCAAGGCAATAGAAATAAAAGCAAAAATAAACAAATGGGACCTAATTAAACTTATAAGCTTTTGCATGGCAAAGGAAACCATAAACAAAATGAAAAGACAACCTATGGACTAGGAGAAAATATTGGTAAATGATGCAACTGACAAAGGCTTAATTTCCAAAATACACAAACAGCTCATACCACTCAATAACCAAAAAAACAAACAACACAATAAAAAATGGGCAGAAGACCTAAATAGACATTTCTCCAAAGAAGACATACAGATGGTCAATAGGCACATGGAAAGATGCTCAACATCGCTAATTATTAGAGAAATGCAAATCAAAACTACAAAGAGGTATCATCTCACTGGTCAGAATGGCCATCATTAAAAAGTCTACAAACAATAAATGCTGGAGAGGGTGTATAGAAAAGGAAACCCTCCTACACTGTTGGTGGGAATGTAAATTGTTGCAGCCACTATGGAAAACAGTATGGCGGTTCCTTAACAAACTAAAAATAGAGTTGCCATATGATCCAGCAATCCCACTCCTGGGCATATATCCAGAGAAAACCATAATTTGAAAAGATACATGCATCCCAATATTCATTTATTTACAATAATCAAGACCTGGAAACAATCTAAATGTCCATCAACAGATGAATGGATAAAGAAGATGTGGTATATGTATACAATGCAATACTACTCAGTCATTATAAAGAATGAAATAATGCCATTTGCAGCAACATGGATGAACCTAGAGATTATCATATTAAGTGAAGTAAGTCAGACAGAGAAAGCCAAATATATGATATCACTTATATGTGGAATCTAAGAAAATGAACTTATTTACAAAACAGAAATAGACTCACAGACATAGAAAACAAACTTATGGTTACCAAAGGGGAAAGGGGGGGAGGGAGAAATTAGGCATTTGGAATTAGCAGATACAAACTACTATATATAAAATAGATAAACAACAAGGTCCTACTGTATAGCACAGGGAACTATATTCAATACTCTGTAATTAACCATAATAGAAAAGAATATGGAAAAGAATATGTATATATATGTATAACTGAATCACTTTGTTGTACACCAGAAACTAACACAACATTGTAGATCAACTGCACTTCAATAAAAAAAAAAGAAAGTCATTGCTGTAACCAAACACCTCTGCTTTGAATTCACACACACCTAGCACACCACATATTATAAATAGATTCTCTTTTTCCCTATTGTGAGTTACATACTGCCAGCCTTCAGTATTCCTGTGACCTATACATTAAACAGTCCATGATTTCATCCACTCGCACACAAATGCTTACCATTATGTTCCAGGCACTGTCCTAACAGCAGGTATACAGTGATGAGTCACATGGCAATCATCCCTGCCCACAGAGAACTGTACTACAGAATGAAGCTTTAGTGAATGGATAAAGTGGTCACAAAAATAGCAGCATTTCCATTCCCATCCTCCTTCTCCACATTTGCCTTCTCCTCTGAGCTGTTCCTTTACAACCTCTAACTCAGGAATCCAAGGCTCTAATGGTATCTTCACTTTTCTCACTTGACCATATAAGCACTCCAGGTGAATTCTTGAGCAATAGCATTGGCATTGGATGGGGGAGATGGATCATGTCACAAATCATCTGCAAAAGCCTGGAAGTTTTAGTTCACTGCAAGTGTGTGACAGGGTTCACAAAAAGACCTGGGTTGCATGGACAGGAACAAAGTCGTGATCCAGTGCTCTCTTCTCTCTCTTCAGACTACTTCCAGGGACCAGGAACAGTTCTGGGAGGCATTTTGATAAGGAAACTAACTGACCAGCTAGAAAGCATCCTGCAGAGGTAAAGCAGGACCATAGGAGACTCATGGGAGATTAACTGAAGATTCCTTAAGGAAGTGGGGATATTTAGCCAGAAGAGGACAAAGTGCCTTTACTCTGTGTGTGTCCAGAGAAGAAATGTATATGAAAGTTATTGGCAACCTTTAATAGAGCTACTGTGTTAAAGAGGAACAGCTTGATCTATGTTCTACAGGGAAGAGCCAGAATTAATGAGCGAACATTAAAGGGGAGAATATTTGGGCTCAATATAAGGAAGACTTTCCTAATTATTGCAATGTTCCAAGCATGGAATGGGCTGTCTCACAAAGGAGTGAGGGCCCTGTAACTGAAAACATTCAGGTTAGGACTAAATACCCATCAATTAGGGTGATGTAATGGAGATTCCTGTGACTGTTTCAACAAGCATATTTGTACACCGGTCATGTAGATGATGAGAGACATAGAGAGGAAGGACAAATGCTTCCTCCTTCAAAGAGCACACAGTTTAAAGAGACCACCAAGTAAGCAAACCAATAGTGACAATATGGTATAATACATGCAATCAAAGGACTATATGCCACATTCTAACTAGCAGAGAGAGAAAACTTGATGCTATGGTGGAGGTGGGAGGAGACTAAAAATGGAAGCAGAGATTTTACAGAGAAAGTGATGCTTGAGCACATTTGAGGGATAAGTAGAAGTTTTGTTTTTGTTTTGTTTGTGGATCCTGTTGTGCAATAAGTGGCGGTCCATAAGGAGGACATTCAGGATAAAGAGGAGGTGGTTGTATAAGCAAAAGGCTTGGGGGGAGGAACAGCATGGCTTCTCAGGCAACTAAATGGCTTTCAACGTCTAGAGCATGAGGTGGTGGGGAAAGTGAGGAGATGGGAAGTGTCAGGAGACCGGGATGAGGTGGGAGGTCAAGAAAGAGAATGGCCTTTGATCTTGAACAGAAGGGATTCACTCACAGAGATAAGAGGAAATGCACAGGGATATGGAGAGAGTAAGGACTGGTCAGTAAGATAAATATGGCTAGTGACAACATAACTTTCCGTGACATAAGAGGTGAATGGCTCAGAGTGGGGGAATGAAGGTTGTGTGGGTATTTTATTGAGACTGTCACAAAGGGTTAGCAAAATTGGGTAATGTGAAATAAAGGTAAAATGACTGATAGATTATCAACTTAAGGACCCAAAATGAGGATGAAACTTGTAGCATCACAAGCCTGTGATTTTCTTCAGCAGCATTCAGATGTATGGTAGGTCAAAGCAGATGACCTCTAAGGTCTTTTCTAAATTCAAGATTCCCAAATTCCATGATTTGCCATCGTTCCTTCTTGGGCATATGGAGTATTTCTTTTTGTTTGTTTGTTTTTTGTTAAAACTTTTTTTTGCATATACCATACAATTTACCAAGTAAAATTATAAAATTCAATGTTTTTTAGTATATTCACAGAGTTGTACAAGCATTACCTCATTTGGTTTTGGAACATTTTCATCACCCCAAAAAGATGTCCCCCTTAGCAGTCACCCCCTACCTTACCCGGCTCCTGGCAACTACTAATCTATTTTCTGTACCTATAGGCATGTCTATTCTGGACATTTCATATAAATGGAATCATACAATATATGGCCTTTTGCGGCTAGCTTATTTCACTTAGCATAACATTTTCAAAGTTCATCCATGTTGTACAGCATGAATCAGTAGTCCATTCCTTTTTATGGCTGAATAATACTCCATTATATGGATATACTACATTTGTTTATCCATTCATCAGCTGATGGGCATTAGGTTGTTTTCACTCTTTGAATATCTTGAGTAATGTTGCTATGAACATTCATGCACAAGTTTTTGTGTGGACCCTGTTTTCATTTCTTTTAGCATAATAAATATTTTTTGACCCCCAATGTCTGAGGTATCATATGATGGGTTCACTGTGTTTTCAGAAATACTGCAACATTTCTAAGTGAAATTGTAGAATTTTCATCCTACCAACTCCCCCAAAGTACAAAATAGCAGCACCCTTTGGGGTCTATCTATAGACTTTTATTCTCTTCCTGTGGGAGGCCTGCCTGCAAATTCCAGGGAATGAGGCATATCTAAGAGGCCCTGTATGCTGTTGCCCTCACAAAGCATGTGTGTGTGTGTGTGTATATATATATATATATATACACACACATACACATATACATACATTTATATATTAATTTACAGTGTTTGTAAATAGATTACATATATTATGATAGAATGTTGTTGTTTTTTCATCTGATTAAGGGAAAATCTTTTTCCCCCTAGCTGTGGGCTCATAGCCATTTCATCACCTTGAAATGATTCTCCTCTCCTGTCTGTTCTGCTTTATAAGGACACATGAAAGGGAGAAATTTGGGCAAAGTTCCAGTGGGGCAACGGATGCCTTTCTCAAGGTAGAAGAGAGTTACCTGGCCAAAGCTCTTGTAGGTCACTTTATGTAGGGGGACGAAGTACAGTTAACTCCTTACTTGCATGAGTTCCTACTCAGCAATCCTGAATAGGAAAAAGGGAAAACAGGGCCCACTGGACAGTCTAACTTTTCATACTTTAACAGGGGACTGAATCAAGGGGATTTATTAATAGGAAACTGGCTCAGAAAGTATTAATACTCAAGCTTGTATGTGGTGACTGAATTTGGTAGGCCTCAAACTCTGGGAGGACCTTCTCCCAAGACCACTCACAATGTCACCAGGGAAGAAATGAAAACTCTCCTTGTCCTTAGGTCTGCAAGATCCTTGGCAGTGCAACTCTGGCAGTAGGGTCTCTGTTTTCTCCTAGCTTCACCCCTATTTCCATGCTTCTCTGAAAACCCACACAGATTCAGGGATGTAGAGTTGAGATGGAGACTAATTCAGAAAGCTTTGAATAGGTTCTTCTTCGGCTCCTTGACTCTCACCTGCCCCAAGTCCTTCCACACTCCTCCATCCGCCCAGATTGTTCTTTCTTCCCTATGATTCCCATCTGCCCAGGAGCTTGTTCTCTGTTCTCTTCAGGAAACCAGATGTGAGGACATTCACTCTGCTCCCATGGCAGGAGGGGTGCTCTCATCCAGGAATAACTTATACTCTAGTTTAGAGAGCAGCATTTTATAAGAAACTCTGCAACAGCCACCATGGAACGTTCTTACAAATTACAAAAAGATTCACGCTGACATTATCCATTTTAATAACTGTCTCCCAACAGATATGGAGATATCACCATTACCAGCCTTCCTAAAAGTGGACCAGTGAAAAGATAAAATTTAACTGAGTCAGAACAGAACTGGACATGTGAGGTGTTGCTCATAATCAGAAGAAATAATTCAAAGTATCATAAACTGTTATCTGACTGTGGCCAAACCTAAATCTTGCAGTTAGTTCCTAAGAGCTTTAGCAATAGATGTTTTTAGCAGAAAATAAGACTACTATGAAATTTAAAAAAATATTTTTAAATGGTGATTGAGGGCTTTTGTTTCTAAGTAGGATGGAATAGAAAGCAACAGAACACCACTCCCAATGTAACAGCTAAAAGAGGCAGGTAATTTGAAAAAATATATAGAAACATATAATTTACTTTAAAACATGTATAACATATAAAAATATACTTTTATATATAAATATAAAGATTATATATTATATTTATATATTAAAATATATACATTATATTTATATAAATATAAGTTGTTCCTTATTATTTGTGGATTTCTTAGAGAAATCGCCTATCTGCTAAAATTTATTTTTAATGCTAAAATCAAAGCTCACCGTGCTTCTGAGGTCATTTGCGACAAGCCCATGCACAGAGCGGCAAAACATTTGAGTCACCCAACATGCATGTTCTCACCTGAGGTCAAATAAGGCAACACTCTGCTTCTTGTTTCAGCTCATACTATAAACAAGCATCCTTTTTATAGTCTATTTAGTGTTTTTTGTATTGATATTTTTGTTGGCCATTTTGCTATAAAATGACCCCCAAGTAGAGTGCCAAAGTGCTGGCCAGTGTTCCTCAGTGCAAGAAGGCTGTGTGTGCAATATGGAGGAAACACATGTATTAGATAAGCTTCATTCAGGCATAAGTTGGCCATAAGTTCAATGCTAATGAACCAACAAACTGTATTAAATAACCTAATCCTCTATTTCCCCTAGGGACAACAATTCCGTATTTGCTAATTCAGTGTTTGTGGTGACTTTACAGAACATAACTACTTCAAAAAATCGATTGTGTGTATACATCTTACATATATAATTTTTAATATCTTTTAATATAATTCTTATTATATATTTTTTACATATATATGTATATATTTTTTAAGACATTGGAAAGATGTGGTATAAAAAGGACTGAATGAACTAAACCAGAGAGTAGCAACCCCTTCCGAGGCACGCAGGCTATTGCTGGTCAATTTCTCATCTAGGGGTATTTGCAAATTATGGGTAAGAACTGAAGACTGGGCTTGAGGGGAGAAGAGAACCCAACAAGGATTTGGTGGTCTTGCAGGACAATTGTAACAAGGTAGAAATTTCAGGAGCTCCAAAATATGGTGACCATTTTCCCCCAGAGTTCATTTGCTAAATCCAAGTCTGTGTGGGTGGCTAGAAAGCTTCCAAAAGGCACACTATAATCCTTGGTTTTCTAGCAATATTTGGGAGACAAAGTAGTACATGAAGAAGGGAGACTTCATCAAACACAGGGCTGGTCTTCTCCTCAAGACATTTAAAATATTTGCCAGATCAAGGACCAGAAGGCTGCAGAACACAGCTCAAAACTGCCAGAGAGCACATTGAGTCTCTCAGTCTTTGGGGATGGGAAGATTATATGGAGACTTGCTAAGTTTTCAGTCAAAAGTTGGGAAGGTTTCTCCCTTGAGACATTTGGAACCAGAGGTAGATAGAGTTTAATTAAAGCTAAAATCTCACTTTCTGGTTGGATCTAGAAAGGGAAAACCCTTTCTGAAGAGAAAAAATATAAACTTCAATCTTTACGATTAGTTTATATACAAAGCCCGGCATAAAGTTTTAAAAACAAAAAAACAGAACATGTGAAGAACCATGAGAACAGAGATCAAGACCCAATACAGTCAGTAGGCACAGAGCTACAGACGATTCAAATGTTGGAATTAGCAGACAAGACCTAAAAGAATTATAATAAATATGTTAAATAAAGTATAGGAGAAGACTGACAAAATGGTTGAAAGGATTAGTAATTTTAGCAGGAAATTGGAGTCTATAAAATCAGATAGATCTTCTACAAGGCATACTTTGCTTTATTGCACTTCACTTTATTGTGCTTCACAGATATTGTTTTTTTACAATTTGAAGGTTTGTGGCAACCTTGCATTGAGCAAGTCTATTGGCACAATTTTTCCAATAGCATTATTTTTAAATTAAGGTATGTACATTGTTGTTTTAGGCATAATGCTATTGCACACTTAATAGACTTCTGTATGGTGTAAACATACCTTTATATGCACTTGGAAACCAAAAAATTTTGTGACTTGCCTTAGTGTGATATTCACTTTATTGTGGTGGTCTGGAACTGAGCCTGCAATACCTCTGAGGTATGCCTGTATCTGAAATTAAAAACTAAGTGGATGAACTTAAGAGCAGTCAAGATACAGCAGGAAAATATCAACAAGAGAACACTCAAACTGAAAATCAAAGAGAAAAAGGAAAGAAAATGATGAAACAGAGTGTAAGAGACATGTAGGATACAGTAAAACAATCTAATGTATATGTAGTTTGAATTTCAGAAGGAGAGAAGAAAGAGAACAAGGCAGAAGCATTATTTGAAGATTTAATAGTCAGTAATCAACCTATAAGTTTAAGAATCTCAGAGAACCCCAACCAGGTAAATACAAAGAAAATCACACGTAGGCATATGATAATCAAACTGCAGAAAACAAAAGATAAAGATAAAATCTCAAAAGTACCTGGTTAAAGGAGACACCTTACTCTCAGGGAGACAACAGTAAGAATCAAAGATGATTTCTCAGCAAAAGCCATGGATGTAGAGAACAATGGAATGATCTATTCAAAGAGCTGAAGGTAAAAAGCTACTAACCTACAATTCAATACCCAAAGAAAATTTTATCTTTCAAAAACGAAGGGAAATTAGAAGCAAAAGCTGGAATTAATTTATTTCCAATAGATATGCACTACAATGAATGAAGTTCTTTGGCTTGAAGGATATATGTATAGACTTATTAAGTTTTCACTTGAGATTTGTTAAGTTTACTGTATTTAAATTTTTAAAAATATATAATAAATGAAGTTGACCCTCAAAATTAGAAAATTCTCAGCCTCTCTTCCCATTTCAGGACTTCAAACCATCCACAATGTTGTTTATTTTCCTATGTAATTGCAAAAGCAAGTGTCTTCAATAAATGCCTTGAATAGGAATTCTGCACATCAATTAAAACAGTGAAAGAACAGCAAGGAAATGATGACAAATATATGAAGTGAACTATGACCTCATTGATTTACTGACTTTTAACCTTCCTTTGCTCAGAATCCTGAAATTGATTAATTCTGGTTATTTTCAAAGAGGTTGCTGTCCTTTCTGCCTTCCAATATAATCTTTGAAAAAGTATCTGCTTATTGGGTCCTCATCTGCTATACCATAAAATAACCTCCAATGGATTCTAAAGCATGTATTGAATTATGTGTGATCCCATACAACGTAGTTATGAATTATATCCTATCTTGGGTATTTCCCTCTTTATTTCCTATCTTGCCTTCTCAAGTTTCTTGGGAGCAGATTAATAAAGATATTTGCTAACTGTAGGCCTTTTCTGCTTCCTTGGTATATACTTATCTCTGAGATATACTGCCCTCCCCAAGATTTTTCCTGAATTTCCCTACATTTATATAGGTGGGTCTGCATTGCCAGTCATATATACTGGCATACAAACTACCCAGCTAAGACTCTGAATCAAGATTTATAATTTCTCCTCCTTCTATCCTACAGCTATGCTAAAATTCTCTTCACATTTCTCACTACTTCACATATGTACCTTACGAACTAAATCGTTCTTAGCTCCGGTTCATTTTTGTAACTTTAGATATATATTGTTATAGACCCACTTGTTACATATTTAGTTACCACAAAGATATTCCTGAAGACAGTCTTCCTCAATTTTAGTCAAGTCTAAAACTTGTGCCAGTTTTAATTCTCTGCACAAGATTATACACGTCACAGATTCGGGTGTGGAAACAGAGAAGATCTTGAAAAAAATAAATTTTCAAGAATTTATAGATAGTAGCCAGAATTCAACGTAGTGATACTCTGGATTCTCATAAGCCTTGAAATCAGCATTTTAAACCAAGTTTACCAAAATCTCCAAGGAGCAATAGGCCTCAGATGACATCTCAGATGTAAATAAATCTAATTAGTAATGTGCAGTAAATGAGTTATTAGAAAATACGTATTAATAATGTATAGTCAATTCATATCTAGTAAACACTTATTAGTGATGTGTAGTATATTAGTAATCAGTAGTAAATACTTTTGAGTAACGTGTGATAAGTGTGGCTCACAGGAGACTGCTAGGTGGCTTGTCCTCCTGTTTCTTTCCTAGCACTCCTGGGACTATCAAGAAATGGGGCAAGCATCCTTTCCATAAACTCATACTAAAAGTTCAATTAACCCAAAATGCTATATTAATTTTTTCCTTTATCCTTTAACATTTAAACATGGTAATAAAAAAAAAATTCCCATACTCCTGAGGAAAACATTTAGTATGAATCAGCAAAAGCATTCATCGGTCATCGGAACGTCAGAGTTTCTCTTTCAGCTCCTCCTCAGTTTAACCACAGCCTTTACTCTGTGTCAGTTCTGGTCTCACCTTTGGCCCTTCAGGCTGCCCTCTTTTCAAGTTCTGACTCTGGAGAAGCTACAAGATCATGAAGAAGTTACTCTCCTGCCTAACTCTCCTCTGGCACACTCATGTTGCCAAGAGGAAGGAATTCACTGTCTACCAGTTATATCATCTCATTTCCCTTCTAAGATCCTTGTCAGATTTCCTTTCTTGAGCAGAGTCATTTCCCATACCCATGAGGTCTTTTGAGGGAAACCTTCAGTCCTCTGAGTCCTACACATTCGATGTTACTTCTTGGCATTACAGCCGTGTTAGAAAAACAGGCACTTCTTGAAGGTAGAGCCAAATCTAAATGAGACAATATACTCATTTTCAAAAAAATTGGAAAATTGAAAAAAAGGTTTTAGAACCAAACCAGCCTGGGTTCAAATTCTGACTCTGTCACTTAATACTACAGACACTTGAAGGAAGCTTGGCATTACTTCTCTGAATTTATTTCTGTAAAGAGGAATAATAAAATCTACTTTGCAATGCTGTTGCATTGTAAGAATCAGGGATAATATTTGTAAGATGCTAGGATAATGCCTGGACAACACCGGTGCTCAATCAATGGTAACTTGTTATTCTTGGAGTAGCTTCTCTAATATAAGGGAGAGAATATCCTGATATAAGACACACGACTATGTTGGCTTCTGTGGAAACAAGGGGTCACTTAACAAAGTGGGTATCTAGCTTTGTACCGTAAGCATGCAATAAATTCTATTGAATGAATGGTAAAAGACACTGTTTCCCATTTATACTAGAAGATAGCTTTCCTTTTCCCTAAACAGCTCGTGAAAGTCATTGTTTTCAAGTGTTCATTGTGCTCTGATATTCTCAGCTATAAAATGCTGTGTGCAAAAAGTAATACACTTTTAGCTGCAGACGACCAAATCGAAGCTATTAACTAGAATGTCAGGGCTTTGATTGTACCATGATAAATGGTGCTCATAACATGACCCTGGTGACTGAAAGATCTGGAAGTATCTTCTGAATCTTCAAAGACTAAATTGATTCAGTATGATTTTTCTATTGAGCATATTTGTGGTGTTCAAAATCTTTGAAATTGATAACCTAGGGAAGCTCCGTAAGGAAAGGCCAGGGTGTGGTTGGTTATAGTCTATCTATTTATACAATGCCTAGAGAAGAGGCGCTCAATAAACACTTGTTGAACTTTTAAAAAAAAAGGGGGGGGGGAGTACAAACTAGTAAGGTATATAGCATATATGGCAAGTCAATATTCTAACTAGGGATTTAATTAATAAGAACATCATATTGCTAAACCACAAGAGAAAACACAGGCATCATTAAAGGTTAGGTGCCTTAATATTACTATTTATAGCAGAATTTCTTTACAAAATGGAATTTCTCTAGCTTTAAAGCCTAGTGAGTCACCTTATTTTTTTCTCATTTGTATGAACAGTGGTTTCTAAAGATAGATAAAGAGATGGGTTTCCTAAACTTGCAGACATTCCCCCAAATTTGGCAATGTTAATTTCAAAATATCAGCACTTTAAAAAATTGTATGTTGACGCCACACTGATTTTTACACACCAGATTTAGACTTTAGAGCACTAGCTAATGCCAGTATTCAAGCCATTATTTTTATAGCTGCCTGCCAGACAACAATTGAATTTTGGCATCATGACTTTATTTATCCCCAAAGCAGTTTGTATTATTGAATATTAAATATATATATTTTATAATGTTTTCATTACAGTTCTATAAAAATGTTGCTACTAGTAACAAACATAGTTCTGATATACTTCATACCACTGAAACAAAGAAAATAATTATTAGGTAATCCAAACCAGAAAATATTAATCTCCAATTAGAAGTTTATTTAATTCAAGTTGGTCAAAAATCAGAGATATAAAATATTGCAAATACATCATCAAAGATAAGCTCTAAATAAAT
Source organism: Eubalaena glacialis (assembly GCF_028564815.1). Classification (NCBI taxonomy): domain Eukaryota; kingdom Metazoa; phylum Chordata; class Mammalia; order Artiodactyla; family Balaenidae; genus Eubalaena; species Eubalaena glacialis. Next base: position 148,624,296 of record NC_083717.1, read on the forward strand.
GGTCAAATATATTGTGAATTTGTAATCTTTTATAGATTCCTCCTTATTACATAGTCTATATACATATACAACTTTTCAGAAGTATATTTTTGTAAAACAGGATGAAATCAGCTGTAATTAAACAAGGAAGTTGCAGGTGCAATAGCAAAAAAAAAAACTTTAGGAACTTTTAGCTATTTGTCCACTTTTCCATAATTTTTTTTTTTTTTTTGGTAGCCTTTGCCTAAAATATTGGCATATTCCATTTGGAACATACTTCTGTTCTCTTTCTTGCACTCAGGTGGAAACAAAGCGAGGTTTCTTAAATCTCAACGAGATTATGATGATTTTTTAAATGCAAAATCAAGCCTCAACCCTGAAGATCCGCCTTGCTGAAGCTAATGGCAAAGTGAAGACAATTTAAGAAAAGAGAAGGCAGCAAAGTGACAGATGTTGAAAAGAAATGACTAGCTTTCATACCTAATCCATTACTTCACCCCTTATGTCAAAGGCCATGCTGACAATCGCCCTTAGCCGGCATTGTTCTTCCGCCAACCCTGGGTTCCTGCCCATCTCCGCAAGCTCATGCGCTCTGCCTCCTCCCGGGCGCCTCACGGGACAGGTTGCTGGTTCCCGCACTGCCCCACAAGGCGCCGCCCACACCTTGTCTTTCCTGGAAATCTTCTGAGAAAGGAGAAGAGATTCTTCCCCCAACCTGATGTTTTATTTTCCCATTTCTCTTTTGGATCTACATCTTTCATATTTGCTAAATATTTGCTAAACTTACTCTGCCATGCTTTGTGTGAATTTTGTTTGGAACCAGACACATCAAATTTAACCTAGCGTTCCTGGGAAAATCATAAAATGGCTGTTTCAATGGATTTTTTTATTGAATTAGGACATATAACATCTGTTTCATAGTTACTACAATAAATAATGTTTCACTTCTCAAGACTGTTATAAAAATAATTGATTTTGACATTAGCCCATCTATTTAATACGGTCCATAAAATGTTCAAAAAATTCCGAATAATGTGATGGCCTAACAAAGGAGCCAATCTGCTAGCTGGATGAGGATGTTGGAACTCTGTCTGGGGGACTCTACAGAAGCACAGTTACAAAGACTGTAGCATGGTGTCAGCTGTCTAGTCCCAGTGTTTGTTTATCCATCCAGCATAGCTTAGGGTAAAAGTCCTGTATTTGTTTCTATGGTTATAAACGGCCCCACCCTTCTGGACATTTACATTGAATCAGTCAGCCAGCCAGCCAGTTGTGCAAAAAAGGGTCTGGGAATAATTAAAATGAGAGTTATAAAAATTTTTTTGCCATTGTACCATTTCTTTGTCAGATTCTAACAAAACCAACATATCTGAGACAAGACTAAGATATCTGAAAATGCTGAGACTATACCAGCCAACATAAGAACAGTATAGTAATTATTTATGGCTGTTAAAGGTGCACGGATCAATATCTCTCCCAGGAATGCAAACAAGTACACAAGAGGCTGGCCCACTAAGGGCTAGCCCAATGGGGCCTGGATTGTGTGAGGAACCCTGGAGGATCCTGGGAAAGAACTCTTTCTAAGGGGAGGAAGGGTCAACCACATGAGTTTGTTCCAGTAACAGTGCCTCAGCAGTCAGAGGAGTTGGGGACGATAAGAACAGCAAAGCATTTGTCACTCAGATTTGTCTTTCAATGTCCTCTTCAAGAACTGGCTGTGAGGAAGCTGCCAAAGAAGGTGGAAGCAAGCCTCTGTGACATTTGGGAACTGTGAGATTCTTGACTGGCACACAGTGGCTCTAAAACTTTGGTGGCAGTAGCAGCAAAGACCTGCTGGTGGCGGCTGCACCAGCATCAGAAGGTCCAGGGGCCCCTTTGGTAAGAAGAGAGGGACAGAGGGACCTTAGCTGGTGCCTCAATATGGCCCCACCACCAGTGTTGTAGCAGAATAATTTATTGAATTTCATTTCTATTTTGTGTTGGGAAAAGATGAAGCAGTGGTTGTAGTTCTGAGAAAATCAGGAGCTTGAGCCTCACTCAGTCTTCGTAGGAAGGCTGAACCAAGAGCCCAGGGCTCCAAGACTTGTCTGGTGACCCAGCAGAGCCATCCGTTTTATGGAACCACACAGGCTTGGGCAATGAGCATATCAGCAGGCCCTTCCCAAATACTGGGGGCCACACACAAATCCTAACTTCCCCTGAACCCCAACAATGACAGATTGTGCACTGCAGTTTGGCAGGATGGGAGCTATAAACGTATTTAATTCGATTTGGAAAAAGTTTATCAAATGTACCATTTCTCATGTTACAGTATTGTGGTGGAATCACATCCATGCCTACTGTATTGGGGGGAAAAAAGAAATTCTATCTATGACTGCTAAGACCCCATTTTCATTCCCAGGTTAGAGGAAAAAGGGTTACAAAACCAAATGCTAAAAAGTTGCTAGATTTACTGGGGTCACCATCTTCGGCTAATGTCAAATACCTACAACTTGCATAGAGTAAGTGTTAGAAAAGAAGTATGTGTTTCAAGGAAAAGAAAAAACATACGGCGTTACTCTGGCCCAGTTACAAGCTCTAATTTCTAAATAGAAATCTCTGTTATTTATCTGGGAAACTGTTGATAAAATGGCAGCAGTAAGCCCAGACTTCAGTTTCATCTCATCCACTCAGGAGGTGTACTCCTCTGTTTCGCTCATGCTGACAACATGCCCATCCTCGTTCATGTCAACTATATCTGCTCTATGAGATCCAGTGTCCACCAAGGGGCATCATGCACTATTAAGAAGGCCTCCACACTACTGCCTTGCAGTCACCACCATTCTGATCTGATGTGATGAGAGTGAGTATGGAAGTCAGATATTTACTAATGCTAGGCTAGTCTTGAAATGTCTGTTCTGAGATGTGAGGATCTGGGGTAGGGGAAAGGAATCAATGTGATATTTACACAGATCACACTTAGTTACCCTGAGCATCAAGTAGTTTTGGTGAACGGTCTTGAGGGCCAAGTCTAGAATCAGAGTGGGATGATCCATGGGGCACAAAAAGAACATATTAGAGTTTCTGTTTGTATGTTTATCTTATATAATTCTCAATCATTTTAAATATATGGATTGACACTGGTGCCCACACTCTGTGTCAGACAGTCACATGCCATAAACAGAAGATAAGGTAGATACTACAAAACACAGAGAGGTTCCTGGCATAGCTCTTACTTGTGAATTTGTTTTCAGTATATTGAGATTTATCACTGTGCCCAGTTCAGTGAATTTATAGATTATCTCGTCTAATTCACATAATAGACACAAGGATTAAAAATATTCTTAAAATGAATTCTCATATTAAAGTATTCTCAATAATTCAAATATGTATAAACAATAAGAGACTGGCAGAACTGACATGTCACCTTCCCTCAGTTATGAAATGAAAACAAGGAACTTATATATAAAATATATATATATATATATCTCCAGAAGTTCTTTGGAATTATTAAAGACAGTATTTGAAATTACAACTTCATAGTCACTCTAGTTAAAGTTGAACTTTGTACTAAAAATATAAAATTACTTAGGACATTAACAAATAATGTTCAGAAGTATCACTGTCAGCAACAAAGAATCTAGAATATTATTAATAACATACATTATTGTGAGAAAAAATATTTTTGTGCTATTTAGAAGTAATTACAATTCCTTTCTTCTTTCCAATATATAATGTCCATATGAGGGCATGAGGGAGAAAGTTTTACTACTATATGTGGATCAGTGAAGTTCAGAGACTACTACTGGTGTAAATCCAGATCAGGAATATACACAAAAATATTTCACAGCGGGCCCTACAGTCTTCCCCTGCAACCGTATTTAAATCTTTTCCCAAAATTAGGCCCTAAATATTTAATTAAAGAAAGGATTCTGAAACTAACAATAAAATTTTACAACCACCGTGCTAGACAATCTTATACTTTAACCTATGATACATAGGAAAAAAATCCACCCATTTTAGAAATAGTCTCCTAATCTTTGTTTATTCACTGGAAACATATAAACCTGTTACAGCTTTACGTCAACATAATTGCCAACATTCTACCAATTCCTCCATGGAAGCTCAAGAAAGATAGGTTCAGGGAGATCCATGGGGAGCACTGGTTTATTGTCCACAAGTGACCACAATACAAGTTCATGTACTGAGATGTAGCATACATTTTATTGAACCATTTTGAACCTTACTAGCTAAGTTAGCTCACAGCTTGATATACTTTTTTTTTTTTAACATCTGTATTGGAGTATAACTGCTTTACAATGGTGTGTTAGTTTCTGCTGTATAACAAAGTGAATCAGCTATACATATACATACATCCCCATATCTCCTCCCTCTTGCCTCTCCCTCCCACCTTCCCTATCCCACCCCTCTAGGTGGACACAAAGCACCGAGCTGATCTCCCTGTGCTATGCAGCTGCTTCCCACTAGCTATCTTTTTTACAATTGGTAGTGTATATATGTCCATGCCACTCTCTCACTTTGTCCCAGCTTACCCTTTCCCCTCCCCATGTCCTCAAGTCCATTCTCTATGTCTGCGTCTTTATTCCTGTCCTACCCCTAGGTTCTTCAGAACCTTTTTTTTTTTTAGATTCCATATATATGTGTTAACATACAGTATTTGTTTTTCTCTTTCTGATTTACTCCCTCTGTATGACAGTCTCTAGGTCCATCCACCTACTACAAATAACTCAATTTCATTTCTTTTTATGGCTGAGTAATATTCCATTGTATATATGTGCCACATCTTCTTTGTCCATTCATCTGTCAAGGGACACTTAGTTGCTTCCATGTCCTGGCTATTGTAAATAGAGCTGCAATGAACATTGTGGTACATGACTCTTTTGAATCATGGTTTTCTCAGGGCATATGCCCAGTAGTGGGTTTGCTGGGTGGTGTGGCAGCTCTATTTTTAGTTTTTTAAGGAACCTCCATACTGTTCTCCACAGTGGCTGTTATCAATTTACATTCCCACCAACAGTGCAACAGGGTTCCCTTTTCTCCACACCCTCTCCAGCGTTTATTGTTTGCAGATTTTTTGATGATGGCCATTCTGACTGGTGTGAGGTGATACTTCATTGTAGTTTTGATTTGCATTTCTATAATGATTAGTGACGTTGAGCATCCTTTCATGTGTTTGTTGGCAATCTGTATATCTTCTTTGGAAAAATGTCTATTTACATCTTCTGTCCATTTTTGGATTGGGTTGTTTGTTCTTTTGATATTGAGCTGCATGAGCTGCTTGTATATTGTGGAGATTAATCCTTCATCAGTTGCTTCATTTGCAAATATTTTCTCCCATTCTGAGGGTTGTCTTTTCATCTTGTTTATCTTTTCCTTTACTGTGCAAAAGCTTTTAAGTTTCATTAGGTCCCATTTGTTTAATTATGTTTTTATTTCCATTTCTCTAGGAGGTGGGTGAAAAAGGATCTTTCTGTGATTTATGACATGGAGTGTTCTGCCTATGTATTCCTCTAACAGTTTTATAGTGTCTGGCCTTACATTTAGGACTTTAATCCATTTTGAGTTTATTTTTGTGTATGGTGATAGGGAATGTTCTAATTTCATTCTTTTACGTGTAGCTGTCCAGTTTTCCCAGCACCACTTATTGAAGAGAATGTCTTTTCTCCATTGTATATCCTTGCCTCCTTTATCACAAATAAGGTGACCATATGTGCGTGGGTTTATCTCTGGGCTTTCTATCCTGTTCCATTGATCTATATTTCTGTTTTTGTGCCAGTTATCATACTGTCTTGATTACTGTAGCTTTGTAGTATAGTCTGAAGTTAGGGAGCCTGATTCCTCCAGCTCCGTTTTTCTTTCTCAAGATTGCTTTGGCTATTTGGGGTCTTTTGTGTTTCCATACAAATTGTGAAATTTTTTCTTCTAGTTCTGTGAAAAATGCCATTGGTAGTTTGATAGGGATTGCATTGAATCTGTAGATTGCTTTGGGTAGTATAGTCATTTTCACAATGTTGATTCTTCCAATTCAAGAACATGGTATATCTCTCCATCTCTTTGTATCATCTTTAATTTCGTTCATCATTAGAGTTTTCTGCATACAGGTCCTTTGTCTCCTTAGGTAGGTTTATTCCTAGGTATTTTATTCTTTTTGTTGCAATGGTAAATGGGAGTGTTTCCTTAATTTCTCTTTCAGATTTTTCTTCATTAGTGTATAGGAATGAAAGAGATTTCTATGCATTAATTTTGTATCCTGCTCCTTTACCAAATTTGTTGACTAGCTCTATTAGTTTTCTGGTAGCATCTTTAGGATTCTCTATGTATAGTATCATGTCATCTGCAAACAGTGACAGCTTTACTTCTTCTTTTGGATTTGGATTCCTTTTATTTCTGTTTCTTCTATGATTGCTGTGGCTAAAACTTCCAAAACTATGTTGAATAATAGTGGTGAGTGTGGATAACCTTGTCTTGTTCCTTATCTTAGTGGAAATGGTTTGTTTTTCACCACTGAGAACGATGTTGGCTGTGGGTTAGGCATATATGGCCTTTATTATGTTGAGGAAAGTTCCCTCCATGCCTACTTTCTGGAGGGTTTTTATCATAAATGGGTGTTCAATTCTGTCAAAACATTTTTCTGCATCTGTTGAGATGATCATATGGTTTTTCTCCTTCAATTTGTTAATATTGTTTATCACATTGATCAATTTGCGTATATTGAAGAATCCTTGCATTCCTGGGATAAACCCCACTTGATCATGATGTATGATCCTTTTAATGTGCTGTTGGATTCTGTTTGCTAGTATTTTGTTCAGGATTTTTGCATCTATGTTCATCAGTGATATTGGCCTGTAGTTTTCTTTGTGACATCTTTGTCTGGTTTTGGTATCACGGTGATGGTGGCCTCGAAGAATGAGTTTGGGAGTGTTCCTCCCTCTACTATATTTTGGAAGAGTTTGAGAAGGATAGGGGTTAGCTCTTCTCTAAATGTTTGATAGAATTCACCTGTGAAGCCATCTGGTCCTGGGCTTTTGTATGTTGGGAGATTTTAGATTACAGTTTCAATTTCAGTGCTTGTGATCGGTCTGTTTATATTTTCTATTTCTTCCTGGTTCAGTCTCGGAGGTTGTGCTTTTCTAACAATTTGTCCATTTCTTCCAGGTTGTCTGTTATATTGGCAAATAGTTGCTTGTAGTAATCTCTCATGATCCTTTGTATTTCTGCAGTGTCAGTTATTACTTCTCCTTCTTCATGTCTAATTCTATTGATTTGAGTCTTCTCCCTTGTTTTCTTGATGAGTCTGGCTAATGGTTTATCGATTTTGTTTATCTTCTCAAGGAACCAGCTTTTAGTTTTATGATGTTTGCTATCATTTCCTTCATCTATTTTTCATTTATTTCTGATCTGATCTTTATGATTTCTTTCCCTCTGCTAACTTTGGGGGTTTTTTGCTCTTCTATCTCTAATTGCTTTAGATGTAAGGTTAAGTTGTTTGAGATGTTTCTTGTTTCTTGAGGTAGGATTGTATTGCTATAAACTTCCCTCTTAGAACTGCTTTTGCTGCATCCCATAGGTTTTGGGTCGTCGTGTTTTCATTGTCATTTGTTTCTAGGTATTTTTTGATTTCCTCTTTGATTTCTTCAGTGATCTCTTGGTTATGTAGTAGTGTATTGTTTAGCTTCCATGTGTTTGTATTTTCTACAGATTTTTTCCTGTAATTGATATCTAGTCTCATAGCGTTGTGGTCAGAAAACATACTTGATATGATTTCAATTTTCTTAAATTTACCAAGGCTTGATTTGTGACCCAAGATATGATCTATCCTGGAGAATGTTCCATGAGCACTTGAGAAGAAAGTGTATTCTGTTGTTTTAGGATGGAATGTCCTATAAATATCAATTAAGTCCATCTTGTTTAATGTATCATTTAACGCTTGTGTTTCCTTATTTATTTTCATTCTGGATGATCTGTCCATTGGTGAAAGTGGGGTGTTAAAGTCCCCTAGTATGACTGTGTTACTGTCAATTTCCCTTTTTATGGCTGTTAGCATTTGCCTTATGTATTGAGGTGCTCCTTTGTTGGGTGCATAAATATTTACAATTGTTATATCTTCTTCTTGGGTTGATCCGTTAATCATTCTGTAGTGTCCTTCTTTGCCTCTTATAATAGTCTTTATTTTAAAGTCTATTTTGTCTGATATGGGAATTGCTACTCCAGCTTTCTTTTGATTTCCATTTGCATGGAATATCTTTTTCTTCCCCTCACTTTCAATCTGTATGTGTCCCTAGTTCTGAAGTGGGTCTCTTGTAGACAGCATATATATGGGTCTTTGGGTTTGTTATTGTAAGTCTTTTCCTTCTCTTGTGTTTCCTGCCTAAAGAAGTTCCTTTAGCATTTGTTGTAGAGCTGGTTTGGTGGTGGTGAATTCTCTTACCTTTCGCTTGTCTGTAAACGTTTTAATTTCTCCGTTGAATCTGAATGAAATCCTTGTTGGGTAGAGTAACCTTGGTTGTAGGTTTTTCCCTTTCATCACTTTAAATATATCCTGCCACTCCCTTCTGGCTTGCAGAGTTTCTGCTGAAAGATCAGGTATTAACCTTATGGGGATTCCCTTGTAGGTTATTTGTTGCTTTTCCCTTGCTGCTTTTAATATTATTTCTTTGTATTTTAATTTTTGATAGTTTGATTAATATGTGTCTTGGCATGTTTCTCCTTGGATTTATCCTGTATGGGACTCTCTGTGCTTCCTGGACTTGATTGAATATTTCCTTACCCATATTTGGGAAGTTTTCAACTATAATCTCTTCAAATATTTTCTCAGTCCCTTTTTTTTCTCTTTTTCTTCTGGGACCCCGATAATTTGAATGCTGGTGTGTTTAATGTTGTCCCAGAGGTCTCTGAGATGGTATTCAGTTCTTTTCATTCTTTTTTCTTTATTCTGCTCTGTGGTAGTTATTTCCACTATTTTATCTTCCAGGTCACTTATCCGTTCTTCTGCCTCAGTTATTCTGCCATTGATTTCTTCTAGAGAATTTTTAATTTCATTTATTGTGTTGTTCATCATTGTTTGTTTGCCCTTTAGTTCTAGGTCCTTGTTAAACGTTTCTTATAGTTTCTCCATTCTATTTCCAAGATTTTGGACCATCTTTACTATCATTATTCTGAATTCTTTTTCAGGTAGACTGCCTATTTCCTCTTCATTTGTTTGGTCTGGTGGGTTTTTACCTTGCTCCTTCATCTGCTGCGTATTTCTCTGTCTTCTCATTTTGCTTAACTTACTGTGTTTGGGGTCTCCATTTCGCACGCTTCAGGTTCATAGTTCCTGGTGTTTTTGGTGTCTGCCCCCAGTGGCTAAGTTTGGTTCAGTGGGTTGTGTAGTCTTCCTGGTGGAGGGGACTGGTGCCTGTGTTCTGGTGGATGAGGATGGATCTTTTCTTTCTGGTGGGCAGGGCCACGTCCAGTGGTGTGTTTTGGGGTGTCTGTGAACTTATTATGATTTTAGGCAGTCTCTCTGCTAATAGGTGGGTTTGTGTTCCTTTCTTGCTAGTTGTTTGGCATAGGGTGTCCAGCACTGTAGCTTGCTGGTCATTGAGTGGAGGTGGGTCTTAGCATTGAGATGGAGATCTCTGGGAGAGCTTTCACCATTTGATATTATGTGGGGCCGGGAGGTTTCTGGTGGACCAATGTCCTGAACTCAGCTCTCCCACCTCAGAGGCTCACGCCTGGCACCTGGCTGGAGCACCAAGACCCTGTCAGCCACACAGCTCAGAAGAAAAGGGAGAGGGAGGGAGGGAGGGAGGGAGGGAGGAAGGAAGGAAGGAAGGAAGGAAGGAGGAAAGAAGGAAAGAAGGAAAGAAAGAAAGAAAGAAACAGAGAGAAAGAAAGAAAGAAGAAAGAAAGAAAGAAAAAGAAAGAAAGAAAGAAAGGAAGGAAGGAAGGAAGGAAGCGAGGAAGGAAGGAAGGAAGGAAGGAGGAAAGAAGGAAAGAAGGAAAGAAAGAAAGAAAGAAACAGAGAGAGAAAGAAAGAAGAAAGAAAGAAAGAAAGGAAGGAAGGAAGGAAGAAAGTGAGGAAGGAAGGAAGGAAGGAAGGGAGAGAGGGAGAAAGAAAGGAAGAAAGGGAGAGAGGGAGAAAGAAAGGAAGAAAGGAAGAAAGAAAAAAATAAAATAAAGTTATTAAAATAGAAAAAAATATTAAAAATGAAAAAATTAAAAAGTAATAAAGAAAAGAAAGGAGAGAGCAACCAAACCAAAAAACAAATCCACCAATGATAACAAGTGCTAAAAATTATACTAAATAAAAAAGCAAAAACAACAAAGCAGACAGTCAGAACCCTAGGACAAATGGCAAAAGCAAAGCTATAAAGACAAAATCACACAAGGAAGCATACACATACACACTCACAAAGAGAGAAAAAGGAACAAAAAGAATAAATATATATATAAATAAAATTAAAAAAGAAAGAGCAACCAAATCACTAAATAAATCTACCAGTGATAATAAGCTCTAAATACTAAACTAAGATAAACATAAAACCAGAAACAAATTAGATGCAGAAAGTAAATCCCAAGTCTACAGTTGCTCCCAGAGTCCACTGCCTCAATTTTGGGTTGATTCTTTGTCTATTCAGGTATTCCACAGATACAGAGTACATCAAGTTGATTGTGGAGATTTAATCCGCTGCTCCTGAGGCTGCTGGGAGAGATTTCCCTTTCTCTCCTTTGTTCACACAGCTCCTGGGGTTCAGCTTTGGATTTGGCCCCCCCTCTGCATGTAGTTCGCCTGAGGGCATCTGTTCTTCACTCAGACAGGATGGGGTTAAAGTAGCAGCTGATTAGGGGGCTCTGGCTCCCTCAGGCCGGGGGGAGGGTGGGGTACAGATCTGGGGTGAGCCTGCGGCGGCAGAGGCCAGCGTGACATTGCACCAGCCTGAGGCGTGCCGTGTGTTCTCCTGGGGAAGTTGTCCCTGCATCAAGGGACCCTGGCAGTGGCGGGCTGCACAGGTTCCTGGGAGGGGAGGTGTGGATAGTGACCTGTGCTGGCACACAGGCTTTTTGGTGGCGGCAGCATCAGCCTTAGCATCTCATGCCCGTCTCTGGTGTCCATGCTGATAGCCGCAGCTCGCGCCCATCTCTGGAGCTCGTTTAGGCGGTACTCTGAATCCCCTCTCCTTGCGCACCCCGAAACAATGGTCTTTTGCCTCTTAGGCAGGTCCAGACTTTTTCCCGGACTCCCTCCGGACTAACTGTGGTGCACTAGCCCCCTTCAGGCTGTGTTCACACAGCAAACCCCAGTCCTCTCCCTGGGATCTGAACTCCGAAGCCGGAGCCTCAGCTCCCAGCCCCCGCCCGCCCCGGCGGGTGAGCAGACAAGCCTCTCAGGCTGGTGAGTGCTGGTCGGTGGCACCGATCCTCTGTGTGGGAATCTCTCCGCTTTGCCCTCTGTAACCCTGTTGCTGCGCTCTCCTCCGTGGCTCTGAAGCTTCCCCCTGCCCACCCACTGTCTCCGCCCGCGAAGGGGCTTCCTAGGGTGTGGAAACTTTTCGTCCTTCACAGCTCCCTCCCAGAGGTGCAGGTCCTGTCACTATTCTTTTGTCTCTGTTTTTTCTTTTTTCTTTTGCCCTAACCAGGTACATGGGGAGTTTCTTGCCTTTTGAGAAGTCTGAGGTCTTCTGCCAGCATTCAGTAGGTGTTCTGTAGGAGTTGTTCCACATGTAGATGTAGTTTTGATGTATTTGTGGGGAGGAAGGTGATCTCCACGTCTTACTCCTCCGCCATCTTGAAGGAGCCCCTCTCAGCTAGATATACTTTTAAAGCCAAGATAAAAATTAATTGTACCCTTAGTATTTCAGTCTCATTCTTTAAGATGCTAGACGACCAGTTATTCAGAAACAAAATCTGAATTCTTTCTACTCTTCTGTATGCTTGAAAATGTTCATAAGACTCTGTTGAAAAATAGGTTTTTTTCTCTGGCTTAAGTTTGGAAACATAATTTAATGTTTAATGTGTGAAAATTTATATCAGAGAAGAGTATAAATTAGAAATGCAGATGTTGATAATGATCCTTTACTTTAAACTTGCTGCTCCTATTTGTATCATTATAGCCCTGTGCATGTGGAAAAATGCGTCTGAGATTTAAAAAGGAGAAGATGCTTCAAGTGTGATAGCCACCCTCTATATGTTAATGAAAATAATTATAAAAATTATGATCTGACAAATTATTAAATTTTAACCAAACTTAGGTGGAAACAAATAATTTGAGAAATGGAACTCATCCTATCTCTTGTTTCACAAAAGAGGGGGCAGAGCCCCAGAGAGACCCAGTGACTCCTGTGTAGGCTTGTGCCCAGAGCCCAGTGCAGTGGTTTTTCCATCACGTCATATTGCTTTGGTACTCTCTGGGAATGGAGATATCAATCAATCGATCAATATGGCATTAAAAATAAAATTAAATCAAACAATTTTTTTTTTTCACTGACATGGCCCTTCTCTCCTCATATTTCCTCCTGATAAGGGACAGCAACCTCACGAGACAATAATCAAGATGGCATTTTTTTTTATGAGACTGTGATATTTCATAAAGATTGACGTCTCGATTGCTTGAAGCCCAGATCCTCTCATTTGTGGTGCATGCCAACTTGCTACACCTTCTCTTTTATTTGTCCTGGTTTTATGCCTTCTCTGTGAGTCAAGCTTGCACTCACTTGATTCCCACTTATTAAGCACCTTAATGGTGCCAGAAGCTGGGGATTCATGGGAGGAATGGAACCCAGCTCCACCCTCGAGGATTCCTATCAGGTGGACGGGGAAGGAATGGTCACCTCCTTCCCTCACACTCTTGTTCCCACGGTGCTGAGGGTCTCCAACTGCAGAACAACGAATCCTGCCAGGTTGCATCTGGCTGATAATTTGGCATCCTTCAAAGTGATATTCTTCAAATATCTTCTCCAAGTTACTTAGAGGAGCAACTAAGTACAAGAGAAAGGAAGAAAAAGAAGATGGCATCCCTGTTCAGTGTTGCAGCTGGGGTTGCAGGAATATCAGGCACACTTTCTACACTGAGGACAGAGTAGGATGGGTGTGGAGCCACCACTAACATCTATATTTTGTCAGGCCTTTAATTCAATGAACATTTTCTCTCTGAGGGTGTGTCATGTCTGATTCTGTGATGGGCAATGTCATAACAGGGTTCTGTTCTATCTTCTCTCATTTCAATTCTTTTCCTGTTATACAGAATTCCTCCACGTCTCTAGAACTTAAATATCTTGAACTCTTCAGATTTTGGCTTCTTTGGCATGAAGGCACCCCAAAATGAGCTAGGTCCTTGATTCTCACAGAAATCTGGCATACACTTACAGCAAGCTATTTGATCTGCTCCAAACAGGTCAAAATAAAAACGATTGATCTGTAGTCTCTTTCTAAACATTCAAATGTTTGGTCTGACGGGTGTGCTTAGGTCGTTTTGGGCCCCACAGGATGTTAGGCCTTTTTTCTTTTTACCATATTAGAGATAATGTGTCCTCACAGGGCCTGTGACTTCCCTACCCCTCCCACATTCCCCACGCTCCCCTCCTGCTTCCTAGAGATGTAAGTGTTCTTCTTTCTGCTGCACCCAATCCCTTCCATAACACAAGGCAGATGTCTCACAAAGATCAAACTGATAAAGTACAAAAGGTTACTGAGAGAAGAAAATTCCATAAATATCTATAGGGCAATAGGACTATGAGAAATAGGCTTCATGAGCATGTAATAACATGACTTTGTATCTTTTGTGAAGCTCTCTGAGGGCTTTATGTACTAGTCCGTATTATTAGCCTACTTTACAGGTGGAGACCTTGACACATAGAGAGACATACACCCCCAAGGTCATACACTGAGTCAAGAGTATAGCAGCACACAGAGCAGTAAGCAGCCATCCTATAAAGCTACACTTATACCAAGTGTGTTTTGAGAAAAGAGCAAAGCTTATGAATGAAAACAAAGCTATTATATCTAGCAGCACCACCTATTTCTCCCATTCCAGACAAAGGTCTGAGAGAAAAGAGAGAAGAGGGAGAGAAAAAAGAAAGCAATGTTAGGATTTACAGTGTATGATGGGAGAGAAAGATATTTAGTCCAACATTTAGTTTTAAAACATTTTTAGTCTATAACTATGCAAATAATTCCAGGAACCAAAGTAAAAATTATATATCAATAGTTTAACATCAACTTCGCTTTTCTCCCCCAATTTAAAACCTGCACAACCCCACTGTCTCCACCAAACCCATCACACGCCAGGTATAGCACCATGCTTTGCATGTATTGATAGCTTACTTCTTTTTATAGTGCCTGGCATGTCACAGTCACTCAAAGAGCTATTGAATGGATAGAGAGATAGATATTAATACCTATCTTAATATTAATACCTTCTTAGCCATGAATGATGTCAGCAAGGAACAATTAATTTGGACAGAGTCACAAATTAGTTCATGGCAGAGCTGGGATTTTTAACTCTCCCTCCATCTCCTCAAGCTAAAGGGCTGGCTTATCAAGGTATTTCAACCACATAAGTAATCTTAGAAGAGATCCAGCAAATATAACGTTCTCTACATTGTCACATTTCCAGCAGTGTTCAACTGTCTTAGGATCTTTCTACTATCCCACACTGTCTAGGTCAACCTACAATACCTCAACTCATAAAACAATGGTTTATGTCACTAGTTTAGCAATGATATAGCATTTCATTGTGACGTCACTAGTGCTATTATTTCATTTAGTGTATCTTGTAACTTCAATTCAATTTGAGGTTCGTTGAGGGCAAAGGTGTTGTGCTATTTACATTTGTACATTACCCTCAGCATCTTACTACACAGTAGTAAATAGTTAGCATTTTTAGCAAACTGATTACAATGAAAGGACATTATTGGTGCCACTCTGTGATTGGACATCAAGAGACACTGAGGAAAAACTAAAAGCTGGTTTTCTGAGATGATAAACAGAATTGATAAACCATTGGCCAGACTCATCAAGAAAAAAAGGGAGAAGACTCAAATCAACAGAATTAGAAATGAAAAAGGAGAAGTAACAACTGACACTGCAGAAATACAAAGGATCATGAGAGATTACCACAAGCAACTATATGCCAATAAAACAGACAACCTGGAATAAATGGACAAATTCGTAGAAAAGCACAACCTTCGGAGACTGAACCAGGAAGAAACAGAAAATATAAACAGACCAATCACAAGCACTGAAATTGAAACTGTGATTTAAAATCTTCCAACAAACAAAAGCCCAGGACCAGATGGCTTCACAGGCGAATTCTATCAAACATTTAGAGAAGAGTTAAGCCCTATCCTTCTCAAACTCTTCCAAAATATAGCAGAGGGAGGAATACTCCAAACTCATTCTACGAGGCCACCATCACCCTGATACCAAAACCAGACAAAGATGCGACAAAAAAAGAAAACTACAGGCCAATATCATTGATGAACATAGATGCAAAAATCCTCAACAAAATACTAGCAAACAGAATCCAACAGCACATTAAAAAAATCATACACCATCATCAAGTGGGGTTTATTCCAGGAATGCAAGTATTCTTCAGTATATGCAAATCTATCAATGTGATAAACCATATTAACAAACTGAAGAATAAAAACCATATGATCATCTCAATAGATGCAGAAAAAGCTTTTGACAAAATTCAACACCCATTTATGATAAAAACCCTCCAGAAAGTAGGCAGAGAGGGAACTTACCTCAACACAATAAAGGCCATATATGACAAACCCACAGCCAACATCATTCTCAATGGTGAAAAACTGAAACCATTTCCTCTAAGATCAGGAACAAGACAAGGTTGCCCACTCTCACCACTATTCTTCAACATAATTTTTGAAGTTTTAGCCGCAGCAATCAGAGAAGAAAAAGAAATAAAAGGAATCCAAATCGGAAAAGAAGTAAAACTGTCACTGTTTGCAGATGACATGATACTATACATAGAGAATCCAAAAGATGCTACCAGAAAACTACTAGAGCTAATCAACAAATTTGGTAAAGTAGGAGGATACAAAATGAATGCACAGAAATCTCTTGCATTCCTATACACTAATGATGAAAAATCTGAAAGAGAAATTAAGGAAACACTCCCATTTACCATTGCAACAAAAAGAATAAAATACCTAGGAATAAGCCTAGCTAAGGAGACAAAAGATCTGTATGCAGAAAATTATAAGACACTGATGAAAGAAATTAAAGATGATACAAACAGATGGAGAGATATACCATGTTCTTGGATTGGAAGAATCAACATTGTGAAAATGACTATACTACCTAAAGCACTCTACAAATTCAATGCAATCCCTATCAAACTACCAATGGCATTTTTCACAGAACTAGAAGAAAAAATTTCACAATTTGTATGGAAACACAAAAGACCCCGAATAACCAAAGCAATCTTGAGAAAAAAAAACGGAGCTGGAGGAATCAGGTTCCCTGACTTCAGACTGTACTACAAAGCTACAGTAATCAAGACAGTATGATACTGGCACAAAAACAGAAATATAGATCAATGGAATAGGATACAAAGCTCAGAGATAAACCCACGCATATATGGTCACCTTATTTTTGATAAAGGAGGCAAGGATATACAATGGAGAAAAGACAGTCTCTTCAATAAGTGGTGCTGGGAAAACTGGACAGCTACATGTAAAAGAATGAAATTAGAACACTCCCTAACACCATATACAAAAATAAACTCAAAATGGATTAAAGACCTAAATGTAAGGCCAGACACTATAAAACTCTTAGAGGAAAACATAGGCAGAACACTCTATGACATAAATCACAGCAAGAGCCTTTTTGACCCACCTCTTAGAGAAATGGAAATAAAAACAAAAATAAACAAATGGGACCTAATGAAACTTAAAAGCTTTTGCAAAGCAAAGGAAACCATAAAGAAGACGAAAAGACAACCCTCAGAATGGGAGAAAATATTTGCAAATGAAGTAACTGACAAAGGATTAATTTCCAAAATTTACAAGCAGTTCATGCAGCTCAATAACAAAAAAATAAACAACCCAATCCAAAAATGGGCAGAAGTCCTAAATAGACATTTCTCCAAAGAAGATATACAGATTGCCAACAAATACATGAAAGGATGTTCAACATCACTAATCATTTTAGAAATGCAAATCAAAACTACACTGAGGTATCACCTCACACCAGTCAGAATGGCCATCATCAAAAAATCTGCAAACAATAAATGCTGGAGAGGGTGTGGAGAAAAGGGAACCCTCTTGTACTGTTGGTGGGAATGTAAATTGATACAGCCACTATGGAGAACAGTACGGAGGTTCCTTAAAAAACTAAAAATAGAACTACCATATGACCCAGCAATCCCACTACTGGGCATATACCCTGAGAAAACCATAATTCAAAAAGAGTCATGTACCACAATGTTCATTGCAGCTCTGTTTACTATAGCCAGGACATGGAAGCAACCCAAGTGTCCATTGACAGATGAATGGATAAAGATTATGTGGCACATATGTATAATGGAATATTAGTTAGCCATAAAAAGAAATGAAATTGAATTATTTGTAGTTAGGTGGATGGACCTACAGTCTGTCATACAGAGTGAAGTAAGTCAGAAAGAGAAAAACAAATACCGTATGCTAACACATATTTATGGAATCTAAAAAAAGAAAAAAAAAAGGTTATGAAGAACCTAGGGGCAGGACAGGAATAAAGACTCAGACATAGAGAATGGACTTGAGGACACGGGGAGGGGAAAGGGTAAGCCTGGATGAACTGAGAGAGTGGCATGGACATATATACACTATCAAATGCAAAATAGATAGCTTGTGGGAAGCAGCCGCATAGCACAGGGAGATCAGCTCGGTGCTCTGTGACCACCTAGAGGGGTGGGATAGGGAGGGTGGGAGGGAGATGCAAAAGAGAGGAGATATGGGGATATATGTATACATATGGCTGATTCACGTTGTTATACAGCAGAAACTAACACCCCATTGTAAAGCAATTATACTCCAATAAAGATGTTAAAAAAAGTAAAAATAAAAAATAAAACAATGAAAGTAAAATTTCTTGATTAAAAACACTATTTACCCCCCCCCCCCAAAAAAAGAAAGACACTGAGGAGGTTTCCTTAACTCTCAACAGCCATCAACTTATCACTATAAGGACCGCTGAAGTACTAATCAATGATCCAGACCTGGCCCATGAGACAGGTCCCCAAAATAAAGAAATCTGATTTATCCAGATACTGTAGCCTCTATCCCTTGTTCCTTCTTCTTCCTCGATAAACAGTGGTACACATTTGGGTTAAAATGAGATAATTCAAATATTCAATACTTTTTTGGTCCTGCTATGAATGAGAAATGTTGAGGCCTTTAGGACCATATTATATCCAAGTGCGGATTTTTTTTTTTTTTTTTTACAGTTCATATACATTCCTTTGGTATAACCAGAAACCACATATGTGACCATTTCCCACATCTATAACATGATTGGCAGTTTCCACTTTCCTCAAAGTGAAGGGAAAGCATCGGTTGTACCAAGGAGGGGCCACATAGCTCACGGGTTCCAATGGCTTAAGCACAAAGTGCGATTTACAAAAGTGTCCAGTGACTGTTCTAATCCAGGGAAGTTGGTGGGCCATGTTTGTCAAGTGTGGAACTTTCGTGCACAGGTACTGACAGCTGGTAATAAGATACAGAAACTTTCACCACATCAGTAGCCCCAGTCCTTCCTGGCCTGGAGCCGTCCCAAGATCCGTGCCCTCTGCTACCGTGTTTATGATACACAACACGGTAGGGGCTGCTGAACATGCCCATTCAGCATTCAAGGGGTGCTCAACCATTCCTTCCAGATCTTCACTCAGGAGAAGTGATTTTCCAAATTCTTGGATGCTGGAAATGACCCAAACGTAGCTCACTAAACTAATTTCGCTCAGAATTTTAAAATGCATGTGCATTTGAGCATAAACACTATCCATATGTTTCTGATTCATTTACACTGAACTCATCAAAGGGCTGTGTTGTAAGAGTTGTTTGATGTCCAAGAATACTTGAGGGTTTTTTTTTTTAATGGAATTTTATACTTTCTTTAACCATTTTCCTTAGGAAGCCAAACGCTATTGAGAGTAAACAAACTTGGACCCCCAAGGATCTGGGGTTTACCCTTATAGTCAAAGCTCAGGAGGACGTGTCTTGGCCCGCTTTCCCAAAGGATAGAAAGGCCTAAGATTGAGCAGGGAAATCCCTTTCAGGAGACCTTCTTTCATTCAGTGGTTTATTCATTCAATTCCAAAATGCCATCCCAAAATACAACTCTCGAAAATGACTTGCCAGTCTCTCCCTTGCCAGTTTGAGGAGAAGGCTTTTAAACGCTGCTGCTGCAATTGCCCTTCATTTTTTGAAAGGGAACAAAAGCAGGTTTTTTAGGAAACCAGTATTTGTTCACCTGAATGCATCATGTCCTACATTTATATACTAAAGAGACAAGACAAGCAACTCTGGTTACAGCTGAGAACTAATTAAAGTTGCTCTTTTACAAACATTATGTGGTTCGTTCCATTCTTCTTTGATTAAGAACAAAAGAGAAGGAGAGTCATTTATTGCCATGAGTCACTTGAGGTACAATGGAAGGAATTCCAAGACACTGCTGAGACAAAACAAAACTGACATTATGAAATCCATGTCTAAACACTAATTTAAACTGTCAACTTACTACCAAGGAAGACTCCTGACAGAGAATTAAAGCTTTAAAGACCTTATAAATCACTGAAGAGATTAGCACCAGCATGAATGAGTTAAAATACATTTCTGCCTTCAGAATGTTGGAGTGGCTCAAAGCAGTCCTCTAGGATTTGATGGGAAAATTAGTTGTAATAACTAGGAAGAGAAAAGTTCTCAAATACAGCTTCTTGGGGATTTCAGTGTGCAAGCTTCACCCACCACAGTTATTTCAGGTACTTGAGTTAGTGAAATATAATATAGATGCTTTCAGAACCCAATATATAGTACAATAAAAATGACTTGAAAAATGTTAGAATTTAAAAATATTGTTTACAAATACCAAACATTTTTCCAACCCCCAAACCCACTAAAACATCGCTAAAATTTCAACCTAAATGTATGACTCAGCAGCGGCTTCAACACCACTTTATCCATCTCCTATTTCCCATCTGTGCTTGTCTCCAAGAACGCTGTTACAGATGTATTATTCTCCAGCAAGACCCATCACCATGTCCCCCATTACAGGAAGCTTCCAATCTCTGTAGCCAACACCAAGAAGTCTTCAGAGAAAACTTTGTTAGGATTTCCATCAATTTGTATACTTAAGTATTGCCTCTTCAGGGCTTTTGAGTTAAGAATAAAAGAACCCCATACTCCCATGTGAGCATCCTCAATCCCACCTACTGCTGAAAAGGGGGAGGGCCTAAGGAGCCCCAGTGGTCTGCACCCAGAGAGACTGAAACACCTCTATGAGAGAGAAGCCATTGGGAGTTGTGCAACCCTTCAAGAGAGAAGAGGCAGAGAGATGCGAACCCTTAAATCTACACTAACACTGCACTAACCCTTCTCTGCCTTCCCAAGGTTTCACTAATCATTCCTCTATGGGTTCTGTCCCAAAGACCGCATAAAATAAAACTATTTCCTAAGTCACTGGTGCACTCTAGATGATCTCTTTGACTTGGATCTTATCACATCTCTGTCTGTCTAAAAATTACTTTTGAAGCACATGTTGATCTGGTCTCTTCCTTCCCCAACTTGGAAACTTTTGCATGCAATAAGTTTATTCCGTTCTTTGATTTTTTCTTTTGGCTTAAATCAAAGTGATACAGAAATCCACATGGAGGAGACTGTAATTGCTACAGTCTTCAGTCTGAGTCCATCCTTAGCCAGGATCCAGCTGCTATGTTCTTTCCTCGCAGGCTCTTTACTTCTCTCCATCTGCTCCCCTATTAGTGGCACTTGTCAGAAACAGTCGGAAGTGGATTTAAATGGTTAATATAGAACAACAACAGAACATTTAGAGCAGCATCTCGAGGTGGAACCAGTTGACTCAACCATACACATCTAGCTGTGGGACACTCACTCCCAAGTTCCAAGACATAAAACTTAGACCTCAGCTTGGACACAGGTCTCGGGACCCCTTTAAGGATGTGGATGTGAATTGCTCCAGAAGCTTTTTGTCCAGGGTCATATCTATGTCAGTCTTTTGCCCAATGGGAATCTCAGTTTAACTTTTTAGTAGTGCTATAGAGGTTGAATTACAGTTATATTACTCTAAATTCAGTTCTTTAATACCCAAACTATTGTGCTTTATTCATTTTTGGAAGAGAGGCAGGAAGCCTGCAATGTAATCGAGATCCCTCCTCGGGCTCCCCTTCCAGATTCCAAAATAGAACTCAGTTCAGAAACTGTAGAAGTGGTCTCAATAAAACTGTTGTCAGGAGCATCCTGCCTCTTTGAGGGCAGACTTGATAGCATGCCCATAATCCCACAGAGCCACAAACTCATCCCTAAACGACTCTTCAGCCTATTGTAAAATGAAGGATACTTAACTTCATTCCTCGCTCTGAGCAAGAAAACAACTTGCTCTGTCTCACGTCGCCTTGTCTAAAGACAGGAAGAGAAACTCAACCGTGAAACCTACCGAAGTATGACCATCAGAAAGGAACTGATGGTCAAGACCTACTCTCTGCTTCTGAACCCTATTGTCTACTTTTACTGATAACTGGCTCTAAAGCTGAAGCTGCGTGAAAACCCCACTAGCCCAGTTCAAATGGCTTGCAGTTATTCCCAGGCACTTAATTCATCATGAACTCAGAGATGTGTTCAGGCTCCTGTGGTTCCATTTAAGCATTAGTCCACAGAAAAGTATACCAGGTATTACGCAGAAACCCTGGCATCAGGAAGGGGCCAGCTTGCCAGCACTTGAAGTGCAGATGAATGATTTGATTTGGTTACACTATTTAAAGCTCTGAGTGCAGGGAACACCTTGCACAGCCAGAAACCATGCTTTCTGTTTATAGGTCAAATGACTAGTCACTTAGAGGATCATAAAGATCATATTTGGATTTGGCCATCTCTTGCTGACATCCCTCCTGTGTTTGTAAACATTGCTGACTTTGACCCTAATCTCTCACAAATCCATGACCAACACCAAACAGCCACAGAGGAGCTGCAGAACATAATGTGATTCTGTAATGCAAAACAGGATGGCTTGCTAAATGTGCAGATCTGGAGAGAATTCCTGACATAATCCTTCTTACATCTTTTATGGTAATCATTCCCATCTTCAGAACACACGCAAACAGTACTCCCTTGGACATTGCGTCAGGAGGCTGGACCGCGATCCCTTCTGCTGGGTGAACTGCATGTGACAGGGCACTGAGGCAAGGAGTATGTGAGCAGGACACAATGTTTCCTGCAGATAGAAACAAGCAAAGAAAACCTAGAGACTGATGAGCTGGGGAGACGCTTCTGCTAAAGGAAAACATGCGAAAGAGCAGCCACTCTCCCCAAAACTCGGAAATCAGCTCCAGTCATAACTTACTTATCTGTGTATGCATTTAATGGACATTTATTGAGTGCCTACTATGTGCCTGTGTGGGAAAGGACCATTTCTGAGTGAAAGACTATGAGTTAAAATTAATTAGTTATCTCACATTTCTAGTAGTCATGCCAAACAAAGCCAGTCTCACCTCACTAAGCATGGAAATAGAGTCTTCACAGAGGACAGGGAGTGTTTGTTTAAAATACAGTTATCATTTTTAAATAGGTAAAAACTATCGAACATTGGGAAGGCTGAAAATGGGAAGAGCCTAAGCTAATTAAGAAAACAAAGGAGAAAGAGTTGGATCCTGATTCCCACCTAGTCAGTACCGTGTAGAAATGCAGTGTAGAACCAACTCTTTCCAACCTCAGTTGTCAGGACAAGTGAAGTTGGCTTTTCCCTACGGAGTCAGCTCTGTAAAGCAAATGTATAAAGATTCTTGTATCTTTTATTAAAAACACCAGTCTCATGCAGTTGTGAGGAAACCAAGTAAGTGGGCACAAGGCCAAGGGCTTGAGTTATATACCTTGAATCCTATAAAGTCTGATGGACTTTAAGGAGAATTTTGCCCTTGGGTCATTTATACAATCTTGCAAAATACCCTGAGAAAAGCAAAGGAGCATAGATCTCTCCCCAAAAGAGTCTCTTTAGGACTAGTATAGAATTACGGGCACATTTTTTAATACAATTGTCACTATTTGTACCTCAGGGATGAGAATATTTCAAATCCTGAAGAACTTATAACCGCTCAAATAACCATTTCTTGAATTTGTTGGTGAGTCATAATAGTAATAAGTATAGTCTAGAACAATAGAGAGGACGAAAAAGTGGAGGCTTCAAACCTAAGAAAGTATATGATAAAACATGATAATAAATGCCCATTTCTGCAGAACACCCTACTGTATGCAGTGGTTTTTTTTTATCATACATGATTTTACTTTTTTCCTTACAGCAATCTTGTGAGCTAGACTTGATTATTCTTTTTGGTAGACAGGAAAAGAGATTGATGGATATCAAAACTTGCCTAAAATCCCACAGATCCCACTTTTTTTTTTTTTAACATCTTTATTGGAGTATAATTGCTTTACAATGGTGTGTTAATTTCTGCTTTATAACAAAGTGAATCAGCTATACATATACATATCTCCCCATATCTCCTCCCTCTTGCGTCTCTCTCCAATTCTCCTTATCCCACCTCCCTAGGTGGTCACAAAGCACCGAGCTGATCTCCCTGTGCTATGCAGCTGCTTCCCACTAGCTATCTATTTTACATTTGGTAGTGTATATATGTCCATGCCACTCTCTCACTTCATCCCAGCTTACCCTTCCCCCTCCCCGTGTCCTTAAGTCCATTCTCTACATCTGCGTCTTTATTCCTGTCCTGCCCCTAGATTCTTCAAAACCATTTTTTTTCTTTTTTTAGATTCCATAGATATGTGTTAGCATACGGTATTTGTTTTTCTCTTTCTGACTTACTTCACTCTGTATGACAGTCTCTAGGTCCATCCACCGCGCTACAAATAACTCAATTTCGTTTCTTTTTATGGCTGAGTAATACTCCATTGTATATATGTGCCACATCTTCTTTATCCATTCAACAGATCCCACTGTTAAAGTCAAGCTTCTGATTCTAAGACCTGTACTCCTTCCTTTATAATGGATTGTTAAAGGTGTATTTGGACACTTTGCACAGTAAAATATTGATATCAATTCAGGGGAATATGTAATGCGGAAATAATATTTTTACCTTTACATAGCTGTAATAATACTTAATCCTGATTTGTACAGGGATTTTTAAGACACAGTGAAAATTGCCCAAGAACAGCAGTACATCTGCAAACTAGTATTTTGCCACTCTGTTGTGAGATATTTTCTCAAGAGGGCAATCTTAACATGAATATATCTGAGTGACTGTGCAACCTGTAGAAGGTTCAGAGAAAACTCACTCCCCAGGAGTCAGGAAAACTAATCTAATCCAAGATTTAGACTATTGATGCTTTGCTCAAACTTCTCATCTGTAGCTTTGTGTGTGTGTCTGGAAGTGTTAAATATTACCTTAGAAACTTCACACACTTAACTTTTTTCATGGCAACTACTATGTCCTGGATGTTAGAAAGAAGAAAATTGAAGTTGTTGTTGCCTTAGTATGGAAATGCAACCTTAAGACATTCATGGTATGAAACCTATCAAACAATGAATCATTAGGCTTTGCAGATGATATCTTTCCACTTCCTTCATTGGTAATTTACTGAAGCCATTTTACACAAGGAGAAAACAAAGGTCCAAGCAGGATAATGGTTTTAGGTGAGAAATTTGTGACAGAAGTGTTGGCTGAAAAACACCCTGCAGATAATATTCTATTATCAACATATCTTTTCAGAACACTAGATTCAGAAAGTTATATAGCTAAAAAGAAAGACATGCACTTGAGAGTAACCAGCTAATTTAATTTTTTGTTTTCATCAGAGGAAGTCCTAAAATTAAATGTGATGATTTTGTGAAAAAGAAAAACCTAAGCATGAGCTGAACCGGAAATAAGAAAACTCTTGGGATGAGAAGCTTCCTCAACGTTCTTACAAATAGTACATCCCAAGGCTGCTAAAATGGGTAATTAAAATTCAGTTCAAGTTAGCAAATTCATAGTAAATAGGGGCCATGTCCAAGGAATTGTGCTAGGTACCAAGTAAATGGATGAAATGATACAAAATTCAAGATTCTTGTATTGCCTTTGAGTAATTTATAATCTATACAAAAGTGACTATCTTCTTTTTGCTATTCTCCTCTCTTCTAGTAAAAACATGAAATAACACATAATCATACCAATTTTGACCAGTTCATCTGGCACAAAATGGAGGTAAAACTTAATGGGTAAAGTCTGAATAAATGATGTGCTGAACTGGAAGTACTGAATTTTTCTCCAGTTTCCAGGTAAAAATCAATTACAACGGTTAAGGCTTACGTTTAACTAGGATAAACCTTTTAAAATTCTGCTTCCCACTTTCCATCTTTAAGGTGTTGCAAATAACATATGCCAGATCTTTCCTCACATAAGGAAAGAGCTAAAAATTTTGAGCTTGTTGTTCAAGTAGGAACTTTAGTCGATCAAATGTAATTTAATCATCAATCAAATAATAATGGCACAATTAAAAGACAGAGGCAAGGAAGAGAGATATAGGCATCCACCAAGTTAATCTATTGCTAAGACTGTCTAGATGACCTAATAATGGCTCTTCTCAGCTTGTAATTCAGCTATTCAAGATTGATTCCTATTTATATAAAATTACATCATCACAAATGCTCTGTTCAGATTTAGAGCTTGTCTTACAACACTTAGAATTTCACTCTGGTTAAAGAAAGGAAAAATATGTAACCAATGCCAACTGGTTAATCTATTATTTGAGATGAAATGTGGAATTAAAATTTGAATAAAATCCAACAATAATATCAATATTGGATCAGAAGCTAAGTTGTAATGACAACCAAGACAAGGAAGGTTAAAAATGCTCTGAGAAAATCTATACCCACCCACAGAATTATAGATACCATTCAGGAAAAACAGCATGGGGCTGGGAGTAGAGGGGAAGCACCAAATTGGAAGCTAAGGGGAATGGCAAAGACTTAGGAGACAAGATTCCTCCTCTCAAGGAGTTTACCATATATTTGAGAACAAAAGATACAAATGTTAAACTACCAAAGGACATCTGTGCAGAGTGAAGGCGACGGAGGGAGGGGAAAAGAGGTGGAAAAATATTATCAGTGACTTCTGTCTTCTCTCTCCTTCAAGATTATCAATGAACCTCCAAAACCAGGGACCAGTGGTGGAAATTTTGAGAATGAAAAGCGTTCAAAATCTGTAAGTGTATATGCATTCTCCTGTGGAACCCTGGAATAGCTTATCATAATAGCACTAAATAAATGGATATCTATTATTACCACTATTATTATTGTTATTAGAAATTGGTTTTTAGGTTGATATATATTAGTTATAGAGAGTAACTTCATAGAGCTCCACTAATGTTCTCTAATTCGTATAAGTAGTTGCTGAAGACAGTGGTAGGTCATAGGTAGGGTAACCCCATGCCCAGTTGGCTGAGACAGTCTGGGTTTGCACACATTGTCTCAGATTAGTTGCAATTGAGTCCTCTTTCATTCTCATAAGTATCATGATTTGGATGATAAATAACATGGTAACTTAGTTATAGGGCAGATTAAGAAGTCTCCAGTTGGAAAAGGGAACCCTCTTGCACTGTTGGTGGGAATGTAAATTGATACAGCCACTATGGAGAACAGTACGGAGGTTCCTTAAAAAACTAAAAATAGAACTACCATACGACCCAGCAATCCCACTACTGGGCATATACCCTGAGAAAACCATAATTCAAAAAGAGTCATGTACCACAATGTTCATTGCAGCTCTATTTACAATAGCCAGGACATGGAAGCAACCTAAGTGTCCACCAACAGATGAATGGATAAAGAAGATGTGGCACATATATACAATGGAATATTACTCAGCCATAAAAAGGAACAAAACAGTTATTTGTAGTGAGGTGGATGGACCTAGAGTCTGTCATACAGAGTGAAGTAAGTCAGAAAGAGAAAAACAAATACCGTATGCTAACACATATTTATGGAATCTAAAAAAAAAAAAAAAAAAAAAAAATGGATCTGAAGAACCTAGGGGCAGGACAGGAATAAAGACACAGACTTAGAGAATGGACTTGAGGACACGGGGAGGGGGAAGGGGAAGCTGGGACGAAGTGAGAGAGTGTCATGGACAGATATACACTACCAAATGTAAAATAGATAGCTAGTGGGAAGCAGCCGCATAGCACAGGGAGATCAGCTCGGTGCTTTGTGACCACCTAGAGGGGTGGGATAGGGAGGGTGGGAGGGAGACGCAAGAGGGAGGAGATATGGGGATATATGTGTACGTATAGCTGATTCACTTTGTTATAAAGCAGAAACTAACACACCATTGTAAAGCAGTTATACTCCAATAACGATGTTAAAAAAAAACAAAAAAAGTCTCCAGTTGGAACTCACTTTATCCCTACTAATGAATAGCCTTTCCAAAGCAGCACCATGAGGAGATCCAAGGGCAAGGGCAAGGGCAGCCCTTCCAGAACACAAACTTAGAGGCAGAGTTCCTCCTAGGCTTAAACTCTCTGCAATCCAGGAGGCATGAGTATCCAAAAGAAGGCACATAAAACACCATCTATAATTGAAGCAGAGGACAGGCAAATTTAGATATTAAGAGAAAAAACCACACACCCTAGGTCAATCCATAATTCTGACTCTCTTCTCACTCCCTTAAGTCTACTGAATCACTGAACTGGTGGTATGACAACCAGAACCTAAGCTTTAGATATGAGAGAAGAATCCAAAAAGCAGCCCAATATTACTGAGAGAATCCAGGAAGACCTCACCAATACTCTTTGGAGGCAAATTCCAAATTTGGATGACATCTTATCCTAGAATTGTTAACCTCAAAACAATTTTTAAAAATATATAAACTAAGATGTTGTGAAGAGCTAAGAGTTTAAAATAACTACAAATAAATCAAGTCAATTTAAAGTAGCATCTGCTTTGTATTCTCAAGGAAATCCAGGAATATATGAAATCTGTGAAACAAGAGATAAAACAAGAAGACAAATGACTGAAATGAAAAAGAAGGGGGTTAGGAGGCATGGAAAAATATTTTTAAATCTACATGAGAAATAGAAGATTTTAAGTAAACAAAAATAAATTTAGTATTAGCTTTAAAATGAACATGGAAGAAGTAAAAATCAGAATTAAGCCTGAAAAAGTAAAATCAGTGATATAGAAAGCAGGATTATGACACTCTCTCTACAAATGGAAAGAAAAGGACAAGAAAATCATATCAACAAGAGTGAAGATTATGGATAGGAAAATTGACAAAGGAGATCTAACTGTGCATAACAAGACAAACGGAACAGATTGAATCATCGAAAATATACAAGAGGAAAATTTTACTGAAATGAGAAAGGTCTAATTATACAAATTAAAATACCTTACCATGAGTCAGATAAATTTAAAGAAAAGAAAATAAACCTAGACTTTGGTGAAAATTATAAATTTTAAGGAAAAAATAAACAATTCTAATATCATTAAAACAGAAAATATTTATCTATAAAAAATTAGACTTTTTCCATGACATTAAATGCTAGAAGACCGTGGCGTGGCAACATTTGAAAAAAAGGGTTCTGACCAAGATTTTGCATTTAGCAACATAAAAAGCTTCTGAGATATATACCAATTTACAATTATGCCATTCACATTGTATATTTTCTCCTTTAAATTTATACCAAAAAATGAAAAAGACGAAGGAATCAGAATAGTTATTAAACAACTTCTGGTGACAGAGAAAGCATTTACACATAAAGCTAATTTAAATTATATATGTCATACTAAAAGCAATAGTTTAATGATAATTAACATGATCAAATGGTTTCAACCATAAATTCAATAAAACTAAAAGATGGGATAAAAGATATTTAAATCAATTAAAATTACTTATTTTCCTCATTATTTTTATATAAACAATCGTGTGTTATTTGATTCTTCATTGTTAAATTCTAAATGAATTAAAATAGGACATAAAACTTTAAATTATTAAAAAAAATGAAGTCGGTATGGAAAAATATTGATAACAAAGGAAAAATAAGGGAACAGCAAAAAGAAGTATAAAATAAAGTAACAGAAGAAAATATAGTTATGGCAATAATGGTTAAATTATTATAACCATGGTTATAATAGTTTATAACTATTATAACCATGGTTATAATAGTTTATAACTATTATAAAAATAACACCCAGAATGGGACAAAATTCCAACATTACAGTTTATAAAGTCTAAAGAGAAATATACATAACTGTTTGAGAAATTTTTAAAGTAATTGGATGAAGATATACACATCTACTGCAAACTAAAATGTAACAGATCACAATATTTACATCAGAGGAAGTAAAATTCAAATCAAAACACTTTTAAGACAGCAAATTAGGTCATTCTGTATTAATAAAGGGTACATTTTTCAATAAATACATCATTAGTATTAATATGCTAAATAATACATAAGAAAAACATAAGGGTAATACACAAATCTGCCTAATTAACAGACTTCTTGATGGATAAACTAGGCAAAAATAAATAAGAATGTAAACAATCTGAATTATATAATTTAAAAGTTTTCTTTAGGAAATATTTACCAAACTTAATACTCTATTAAAATTCACTTCCTTTTCAAGTGTCCAGATAATGTTTACAAAACGCTGACCTGATAGCATGTCAGAAAGAAAACCTTAATTCCTAAAAGGATAGATTACATTCTACATTGTTTGACCACAATGAAATGAAATCAAAATTATTAATAATGCATAAACAAATAAAAATGCTAAAATCCTTCTTTTTAACCTAAAATTCTACACCAAGTCAAACCATAAATTACAAATGAGGGCAAAATATAGATATTTTCAGATACATGAAGAAGAAGGAAGATCCCAAGGAGTTATATAAGAACATTGTCCAGAAAACTGAGAGTTAACATAAGAAGACAGCTTGAAATCCAAGGAAACCAATAAAGAGAAATTCAGAATGACTGTTGGACAACAGACCTTGAAAGCAATTATTTTAAATTAGAACAGTTGGCTCCAAATAAACAGGAAATTATAAACCCCAAATATTTTGATTCAGTCCTGTTTAAAATTACCGGTGAAACCCTATGTCATGAGGCAAAATGGTATTTAAACTAGAACCATGAAAGCAAAAAAGACTGTTGACACAACCCTTTGTTTTACAGATGAAGAAGAAGCTTGAAAATTTTACATAGAGGAACAAAGAGCTGTAGCCAAGTGGATGAAGTTTCTGCATAATTTAATTTATACTTATTTGTATCTTGTCATCAAGGAATTCAGTTTTTATCTAGTTTACCAAGAGGGAAAAAGAGTTTCCAATAATTTTCAAATAATCATCTCCCATGGACTGTAATCTGTGACCTTGGGACTGTGTATTGTTATTGGAAACTGCACTTGTTGGAAAGTTTCGTCCTTAAAAATTGAATTTGCTCACCAGTCTTATGATAATTAATCCACCAACTATGTCCTCATGAATCTTGTTATAATTAATCTAACTAGTATAAAAACTGTAGACACTCTTGCAAATTAAAAAACACATTTTAAGATTTTCTTACAAGACATTTTGCCAATAAAATAGATTTTACAGCAAATCCATTTTTAAAATACAAAATGAATCTTTTACAGCCCCCTCAAATTTATTGTCAAGAAGAAAGGAGGAATGGATTCCAAGCAAAAGACAGGATAACGAAGGAGCTGAATAAAATTAGTGCATAGTGAAGAAAACATGTTTCTTCTCCCAAAAGAGAAAAAAATGGCACGTAGAAATTTAAGGAAAAACACAACTGTATAAGAAGCCCTGGTTCCACAGACGTAGAGAACAAACATATGGATACCAAGGAGAAAAGGGGGGTGGATGAATTGGGAGATTGGGATTGACATATATACACTACTATGTATAAAACAGATAACTAATGAGAACCTACTGTATAGCACAAGGAACTCTACTCGGTGCTCTGTGGTGACCTAAATGGGAAAGAAATTCAAAGAGGGGATATATGTATACATATGGCTGATTCACTTTTCTGTACAGCAGAAACTGACACAGCAGTGTAAAGCAACTATACTCCTATTTTAAAAAAAGGAACAAGCAGTGTCAGTAATATTAAGAAATTGTAAGCAAGTTAAATAAATGAAATAAGATATGTAAAGTGCTACTGTACACTTAGAATATCATTAGCGCTCAATAAATGTCCTAAAACAGGGGGATTGGTTAATCAAGTAGTTCAACTCAGAAGAGAAAAAAAAATAATGAAATATTTAATAAATAGTACTAGCATCCTGGAATGGAAAACAACACGAGTTGTAAAAATGACAGTGCAGATCGATACTCATGCCATAGAAAGACATTAACAAAGCACAAGATATTATTAAAGGGGAAGTGAAGGTGTAAAAAAAAGAAAAAAAAGCCCTGGTTCAATTATGAAGCAAACTAAAATGTGAACTAGTTGTGAACATTCACTAGAATGCAAAAACAGGTCAAAATTTGGACTTGGGTATTTGTAATTTGGTGAGATGGATATAACTTTGGTCACATAGAGAGGGAAATAAAATACTAGTACACTCCTTGGCTCCATGGCGACCAATATTTACATGGTTATAATATTATATATAAACACATAAATCTTAGGTTCAAATTATAGAATAAACTGATAAGGAAATTACTCCAAAGTTAAGTGTAGTTACAGACCAAATTTCGAATTTAATTTTAATGTAAAATTAAAGATATAACTGATAAAGTATGGGAAATGAAAAGAAACAAGAGCAGGGACTATTACTGTGCCTATTCCAACTTAGGAGCCAAGAAGTATAAATTTAAGTATAATGTTTAAAGGTATAATACAAACCGAAAAATAATAAAAAGAGCTATCAAAAATTGGAATAAAATCCTCGGTCCAACATTTTGGTCCTCCAGTATAATGACCATTGACCCTCCCTACACCAAAGTAGAGCCTGCTGGTTGATAAGCCCCATCCATAGCCACAGAACTCCCAGACATCCTTTCTAAGCTCATTCATAGGTGTACATGGACAACCAAGACTCACTAGAAATTTGAGGAAAATCTGCATCATCAAAGAGAAAGGCCAACAGGAAGAAATAGAAGTGAACTTTGGAGAAATGGAAAAATCTAGATGAACAGGGAACTCTAATTTTAATTAGATCCTTAGAGTCAAAATAATATTTTATTCTTAAAATTTTTAAATACGCAAATAATCACAACCAGAGAAAATAGAGACCTTTTAAAGTTTAACAAGGTGAATGTTGAGATAAAATAACTTAATTTAAAGTTAAAAGATAAAGTTGAATAAATCTCCTGAAAGCAGAACTAAAAAATACAAATGCAGAAAATATGGGAAGAGGGGGTGGAAGGAAGCTAAGATGCATAAACGTTCAATCCAGATACACAGAAAATCAAACCAGAAAGGGAGACAAAGAAACTCAAAGGAGAGGAATTTATAGAAGAATTAATGTTACTAAACTTCTCAGAGTTAAAGGGTAACTTATCATCAAAGTAGGGTGATTTACCAAGTTCTGAGTAAGATAAAACAAGAGAGATCTACATTGAAGTATTTCATTATGCATTTTCAAAATACCAAGGTTAAAAGCAATACCTGAAAACTTCCAGAGAGAAATAAGAAAGATTGTCTACAGAAAAAACAAACAAACAAAAACCTTGATGCTAGCTAGCAATATTCTCCCTTGAGAGGCATACAGTCATGACACTGGAAAACCATCAAGAAAAAAATAATTCAGTCATCCCATAATACTGGCTCTCTGGTGAAACTTACATACAAATAACTTATCTGAAATTGTGGTTTTCAACAAAGCATAGAAGACAATCATGCTTACAGAGTAGAATGTAATTATCTGCCATGATAATGTCAAAGTATAGTGGAGAGAAGTTGGAAGCTGGAATGTGGAAGGGATATGCAGGGCAGGGTAAGGATAACATCCCCTTTGTACAACATGGGAGTCAAGAGATATTGTCAATAATAGATGGAACAAGAAACAAAGACTGAAGTAAAAATTAAAAATAAGGAATTAAAAATTGTGATATGGCTATTATCAGGAGAGAGAAGGGGAAGATGGGGTTAAGGATAAAAGAACCAAATCCATATCTATTAGAGAGGGAAGTCAAGAGATCATGGCTAAAGTTGACAAGTCAAGAAACAGAGATACAAATATATTATTTAGAAGAATGGAAGTAACCACTGAAGAAATTAAAATAATTAAAATAGTGGCTTCTGCAGAGCAGGACAGAAAGCAGGGAACTGTGGCTTAGCTAGACTTTTTTTAGACCAACAGATAATGTTCTATCTTGATACATCAAGGGACAGTGGTATAATAATTATTTACTTTTAAAGGAAATCCTTAGAAGAACAGGCTGAGTAGTTATTTTGCCAGGTGTAAGATGGGGAAAGAACTACTGGAAGGAAATAGGCAGGACAACTCCTGGGGTTCACACAGAGATGAAAATAGCTACTGAAGAAAGACCATGTCATACTTGGGCATCAGGTAGAATCCTCAGAAGGCTTATGGGGCTTAATTAGCCCTACACTAAAGGCTTCTCTGCACTCAACCTAACAATTCCTCAATTACCAAGGGGGAAAGCCTGGGGGAAGGGATAAATTGGTAGATTGGGATTGACATACACACACTACTATATGTAAAATAGATAACTTCCCTGTGTGTATAGCACAGGGAACACTCTACTCGATACTCTGTAATGACCTATATGGGAAAAGAATCTAAAATAGAGTGGCTATATGTATATGTATAACTGATTCACTTTGCTGTACACCTGAAACTAACACAGCATTGTAAATCAACTATACTCCAATAAAAATTAATTTAAAAAAAAAAAGGTTCACAATGATTCAAGTAATTTCATGTAGTTCATTTGAACTTCTATACTTTTATCTCCATGGGCATGTATGACATGGGTTTAAAAAAATTGTTAAGGGGAAAGAAAATTAAACTTTTATCAGATTAACTTGGATCACACCTTAATGTGGTCAATATGATTTGTGTTTTATCTCAGGGATAAAACTGATAACTTTAAAATATTACAAAAGAGACCCATAAAACAATGTAAAAGTTCCCTTCACATAGGCAAAACAACTTTCATGAAAAGCTCTTCTTGAGGTCAGTGAGAGAAGACTACACAAATGTTGAGATGCGCGGTTACAAGAAAGTCACAAATTGCTTTTTTTTTAAATTTACAATATAATACTAAAGTTCTTCTGGAAAAGTAAATATGCCAAGAATGCCTGAGTAAATGATTTCTGCTTCACAGAGCAAGGATGCTACATATTTTAAAAATCATTCAAAACTCTCTTTGATTTAATATCATGCCCTGGTTTAGCGGATTTGTATATGTTTATAGCATTCCCCAGCTAAGTGATCTTGGTTTACAATAGATTCTTAGGAGGCAATACTGACTTATACTGAGCAAGAGTCTTCAAAATTCATACTCTCATTACAACATGAGATGTAGATAAACTGCACTTACTTAATGGGCTCAGATTTTAAATATTTAGTTTGTGAACTAGATTCCTGCAAAAAGGTCAACTTATATGTTCTGGAGGGTAGAGAAGGCCTTGTTTGAACAAACCTAGAACATGCAAAGTTGTTTGTCAATATACCCCAAATCTCCTCCAAATAATGGGAGTTTAAGAGCTTATGAATCAACCTGAACAGCTTGCTGATGATCATTTGACAGACTGTGTGGGAAATTGAGTTTACTTCAAATTTATGAACTGATGGAGCTATTCCTTATAATGATTAACAATGAGTCATAGAAGAAACCAAGGGTCATTCTCAGGCACATGTGCCTAATATCAGGTGTGGAGAGAGTGAGAACAGTTGTAGAAGAAGGAAAGGTCTCATGACAATCTGTTAGCTAATTTTCATTTTTAAAGTGAAGACATAGATTGGAAAAATTTTAAGGCAAACTTAGTACCTAAAACATCTCCAAAATGGGTGCTTTGTGAAAAGTCTAGGTCACAATTCCCAAAAGATTATTATTAATATAAGAAAGCAATAACTCAGAGGAAGCTGTAATAATATCACAATATGTTTACTTAGTTTGGGGACTTGGAATAGAACATAAGTGCAGGGAGCATAGGGTAGTTGCACACATTGCTCTGATAATTGATGTTTTTACCTGAAAAACACATCATATATACATTCCAAGACCCAGATGTGAAACACTTAGAAAAATATATAAATAGTAACTGAAGCAAATGTAATAATAGATGGTTAAATAGAAAAAAGACACAGAACCAATCTTCCAAAAATGATTTTCTAATGCAGTCAATGTTAATCATGTTTAAAAAGAGGAATTCATAAAATGAACAATACTTAGAGTTCTTTCAACAATTATTTGTCCAACGAATATTGATTGAGCATCTGCCATGTGCAGAGACTGTGTTAAGCACCTTAAAAGCATTATCTTATTCCAACAACACAGGATTCCCATGAGAGAGGTAAGTATTGTTATTTTTCATATTTTACAGATAAGGAAACCAAACATATAAAGTGTAAAAACCTGTCCAACTTCACACAGCCAACTGGTGGAATTGCGTTTCAAACCCATGTATTGGGACTAAGAACAGAAGGGTTGACTGCTAAGCTGGAAAAAAAAAAATCAGGTAAAGTTCAGTCTATTCACTGATTAAAAGTTTTAAAAATTGAAATAAATATAAAAATTTCTATTTCAAAAATTCTATTTTTTAAACAAAAAATAAATTTTTATTTTAAAATTTTCTATTAATAAACATTCTGGGTTAATTCCACCTGTACTAGAAAATGACCAATGTTCCTTCTTCCCCTTACTACAAAGAGATATACTTGGACTTCCCTGGTTGGGGCAGTGGTTAAGAATCTGCCTGCCAATGCAGGGGACACGGGTTTGAGCCCTGGTCTGGGAAGATCCCACATGCCGCGGAGAAACTAAGCCCGCGCGCCACAACTACTGAGCCTGCGCTCTAGAGTCTGCGAGCCACAACTACTGAGCCCACGTGCCACAACTACTGAAGCCTGCATGCCTAGAGCCTGTGCTCCACAACAAAGAGAAGCCACCGCAATGAAAAGCCCACGCACCACGACGAAGAGTAGCCCCTGATCACCGCAACTAGAGAAAGCCCGTGCACAGCAACGAAAACCCAACGCAGCCAAAAACAAATAAATAAATAATTTTTTTAAAAAAGAGAGATATACTTAAGAAATATCCATCTGACCATAACTACTAAGTTACTATTGCTGCATTTCTGTACCTATCAAGCATACAGTGTTTAGCCCTAAAATCAGACACTACAGAGGAGAAATATACACATAGAAGAAGTCTATAATCTAAAATAAAAGACTAATGTATATGAAATGAGTAGAAATTACATCAGGAATAATTGTCTAAATGATTCTGTCTAAACAATTGGTGGATGCTCTGGATATGAACTGCTCTTGGTATAAAACAGCAATTCCCAAAGTGTGGTCCAAGAAAACCTGGGGATCCCCAGGACCATTTCAAGAGGCCCTCAAGATCAGAACCATTTTTATAATGGTGTTTTATCTCATTCTGTCGTGACTGTACATAGGCATTTTCCACTATCATGTGTTTGCAATGTAAACTCCTAACTTTTCCCACTCCAGGAAAATGGTAACTCCCAGGGGAAAACCTAGGTGGCCTGAGACCACACGACAGAATTTCAAAGTTCATGAAAATGTCCCTACACAGCTCCGCACACAGACCTTCCAAATCTGAGATGGTAAATGCTCCTACCTTCTATACCAGTGGTTCTCCAATTTGAGCATCCATCAGGATCACCGGGAGGGCTTGTTGAAACACACATTGCTGGGCCCACCCCCAGATATCCTAGCTCTGTAGGTTTGGGGTGAGTCCTGAGAATCACTGTTCTCAGCTGTAGACTCTGACCCCTGTCCCGCTGGCTGGGTTTCTGATGGTAAAACTGAGTGTGTGACATACTCTACCCTTTTCAACTGCCTGTGGTTTGTCCTCATACCTTGCTCTTCAAAGACTCTCTACCTGGATAAACTGCTCTCAGATAAGTACTTGTGAAAAAGCTTTCAAACATTTGGCATTAAAGGTTCTCTCTAGATATTCACGCATTGTAAATGTCAGTTGAAGTTGGGAATTTTAGTCTCAAAATGATTCATTGGAACTGCACAGTTATGCAGGTGGAGCCCTTGGAGCACAGGCAAATATCTGGGAGCCTCCCTCAATACTCTTTGTCAGTAAAAGAAGTGTTTAAATAAAAATATTATCCGTAATTGCTAGGAACATGCCTTTCAAGATACTCTAAGGTGTGCACTGCACCCGCTAGAATTCCATGAGGCGGGGGAGTCTTTGAGGACCTGTTGTCCTAACAGAATGCTTGCCAGTATCCTGACAGAATTAGGAAGCCCTCCTTGAGCTGCCCTCCAGACGCGAGCACACACAAAGGAAGGCTTCATCTGAAATCCTAAGCAAATAAAAGTCAAGTGAGGAAAGTGGAACACTAAATTTTAGAATTGGCAAGTAGTAGCAAGATTTTGCAACCTTGAAGATATTAATTAACTAAGAATTGGAATTCCATAAAACTGCAAATTTGACAACTAAATGCCCCCCAAATGTGAAGATTTTACCAGGAAAAAGATCTAAAATGCACTTGCTTAGGTTAATCGGCAGGCACTGAAGTCACATATGACCAAATCTTGGGGGTGGGCGTGTCGGGGGGGAGAAATAATCTGCAGAAAAGAGGGAAAAGAGAGAATTTACTTTGGTAGGGGGACACTTTAACACTCCTTTAGATGGGCTGTAGTTAAGAGCCATCTCCCTCCTGTCTCTCCTTAGGTATTTAGCATTTCTATCCAGAGAGCTTCCTTCCCTAAAGAATATCAGGCTTCTGTGAAGCTGTTAGGATTGATGCAAAGACATTTTATCTGCTCCCTTTATATTTATCTTTTCTCGTATCTGGAATTCTCAACTGTTTCTAAACCAAGAACTTCACAAGGATTTCAAAGCCACTCATGCCTTGTCCATTCAATTCATGCAAGCTTATTCAACAGGAGACTGTAGGGTGCCTGATCCATATAACATACTGCATTAGATGTTTTGGCGAAAGGGAAAGATAAGTCTGACATGGAATCTGCCCCCAAAGAGCCTTATATATGGTGTGGTTGAAGAAATAAAGTTACCTACATTTATTACTATGAAATAGAGGTGACAGGGATAATTGTCAAGAGAGGCAAATATAAGGTGCAAGGAGAGTTGAGCAGTGGAGTGGAGGTCAGGAAAGGCTTTGAAGAAGAGGGGCTATTTAAACTGAGCTTTGAGGAATAGGCAGAATTTGGACACAGAAGGTCAGGGAGAGCGGCTTTATTAAATCTGTCTGCACGACAGTATGTACGTGCATAGCAAACACAGCTCAATACCCAGAATCAACTCTCTGTGAGTCAGATCATCTCACTCACATAGCAATCCCCCCAAAGAAATATCTTTTGGGAGTTCCAGCAACATCCTTGTCTAGACATATTTTTCGAGTTGTTTTCTCCTCCCTGGATATTCAGTTTCCTAGCGTGCAGCCCAATGCTCCAGAGCACACACACGTGTTTGTTCTTTGTCTGGAGTCAATTCTTGAAAAGAGCCTCGCTGAGATTTATGCTGTTTGTATACAAGTGATGCATTTGAGATGGGAAAGATGCTACAGATCTGGCTGCCTCTAGACTCTTTTTGGAGAATAACAGAGAAATCATCCTAGTGTAAATTTCATATCCTCAGGTCTGTCCCAGCAATGCATTTCCAGTTGAATGGTTTGAACTTCTCAGTCATAGAGGACAGACAGTTGAATTAAAAAGACAGGGACAGATCTTTTTAAAACGAGAGGAAGAAGGAGAAGAAAGGAGAAAAAAGCCCAAATGCAACAAAATGAAGGAGGAAGTTGTCTGGAAATGAGGAAATATGAAAGGGGGCAAGGGGAGAGATGGAGAAGGGGAGATAGGGTTGGGTGACAAGGAGCCTTTTTAAAACAATCAAGCCCTTCCGCCTGTCCCTGCTGTGGAAAGTGCCATGGAGCTTGCTCCCCATGGGCACGCCCATTATCAGGATTCCAAAGCGTCTGTCTGGCCCAGCCTTTGGCATTCCTGTCTTTGTGGGACAGAAGAAAGACAGACAGAATGCATGGGCTGGAGGAGGCGATGCATGCCAGAGAGGCCTGCAAGGACTGGAGGAAACAGACCACGCTGCCCCCAGAGCCAGACACCTGTGTAAACTGCAGGAAGCTGAGAGGAGCCCAGCTGAGCTGATGGAGACTCCACATGCACGCGGCAGCAGGAGGCAAAGCCACACGGAGACAAAAGGCAGGCAGGGGTGCGTGCGTATGCGCATGCGCGCGCACACACACACGCACTCACTCAATCAGCGAAATGAACAGAGGCAGACTGATCCCGGAAGACAGCAGCCAAAGATTGAGAGGGAAGAAGAAATATTACGACATGGAAAACTACCCCCCCCCCCAAAAGTGTCTAGAGGAGTATGACTGACTAGTTCTAAATGCCCTTACATTACATTATCATAGAAATTTATTTGCCAAAAAGTGTAAATAACACCTTTCAGTGAGTTAAGAGTATCCAATTAATTTAACTTAATAAGTTGTCAAATACCTCGACAGAGACGAGTTTACACACAAAGCACACGTAAAAGCTTTGTAAAATCCATGTGCCCGGGCCCCACCCCACCCCTACTGAATCAGAATTTCCAGGCCTGAGGGCTAAATCGTAGGGGTACTAATGCCCACCCCTGCCTAAGAGGACCTGAGAGGTGGGGAGTGGCTCGCCTTCCACTGCGAGGAACACAGAGCCTGTCTCTGGGAAATGAAACTATTCACCTGCTCTGTGTTTTCAAGGGAACACCTCCAATGCACACCCAAACATAGAGAGGGAAACAGTGATAAAGATCTTGAAATCTGAATTCTTAGGAAAACAATATACAATAAAAGTTAACACCAAGGACATTCAAAAATGCTCTAAATCTAATATCATTAGGGTGTACGTACTTCTCACTTACTTAAGCATATTTATTCTCACATTTTTGGTACCCTTGAGCATAGTGCAAGCTAGAGTTTCCCAAAGTATGTTCCCAGGAATGCTAATCCCCCAGAAGGCTTTTTGGAGAAAAAAGTTCAAGGAGATTGAGAACTAATACATATTTCCCCCCAGCATCCCCACATATACACCAACCACCACAATCCAATGAATATTAGTATTTTTTTAAACTTATTTTAACTTATATTAAAAAGTGTTTCCCAAACTGATGTGACCACAAAACCAATTTTCAATATAATGCCAATGAGTATCATGAGAAACTAGTAATACAAGGAACCCACTTTTAAAAAGCACTAGAATCTTGTATAAAGTACCTGGTCACCAATCACAACTTCATTTTTTCCTTTTTTCAAAGAGGCAAAGCCAGTGATTTGCAAAATTATTAAAGCACAGCAGCAACACAAGCCTATGTTAAAAGCACACATACTGACTGGCATTCAGTATTTTCCATGCTCTAAGTTTCTAAATACTTTAGGTGAATATCAAACTAAATTATTTTCTAATACACCAAAAAAAAAAAAAAAGCAGAAACAAACAAACAAAAAACCTTATTGAGGAATTTGGGCTCAACTCAGCAGTTCATGGGCCTATCAGACAGGAGAATACTTCTAGCTAATCTATAATCTACAGAAGTAATAAGCTGCATGAGCCTCTTCTCAGCTGGCCAGGATGCCCTGACATTCGGTTGCAATATAGAGCGGGATCTGGTTCCATATGGTCCCAACCCCTTCACTTCGCAGCTTGTCTCGGTCCCTTACAGAGAGCCAGCACACGAGGAGGATGACTAGAAGTAGATGAAATTAGCTATTGGTGAAAACACGGGGTTGATTCATAACTGCGTAATTCACCAGCTCACACACGTATGTTATATAAGCAAAGCTAGCTTGATAGAAAGGCCTTCAGAGAGCCCTGGAAGGCGGGGCAAATCTGGTTTCAGAAAGGAACACAGGATGTGAGACAAAAAGTCTCATGAGGGGAATTGGGAAGATGGAAAGTTAACAATAAACGTAAGAATATACAAACTTTGATTTCTAGACCTAATGAGCCAAGAGAAAGAAAACTCCACAAGACATTTCTGAGTGGTATACATAATTGGTACTGTAAAATGAGGAAGTAAAATAAGTTTTTAAAAGGCAGGATTTTTGTCATGGAGGGTGGCTTTTAGGCATGGTTTTGGAGCAGATCGTTGCTAGGAAATAAGACAGAATGAGGAAACAGAATGTAAGTGATATCTGGGATGTGTGCACGATAGCGTGGGGTGGGCAAGGTGATCTAATGTAACTAAATACGGTCTTGTCTGTGGTTGATTTGGCATCAATTTTAAGTCTTTATTTTGAAATTTCCAAAGCACACCTCTCTAACTTGGTTTTAGAATGTGAAACCTGATAGGTATTCTTTTAAAACACAGTGCACACACGGTGGTTGACGGTGGCAAGAGAGAACAAGTCAGCAAGAAAATAACGAAAAATTCCGTTAGGTGGTTTAGCAGGTCAAGATTTTGTTCATTAAGTCTCAGTTTCCTTCTTAATAGAAATAGGTGTGGTTTGTTTTTTTTTTTAATCTCTATAATCTCCCCATTTTTTTTTTTAAAACATCTTTATTGAAGTATAATTGCTTTACAATGGTGTGTTAGCTTCTGCTTTATAACAAAGTGAATCAGTTATACATATACATATGTTCCCATATCTCTTCCCTCTTGCATCTCCCTCCCTCCCACCCTCCCTATCCCACCCCTCTAGGTGGTCACAAAGCACCGAGCTGATCTCCCTGTGCTATGCGGCTGCTTCCCACTAGCTATCTATTTTACATTTGGTAGTGTATATATGTCCATGACACTCTCTCACCCTGTCACATCTCACCCCTCCCCCTCCCCATATCCTCAAGTCCATTCTCTAGTAGGTCTGTGTCTTTATTCCCGTCTTGCCACTAGGTTCTTCATGACCTTTTTTTTTCCCTTAGATTCCATATATATGTGTTAGCATACTGTATTTCTTTTTCTCTTTCTGACTTACTTCACTCTGTATGACAGACTCTAACTCCATCCACCTCATTACAAACACCTCCATTTCATTTCTTTTTATGGCTGAGTAATATTCCATTGTATATATGTGCCACATCTTCTTTATCCATTCATCCGATGATGGACACCTAGGTTGCTTCCATGTCCTGGCTATCGTAAACAGAGCTGCAATGAATATTTTGGTACATGACTCTTTCTGAATTACGGTTTTCTCAGGGTATATGCCCAGTAGTGGGATTGCTGGGTCGTATGGTAGTTCTATTTTTAGTTTTTTAAGGAACCTCCATACTGTTCTCCATAGTGGCTGTATCAATTTACATTCCCACCAACAGTGCAAGAGTGTTCCCTTTTCTCCACACCCTCTCCAGCATTTATTGTTTCTAGATTTTTTGATGATGGCCATTCTGATTGGTGTGAGATGATACCTCATTGTAGTTTTGATTTGCATTTCTCTAATGATTAGTGATGTTGAGCATTCTTTCATGTGTCTGTTGGCAATCTGTATATCTTCTTTGGAGAAATGTCTATTTAGGTCTTCTGCCCATTTTTGGATTGGGTTGTTTGTTTTTTTGTTATTGAGCTGCATGAGCTGCCTGTAAATCTTGGAGATTAATCCTTTGTCAGTTGCTTCATTTGCAAATATTTTCTCCCATTCTGAGGGTTGTCTTTTGGTCTTGTTTATGGTTTCCTTTGCTGTGCAAAAGCTTTTAAGTTTCATTAGGTCCCATTTGTTTATTTGTGTTTTTATTTCCATTTGTCTAGGAGCTGGGTCAAAAAGGATCTTGCTGTGATTTATGTCATAGAGTGTTCTGCCTATGTTTTCCTCTAAGAGTTTGATAGTGTCTGGCCTTACACTTAGGTCTTTAATCCATTTTGAGTTTATTTTTGTGTATGGTGTCAGGGAGTGTTCTAATTTCATACTTTTACATGTACCTGTCCAATTTTCCCAGCACCACTTATTGAAGAGGCTGTCTTTTCTCCACTGTATATGCTTGCCTCCTTTATCAAAGATAAGGTGACCATATGTGCCTGGGCTTATCTCTGGGCTTTCTATCCTGTTCCATTGATCTATATTTCTGTTTTTGTGCCAGTACCAAACTGTCTTGATTACTGTAGCTTTGTAGTATAGTCTGAAGTCAGGGAGCCTGATTCCTCCAGCTCCATTTTTCGTTCTCAAGATTGCTTTGGCTATTCGGGGTCTTTTGTGTTTCCATACAAATTGTGAAATTTTTTGTTCTAGTTCTGTGAAAAATGCCAGTGGTAGTTTGATAGGGATTGCATTGAATCTGTAGATTGCTTTGGGTAGCAGAGTCATTTTCACAATGTTGATTCTTCCAATCCAAGAACATGGTATATCTCTCCATCTATTTGTATCATCTTTAATTTCTTTCATCAGTGTCCTATAATTTTCTGCATACAGGTCTTTTGTCTCCTTAGGTAGGTTTATTCCTAGATATTTTATTCTTTTTGTTGCAATGGTAAACGGGAGTGTTTTCTTAATTTCACTTTCAGATTTTTCATCATTAGTATACAGGAATGCAAGAGATTTCTGTGCATTAATTTTGTATCCTGCTACTTTACCAAATTCATTGATTAGCTCTAGTAGTTTTCTGGTAGCATCTTTTGGATTCTCTATGTATAGTATCATGTCATCTGCAAACAGTGACAGCTTTACTTCTTCTTTTCCAATTTGGATTCCTTTTATTTCTTTTTCTTCTCTGATTGCTGTGGCTAACACTTCCAAAACTATGTTGAATAATAGTGGTGAGAGTGGGCAACCTTGTCTTGTTCCTGATCTTAGTGGAAATGGTTTCAGTTTTTCACCATTGAGGACAATGTTGGCTGTGGGTTTGTCATATACGGCCTTTATTATGTTGAGGAAAGTTCCCTCTATGCCTACTTTCTGCAGGACTTTTATCATAAATGGGTGTTGAATTTTGTCGAAAGCTTTCTCTGCATCTATTGAGATGATCATATGGTTTTTCTCCTTCAATTTGTTAATATGATGTATCACGTTGATTGATTTGCGTATATTGAAGAATCCTTGCATTCCTGGAATAAACCCCACTTGATCATGGTGTATAATCCTTTTAATGTGCTGTTGGATTCTGTTTGCTAGTATTTTGTTGAGGATTTTTGCATCTATGTTCATCAGTGATATTGGCCTGTAGTTTTCTTTCTTTGTGACATCTTTGTCTGGTTTTGGTATCAGGGTGATGGTGGCCTCGTAGAATGAGTTGGGGAGTGTTCCTCCCTCTGCAATATTTTGGAAGAGTTTGAGAAGGATAGGTGTTAGCTCTTCTCTAAATGTTTGATAGAATTCGCCTGTGAAGCCATCTGGTCCTGGGCTTTTGTGTGTTGGAAGATTTTTAATCACAGTTTCAATTTCAGTGCTTGTGATTGGTCTGTTCATATTTTCTATTTCTTCCTGGTTCAGTCTCGGCAGGTTGTGCATTTCTAAGAATCTGTCCATTTCTTCCAGGTTGTCCATTTTATTGGCATAGAGTTGCTTGTAGTAATCTCTCATGATCCTTTGTATTTCTGCAGTGTCAGTGGTTACTTCTCCTTTTTCATTTCTAATTCTATTAATTTGAGTCTTCTCCCTTT
The DNA here is from genome assembly GCF_028564815.1 of Eubalaena glacialis. Classification (NCBI taxonomy): domain Eukaryota; kingdom Metazoa; phylum Chordata; class Mammalia; order Artiodactyla; family Balaenidae; genus Eubalaena; species Eubalaena glacialis. Next base: position 148,669,216 of record NC_083717.1, read on the forward strand.
TTCTCTTGATGAGTCTGGCTAATGGTTTATCAATTTTGTTTATCTTCTCAAAGAACCAGCTTTTAGTTTCATTGATTTTTGCTATTGTTTCCTTCATTTCTTTTTCATTTATTTCTGATCTGATCTTTATGATTTCTTTCCTTCTGCTAGCTTTGGGGTTTTTTTGTTCTTCTTTCTCTAATTGCTTAAGGTGCAAGGTTAGGTTGTTTATTCGAGATGTTTCCTGTTTCTTGATGTAGGCTTGTATTGCTATAAACTTCCCTCTTAGAACTGCTTTTGCTGCATCCCATAGGTTTTGGATCGTCGTGTCTCCATTGTCATTTGTTTCTAGGTATTTTTTGATTTCCCCTTTGATTTCTTCAGTGATCACTTCGTTATTAAGTAGTGTATTGTGTAGCCTCCACGTGTTTGTATTTTTTACAGATCTTTTCCTGTAATTGATATCTAGTCTCATAGCGTTGTGGTCGGAAAAGATACTTGATACGATTTCAATTTTTTTAAATTTACCAAGGCTTGATTTGTGACCCAAGATATGATCTATCCTGGAGAATGTTCCATGAGCACTTGAGAAAAATGTGTATTCTGTTGTTTTTGGGTGGAATGTCCTATAAATATCAATTAAGTCCATCTTGTTTAATGTATCATTTAAAGCTTGTGTTTCCTTATTTATTTTCATTTTGGATGATCTGTCCATTGGTGAAAGTGGGGTGTTAAAGTCCCCTACTATGATTGTGTTACTGTCGATTTCCCCTTTCATGGCTGTTAGTATTTGCCTTATGTACTGAGGTGCTCCTATGTTGGGTGCATAAATATTTACAATTGTTATACCTTCCTCTTGGATCGATCCCTTGATCATTATATAGTGTCCTTTGTCTCTTGTAATAGTCTTTATTTTAAAGTCTATTTTGTCTGATATGAGAATTGCTACTCCAGCTTTCTTTTGATTTCCATTTGCATGGAATATCTTTTTCCATCCCCTCACTTTCAGTCTGTATGTGTCTCTAGGTCTGAAGTGGGTCTCTTGTAGACAGCATATATATGGGTCTTGTTTTTGTATCCATTCAGCCAGTCTGTGTCTTTTGGTGGGAGCATTTAATCCATTTACATTTAAGGTAATTATCGATATGTATGTTCCTATTCCCATTTTCTTAAATGTTTTGGGTTTGTTATTGTAGGTGTTTTCCTTCTCTTGTGTTTCTTGCCTAGAGAAGTTCCTTTAGCATTTGTTGTAAAGCTGGTTTGGTGGTGCTGAACTCTCTCAGCTTTTGCTTGTCTGTAAAGGTTTTAATTTCTCCATCAAATCTGAATGAGATCCTTGCTGGGTAGAGTAATCTTGGTTGTAGGTTTTTCTCCTTCATCACTTTAAGTATATCCTGCCACTCCCTTCTGGCTTGCAGAGTTTCTGCTGAAAGATCAGCTGTTAACCTTATGGGGATGCCCTTGTGTGTTATTTGTTGTTTTTCCCTTGCTGCTTTTAATATGTTTTCTTTATATTTAATTTTTGATAGTTTGATTAATATGTGTCTTGGTGTGTTTCTCCTTGGATTTATCCTGTATGGGACTCTCTGTGCTTCCAGGACTTGACTAACTATTTCCTTTCCCATATTAGGGAAGTTTTCAACTATAATCTCTTCAAATATTTTCTCAGTCCCTTTCTTTTTCTCTTCTTCTTCTGGGACCCCTATAATTCGAATGTTGGTGCGTTTAATGTTGTCCCAGAGGTCTCTGAGACTGTCCTCAGTTCTTTTCATTCTTTTTTCTTTATTCTGCTCTGCAGTAGTTATTTCCACCATTTTATCTTCCAGGTCACTTATCCGTTCTTCTGCCTCAGTTATTCTGCTATTGATCCCATCTAGAGTATTTTTAATTTCATTTATTGTGCTTTTCATCGTTGCTTGGTTCCTCTTTAGTTCTTCTACATCCTTGTTCAATGTTTCTTGCATTTTGTCTATTCTATTTCCAAGATTTTGGATCATCCTTACTATCATTATTCTGAATTCTTTTTCAGGTAGACTACCTATTTCCTCTTCATTTGTTAGGTCTGGTGTGTTTTGACCCTGCTCCTTTATCTGCTGTGTGTTTTTCTGTCTTCTCATTTTGCTTATCTTACTGTGTTTGGGGTCTCCTTTTCACAGGCTGCAGGTTCGTAGTTCCCGTTGTTTTTGGTATCTGTCCCCAGTGGCTAAGGTTGGTTCAGTGGGTTGTGTAGGTTTCCTGGTGGAGGGAACTAGTGCCTGTGTTCTGGTGGATGAGGCTGGATGTTGTCTTTCTGGTGGGCTCGTCCACGTCTGGTGGTGTGTTTTGGGGTGTCTGTGGCCTTATTATGATTTTAGGCAGCCTCTGTGTTAATGGATGGGGCTGTGTTCCTGTCTTGCTAGTTGTTTGGCATAGGGTGTCCAGCACTGTAGCTTGCTGGTCGTTGAGTGAAGCTGGGTCTTGATGTTGAGATGGAGATCTCTGAGAGATTTTCGCCGTTTGGTATTATGTGGAGCTGGGAGGTCTCTTGTGGACCAGTGTCCTGAAGTTGGCTCTCCCACCTCAGAGGCACAGCCCTGATGCCTGGCTGGAGCACCAAGAGCCTTTCATCCACACGGCTCAGAATAAAAGGGAGAAAAAATGGAAAGAAAGAAAGAAAGAGGATAAAATAAAATAAAATAAAGCAATTATAATAAAAAATAAGAAAAGAGTATTAAGAATAAATTTATTAAGAAAAAAAATTTTTTTAATTTTTAAAAATAGATTTATTAATTTTTATCCTAAAAATAAGAAAAAAAATTATTAAGAAAAACTTTATTAAGAAAAAAACTTTTTAATTTTTTAAAATAAAAAGTATGAAAAAACTTATTAAAAAATTTTTTTTTAATTTTTTAAAAATAGAAAATAAGGAAAAAATTATTAAGAAAACATTTATTAGGGAAAAAAAATTTTTTTAAGCAAAAAAAAAAAAAAAAGAAAAAAAAAACAAACAAAAAAAAACAGACGGACCTCACCCTAGGACTAACGGTGAGAGCAAAGCTATACAGACAAAATCTCACCCAGAAGCATACACATATACACTCACAAAAAAAGGAAAAGGCGAAAAGTTAATATATCCTGCTCCCAAAGTCCACCTCCTAAATTTGGGATGATTCGTTGTCTATTCAGGTATTCAACAGATGCAGGCACATCAAGTTGTTTGTGGAGCTTTAATCCGCTGCTTCTGAGGCTGCTAGGAGAGATTTCCCTTTGTCTTCTTTGTTCGTACAGCTCCCGGGGTTCAGCTTTGGATTTGGACCCGCCTCTGCATGTAGGTCGCCTGAGGGTGTCTGTTCCCCGCCCAGACAGAACAGGGTTAAAGGAGCAGCTGATTCGGGGGCTCTGGCTCAGTCAGGCCGGGGGGAGGGAGCGGTACGGAGGAGGCGGGGCGAGCCTGCGGCGGCAGAAGCCGGCGTGATGTTGCAGCAGCCTGAGGCGCGCCGTGCGCTCTCCCGGGGAAGTTGTCCCCGGATCACGGGAGCCTGGCCGTGGCGGGCTGCACAGGCTCCCGGGAGGGGCAGTGTGGAGAGTGACCTGTGCTCGCACACAGGCTTCTTGGTGGCGGCAGCAGCAGCCTTAGCGTCTCATGCCCGTCTCTGGGGTCCGCGCTGATAGCCGCGGCTCGCGCCCGTCTCTGGAGTTCGTTTAAGTGGCGCTCTGAATCCCCTCTCCTTGCACGCCGCGAAACAAAGAGGCAAGAAAAAGTCTGCCTCTTCGGCAGCTGCAGACTTTTTCTCGGGCACCCTCCCGGCTAGTTGTGGTGCGCTAGCCCCTTCAGGCTGTGTTCACGCAGCCAACCCCAGTCCTCTCCCCGGGATCCGACCGAAGCCCGCGCCTCAGCTCCCAGCCCCCGCCCGCCCCGGCGGGTGAGCAGACAAGCCTCTTGGGCTGGTGATGCTGCTCGGCGCCGAGCCTCTGTGCGGGAATCTCTCCGTTTTTCCCTCTGCGTCCCTGTTGCTGTGGGATCCGCGCTGATAGCCACGGCTCGCGCCCGTCTCTGGAGCTCGTTTAGGCGGCGCTCTGAATCCCCTTTCCTTGCGCGCCGCGAAACAAAGAGGCAAGAAAAAGTCTCTTGCCTCTTCGGCAGCTGCAGTCTTTTTCCCGGACTCCCTCCCGGCTAGCACCGAAGCCCGAGCCCCAGCTCCCAGGCCCCGCCCGCCCTGGCGGCTGAGCAGACAAGCCTCTCGGGCTGGTGAGTGCTGGTCGGCACCGCTCCTCTGTGCGGGAATCTCCGCTTTGCCCTCCGCACCAATGTGGCTGCGCTCTCCTCCGTGGCTCCGAAGCTTCCCCCCTCTGCTACCCGCAGTCTCTGCCCACGAAGGGGCTTCCTAGTGTGTGGAAACCTTTCCTCCTTCACAGCTCCCTCCCACTGGTGCAGGTCCCGTCCCTATTCTTTTGTCTCTGTTATTTCTTTTTTCTTTTGCCCTACCCAAGTACGTGGGGATTTTCTTGCCTTTTGGAAGGTCTGACGTCTTCTGCCAGCGTTCAGTGGGTGTTCTGTAGGAGCAGTTCCACGTGTAGATGTATTTCTGATGTATCTGTGGGGAGGAAGGTGATCTCCGCGTCTTACTCTTCCGCCATCTTGCCCCTCCCCCCGGTGTGGTTTTATTCTGAAGTAAAAATATCAAATCATCTTCTAAGAGTGACAAAGCTATGTACCATTGCTTGTTGATTCCCACTGCCCTCTTTCCCCAAACCTCTCCCCTGTCCCACCCCTGAACATTTCAGCATAGCACGAAGCCAGTAGCTGGGGCAATCAGAGCAAAGCAGCTGGCTCTTCTGGGTGAAGCAAAATAACAACCACACCACTACCATCGCCTCAGTGATGGAAATGAAATGCTGGGTTTTGAGGCACCCTCTGTGTGAAATGTGCCACAGACATGGACCTACATGAAATTCTCCTGTGTGACTTCATTGAGTCTCAGTAGGGTCCTTGCTAAAGAGAAAAAAATGTTATTATTACTTTTGAATTGATTAAGTTACTCTTTTAGAAGAGTGAGAGTACATATTGGATAAAGGTTTGTATTGATTTGGGTATATGTTTGGGAAATGTTATTAATTGTAAAAAGCAGAGCCTAAAGAAGTATGTATAGGATGACCCTGTTTTGTTAAAACAAATATTCTTTTCTTCATGAGAAACATATTGTAGGTAACAGGCTGCTAAAATGATGGTCTCAGTGTATTAGTTTGAGTCAGGCATCAATAGGATAGATTCAGAATGAGTACGAGACAGGCCTCCATAATTTCTGATTTTAGAAATGAAATAGTCATGTACCAGGTTTACAATTCTAGGTCATTTGCCAAAGGACCCTTCATTCACGCTGAGAACATGAAGGGGTCAGGATAGTGAAGGGGGTTTTCAGGAAGATGCCACTGTAAAGAGCTGCTGCTGTGCTCCCCTCCCCCAAAGCAGGAGAGTTAGGAAGTGCCACTCCGTCACCTCCGGCCTTGTGAGGATGGGCTTCCATGGGCTCGCTCAGAGACCTCTGAATATATTCTTTATCTTTGGGGAACACAGAGGACTGGTCACTAGCACACACTAAGAGTGTTAAAACACCCTATAGCAATGGGATGGAGATAGCTGCCTTGGAATTAGTCTGTAGTCCTAGAGTTTGTTAGGGAAAAAGATGCATGAGTATTTTTTAGGGACTAGAGGTGACTCACATGTGAGAGCAGGCTAACAAAGGGTTGCCTTGGGTCCCTTAAAATAAAAGTATCTAGAGGGACAGAGGGACTGAGCACCAAAAAACTGAAGACAGACAGTTGGATTCCTAGAAGCTGTGGAAGTAGTTGTGAATAACCATCCCAAATAGAATTACACATGGTCCTCAGTGGTGGGAATCTCCAAAGATCTAGCAAAGGGGTCAAAAAAAATGAGTCAGATTTACTTAGGGTGACCAAACTAGAACACTTTTGAGAGTGAAAATGGAAGCTATTAATTTATTCTGGGACAATAAATATAAGCCAACATTGACCCAAGCAAACTGTAGAGGATTGTTATCCTAATTTTTATTATCTGTCACTCAGACAGTCTCATGCCAATGATAACAGCACTTGCTATTTAAGACCGTGCTCTTTCCCCCTTGTCTAGACCATGTAGGGATGAGAAATCTTGTATGGAAAGGATAAACTACAAGCAGCAAGAGAGAAAAGGACTACATTCCCCTTTCCCAAAAGTTAGTTTTCTGTTATTTACTTTTGAAACTTAAGGGGGTTTTAAGCTAGTCTTTTGTTGCTAATTTTTCATTGTACTGCAGTGTATTTTGAGAATACAGTCTGTATGATATTGATTTATTGAGGCTTTTCAATGGTTTAATACAAAGTTTACTTCTGTAAATGCTACATGTATGCTTGAAAACAAGTAGTATTCTCCATTTGCTGGGATAGAATTCCATATATATATAATATATAATATAATATATATAGTAGCTCACACTTACTAATTGTATTTTTTTTTTTTTTGGCCTTCAAAAAGCTGTGCTTATATTTTATCTGCCTTGATCTATCATTTCCTGAAAAGTATATATCAAAACTTCCAGTTAAAAATGCTCATTGACTTCTCTCTGGAGTTCTGTCATTTGTTGCCTGGTATACTTTGAGACTATATTGTTAGGCACATAGATATTAATGATAGCTCTATCATATAAGAAGTCTTAAAAGTAGCCAGGGAAAAGCACCAAGTTCTTTCAAAGAAATAATTAATAGACTGACAAATAACTTCTCAACAGGAATGGAAGTCATAAATTGAATATATTCAAAATACTGAAAAAATAAATTTCAACTAAAAATTTTATTTCCAGTGAAATTATCTTTCAAGATGAGGATAAAATAAATGAACAGTCAAAGATTAAAACTGAGAGAGTTTGACACCAACATTCCCTAATTAGAGAAATTTCTAAAGATGTAGCCCAAGCAGAATGACAATACTCCTAGATAGAAGGCTTTAGGTGCAAGAAAAAATAAATAGCAAAGAAAGTCTTAAATATATGTGTAAACTGAAACAAACATTGAGAATATAAAATAATAGAAATAGTATCATGCAGGTTATAAAAAAGATGGCACTAAAATATATTATTACAATAGTATTTATTGTTGGAAGATAAAATATCACCAGAGATAAAGTATTACAAGATTCTTGTATTATTGAGAAGGATAATAAAGGCATTGACTAAATTAAGTCTTTCATAAGTTAAAAGTGAAGGTTAAAAATTTCTGGGGTAGCTGATTAAAGGATAGAAATACAAAATATCTTCTCCAAATTAGTAAAGAGAAAAGGATTGAGAAAAAATATTCAGTCATCTAAAAGAAAGCAAAGCAAAAGAGGTGAAAAAAATGAAAAGGGAAAAGGACAGTAGAGAGCAAAAAACATGACAACAGAAATTTGAGAGGCATTGAAGTTTAAGAAGGAGGAAATTAGAAGGATAACAAAAGAAGTCAATGAAATTGAAAGAAGAAAAACAATGGTGAAAAATCAGTAAATCAAAGAGCTGTTTCTTTGAAAAGATAATAAAATAGATAAACCACTAGTAAGATTGACAAAGAAAAAACAAAACAGGGAGAGAGAAGACATATTTACAAACCTCAGAAATGAAATAGAAGTCATCACTATAGACGCTGATAACGGAATACTATTAACAACTCTATACAAAAAAATTTAGATAAAATGTGCCAATTGCTAGAAAAGTACAAATTATCATAACTTGCCAACAGGAAATAGATAATTTGAATAAACCTATAACTTTTAAAGAAATTGAGTTCATAATTTTAAAACTCCCGAAAAGGAAATTTCCAGGTCCAGAGGGTTTCACAGGAGAATTCTACTCAATGTGTAAATAATAGTTAACATCAATTCTACACAATTTCTTCCAGAAAATAAAAGAAGAGGAGCTCTTCTGAATTCATTCAATGAATTCTGTATTACCTTGATTCCAAAACCAGACAAAGATGGTCCAGAAACAAAAACAAAACTACAGACCAATATCCCTCCTGAGTATAGATGCCAAAGTTCTTAAAATATTAGCAAAGAGAATTGAACAACATATGAAAAGAATTATACACCAACACCAAATGGGATTTATCCAGGAATGCAAGGCTGGTTCAATGTTTGAAAATCAATCAGTATAATCCGTCATATTAACAGGCTAAAGAAGGAAACTCCCATGATAATATCAGTCAATGCAGAAAAAGCATTTGACAAATTCAAGTTCACCTATTCATGATAAAATTCTTCAGAAAAATAAGAATAGAGGGAACATCCTCAATTTGAGAAAGAGCATCTACCAAAAACCTACAGCTATTAATACATTATACTTAATGGTGCAAGACTGAATGCTTTCCTCCTAAGACTGGGAACGAGGGAAGGATGTCTGCTCTCATGACTCTTATTCAACATAGTGCTAGAAGTTCTTTCCTGTGCAATAGGCAATAAAAAGAAATAAAAGGCACACTGATCTAAAAGGGAAAAATAATACTGCTCTTATTTCCAGAAGACAAGATTGTCTAAATAGAAAATTCAAAAGAAGCTTTTTAAAAAAATACTACTATGACTAATGAGTAAGTTCAAAAAGGAGGCAAGATACAAGATAAACAAATATTAATTGTATTTCTATATATCAGCAATGGACACCAAAATTAAAAATATAATACCATTTGTAATCACTCAAAATAAAGAAATCTCTAGGTTTCTAAATCTAACAGAATAGGTATAAGACTCATACACTGAAAACTATAAAATGGTGATGAGAGAAATCGAAGAAGATCTAAATAATTGGAGAAACATTCCTTGTTTGTGGATTGGAAAAATCAATATAGTAAAGATGTCAATTCTCCCCAAGTTAATATAGAGGTTTAATGCAATTACTATGCAAATCCCAACCAAAAAAATTATTGATATAGACAATATTATTCTGGAATTTATATAGAAAGGCAAAGGAACTTAATAGCTAAAACGATTTTGCAAAAGAAGAATAAAGAGAAAAGAATCATTTTACCCGATTTCAAGACTTATTATGTAACTATAATAAGCAACACTATGTGGTATTGAAAGGACAGACACATAGGTCAATGGAACAGAATAGAGAACCCAGAAATAGACTTCTATAAGAATAGCCAACTGATTTTTGACAACGGTGTAAAAGCAATTCAATGAAGGAATGACCGTCATTTCAAAAAATGGTGCTAGAGCAACTGAGTATCTCTAGGCAAAGAAATGATTATTGACCTAAACCTCAAACATTACATGAAAATTAACTCAAAATCGATCATAGCTTTAAACATAAAACTATAACATTTTTCGAAGATAACAGGAAAAAAATCTTCTTGAGCAAGGATTTGATGAAGAGTTCTTAGACATAATACCAACAGCATGATCCTGTAAAGAAAAAAATCAGTAAATTTGACTTCATCAAAACTGAAATATTTGTTCTCCAAAAGACCCTGTTAAGAAGATAAAAAGACAAGCTACAGACTAGGGGAAAATACGCAAATAATATATCTGACAGAGGATTAGAATATAAGAAGAATTCCCAAACTCAATAATATAAAAACAATCCAATTAGAAAATGGGCAAAAGTCATAAAGGGACATTTAACCAAATAGGATACAGGAATGGTGAGTACATACATGAAAAATGTTCATTACTGGCCATTAGGGAAATAAAAATTAAGCTCATGATGAGCTATCACTACACATCTATTAGAACAGCTAAAATTAAAAATAATGACAATGCCAAATGCTGGCAAGGATGTAGAGAAAGTAGATCTCCCATACATTCTGGTGGGAAATAGTTTGGAAATTTCTTTAAAAATTAAACATATACTTCCCATATAAGTCAGAAATTTCACTCCTGAGCATTTATTCCAGAGAAATAAAAACTTATGTCTGCACCAAAATCTATATATGATTGTTCATAGCATATTTACTTGTAATAGTCAAAATATCCTCCAATAGATGGAGGGTTAAACAAACTGTAATACATCTCCACCATGGAGAATGGAATACTATTCAGTAATAAAAAGGAACAAACTACTGATACGTGCAACAACATGGATGGATCTCAAGGTCATCATGCTGAGTGAAAAAAGACAATCTCAAAAGATTACATATTATATGATTCTATGTATATAACATTCTCAAAATGACAAAATTATAGAGATGGAAAAACAATTAGTGGTGGTCTGGGTTAGGGATGGTAGAGGGAGAGGAGGAAAGTGGATGTGATGAGATCTTTATTATGGTGTAATAGCTGATTGTGGTGGTAGTTATACAAATCTACACATGGGATAAAATGTCCAGAACTAAACTTACATGTATCAGTGCCAAGTTCCTGTTTCTGATATTGTGCTATACAATACAGGGGTACAGGGGAACTCTCTGTAGTATTTTTGCAATTTCTTGTGACCCTATAATTATTCCATGATAAAAAGTTTTTTAAAAGTCATGAGGAAGACAAACTCTAAAATAACAACCTTATAAACTGTAAATTGACTTTGATACCAGATCTAAGAAGAGTATGGAAAATACGAAGTAAAGAAGAAAACATCAGTGAAAAATGAGTTATTCCAATCATATATTTTTCCCCACTGGTAAAAATTTTTAAAAGAATGCTGGGCTTCCCTGGTGGCACAGTGCTTGAGAATCTGCCTGCCAGTGCAGGGTATACGGGTTCGGGCCCTGATCTGGGAAGATCCCACATGCCGCTGAGCGACTAGGCCCGTGAGCCACAATTGCTGAGCCTGCGCGTCTGGAGCCTGTGCTCCGCAACGAGAGGCCGCGACAGTGAGAGGCCCGCGCACCGCGATGAAGAGTGGCCCCCGCTTGCCACAACTAGAGAAAGCCCTCGCACAGAAACGAAGACCCAACACAGCCATAAATAAATAAATAAATATTTAAAAAAAAAAGAATCCGCCTGCCAATGCAGGGGACACGGGTTCAAGCCCTGGTCCAGGAAGATCCCACATGCCACGGAGCAAGTAAGCCCATGCGCCACAACTATTGAGCCCATGCTCTAGAGCCCACGAGCCACAACTACTGAAGCCCACGCGCCTAGAGCCCGTGCTCCGCGCAACAAGAGAAGCCACCACAATGAGAAGCCCACGCATCGCAATGAAGAGTAGCCCCCGCTTGCCGCAACTAGAGAAAGCCCGTGCGCGGCAATGAACACCTAATGCAGCCAAAAATAAATAAATAAATTTATTAAAAAATAATAATAATTCCTTATTTTTTGACTCTCTGGATGCTATCTTTATAAGTAAAACTATTTTTGAAATAATTTACTAATCACTTTTCAAGATTTTTTTCAAGTCATAATTAGTTTTACTGCAAAAGGACCCTGTACACATTTATCAATTCTAGTACCTTAATAGCTACCCAACAAGTCACCAACAGACAGAGGAACATGCAGCATGAGAAGCAAGAAATATCACCATCCCTTCTGGTGTTAGCAACTTGTCACTCCTAAGTAGCGCTCACATCACGGAGGTCTGTGAACACTTTTCGCATTCATCCTGTGTGAAAGATGGAATAACTTCAGTACAACTGCAACATATTATAAGCAATTTCTTACAAAAAAGTCACAAATTAAACCAAAGTATTTTACAGAATGCAAACACCATGAAAAAAAAAAAATGCCTTCACTTAAGCTCTCTCTCCCCACATCCAGCGAGCCAGCTGGATGTCTTTGGGCCTGATGGTGACTCTCTTAGCATGGATGGCACACAGATTAGGACCTTCAAGTAAGCCCACCAGGTATGCTTCACTAGCTTCCTGAAGCACGCCAGTGGCAGCACTCTGAAACCTCCAGTTAGTTTTGAAATCCTGGGCAATCTCCCTTATCCACCTCTGGAAAATCAGCTTCCAGATCAGAAGCTCAGTTGATTTCTGGTAACAGATCTGGGCCTGTCGCGGTGAGGTTTTCTCACCCCACCGACAGAGGGGGCTCTTTTCCAGCAGTCTTAGTGGCCAGCTCCTTGCAGGCACTTTCTGGCCCGAGGATCTGCAAGCAGTCCTCTTGGTTAGCATCCAACGCCGAAGGCCACTTTGACCACCGCATGGCTTCTGCTGCCCAACGAAGAGCCGCAGTTGTGAGTCAAGGAAAGAAGCTCCTTCAAAGAATGACCAAACCGCTCTGTGCCCTACTAACCATTTTTAATAGCTGAAGGTAACAGAATATTGAGATTTACCCAAATTATGCATTCTAGGAAATAGTTATTTATAGAAAACAAGTTATTGGGGGAAAAGTTTGTATAGCATGCTCTGTGCACAAAAAAGTTAGTAATATTAATAAATGTGACATTTCTGTATAATTTTGTTTATCAGTTTTAGGACATGCAGACAGTACCACAAGTCTTTTTTTAAGTGTGACAGACCCAGAGATTAATGATGAATTCAATTCCGCATCTGCTTTACTTGGCTGCCAAGAGATTTCTGGGTGTCACACAGCAAACTTAGTGAATCTGATTGAAGAAATATTTATAGAGTGAAACAATCAGTTGAGAAAAAGATCATGTAATTATCTCTGACACTGAAACAAACATGGTGAAAGCTATGAGTGATTTAGGAAGGAATCCCAAGCATATGATGTTATGTTTTCGCCCTTTATTTGTGTCCAGTTTTTGGTTGCTTCAGGGAGGACAGTAAAACTAGTCCCTGATATTCCATCTTGACTGAAAGGGGATGGCCCCAGATTTGCTTTTAAACATACTATTTCATGTAATAGAAACTTTAGTAGAATTTCAGGAATTGTGATGTGAAATTCAGAAATAGGATAGAAAAATTGGTCCTTAAGGTAGAAGATATTTTCTGTTAGTGCTTAAGAGTCTTTCTGTATATTAATTTCTATATCTTTGTTCTCTACTTTTAAGCCTAAGAGCATCATAAACATTTAACATTTATATTTACAAACGAATTGCATGGGGAAAGGCAGAGGGGCATAGACAGAAGCAGTCCTTAGTGAGTGTGTAAACTCTAAATTAGTAACAGCCCTTAATCTATTACAGAAAGTTGATGTTTTCTATGGCAGTGTTTTAAAGTGGGGCACATTTACTCAATCAGAATGGCTTAATGGACAGAAGATTGGCAAGAGATTCTACTTATCTATTCTACTGGCGCCTACTGCAGGGTCTACCCCTAAACCAGCCATGTGACCCTGTACATCATGTAATTCCTTTAAACTTCAGTTTTTTTTTCACCTGTGAAATGAGGTGGCTACATAACATCAATGTAAAATTGCCCACGGGGGCTTCCCTGGTGGCGCAGTGGTTGAGAATCTACCTGCCAATGCAGGGGACACGGGTTCGAGCCCTGGTCTGGGAAGATCCCACATGCCGCGGAGCAACTAGGCCCGTGAGCCACAATTACTGAGTCTGCGCGTCTGGAGCCTGTGCTCCGCAACAAGAGAGGCCGCGATAGTGAGAGGCCCGCGCACCGCGATGAAGAGTGGCCCCCACTTGCCGCAACTAGAGAAAGCCCTCGCACAGAAACGAAGACCCAACACAGCCAAAAATAAATAAATAAATAAATAAAATTTAAAAAAAATAAAAATAAAAATAAAAATAAAAGGAACAAGAGTTCATTTAAAAAAAAAAATTGCCCAGGGTGATTTACTCAAATATTTAAATCACAAAGGGTTATTATTCAAACTTCTTAAAACGCAATATGGCAGTGGGGATGGGAATAGAAATTCTGAGGAGAGTAATGAAAGTCTGGATTAGCCCCTATGGAGAAAGGAAGAGTAAGCCGAACGACGACGTGTAAAAGGATAGACCTGGGGTGCTTAGGGGCCAGCCGAGAGTGGGATTCTTTGGTCTCCATCTTCACAAAGGTGTGGCTTTTCTGCAAAAGCTCTCGGCAAGTAATTTTCTTACATGACATGTCTACTGTGTTTTAGTGGCCAGAGAGCCAATACTAGATGAATGAATGAGTGAATGAAGAGATCATTAGATGCGGGTTGAGAGCTTGGACTTATTGCCTCTCAAGTACATTTCAACCTAGGATCCTATATTACCGTGACACACAAGAACACAGGTGAAAAGGGTTAAGGGAACAGAGATAAAGATGAAATTAATTTTACATGAGAAGAATCAAGGAGGCTTGATGAAGGCAGGAGCTGAGCCTTGATGGTGCATGCCATTTGATGGACTCATCTGACTGTGTGTATCACAATCCAGAGACCAAGAAATAATCTCAGAAACATGATAACCAACTCTTGGAGAAAAGCATGTATCTTTACTGTAGCTTTTCTTAGATGGTGGGGCTGGAGGTTTCACAAAGTTCTTCACAGATAAGCTTCTGAAACTCCTGTTTCAGAAGTCTGACACAGAATTTTCTCTCTAAACCTTCCACTCACAACAGCTACAAGAACTTTTCTCCATCTTTCATCCGCACACTACTCTCTCCACGCCACCATTCTCCTGCCCTGCCGTCCAGGCGGAAAGGACCAGCGTGACCTCTCCTACCCTGCAGCTGTGCAGGTCCCTCCAGGAGCACCCGGGCATCCAAAGTCCTTGCCTGGTCCTCTGTTTTTCCCACAGGGAAAGTGCACAGAGCTCCTGGGACATGGGCTTTGTTTCTCACTCTGACCACTTTTCTCCTGAAATTTTTTTTTTTTTAACATCTTTATTGGAGTATAATTGCTTTACAATGGTGTGTTAGTTTCTGCTTTATAACAAAGTGAATCAGCTATACGTATACATATATCCCCATATCTCCTTCCTCTTGCTTCTCCCTCCCCCACTCCCTATCCCACCCCTCTAGGTGGACAAAAAGCACAGAGCTGATCTCCCTGTGCTATGTGGCTGCTTCCCACCAGCTATCTATTTTACATTTGGTAGTGTATATATGTCCATGCCACTCTCTCACTTCATCCCAGCTTACCCTTTCCCCTCCCTGTGTCTTCATGTCCATTCTCTATGTCTGCGTCTTTATTCCTGTCCTGCCCCTAGGTTCCCCAGAACCTTTTTTTTTTTTTTTTTTTTTTAGATTCCATCTATATGTGTTAATATACGGTATTTGTTTTTCTCTTTCTGACTTACTTCATTCTGTATGACAGTCTCTAGGTCCATCCACCTCACTACAAATAACTCAATTTCATTTCTTCTTATGGCTGAGTAATATTCCATTGTATATATGTGCCACATCTTCTTTATCCATTCATCTGTCGATGGACGCTTAGGTTGCTTCCATGACCTGGCTACTGTAAATAGAGCTGAAATGAACATTGTGGTACATGACTCTTTTTGAATTATGGTTTTCTCCGGGTATGTGCCTGAAATATTCTTAAGAAGAATTTCTGGTGAAAAAACTCTCCATTGCAATACAGTTAAAAATCTTCGAAGAGTCAAATAAATGCAGTTGCTTAAAACTAAAATTAAATATAAACTGTATATAAAAATATACATAATCTGTTGGTAATTTGGTGGAGGGGATGGTTGGATAGAGACTCCTGTAGTTTCCCCTTCTCTGTTGGCTGTGAGTCCTGTTTCCCCTAACTTAGTACAGCAGATGGACTGTCTTGTTGTTCTGAATATGTTACACATGTTCTATACCACATCATTCTAGACATGAAAATACCACCCTTCATCTTTCTCCCTAAACATTTGTGCACATAGCGACCTCTCTGAACATTTAAGAATAACAAGAAAGGGCCCACACCACAGATAATTTAACACTTAATACTCGACTTCACTGTTCTCAGAAGCCCCATGACTATTTCCTACAAGTCAGCACAGATCCCCTTAGAAGGCAAAAGAGACCAGATGAAGAAAGATTTAAAAGGATCAGGAATATAGAGTCATTTAGCCTAAAAGACCCTATGAGCAAGAAGCCAGATGAGGATTGATCTTATATTGAAATCTTCGATCAAATCAACTGGTTTTCCTTTCCTTATCCTATACATTTCAAACTGTTCAGAGAAAAATATAGTGGGAACTTATAGATATTTCTTTGAACTATATTGTGTACTTATAAATCCATTGTTTTCAGTAGTAGAATTACAGTGTGAAATTTAAGGTCATTGGCTTTCACACTGCTTTAGGAAATACGATGCAAAAAACAGAGAAAAATATTTCACAAATATGCATAAAATCTAAAAGTACCTTTATTTTAGATTTTAATACATATCCATCTAATTTTCACTAGTTTTCTTTTTCTCTTTCAATCTAAGTAAATATATATACACACATATACATATGTATGATATTGTTATTGTTATTATGCAGTAAGAACATAGATCAATTACTATTTCAAATAAGCCTCACTGTACCCATGGAGTTTAGGAAGAAACAAGAGTGGTGGTTCCTATTTTGAGATTATGGAAACTGAAGCACAGAGGGGTTAAATGCCTTCCTTACCACAAGGTCACAGAGAGAAGCTATGCCGGGGAGAGAGAGAAGGGGCCTTTCCTTCATTGCATACTGTTTTATATGTTAACCATCAGGCACATGCTAAGTCAATGGATGCTGGCACTTTACATAAATATATGATGATGCAGTGCTATATGTAATAAAAATCTGAAGCATGAAATGTGGAAGCAATTCAAGAAAACAGATCTCACATTTTTGCCTTTGTCAGAGTCAGAATCTGACATGCTCTGATTAAAATTCAACATCTGCAGGCATTTAAAATTAAAATATACAGGTATTCATGTTTTCCTCCTTCCAGTGTTTCGTTGCTGCTTTTTTCATCTTAAATATTAAAAACATTACATTATTTTATTTCATATGTCGAACTTCATGTCTCAGTATATTACACATTGCCCTTTCACCCCTGAGCTCTGGTTCAAATCCATCTCTTAGCTAGGGAAATAAAAAACATCTGAAAATATTTAGTAGACTCATCTCAGGCCTAATGGACTACAGTTTACATTAACTTGACAAACACAACAAACAAACAGATTTGCCACAAATTAAAATGTTTTCATGAAAACATTCAGGAATGAACAGTATATAAAGCCCTCTCAGACAGACCTGAAAGCTGTGCCTTTATTTCACAGAGGATTTGATACAAGGACAGAGAAAAATCTGGGCTGCACCTGTCCTACCCAAAACAGGTGAATGAAAAGATCCAGGTCATAGGAATCCTCCTCTGCCATTTTGTGGTGGGGAAAACTGCAGTTTAGAAGGGCTCAGGGGATGGGAGGATTAAGAGAAAACAGTCCTAAACTCAGTCGTCAGCTGTATCACATTACTCTTTTGTTCATGCAAAAATTATTTATCGAGGCATGCACTGCACAAAAACACTTTGCTAGGTACTTTTTCATTGGTGCCTTCCAGCAAGTTGGGAAAACAAAGGTAACTTTGGCTTAAAGACAAATCAAAGAAAAAAGCCTGTTATTCTCTTGAGGGCCAACTTTTATGAACAAGTTTCTATTTCATGATTTAAAGACAAGGAGACCATAGGCCAGTTAATGTTAAATCTTCACACACCCCCCACTAGTTGATGATCAAGTGCCTTCAGAGGCAAGTGGTGAGCAGGCAGGGATGGGGCTGCTGGGGACTGGAGAAGGCATGCCCTCACACAAAGGCATTCCTGCTTTTTAAAATATTAAGTGCCATGTAGTCCAAATAAAATATACGTGCAGGCCACCAGTGTGGAATCTCTTCCCTACAGCCCCTCTCGAAGCCCTACATTTGATGACCACAGTCACCATTCTGATGGGTCTAGTCTGTCCCTTCCTCCACCACCCTCTCCCCCCTCCCCCGTTGCCTCATCTTCAGAAGCATGAGAAACAATTGCAACTACAAGGGGAACAGGTAATTCAAGTCCCTAAGACAGGAGTTCCGAGTGTATCAAAATCCCTTGGGGAATCTGTGAAAATGTATGTTCCCAGGCCCACTCCCAGAGATGCTGATTCTGAGGATTTGGCCTAGGGCCTGGAAATATGCATTTTAAAGGCTTTTCAGGTGATGCTGATGCAGGTCGTTCAAGGGCCACGTTTTGGGGAACACTGTCTATGCTGTAGCATGGACCTGCCTCCTGTTCTCAATGGATTTATCAAAGACCAGCACAGTGGAAACACCCACCCCCGTCACTGTCATTGCTTCCTTTCCACTGCCTTTACGGCAGCAAGGACTAGGATTATCCTTACAGAGGATCTGATACAGATGAGGAGAAAATGGAGCATTTCAGCTGATGGGGGCCATCCCAAGCCTCCCTGAGGGGGCAGCTCACACCCTTGCTCAGCTCCCTTTTGCATGTACTCTACTGGCAGAAGGTCCTTCCTCACAGCCCGCCTGCGGAGTGCAGACGTGAAATGTGGAGCCATTTTTGCTTTTAATTCTCCACTCAACAGCAATAGGAAGCCTCGGGCACCATCCTCGGACAGTAGAGAACCATGTACACGGTGTTAAGTGACACACTGAGAAAGGCCATGGTAAGGGAAATGCCGAATTCAAGTGGGCTCTGAATCAAGATTTTGTAGTAATTCTTCATTGATTTGAATTCCAATTTATGATCGGTTTGAAAGGTCTTCCACAGGTCCTTTCAGCTTCTCAGTAGCGCAACTCAGAGATCCTTTATTCTCTCATACCTCGTATGTGAAGTTTCTACTAAGCTTTAAATGGCCTTTTTTTTTTCCTTGACAAATACTCAAAGACAGAGATGCACTCAAGCATTCAAATTTGGTAGCATTAACTCCAGTAACATAACTGACATTCCACTTAAGGAAAGAGGGAAAAAATCATAAAAACCTTCTGCTTCACTTAAAGTTTGACAAGTCCCTTACAGAATCACTGAGATGCTCTCACCAAGCCTTTTCAGTCCTGCCTTTACCACATCTGTCCCTGGAATGTGTTCATAAACATCTCACGGCATAATAAATCCTTCTGTCCTGACACCCAGCCCCCAAACAAGGAATTTGTTGGACAGACGGCATTAATCACTGGATGCTGATCTGGTTCCTGGGCAGATATCTCGGTGATGGGAGAATGGTATGGTTCACTTTGCACTGTCTTCTGCCCTGTCTTCACCATAAGATGCCTTTTAGTCAAGGCTGGTCAGATGAGAAAAAAATACTCCCCTCTATTTAGGAATTTAATGAGAACAACCCAAATTCAGTTAATGAACTCAACTCAGTCACAGGTGATTATAACTAGACAAGAGTGACAGAGGATGGATTTCTGTAGTGGAGACTGTAATGGGGACAATTGTGGGTTTTTTTTCCCCTGTCTATTATGCATTATGGTAAGCACTTCAAAAATTGGAAAATTGGTATTTTTATTATGTTGGGCATTGCTATTTGGGCCAGTCACAATATGCAGAGGCATTTCACCCTCTCTGTGAAGGGTTTTGTTATTAGAAATACCACAAGGGGGGTCAAAGGTACACTCTCTCAAAGAGTAGCTTTCAAGAATAAGATAGGCTCCCACAGTATGGCCGGCGACATTAGCTAGCGCTCGCTCTACTCTCTCTAACGGGGAAACAGCGGACTACAAGAGACTGAGCTGTATCTGCCTCTATTTCCAACAGACTCACGTTCAACTTTCACTCACAAAAAAAAAAAAAAAAAAAAAAAGCCGGGAAAATTTTATTAACCCTTTTTTAAAAAAAGTTAATATAAAATTATAGCAAAAAAGGAACCTGAACTTTAGTAACACAGCTGGAACAATCCGCAGCGGCGGCGGCAGCGGCGGGAGAAGAGATTTAATTTAGTTGATTTTCTGTGGTTGTTGGTTGTTCGCTAGTCTCACGGTGATGGAAGCTGCACATTTTTTCGAAGGGACCGAGAAGCTGCTGGAGGTTTGGTTCTCCAGGCAGCAACCCGACGCAAACCAAGGATCTGGGGATCTTCGCACCATCCCAAGATCCGAGTGGGACATACTTTTGAAGGATGTGCAATGTTCAATCATAAGTGTGACAAAAACTGACAAGCAGGAAGCTTATGTACTCAGTGAGAGTAGCATGTTTGTCTCCAAGAGACGTTTCATTTTGAAGACATGTGGTACCACCCTCTTGCTGAAAGCACTGGTTCCCCTGTTGAAACTTGCTAGGGATTACAGTGGGTTTGACTCAATTCAAAGCTTCTTTTATTCTCGTAAGAATTTCATGAAGCCTTCTCACCAAGGGTACCCACACCGGAATTTCCAGGAAGAAATAGAGTTTCTTAATGCAATTTTCCCAAATGGAGCAGCATATTGTATGGGACGCATGAATTCTGATTGTTGGTACTTGTATACTTTGGATTTCCCAGAGAGTCGGGTAATCAATCAGCCAGATCAAACCCTGGAAATTCTGATGAGTGAGCTTGACCCAGCAGTTATGGACCAGTTCTACGTGAAAGATGGTGTTACTGCAAAGGATGTCACTCGTGAGAGTGGAATTCGTGACCTGATACCAGGTTCTGTCATTGATGCCACACTGTTCAATCCTTGTGGGTATTCAATGAATGGAATGAAATCGGATGGAACTTATTGGACTATTCACATCACTCCAGAACCAGAATTTTCTTATGTTAGCTTTGAAACAAACTTAAGTCAGACCTCCTATGATGACCTGATCAGGAAAGTTGTGGAAGTCTTCAAGCCAGGAAAATTTGTGACCACCCTGTTTGTAAATCAGAGTTCTAAATGTCGCACAGTGCTTTCTTCGCCCCAGAAGATTGAAGGTTTTAAACGTCTTGATTGCCAGAGCGCTATGTTCAATGATTACAATTTTGTTTTTACCAGTTTTGCTAAGAAGCAGCAACAACAGCAGAGTTGATTAAGAAAAATGAAGAAAAAACGCAAAAAGAGAACACACATAGAAGAAGGTGGTGGCTGCTTTTTAGATATTGATACCAAGGGCCATGCTTTCCATAACCACCACCTTGTAGTTACAGAAAGCCCTAGATGTAATGATAGTGTAATCATTTTGAATTGTATGCATTATTATATCAAGGAGTTAGATATCTTGCATGAATGCTCTCTTCTGTGTTTAGGTATCCTATGCCACTCTTGCTGTGAAATTGAAGTGCATGTAGAAAAAACCTTTTACTATATGAAACTTTACAACACTTGTGAAAACAACTCAATTTGGTTT
Source organism: Eubalaena glacialis (assembly GCF_028564815.1). NCBI lineage: Eukaryota > Metazoa > Chordata > Mammalia > Artiodactyla > Balaenidae > Eubalaena > Eubalaena glacialis. The sequence continues at coordinate 148,690,240 of NC_083717.1, forward strand.
ATGCACAGTGTAATATTTCTCCAGGTATCATCCAAAATTCCCCACAGACAAGGCTTTCGTCCTCATTAGGTGTTGGCCTCAGCCTAGCCATCTGGGACTGTTCTATTAAATTGCTACCAGGATTTTGCATCCAGTTACCTCCACTTTCTAGAACATATTCTCTACTAATGTTATTGAAACCAATTTCTACTTCATACAGATGTTTTTGCAGCACCAATCAAAGTTCTTCTTCCACGAGTTGAGTCCTCTATGAAAATGACTGCAGTTATCCATTTTGTGTATTACTATCTCACTGCTTCCTATACTTGTGTGACTTTAATTGATTCATTCCTCACCATGGTGTCTCCCTCCCAACCACACCCCCTCCATAAAGCAATACACTGTTACACTGTGGGTTTACACTAACCTTATACCCCAGAGGGGGAATGGGGGGGTGGACCCTGGGCTTAATTTTCTTTTAAGGTCAAGGGAGTTTGGCATTTTTCGTTACCATGAGCTCTTTTGGAATAAGCTGGTGTTGATTAGCAAAGAAGGTGTAGATTGATACTAGGGAATACTGGCAGAACTGTATGGAACCTGTATGCCATTCTGTGCCCCCCATTAAATGAGATTAGCTTCTCATGGGTACCATGCCTTTATTAACTTGCTAAGTAGTAGTATAAAAGAATTATCACTAAATTTGTTAGCAAGGAGATTTAAGATAAAGGTTGTGTTGGATTCAACAAGTCAAGTCAGCTCAGATGATTCACCTCAACTTTTACTTTCATAGCCATTTCCACTAATTTCTATTAATGATATGCCATAAACTTTCATTCAAAGCAGAATCGATGTCTTTGCCATCTTTGTGACTTAAAAAGTTCTGTGACTTTGTGATGCATGTGATGGTGTTCTGACGGTTCCTCTTACTGGTATTTCTTTCACCCTGGAGTAACATCAAGTGATGAATGAGAACTGTTCAGGTTATTCAGACATACTACACAGTGAAGCAGAGTGCTATCCATAAAATATAACATACAAAATTCCAAAATGGTCAATGGGAAATGACTAGAAATACAGGCTTAAAAGAGTTTGGATCTTTTAGCTGTATTTGCTAATACGGACATTTATTTAAGCAGCTGAGAAAAGAGCAAAGTTGACTCAATTTTGTATTTCTTCTTGTCCTCAAACAATTTTTGATTCTTTCTGGATTGACGAAGTGATGTTTTTGTTCCTTCCGTATTTATAAATGAAACACTTTTTTTTAGTGTTTCTAAACATAAATTCTACTTGGTTTGAAATCAAGTGGTTGGAACACTTTTGACTTTTAAACATGTTGTTGATTCAGAGCTTCATTGAAGAAGCTTTCAATCAATGGATCAGTCCGATTCTGTAATTAGCGCCCAGTACCTAATGTTTTGGTGCTATTATGAGGACCAATGCTCAAAGTGGATTTTGTTCTTGAACAGTGTCCCAGTAGATCTGATGAACATTTATTGGCTTGAGGTCTGATCCCCCCCCACCCCCGCCCAATAGATTTAAGATTTCTATTTAATGTTGAGAAACTGCACAAATTTGTATAGAACAAAGCCTAGAAAAATGAAGACTATAGATTGAATAGTAATCTAAATTAATCCTAGTGTGTATGATAGAGGAGGGAGAATCTTGGTGCCATAATTTCTCTCTTCATGGTGTTGGACTTAAATCAGTTGAAATGTATTTCTGTACCACAATTTAAGCTTCAATAAAGGTTTGCTTAATTCATTGTCTAGTGACATTCAAAAAAAAAAAAGAATAAGATAAAAACAATTTTCACTGATAAAAGTTAACTCACATTTACTTACTTAACTGACAAGCCAACCAACAATCATTTATCAAGGCTCTGTTATATTCATAGTACTGTACTCTATATTAATAACAGTATAACACAAAATAAGACCTGCCCATACTTTCCAAAAGTATAAAATCTGTGTAAACAGGCAAGACTTACTTAAGATGAGGAAACGATGATAACTCTTATGTCCAGCACTGTGTATGTCTGGCCCATAATAGATATTTAATCTTTTTTTATATGCACAATAAATGAATGTTAAATTTTGAGGTACAGATTATAAATTCTATAGATCCAATAAGAGATGGTATTTAAGTGTAAGAGATATTTTTCGAGCTCCTTTTGACCATGGAGCCCAGCTTTCAGGAAGCTCCTCGGGAAATTGTGTCCTACAGAACTCGCTTTGGGAACTCTAGCTCAGACACACTTCATGGGAGACGTAGAATTCCTACTGGGTGTTGCAAGGAGCAAAGAATTAAATGAGTGGAAATGAGGGGGAAATCCAGGCAGACAGAATAACAGGGGAAAAAAAGGCAGAGGTTAAAATTAACCTAGAACATGGGGAGGTCAGGGAAGTTTACCTAAGTGGTTATAACTTAAATTGCTAGAGAATTAACTTGTTTTTATAATATTCTGTTTGGCCAAATGGCACCTGTTTTAACTGAAATAGTCAGTGAAAGCCTGAGGTAAACTTGTAACAGGATTGTAAGCACTTGGATTTACAGTCTCTTGGAAAACTAGCAATCCATTAGACCATATCTGGGGTCCCGAGCACAGACCACCAAGCCTAATAGTTCCCCAGTTCTATCAAAAGCATCTATAGATACCGTGTGTAGGAGGAGGAGGGTGGCAGAGGAATGTGAGGGAAAGGGGGCAAGTCTTATTTTATACTTTTCTTCGAAGTAAGATATACCAGTACAACATTGGTGGTTCTAGATGTTTTTGTTTCTTCGCTGATTTTTCTACGTCTCATAATACACAACCATTTCTTACATCTCCTTTACTTTTTTTGTCTTCTAAATGAACCTTGGGGAAAAAATTAAGGTTGTGACAGGATTTTGATAGCTACCCTTTCTGTTCCATCTTGGGTGGGCAATTAATTCATCGCGTCTGAGGAGTGAATCACCTGAATTCTTTATTTCAGTTCCTCTTTTGCAACAAAGGGAGTGAACTCGAAGATGGCCTTTAGAAATCTACTTACCCTTCCTACTAAGAGAGCTACTTTTGATGTTGAGACAGCTCCTGTCAGGTGAAGGAAATCCATATCCACATAAGCCCTCTGCTGAGGACACTACAGCCTGGAGGCAGCCCTTTTCCAGGACTTGTGCCCTTTCTACACAGCACCGTCACCACCGCCAATCTCTCTAAATTCCTCTGATGTTTTTACAGGTCTGTCTTTTCTACCAGAATGTGAAATGCTTGATTTAGGGGCCAAATGTTTTTCATCTTTGCTTACTTAATCCTATTTCTGGAGGCAACACCCAGAGGCAGTATGGCATGGTGGTTAAGAACACAGGCTTTGGCCCTGAGTGAGATGGAATCTTGGCTCGGCCAAGTTACAGGTGGTATGGCCCTTGGACAATTGCTTACGCTCTCTCTATGCCTCTGTTTCTTCACTTATAAAAACATGATTAAAATAACAGCTATTCCTTTGTGATAGGATAAACAAGCATAAAGTGTAACACTTAGAACAATGATAAAAAATATTAGGTTATTTTCAGGAACCAACACATACTAGATGTTCAGCAAAAGAATGTCTGTCAAAACCGGGGGTTATATGGGAATAGATTGATTACTAAAATACATATATAGAATCTCTGGGGAAAACAAAGTTAAATAAGACAGTCCATGCCAGTTTGAAAACTATAGTCTAGAAGGAAAATTAAGACATGAACACGAGCAGTTATAATACTAGACAGAAGAGTCTGGTAAATGCTCGGTAAGAAGAAACAAAGTGTAGCAGGAGTTCAGAGGAGAGGAGAGATGATTTCCAACAGAGGGGATCAGTAGAGGTTGCGTGGCTGAGTTGATATCTCTTTCAACAGAACAGAACTGTGTTTACACAGCATCTGCTCCACCATCTCCCCCAGCCTTCTTCCCCCTGGAGATTAGTAGATTAAAAGGGAAAAATCCTTCTTTACAATACATAGAAATTGAGACTTAGAGAGTCAATTTGCATCTTGTTTTGGGCTAATAACTTAAATTCCAAGTTATGTTTTTGAACAACAAGGACAGAAGATGGTTATTCCCAAAAGGTTGTCTGCCGTTTTGTGCAACCAGAAAACTTTTTCTGCCAAGCACCAGAGGCATATGCATGAGCGTAACACCAGGAGAGCAGCCAAGGCCCCACTCGGGCTGCTTTTATTGTTTGTCTAAAGTGGACGTTTTTCCAAGCAAACTGCATTGTGTTCCAAAAGGAGATCCATCATACTTGTCTTTGTGGTTACAGAGCAGGAATCAAAATGATGGGCTGAGGGGTGCCTGGGCCAAAGGAAAAGATGCTCCAGATCAGAGGTCCCTCCCTTTGCCTGGTCCTTTTCAAGAACAAGAAAATCTTTGAAATGAAAATGCAGCGACTGACCTTGAAGGAACCCATGCCCAGGGTTTGACATTCAGGGAGTTTTGGACGCTTGGGAAACCCAACCCTGCCACTGGGAACTTTCACCCAAACTACACGGAGGGCAGAACCAGTTTACATTTGTCCAGCGATGTAAAGACTTCTCGAATTCTGGAGTGTTAAGTCACATTTTGAAAATTTGGGTGCTTCTGGGGTATACAGTCCAGATTCCTGACCCCAGCAAATATACGCACTCCTAACTGCATCAAGGTTATTGTTAAGTGTTTTCTGAAAGTTAAAACCATAAATTCCTAGGGATTTGAGCCAAAATACATATCTATCCTTAGAAGTTCATGTGTTTTTTTTTTTGTGGCTTTTCAAATAGGCCTATATTTGAAATTATGATCCTTGCTTTTCAGTGTCTCAACACACTAGACTGGTTTCAAATTACCAAATCTGAGTCAAGTGCAGAATTTTAAGATACTAGCCTAGCACAACTCCCTAAAAAATATATCCAGGGTCTTCGGAGCACCCGAGCCCCATTCGTTCTTCGCCAAAGCCTCATCCTGTCCCACTCCAAGCTCCCTCCCAGAGATTAATCCCAAGCACCATGTCCCCCAGCTGCTCCTGCTACCGTTTCAACAGAGTACTTATCCCACCTCTTTCCTTTTCTTCCCTGCAGTTCTGGAAGGCCATGATGCCTACATCTCCAGAAACATTGATCTCCATTGCTACTCAAGTTGTGAGTTTCTTCCCTTCTCCCTAAAAGGAGACCTGCCTCTGAGTCCTATAGCCTCTCCCTGGCAGCAACTTTTCCAGCTCTGTCTCCTTGGACCTGGAACATATATTCATGTCTACTTCTTAAAAGGCTATATAACTGTATCATCATTATCATCCTCATTTTCATCATCTATCATTTATTGGTGACTATGTGCCAGGCACTGTGCTAAGAACTTTGTGTATTATTCAATAAATCCTCACAATAATAAATATTTCTGACCTTGCAAAGTAACCTTCAGAGCTCACCTGGGATGGGTAGTCTAGTTCTATAGTTTGGTTACTTTGTCCATTCCTGTTTGTTTACCATGATTCAGTTTCTGTTTTCATATCACTCTCCTAAAATCATTCCCATAAATATCTGCAGATAAAGTTGATGCCCCCCAAATGTACCCCCTTATCCCTGCAGATCCTTGGACCATTTCACATTCCAATAACCCACTTCTCCTTGATTACTACCTTGGAAATCCATGCGAAGTTTATTTACAGAGCCCTTTCTTCTATATGACTCTGTTGGGATGTTTACATGCTCCACTAATTTAGTTCGCAGTCCTAAAAGACTATCTCAAGTTTCTCTCCAACCTAAGATGCTATTTTCCAAAGGCTGTATACAAATATCTTTAACATTATGTTTATATCCATGAATTTTAGGAATGCATGTAAATTGTGCATCAAATTTAAGATTCTATGGGTATTGCTGCTTAGGAACTATATATTTAGGATTAAAAAAAGACTGATCAAACAAATATTAAATTAATAAGAGTACAGATGGTATGCAGATATGGAAAAAATTATGAAGATGATATTCAAATTATGAAAACTGTTATAAAACATCTTGTTCTGTTGTCAAAAAAGGATATGACCCCCCAAATTCCTACTTACCTTTTCCTCTTTCTGTATATTCTCTATATTCTTTTACCTTACCTATTACATTCAGTGATATCCTCTAACTTCTCAGTCCTCCAAAATTATAATTGGAAATAGTCGTGCACCTCCCTATTTTTTTTTCATTCTTTATATCTAGTCTGCCTACAAGTTTTGTCAAACCTTCTGCAGTCTTATTTTTCTTTGTCTCTTTGTTTTTAATCCCAAAACCAAAACCCCAGTCAGTAGGTTATTCAAATAACCTCCTAACCTGTGTTCCAGCAAAAGTTCTTCGAGAACCATTTTAAATCACATGTCCAGTAAAAGCAAAAATTTGTAACAACATACACAACTATTGTTCCCTCCCCCATTTGCTGTGCCTTAGAAATCAGGAGAATGCCTTTCATAGAAAGGTTTAATAGCTAAGCAATTCAGTTCGCAGAATAAGGCTGTCTCAGACTTCCGACAGTAATAGCAGGACAAGTCACACTGCCACTCTTTCCCAAAGGAATGCCCTCAGCTAGTTTGCCAACCCCTGGCCTCTCTCACACCTGTAATCCATACCTATCTCTGCGGGACCTTTCACCGCCACCTCCTCCTTCACCATTAGTTGTATAAAGCTTAGGCTGACACCTCCTCTTGCCAGTTCCTCCATACCCAACTTTCTACCAAACTTGGTCATCACATCCTGTGGGCTCCTCCTACTCCACTGGCTGTTCACTTTTCTAAAGTTGTTTCCTGGGCTTCCCTGGTGGTGCAGTGGTTAAGAATCTGCCTGCCAATGCGGGGGACACGCGTTCGAGCCCTGGTCTGGGAAGATCCCACATGCCGCGGAGCAGCTAAGCCCGTGAGCCACAACTACTGAGCCTGCGCTCTAGAGCCAGCGAGCCACAACTACCGAACCCATGTGCCACAGCTACTGAGCCTGCGCTCTAGAGCCAGCGAGCCACAACTACTGAAGCCCGTGCTCCGCAACGAGAAGCCACTGCAATGAGAAGCCTGCGCACCGCAACGAAGAGTAGCCCCCGCTCGCCGCAACTAGAGAAAGCCCGCTCACAGCAACAAAGACCCAACGCAGCCAAAAATAAATAAATAAATTTATTTAAAAAAATAATAAAGTTGTTTCCTTTATCTCATGCTGATTTCTTTAGCTGACGTCATTTCTCCCACGGTTCTCAGGTGAGGCTGCTTCTACTTGTAGTCTAGCCCACCTCTCTCCACCTCCGTGTCTAGAGCTTCAGACCATGATTTGGTTCCACAATCGCTTAGCAAACTCTCTTATTGAAGTATACCCTGTCCACTTAAACCATCTCCTTCATTAATTTAAGATTTCCACCCATCTCCCAATAGGTTCTCATCCTCCTAAGTGCTGCTAGCACCTGGCTAAGTTTTCCTCTTCACCTTATTCAAGGCCATTGCCCTTGATGACTTGAGTATCGAGCACCCTGGACTTTTCTCATTCTTCTGAACCCTTCTGTCACTCGACATAGCTGACTCAAACCTCCTTAAATCAAGTCCCTGTTTGCTCACGTGGCACTCAAAATACTGCCCTTTCTTCTCTATCTCCTTCTATCGCTCCTCTTTCTTCTCTGTTCCCCAAACTGACACGTCCTCCAAGATCCAGTTCTTGTTTCCTTTTTCATTTTCACACTCTAGAAATCTCATCTACTCCTTAACTCTACATGGATAAATCTATAATTCTGACACATTTACAAAGCTTAATGGTCATATTCATCTGCTTAGTGGCCCACTTCCACCCATATGTATTTTTGGCATCTCAACGTGTCATCAAGTCCTCCCTTCCCTCCTGATTTCTCTACTTCTGTTAGTTTTTCAAACATTTTCCCAGTCATACAAGTTTAAAACCTAAGAATCATTACTTTTCCCTCCCTGGCCAAATATACGAATTCCTGTCAGCTGTTTTCTCATTTTACCTTTCAACTAGTCTCTTTTCTTTTATTTGTGTCCTTGTAAGGTGACTATCATTATCTCTATTTTATGAGTACATGTTTGAGGTTAAATATTTCCCAGTGTTACAAATCCGGTAAGTTTTAGAGACAGGGTTAAAATTCAAGTCAGTCTTAGGCCAGAACCTGGGCTTTTCCTCTCATCAAACCACTTCTCTGAAAATAGATAACACTGTTACATAAAATAAGAATAATATAAAACATGTGCAATTAGAAATAAATGTTTCCAATTTTATAATTTCTTTATCCTCTCTAAAAGCTCATATTAATTAACTGAGCTCTTATTTTAAAAAGTCAATTCATATATACACAAATAAATGACAGAAGCAACTTAGGTTCTGAGGTTGGAGAATATCAACTTTGGAATGAACTGGGTTCCACTTCCCAGTTCCACACGCTAGCAGTGTACACTTAGGCAAGTTGCCTAACTTCTCCGTGCCTTGATTTCCTTATCTGTCACAGTAGTGGTCAACTTCTGCAGTTGTAAGTCATACGTGAAATCTAATGTGGACAAAGTTTTTGGTATATCTAAGTGCTCAGAATAGGTGAGGCAACACGAATCATACATTTAACTAGGTTTGAGTGAGTGGGATAAGAAGGTGGGCTGCATCCTTCAGGACTTTCATAGGTGAAAGATGCCTACTGGGCAGGGAAGCACCCTAGAACATACACCAATGTGGAAAATCCAAGTGCAGAGAACAGGAAATCACCTAAACATTTTAATCAGCAACATCAATAATTGACTCCCACATGTGATATTTGGGTCGGTTTATTCACTGTATAGAGCCAAGCATACAGTTAGGTTTAACAAGCATTCATTAACTATATCCTAAATGCCTTTTGACTAATGAAATGATTAACAGCTGATGTCTGACTACATTCTATGACTTGAGCATCTAATCTCCAAAGTATTTACAAACAAATAAACCTAATACAAATAAACCTAGTTATGCAAGTATGTGAGAGGTATAACCTAATTTCATAATCTAAATACCACTCATATCCATGTCTTCTATCCTTTTCCCTAAACCTCAGGGGAAAGCCTTAGTCTGAATCCTTGACATCCTATGGCATCATCTCTTTCCAAGTGGGATGACTGTTCTCTACTCTCCAATGAGCTTCGGGTCTTCTCCAGCACTCACCTTCCATCAGCATCACATTCTATTATAATAGCCATCCTTCTTCTTAACTATCATCATAAATCTACTTCCCTTTCTTTTCTGAGCCAATAAATCTTCCCATTTTCTTCTCCGTTAGGCTGAAGTGCTTACCAACCACCAACCCCAATGTATCAGTTTCTTTCTTCTTCTCCCCACAGCCTCTGCTTTGTTTTAATCAGCCTCCTTGTTAATCCATTTGAATTTTCCCTTAACCATTCAAAAATACTGCCTCCTATGGACCTACTCTACAATAATTTACCCAGTCTCACTTCTCAAATCAAAGACCTAAAAATTCCTCTTCCTCCTCAAAGTCCTCCAGGGTTAAATCCAAAAGGAGATAATGCTTCTCTCTCACTCTAATAACCTACTCAGACATCGATCTACCCAAAACCAGGAACACTTCACTGAGTGATTCATCTAAATATTGGTTTTTTAGATTAGTAGGCTTACCACTGTCTTCTCACATCATTGCTTATTTGTTGCCCTCTACATCTGTCCTGTTCTGAAATTATCTGAGGACACTACAATTTATCTTAGACAGTGAGCATCTAAAGCATCGTTTCTTCACCAGTACCTCCTAACTCTCTGAGGCATGAAATCATCCTCAGAGAGAAATATTTCTTTCTGCTAATTTTTGAGTAGGGACTTGGGGTGTAGACATGATGGTAGACGTGGCAGGAAGAAGAGGTGGCATAAGGAAAGGTAATATCTGAGTATACTGAATATATCGCTTCTCGGCCTTTTGGCTAAGATCAAGTGAGTATACTGAATATGCCTGATTATTAGGCAAATTTTCCCCCCAAATATTATCTCTTTAAAAGAGTCACCTTATATGGAATATTTGCCAAGTGTCATACCATGGGGACGCTTTCTCAATTACTTTATTCTGAACAAAAAATACCACTGGATGGAGACTCATTAGGCTGAAACAGGCTTCAATCAGTGCTAGTTTTGGAAGCTTGTAGAAGTCATCTGATATGAGCGTTTTAAAAAGAAAAAAATTACCACAGATTTAGTCATTATTCCTGGATGTTTGACAATTCCACATATTGGCTCTCATGTTAATGAGAGTTTCAAGGTTCACTTAAGTGGTTCTATTGTGGGGACCACAGGGTGATTTTTTTTCAAATTCTAATACTATGCAAATGGGTACATGTGGCTAGGATAAAATTTGCAGTACTGTATTACACACTCAGATTCAAAACATGAAATAAAAATGATGGCAACAAACTCTAGGAAACTGTATTAGGCAATGTGAAAAACAGCTCTACTGATGACAAAGGCTCTGCTACATCTTGGCTGTCTCCGAGGTACATGTGAAGAGTTCAAATAAAAATTATGTCAGATGTGAACTCAAAAAATTGGTTTTAAAATAACACATCTTTATATATGTGATTGCAAGTATATAGGGGAAATTAAATTAATAAATCAAATATCGTAAGTAAACATTTAATTCAATAATATCCATTTCCCTAGTCAGAAGGCTTATTTGGGGATTGCAGCAGGAGAAGAATTGTGTCTCATCATCTACTGAGGCTGGCCTTAATCAGGCGTCATGGGGTGCATGACTGTGTATAATGTGGGTGGAAGTAGAAGATTTGGATGGACAGACAGCTGGCTAAGGGACTGGCTCAGGAAAAAAGAACAGTGATACATTTTCTTACTATTTCACAGCAAGGTCACAAGTGTATCCTGTACTAAGAAAGATTGGGACACTCCAGTCTGAAGGACAAAAACGAATTCACTTTAGCTCACTTTGTTCTATTCCCAGAACTGCGAGTGCTCACTGAGGATTATTCATTGACCGTTAGGATGTGCCATGAGGCTGTTTACTGCAGCATCTTTCTAATTTGTTACATAACACAAAAGAATGGAAGCTGAAAAAGACAAAAAGTGGAGAAACGTTCAGCATAAGACAGTCACGTGTGATCCATCTTTAACCCTCTCTGTAAGTTCCCGTAGTTATTTGTTTAGACCCACTGTCGGACTTTTGCTAGCTAAAAGGCCTCCTTTTGTTGAGCGATTTCAATGTATAGTCACATTTTGAACTGTTGCCAGCTAAAATTCTTGCATTAGGCTCCATGGCTGTCTGTTCCACCAAGACAAATAAGAACTGGCCCAACCCCTCATTGGAGCGCATTGTTCATGGTGCTGAGCAGTGATTTTCCATATCTGCCTGTCTTTGCGTTCACCCCAGGAGGAAGGGTGAGCCTGGTTTATGGAGTTCTCATTTCTCACAAAGCAGCAACATCTGGAGGGCTGAGCAGTTTGTTGGCAGGTCCAGCCCGAAGGAATTCAGCTATGGTTCCGATTGGCTCTTATCAGTAGGTGTCACTAAAGACAGCTTCAGAGACAGAAAAATAAATAGGCCAATTAAGCAATGCCAAGAACAGACTATTTTATGGCCATCTCTCCTTTTTTTTTATTGTTATTCCAACTGTAGAAGTTTCAAGATTCAAATTATTCTCTGGCTTTTTTTTTTTTTTTTTTCCTGTTGCTAATGAACATTTTTCCATTTTCCAAGTGCCTTCCTTCAGAGAGTGGGACATTTAATTAATAAATTTAGTTTTTCGTGCCTGATGTAGTGGATTAGCAAAATGAAAACAGATGAAGGAGATTAACTCTAACACTTTATTGCAGTGAAGCCGCAGCCGCTGTTCTACTGCACACAGGCTGATGGACGCTTCACCAGCTCCTTTCTCTCTGCAACACGAGACATTCGGCACATGGAGAGAGCAGCTCAGCCCACCCCAGCCATGTCTGTGTGTCCCCAAAGGATGCAAGCACGGGAACGCCGGTGTGAGACCACACATTTCTGAGCAGGTCAGGAGGAGAACTCCCAGGCCTCTTTCCTGGAGAGAGGCCAGACTTGTTCACAGTGGCCACCATGCTCACTGGCTTCACTGGTGACTGAGGCTTTCCCGCCTGCAAAGATATAAGCCCAGTGGGGATCTCTAAATCCAAGCAACATCATATATATAGAGAGAGAACAGTTTTCTGACATTTGCGTTAGCAGATACCTCATATATATTCTTCCATAGTTATCTGAGAAAAACAAGTCCATTCAAATGGATGGATTTTGTTTGCAAAACGGACGGTGAACAATACCAGGGCATGGATCCCAGGGCCAGCACAATGTCTAGCACATGTTAGGTACCCAGGCAATGTTGGTTAAATGAATAAGGTATCTGCTAACTCGGGATATCAGTCAACTGTTCTAGTGGATCTCACATACAATCTTTGCCACCCACTACTTATGCTGAATTTGCATACATTTTGGTGGCTGTGTTCATTCTTTCTGGTTTCAGGAACAGCCCTACATAAGGTAGGTAGGTCCTTAGGTTTGAAGACCAAGCCAGCTGACTTTTAATTCCAAATTACTAACAATTACAAATGTAAAGATAAATAATAGCTAATAATAATAAGAGCAGCTGTCACTTATTGAGTACTCTGTGTCAGGCTAAGTTCTATATGTTATTTCATGTAATCCCACCATAATCTTATAAGATAGATGTGATTATTATCCCTATTTCACATGAGGAAACTGGGACCTAACCTTGTTAGGTTATTTGCTTAAGGGGACACAGTTAAAAAATTGCACAGCCAGGTTTAAAACAGGTTTGCTTGACTCTAACCTGTTCTCTTAATCAAATACTTTACAGCCCTCTCTTCTAACATGGAATTACTATGAGTAAATCTTAGTAAAGGGAATGGAGTATATACTTGGGAGAGGAGAAAAATGGAGAGTAAAAGAAAATGAGTGAAGGTTAAATCTACACTGTGGGATTTATTACTAGGATGTTGGTGTTTAATATATGCTGGGCAAAAAAAAAAAAAAAAAAGGTATTGCATGTTTCCATGGCTGGGAATTATTTATATTCACAGCACTGTCATCTAGTCTCCAAGCTCAACAATGAATGACTAGTGGCCCTAATTTTCACCATGAACATTCTTCCCTGGCATCTTTTTGCAATTTTATACTCCCAAGTCCAAGTTACATGATGTCATTTTCATTTATTGGATATAATTACTAAATTATACAGGCCATAAATCCACATTCTTATAGAATGATCTCCAAGAAAAATGGTTCTGTGAATTGAAAGTAACATACCAGAACTAGAACCCACTGGCCCAGGATGCTCCCATATCCACAGTTCCTCTGTATAAAACCCACTGAGACCTATGCAACAAGAATGTCAAAAGCCAACCTTATACTTTTATTTCAGCTTAAAAGTTTCAAATCTAAAGGAACACATACCCATCTTTAAAAAACCTGACAAAGGTATTACACATTTTAACAGATTTCATTATGTATAAACTATTGGAATACTTAGTTTTTTAATGGGACTTTTTTCAGAAATATTTCATCCTCTACCAAGCCACAACATATCCATAATAAACATACATACTCCATCAAATTTCAAAGAATATGCTTATCTATTATCACAGCTGAGGAACATCCTTGTGGGATTTTATATACAATAGACTTATGCTCGGAAAACCAGTTTGGAAGTTAATTCTCCCACCTCGAAAATTCATCCTGATGGCAAGTGAGAGAAGAGCATTTAGTGGGTGGTTATCACCCTTTCTGTCAAGATCAGTAATGTGTTTTATCCAGATGAATCAATATAGGGGAGGATTCAGTAAGAGTGTACCTGTCAGTCATAACACAGCAATTTAGAACAAGCTTTGCTAGGACACTTGATCCTTGAAGATTCATTTACAAAACTCAAATCTACAAATACTGAAGACCTATTGTGAATAGGTCTGCTGCAAAGAAGGTAAAAACAAATAACATGTTATTAGCCTTCTTGATTGGCACACAATTAAAATAAAAGGCAAGATGAGTGTCATCAAAGATTTGATTTTGAAGGAATAAAAGATGACCTCCATTAGGAAAATGAGGAAAGGATTTTTTAAAGAGGCTGCATTTGAGATGGGCCCTCTGTTGAGAAGTAAGTACAATGGAACAACACTGAGGAGGGGTCAAACAGAAACTGCAGATCACATGGGGGATGCAGAGAGTTTAGTAAGAATGTAGCTGGAGACTGGGCTGAAAAAATATTCAAGCACCATTTTATGGTGAGTCTTGAAGGCAGGCTGAGGATTTTGTTTGTAAATCAGTAGGCAGAGGGGAGGTGCTGAAGTGCGTAGGGGAAAAGTACAGTAAAATCAATCCCAAACTTCAGGATACATCTGGCAGCCATGTCTAAGATGACATGCACAGAAAAGAAAGAAGACTGATGGCTGTGGACCTGGTAGTAGTAGCAGCAATACAGATATTGGGGTCTGAAAATTATAAAATTTAGTGAGTCCTGAAAGAAGGAGAAACAGAGGTAGAAAAGGAGGAAACAACGGATTTGAAATGATGACAGAAAAGATGATGTTTCTCTTATTAGAAATAAGAAACTCAGGAGGAGAGATTGCTCGTCCATGGGTGGAAGTCACAGTTTGATCTGGGACACGGTGAATTCCGTTGCCACTGGTACAGGCACAGGCATTCTGAATGGGTCTAGAATATGGCCCTGGGGTTGTAAATTTGGGATCCTTCACTCCAGCAATAGTAATAGAATCCACGGAAGTTGGTCGATCACCAGGAAACAGGGTACAGAAATGATAACCTTGCACAGGCAAGTGGGCAAAATGCTAGAGGATGGTGACGGAGTATGGAAGAAAAACATGTAGGTGCTTTAGGGTCACACAGACCTGGATTCAAACGCAGAGTCCATCTCTTAATAGCTGTGTGAACTTCAAGAGTCTTTTTTGAGAATTAAATGAGATATGTACGTGAAGCAACTAGCACCATGCCTGCTCCAAACTAAGTATCATAGATATGAGTTAATTCCTAAAAGCATTTCTAGTACCTATTCCTTCTGATTACTTTCTATTATATTTGAAAGTTCATATTTCCAGAAACTCACTTTCCAAAATGATAGGTATACATACTTTAATATCAATAGGAAAGAAATACCTGTTTTGAAAAGAAATTGATAAAAATCAATGATTGTTCAGAAAGGCCTTTAATTAGTGATCAACTATAACCATCTGAAAAGGCATAGCTTCAAATAACTCATGAGGAATGGTAGGGCTCAGGGTTCCACTTCCCAGTAGACCACCCTCTGTCATACTTCTCTATATGTGTAACTAAAATAAAATGCATTTAAATGCATGCATTTAAAATGCATTTTTGGGCAGTTACACAAAAATTATGAGTCTACATGAAGCTGCAAAGTTGTCCCAGTCTTCCGTCTCCCCAGTTGCCTGGTCTGAACAACAGAGATTATTATTGCTTATCCACTACAAGTTGTAAGTGGTCTGAAACAGCAGGCAAGTAGCTTCTTTAGTCGCTGAGACTTGAAACTCACCTATAAGAGTAATTTGTCCCCGTTAATAAAAACCAGTAATTTATAAGAGGAATTATTATTGTGTTAGAAATCAAGACATTCTCAGATGAAAGAAAACTAAGAGACTCTGTTGCCAGCACACCTAAGCTAACTTAATGACTGAAGAAAGTTCTCTACATGGAAAGGAAATGATAAAAATAGGAACCTTACAACATTAAGAAGGAAGAAAGAACAAAGTAAGCAAAAATATGGGTTAAATATAATAAACTTTCCTTTTCTTCTTGAGTTTTCTAAATCGTGTTCAATAATGAGAGCAAAAATTACAACACTGGCTGATGTGGTTCTAAATTTATAAAGAGGAAATACTTAAGGCAATTATATTATAAATAGAGTAGGGTAAAGGGAGGAGATGTTTCTATACTTTATTCAAACTTGTAAAATGTCAACAGCAGTAGGCTTTGACAATAAGTTATGCATATAACTTATAAACTATACAAACTGTAGCTTTATAAACCTCAAAACTTTTAGGAAAAAAATAGGAAAAATCTTCAGAACATAGGGCAGGCAAAGCATGCTTACACTTGACATTAAAAGCATAATCTGTGAAAGGAAAAATAGATAAATTGGACCTCATCAAAAGTAAAAACTTTTGCTCTCCTTGAGACCCTATTAAGAGAAGGAAAAGACAAGCTACGAACTGGGAGGAAATATTTGCAAATCACATATCCAACAAAGGATTAGTATCTAGAAAATGTAAAGAACTCTCAAAATTCAACAGTAAAAAAAAAATCCAATTACAAACTGGGCAAAAGATATTAATAGACAAAGAGAATATACAGATGGCAAATAAGACCAAAAAAAGATGTTCAACTTCATTAGCCATTAGGGAAATACATATTAAAACCACAATGAGATATCACAGCACATCTATCAGAATCGCTAATATAAGAAAGAGTGACAACACCCAACACAGACAGGCTGTATAACTTAATGTTATTGCTGACGGGAATGGTCAACGGTACAGACACTCTAGAAAACAGTTTGGCCATTTCTTTTCTTACAAAGCTAAACATGCAACTACCATATGACTTGGAAGTTGTACTCCTGAGTATTTATCCCAGAAAAACAAAAAGTTATGTTCACATAAAAACCTGTACACGGGGCTTCCCTGGTGGCTCAGTGGTTAAGAATCTGCCTGCCAATGCAGGGGACATGGGTTCGATCCCTGGCCCGGGAAGATCCCACATGCCCCGGAGCAACTAAGCCCGTGCACCACAACTACTGAGCCTGCGCTCTAGAGCCCGTGCTCTGCAGCAAGAGAAGCCACGATAATGAGAAGCCTGCGCACCGCAGGAAGGGTAGCCCCTGCTTGCCTCAACTAGAGAAAGCCCATGTGCAGCAATGAAGACCCAACACAGCCAAAAAAAAAAACAAAACCTGTACACGAATGTTCATAGCAGCTTTAGTCATAAAAAACTGGAAACAGCCCAGACATCCTTCACTCGGTGAATGACTAGACAAACTATTGTATATCTGTACCATGGAATATTACTCACCAATAAAAACAGACTACTAATACATCAAATAACTTGGATCAATATCCAGAAAATTATGCTCAGTGAAAAAAAGCTAATCCCCCCAAATTATGTATTGTGTGTCCATTTACATAACATTCTCAAAAGGACAAAATTGGCAGCCCAGCACAGCATAGCGATGGGCTAGGAGCATCCCCACACAGCCCGGCACCCCCCAGTGTCCCCAGGGCCAGATGCTCACTGCAGCCCTTTCTCTGGATGCAAAGCAAAACACAGGCCCCCCTGCCTGTCACACACTCCTCATTTTTCCTGGTGGATAAGGTTGCCTGAAGATCCAGGCAGGGCCTTATGGGCTGCTTGGTTGGAACAATGAAAAGTTTCTGTTGCTCCACATCCTCACCAGCATTTGGTATTATCAGTGTTCTGGACTTCGGTCATTCTTACAGAAGCTTATGGACCAGCCCCTCCTGCCAGGAAGCCTGCACAAACTTCTAGACCAGCCTCACCCACCAGGGGGCAGACACCAGAAGCAAGGAAACTATGATCCTGCAGCCTGCAGAACTGAGTCTGCAAACACAGGTCAGAACCTACCCTGGGACCTGCTAGTCCCTGGCCCTTGGGTGATGAGAGGGGAGTGCACTGCTGGGACACACAGGACATCCCCTACAGAGGGCCACTTCTCCAAGGTTGAGAAACATAACTAAGCTACTACATATATAAAAATACAAATAGAAATTTAAACAAAGTGAGAAAGCAAAGGAATATGTTCCAGATGAAGGCACAAGATAAAACCCCAGAAGGACTAACTGAAGTGGAGATGGCCAATCTACCTGAGAAAGACTTGAGTAATGATTGTAAAGATGATCCCAGAGCTTGGGAAAAGAATGGATGCACACAGCAAGAAGTTACAAGAAGTTTTTAGCCAAGAGTTAGAAAACATAAAGAACAACCAGAGTTGAATACAATAACTGAAATGAAAAATACACTAGAAGGAATCAATAGCAGAATAAATGAGGCAGAAGAATGAATCAGTGATCTGGAAGACAGAGTGGTGGAAATCACTGCTGCAGAACAGAATAAAAAAAAAGGATGAAAAGAAATGAAGACTGTTTAAGAGACCTCTGGGACAACATCAAACACAGCAACATTCACATTATAAGGGTCACAGAAGAATAAGAGGGAGAGAAAGGGCCTGAGAAATATCTGAAGAGATAATATCTGAAAATTTCTCTAACATGGGAAAGGAAACAGTCACTCATGTCCAGGAAGTGCAGAGAGTACAGCATAAACTCAAGGAGGAACACACCAAGACACAGAGTAATCAAATTGATAAAAATTAAAGACAAAGAGAAAATATTAAAAGCAACAAGGGAAAAACAACAAATAACATACAAAGGAATCCCCATAAGATGATCAGCTGATTTTTCAGCAGAAACTCTGCAGGCCAGAAGGGAGTGGCACAATATATTTAAAGTGATGAAAGGGAAAAACCTACAACCAAGAATACTGTACCCAGCAAGGCTCTCATTCAGATTTGACAGAGAAATCAAAAGCATTACAGACAAGCAAAAGCTAAGAGAATTCAGCACCCCAAACCAGCTTTACAATAATGCTAAAAGAACTCCTCTAAGTGGAAAAGAAAAGGTCACAACTAGAAACAAGAAAAATTACAAATGGGAAAGCTCACCAGTAAAGGCAAACATAAAGGTAGGAAATCATCCACACACAAATATGATATCAAAACCAGTAATCATAAGAGGACAAGAGTACAAGTGCAGGATATTTGAAATGCATTTGAAATTAAGAGACCAGCAACTCAAAAGAAAAAAATTATAGAAATCAATTCATGGTTGCCAGTAGTTAAGGAGGAAGTTGAGGTGGGAGGATAGTGGGTTATAGCTATAAAAGGGCAAAATGAGGGATTTTCATAATGATGGAAATGTTCTGTATCTTGACTGTATAAATGTCAAAATTTTGGTTATGATATTGTACTATACTTTTGCAAGCTGTTTCTATTGGAGAAGCTGGATAAAGTATACAGGGGATTTCTCTGCATTATTATTTATAACTGATTGTGAATCTACAATTATTTCAAAATAAAAAGTTTAATTAAAAAAACTTCTAGCCTCAGTTATTCTTCCAGATTTAGATGAGATTCAGTAGAGAATCACTATACATTAATAGGTTATTTGGAAGAGGGGAGAAGGAGAGAGGAAGGAAGGAAGGAAGGAAGGAAGGAAGGAAGGAAGGAAGGGAGGGAGGGAGGGAGGGAGGGAAGGAAGGAATGGGGGAGGGAGGGAGGGAAGAAGGGAGGGAGGGGAGAGGCAGGAAGAAGGCTGGGACAGGAGAGACAGGAGAGAGAAAAGATAAAAAATAGAAATAGACCTTGCAAAAGATCACCTGGCCATTCCTCAGAATAGTCTGGGGAAAACAGGGGCAGGAAGAACTGCTAAGAGGGTTCTAGAAGATGAAATATGATATCTTTGATAACAGAGGAAACTGCTCCCTTCTCAATAAAAAGCATGAACTTACTCACTGTAAGAATTCCTCTTGGCATGGAGTCCCACAAGAATTCTTCTTGGCATGAAGTCCCTGGAGTGTCCAAGAAAAACTGATGGCCCACAAGGCATAATTTTGCAAATTTAGAAGTTAAAATGAAATCTCCTATCTGTTCCAGCACATGTGTGTCCTTGCAACATGATATTTATGATGTGAATTGGGCTGATTAAATCCATTTTAGGGTTCAGAGATTTGCACAACCTAAATATCCCAGTTCTCAGGGAATGAAGAGCTTCATGTTTCCTTTGCATATTTAGTCTCACCGACATCAATAGGAAGCTGTTAGTGATAAGGAGAACTTGGCACTGGGGGCATGGGGGTGGCGGATTTAGCTGTGCAGTTAAGTGTCAGCTTGAATATGGGACTCCTCAGCCATGATTTCATGAAACCTCTTTACAAGCTCCCACCTGGGACTTTCATGCACAGATGGTATATATGAGAAAGTTTGACAGGAGAGGTTTGCCAAAGTTAGTAAACACAAAAATGAGGTATGCTAAAGATAGGGTAAACCTCCTCATGGAATCTGGAGGAAGGCAACATTCCTGCTAAAGACTAAAAAAGAAATGGTAAATGAACCAGTGAATTAGACTTGATGCTGAAACCTAAGATTAACTCATAACCAAACTTTACAAAGTAAAACACAATAGGAAAAATTATCCTCCTGCAAATTCAGTTCTTGCAGATCCTATATCACATAATGGCAAGAACATAGTACTCAAAAACCAAACAAGTCAATTTTAAAAGAAGACAAAGAAAAGTCCATGTTCACTCTGGGCAACTCCAATTGGACAGGTTCTGAATTCTCTACAGACCTAGAAAATCTTTGGGTGAGAAATCTCCAACAAAGCTGGACTTGTCAGACTGCTTACCCTTTATTAATATCAGACTGGAATTACAGAATCAGGCCAAATAATGATGTAAAACCCAAAAGGAGGAATGCTGCTAATTGCCAAATTTGTTATGGAATTATCACATTTTCTGTTTCAGTGCTAAGCTCTGGGAGACCCATTGAATGAAAGCTCTAATGAAACCGTAGATCAATGTCAGACACAAAGGTTGAGGTAGAAAATATTCAGAAAGCAAGCCTGTGAACTTGGGCATTAGACCCTTCAAAATAGACACCTCGGAGGGGAACAATCAATATAAACATGTTGGGGATAATAATAAACTAATTTCTGCATGTAAACTCAAAGGTGTAATGTATATAGAGATGGCAAAAAAATCTGGTTCTTCTCTAAAGATTTAGGCAAGTCTTTTATTAAGATTCATTTCCATCTTGACCTTCAACCTGCCACTGCTTCCTTTCTGCCTTTCATGTTCTCTCACCTTGATGCAAGTCAAAATACTGTCTTGCTATATTGCTGACATTTTATTTTGGGTAACTGTATAGTTTAACTTTGCTCACCACCATGCTTAACATATGGAAGCAATTAATTCATTTTCTTTGCCATCATTAGGATAGGAATCCTAGATACTTTAAATGTAACTTCATCATAGACTTCCCTTAACTAATTACATAATATCTAACCCATTTTCTCGAAAATAAAACTTGCTAGTTAAGAAATAAAGAACAGCATTGCTTAGAATAAACTCTGCATGCCACACTGTAATTTAAACTGTACTGTTATGTATGGTGAAGGACTGAAAGTTTAGAGTTACTCCCCTTGGCAAACATTTTTTTTAAGGATTGCTTAAATAAGCAGTACAGAAACCAGATGTCATTTGGTAAGAGTATCTGAATGACCAAAAATTTGCTGTCTGGGTATTTTTTCCTTTATAAAAACAAGAAAAATTCTTTGGATTTATATCATATTTAGCAGCTGTGAAACAGTGCAAACATCTGTTTGTACCTATGGGGAGCTGACCCGTGGGGTCCTCATCTCTTAATCACCAAGCATCAAGCCAGTCTCACATGAACAGTTTACTGTTTTCTTTGCCGTTTCCTCCCGCACTTCAAAGTTTTCTTACGCTCATGTTCTATTGGCAGAATGGAGGAACTAATCCATTCATTATAAGACCAGATGATTAGAATTTTTTGAGACATGATCACAGCATTCCCTCCACCCAGCCTGTGCACAGAAACACATGCACATTTGCCTCTAAATTCATTTTGGAGTGTCTACACTTACTCCAAATAATGCAAGATTTATGAGCCTCAAGCAAGATTATAGTAGCACATATACTAGACTGCACCAGGCCTGCAGTCACCATTTGGGGCCACAATCTTTAAAAAGTCATTTTAAAATAATGTGTTCCCTTTTTTATAAGCATAAAAACATTGTATTAGCTCTTATTTGGAGTTTTTCTCTTAGAATATTGCTACATTTTTTTTAAAAGAGTGATAATAATAACAACAACAGAAAGAAAAAAAAACAAAAAGCCTTACCCACACTTGCTCACCCAGGGAATATCAGTTTCTAAAGGCCAACATTTTTACTGCACTTTATAAATAGGGAAAGTACGCCGAATTGGAATCGAAGCTTGCCAGGTCAAATCAGCTGCTTTATTTATATATTCTTTTATTATATATAAAGTCTGCCAAATTAAGCATTCCTACTGCAAAAGAAGTAAGAATCAGCCTCATTTTTATATATTAAAAAGTATTAATTAAAACAGTCTCATTACAATGATTTTCATTACACAAAAAATGTATTCTATATAACAATGTTATTTCCGAGGATTACCCATCATAAAAAAGGCTCTATTTGTAGGGTGGTAATAAATTCTCTGTAACTGACTCTTGATCAATGAATTGCCTCTGGTGGCTGCTATTCCTGTAACAAACCCTCTCTACACTGTGTGCTATTTGCACTGCACTTTGGAAACAAAGACTAGGCCACATTATAACTTTACTCTCACCATGTGGGAATTATACTTTGTTGATTTCTCTTTTGCAAACATTCAAACTGTCCCCACAGGGTGTGGTGGGAGGAGGATGTACCCAACAACTTAAAGCTGTAGGAATATCCATGAACTTCAAGAAAAACCCTAAGGTAAAAACCACATGCACAACACCTCCCTTTATATCCTGCTGGGTTCAAAGCACTTCTTGTAACTCGATGACACACTAAAGAGAGACTAGACCTTGGATTTGTCTCATCTTTATAAGCAGTATGGTCTAAAGTACATATTCTGAATCTGGGATCCATAAAACAGACTAATTCCCAAGGTACCAATAGGTGTTGCTGGGAAAAGAAGGTTCCATGGTCAATTAAATTTGGGAAATACTCATAGAATGCCCCCTTTTTTGGATAAAGGCAAGGCCTATTAGCAAATTAAAGACTTTGAGAACTACTGCCGTAAATGCATCTTATATTGTTATTTGTGAAAATGCTAGGAAAAAATTAAGACATAAAAAGGTGTAAAGAACAATACAACAAACCCATGTACTCACCTACAAGTTTAAGAAAGAAATATTACAAATACAGTGGAAGCCTGTGTGTGTCTTTCCCTCATCATACCCCTTCCATCTCTCAGAAGTAACAAAATTCCAAATGTAGATTATTTCTATGAATTTACTAACATCTTTATTTTATTTCCATATATTCCTAAACAATGAGTAGTTCTGTTTTTTATGTTTTCAGCCTTCTCTAAAAGTGGTATAATATTCTAGGCATTATTTTGCTTATTCTTTTGGGGGAGCTTCATATTATTTTTATGAGACTTTAACATATATAACTCCGATTTGTTTATTTTCACTGTTAAATAATATTTAATTATGAATATATCACAATTTATTCATCTAGCCTCCTGCTGAACATTTAGACCATTTTTCTTTTTTCTTTTTTGCAATTACAAACAGTATTGGTATTGGCGTACAAGTAGACAGAGTAACAAAATGGAACAAAACAGAGAGGTCAGAAACAGATTCACATATATAGAGAAATTTCACACATGGTGGAAGTAGTTCCTGAAGATCAGTTTTCAAATGGTGCAGGGACAATTATTTACTCACGCAGAAAAAAATTTTAATCCTTACCTCACACCATATTCCCAGTTCCAGATATATTATCAGTTCTAGGTATATTATAGACAAAAATGTAAAAAACAAAAACATTGAATTTCTAGTAGAAAATACATGAGAATATATGAGAATGGGAAGGAATCCCTAAAACCAAATCTCAAAAGATTAAACGATGATAAATTAGTCTACAGTTTAAGTTAAAACTTCTATTCATCAAAAGATACTGTAACAAAATAAAAAGACAAGGCCCAGAATGAGAAAAGATATTTATAAAACATATAACCAATAAAGAATTAGGATTCAAAATACATGGAAAAAAAATCTAAATTTTATTTAAACCAGCATTTTTAAAAATCATTTGACCCTTATTTAGAGGAACACATATTGACATCTATTTCAAAAAAAAGATTCCTGGGCACAATTTGGGAAAAATTTATATTTTGACAAAAGCATTAAACTTGGAAAACACCTTAGCTTAGGTCTCTACCCAGCTCTTTACTCCTCAGCAATATGATACTAAATAATTTACTACTCTGGGCCTTGGTGTTTTATCTGTAACGTGGAAATTAGCCCTATCCTTAGTGCACAAAACTAAATAGCATAGAAATCTGGAAACTGAACTAACAGTTACAGCTTGAGTGACCTGTAAATACCTTTTAGTGACCTCTTAGAAATCGTTTAACCTCAGCAACAGTGGCAAGAAATACCTTCAGGGGGCTGGGTGGAAAAAATCAATTCTGGCAAATCCTATCTGAAAGATTTTCTATTCTTACATAAATGTATCCTTGTGGTACTTATTCTATTTTTCACTACGAAAGACTAACCATTGTAGATAGCAAAATAAAAGGACAAACCATCGCTCAGGCTGGAACTTAACAAGACTATGTCTTAAATGTTGGCTATTTAACTATTTCCTGACATCTACATGTAGGCCACATACATATGGCCACAACAAAAATCTCATGAGAAATAAGTTGCAAGAGAGTTTGAAAGATACAAAAAGGAAGTAAAAACTTTTTACCAATATTTGCAAATCCAAAGTACTCCCAATCAACTGAGGAAAAATCATTTCAAATGAGAGACTAACCTAATACAGTTTTATTCTTAATGATTAACCCCATCAACGATGGAGGTGCCATTCTTAACTGGGATTTGCACAGAGCTGTTCCTCTGTTCTGTCTTCAAAAAAGAGATTACAAATGCTTATGTGGAGAACCATTTGTGTATAAAACACAAGAGCAGAATTTTCCTTTCTATATTGTTTTTTTCTAAAATGGAAAGCTATATTTTGTGATACCAAAGTAGAAAAGGAAATATAAAGAAACTGCTTGTAGTTCAGATATTAGGACGAATTAAAGAATTACAGTAAGAAACAAGCTTATTATAAGTAGTTGGCTTATGTTAAGTTCTATAAATTAACTTTGCAATTTCAATTTTCAACAATATCACAGACTAGAAATCTGAGAAGATGTTTTGTTTTTTAAAAAATGGTGAATAAAATACAATAAACATTTCATCAGGAAAAAAGTAAAGAAGCTGCAAAGGTTAAAATAAAATAGGAATTCTCTGAGCTTAGCTAGCACTAATAACTTTAATTCTAAGGATATCTGCTGAAACTTGACCTTCCATTTTGATGACTTTTGGGAGATAATTCCCCACAAGTCTCTCTCGTTTCTACATGTGTCGTGAGAAAGGCACTAGCTGTTCTTTGTTCTAAACTATCTTTTCAAGAATGTTTGTTTACTGAGCAGCCTTGTAAGATAGAGATAGTGTCTCTCTGCAGAGCAAAGAAACAGGCATGATTAAATGCCTGTTATAAAAAAATTGGGCTCCCTAACCTCAGAGTTCCTGTCTAATAATACAACCCACTGCAGTATAGATGTCATCTGACACCTCTTCATGTCACCCTGTGAAAACTGAGGCTTAGGGAACTAATGCAAAATGTTGATACTCTGGTTACTCCTATTGCTGTTAAATATATATATTTTTTCTTCATCTTTGATTCAAGAGTCTCAAGTCTTGTACCAGAATCCATGAAACTTGATTGCTTGAAAGTAGGATAAAAGCAGGATAAACATCTCAGGCCCTTCATCATTCTTAACAAAGGCTATGTGGGAAAAAAACACACACAAAAAGCCTAGGGGGCATTGATATGGAAAGGCTGAGGCTCCACAGGACTACAATCTATGGGTTTATTTCTATAAACCCATGGTGTAGAAGGGATAGCAAGGAAACAAGATATTGGGTAAAGAGGGAAAATCACCCATAAGAAATCATAACCATAAGGTCTCCCTCACATGGGTTTCCAGACTAATTTTACCTACTTATGTGGTGTTAAAAAAAAAACAAAACAAAACAAAAACCTTAAATGGAGAATTTAATTCTACTGGGCATATACCTTGAGAAAACCATAATTCAAAAAGAGTCATGTACCACAATGTTCATTGCAGCTCTATTTACAATAGCCAGGACATGGAAGCAACCTAAGTGTCCATCGACAGATGAATGGATAAAGAAGATGTGGCACATATATACAATGGAATATTACTCAGCCATAAAAAGAAACGAAATTGAGTTATTTGTACTGAGGTGGATGGACCTAGAGTCTATCATACAGCGTGAAGTAAGTCAGAAAGAGAAAAACAAATACTGTATGCTAACACATATCTATGGAATCTAAAAAAAGAAAAAAAAATGTTTCTGAAGAACCTAGGGTCAGGACAGGAATAAAGACACAAACATAAAGAATGGACTGGAGGACACGGGGAATGGGAAGGGTAAGCTGGGACAAAGTGAGAGAGTGGCATGGACATATATACACTACCAAATGTAAAATAGATAGCTAGTGGGAAGCAGCCACATAGCACAGGGAGATCACAGTGCTTTGTGACCACCTAGAGGGGTGGGATAGGGAGGGTGGGAGGGAGACACAAGAGGGAGGAGATATGGGGATATATGTATAGCTGATTCACTTTGTTATAAAGCAGAAACTAACACACCATTGTAAAGCAATTATACTCCAATAAAGATGTTAAAAAAAAAAAAGAAAAAAGAAAATCACACATCGGTGATAACCCAAATGTGACTAGCAGAAATCATCAAAAATCAATCTCAATCCAGGCTTGACAGAATCCCCAAGGTTTCAAAAACATAAAACACACAAGGAAACAGAGCACCATGAGAAAGAACAAGTAGATGCAACAGCCTGCAAAATCAGACCCACAAAGATACAGTAATCACCACAAAATAGTAAATAAGTTTAATATGTTTAAATAAATAAAAGAGTGGCTTTAAAATGTGAGTAGAATGAAGAAATATTTTTAAAAATTCAAAAACAGATTTGTTACCTTTTGTCATACAGACTTCACTAAAGAAAATTCTGAATTATTATTACAAGCAGAAAGAAAATGATGGTAGGTGTGAGCTATGACAGAATGTTGAGAAGAGATATTGTTAAATAAGTGGGCATATCTAAATCAGTGGTTCTTAACCAAGAGCAATCCAGCCTGCCCCCAGAGGATATTTAACAATGTTTGAAGACATTTTTGTCTGAGACAACTAGGGGATGTATGATGCTACTGGCATCTAGTGTATAGAAACCAGGGATGCTGCTAAACATCCTACAATGTACAGGACAGCTCCTTACAATACAGATTTATCTGGCCCAAAATGTCAATAGTGCTGAGGTTAAGAAATGATCTAAATTACCACTATGTACAGCAGTAATAAAAAATTATTTGTCAGATTAGAACTAAAATATGCTGCCAAAACAGAGTATAAATAGGGAGGCTGGTGATTAAAGTGTTCTAAGGTCTTTGTAAAATTTGGGTGGAGGAAACTGAGTAACTGTAGGCTTTGACAAGTTAGGTGACCATATTAAAATATTAAAGGTGACTAGTAAATATATACACTTTAGAAGTTAAGTTCTCTAACCTAGTAGGAGGAGGATATGGAATGGAAACAAAGAAAAAAACAATACAGAGGAAGCATGAAAAGAGAGAAAACTAAAAGGGCAGAAAAAAGAGTAGGGAATATAACAGAAATAAATACGAATACCTCAGTAATTATATGACTATAAATAGACTAAAACTCTCCAGTTCGGAGAAAAAGCTTGTCAGTCTAGATAAAATAAGAATTCCAGCTAAATACTGTTTATAAGACATACTTATAAGCATTAGGACACAGGAGTGTTTCGAGTTAAAGGATGGAAGAAGATATACAAGGCAGACACTTGTATATCTTCCCAAAAAAGATTTCTATAGCTATTGATATTAGACAAAATAGACTTAAGGCAAAAAGCATCACTAAAGATTAAAAAGTAACTGAATAATAATTAAAAGTTAAACACAATATCAAATTACCAATGGCATTTTTCATAGAACTAGAACAAAAATATCTTAAAATTTATATGGAGACACAAAAGATCCCGAATAGCCAAAGCAATCTTGAGAAAGAAAAACAAAGCTGGAGGAATAAGGCTCTCTGACTACAGACTATACTACAAAGCTGCAGTACTCAAAAAAGTATGGTACTGGCACAAAAACAGAAATATAGATCAATGGAACAGGATAGAAAGCCCAGAAATAAACCCATGAACCTATGGTTAATTAATCTATGACAAAGGAGGCAAGACTATACAATGAGGAAAGACAGTCTCTTCAATAAATGGTGCTGAGAAAACTGGACAGCTACATGTAAAAAAATGAAATTAGAACATTCTTTAACATCATACACAAAAATAAACTCAAAATGGATTAAAGACCTAAATGTAAGACCAGATACTATAAAATTCTTACAGGAAAACCTAGGCAGAACACTCTTTGACATAAATCGCAGCAATTATCTTTTCTGAGCTGTCTCCTAGAAAATGGAAATAAAAACAAAAATAAACAAATGAGACCTAATTAAACTCAAAAGCTTTTGCACAGCAAAGGAAACCATAGACAAAATGAAAAGACAACCCACAGGATGGAAGAAAATATTTGCAAACAATGTGACTGCCAAGGGATTAGCCTCCAAAATTTACAAACAGTTCATGTGGCTCAATATCAAAAAAACAAACAACCCAATCAACAAATGGGCAGAAGAACTAAATAGACATTTCTCCAAAGAAGACATACAAATGGGCAAGAGGCACATGAAAAGATGCTCAACATTGTTAATTATTAGAGAAATGCAAATCAAAACCACAATGAGATATGACCTCACACCAATCAGAATGGCCATCATTAAAAAAATCTACAAACAATAAATGCTGGAGAGGGTGTGGAGAAAAGGGAATCCTCCTACACTGTTGGTGGGAATGTAAATTGGTACAGCCAGTATGAGGAACAGTATGGAGGTTCCTTAAGAAACTAAAAATAGAGCTACTATATGATCCAGCAATCCCACTCCTGGGCATATTATATCTGGAGAAAAAGATGGTTCAAAAAGATACATGCACTCCCAATGTTCACTGCAGCACAGTTTACAATAGCCAAGACACTGAAGCAACCTAAATGTCCGTTAACAGAGGAGTGGATAAAGAAGATGTGGCACATATATACAATGGAATATTACTCAGCCATTAAAAAAATGAAATAATGCCGTTTGCAGCAACTTGTATGGACCTGGAGATTATCAAAGTAAGGGAAGAAGTCAGAGAAAGACAAATACCATATCATATGATATCACTTATATGCAGAATCTAAAAAAACAGATACAAATGAACTTATTTATAAAAGAAAAACAGACTTAGAGAACGAACTTATGGTTAACAGGGGGAAGGGTGGGGGGAGGGATAGATTGGGAGTTTGGGATTGACATGTACACACTGCTATATTTAAAATGGATAACCAACAAGGACCTATTGTATAGCACAGGGAACACTGCTCAATATTCTGTAATAACCTAAATGGGAAAAAACTTTGAAAAAGAATAGATACATGTATATATATAACTGAATCACTTTGCTGTACACTTGAAACTAGCACAATATTGTTAATCAACTATGCTCCAATATAAAATTTTTTTAAAAAGAAATTAATTATAAACTGGATTGTACCTACTAATACAGCCTTAAAAATATTTTTTTTAATAGGTAAAACTACAAGGAAATTTAATAAATCCATCATTACAATAGACAATTACTCTCTCGTAATCGATACATGACACAGAAACTAAATCAGTAAAGATTTGAAACCATCTTTCATAGAATAATGTTCCCAAATTTTGGAGAATGAATTGACTTTCATGCACATTTGAACTATTTTTTAAAAATTAATCACAAGCTGCTGCAAGCCTCTACAAATCATTAAAGGACTGGCATCATAAAACCTCTCACACTTCCCACGATGAAAACAATGTTAGGAAGAGTTATGAAAAGACAGCTAATAAAACTCCATACATTTGGAAATTTTAAAACATTTCTAAATAATTCTTGGAACAAAGATACAAAACACAACAGAAATTAGAAAACTAAATGCTAAAAAATATGGGACAAAGATAAAGTGGTACCTAGAGGAAAATGTATTGCCTTAAATGATGTATAGAGAAAAGAAGACTAAAAATTAAGAAGTTAAAAAAAAAATACTGTAAACCCAAAGAAAGCAAAGAAAAGACTACAAAGACAGGGACAGAAATTAATGAAATAGAAAACAAATACATGATAGAGAGAATTAACAAAGTTGAGAGTTGGTCCTTTAAAAAAAAAAAACTCATGAAACGGATGATATCTTGGCAAGATTGATCAAGAAAAAAGAAGTCTAAATAAACAATATTAGAAATGAAAATGGGGAAACTGTAGATAATTCAGGAAAATGATAGCAAGAGAAATGAAGAACTTTATGCCAAAAAAATTGAAAACCAATAAAATGGAGAAGTTACTAAGGAAATGCAAACCACCGAAACCAACCCATGAGGAAATAGAAAAATGGATAATACTATAAAAATTGAAGAAATTCAATTAGTAGATAAATATCCACCCAAAATGAAAACAGCAGGCTTTTTACAGGAAACTTTACAGGAAAGCTTTTTCCAGCATTCAAAGAGCAGATCATTATAAACATAGACAAATTCTTTTAAGAGTGACAAAAGAGGAAAATCTCGCCAACTCAGTATATGAGCTATGCCTCATTATATTAGCTATGCTTGTGATGACAAACTAAATAAGGGAAGTATAAAAAAGGAATATCACAGGCTAATCTCAGTAATACACAAAAATACAAAAATTCTAGGTAAAATATTAGCATCCAAATGTGGCAATGTATAAAAAAATATATCTCATAACTAAGTAGGGTTTATTCCAGACATGAAAAATGAGTTCAATATTAGAAATGTATTAATATAATTTACCACATTAACAGCTTAGAATAGGAAAAACATAGGATCAACTCAATAGATGCAGAAAATTTATTTGATATAATTTAGCATGGATTTTCATAATTAAAAAAAAAAAAACAGGAATAAAATGCCCTTAAACTGATAAAGGACATCTGCAACATATTATATACTTAATGGCAAATATTAAATCTTCCAAAACCAATACAAATATACCCACTCTCACCTCATCAACTCAGCAATGCAGTGAAAAACCTAGACAGTGCAACATGACAAGAAAAAATAAATAAAGGAATAGGATTAGAAAGAAAAAAAAGACTGGTATTATTTTTAGATGATATGATAGTCTACCTGGAAAACTCCAAAAAAAAAGTCCATATAAATTATTAAAATTAATAAGAAAATTTAGTAGGTTTTCTAGATATGAAATCAAAATCAATTGTATTTCTAGATACC
Source organism: Eubalaena glacialis (assembly GCF_028564815.1). Lineage (NCBI taxonomy): Eukaryota > Metazoa > Chordata > Mammalia > Artiodactyla > Balaenidae > Eubalaena > Eubalaena glacialis. The sequence goes on from NC_083717.1 coordinate 148,721,547, forward strand.
AGTAACAAATTGAGAAAAAAATATATAATTTTCTAAAATGTTATTTACTACAGCAACAAAAATGATAAATTCTGCCTAGGAATAAATCTACCAAATTATATTCAAGAACTTTATGGAGGAAACCATAAAATGTTTTAAAATACATTAAATGAATTCTACATAAGTTAAAGGCATATTACTTTCATGATGTGAAACAGGAACTTCTAGCAACAGTTCTGCTCTCTCTTCTTCCCCCATGGAAGCACACCTCAGCAGATCTCAGTCATAGTCTAGAGGGAGAGGAAGCCATAGACAGAATGGTTTCCTCTACTTTTTTGAGAGAGCAGAAGTGTTGGGAGAAGTTCCCATTTCATGGGCTAAGGAACTCAGTGGGGAAAAACATTTCCCCCTGCTGATAAAATTCTAATTGACCCACTTAGAACTTTATTATTTTTTTTCTCCCTACCATGGTTAATCTCCTAAATTTACCTGGCCACTCAAAGTGTAGGTCACAGACCAGTGGCATCAGCACCACCTTAAATCTTGTTAGAAATACAAAATCCTAGGCTTACCCCAGAATCCTAGACCTAGTGGATTAGAGTATTTTAATCAGATCCCTTGGTGAGTTCTGTGCATATTAAAGTTTGTGAAGCATTCTCTAGGAGATAGATCAGGACAGTCTACTTGGCATTATGCTACTCTCCCAATCCTTCTCATCAGTGAGAATCCTCAAGGCCTGCATTGTCCAATACAGAAGCCACTAGCCAACTGTAGCTATTAAACATTTGAGATGTGCTGTCAGTATAAAACACACAATAGGGGAGTCCTCTGGCGGTCCAGTGGTTAGGACTCCGTGCTTTCACTGCCATGGGCCTGGGTTCAATCCCTGGTTGGAAAACTAAGATCCCGCAAGCTGCCACACGGTGTGGCCAAAAATAAATAAATAAATAACACAAACACACAATAGATTTCAGACTTAATACACAAAAGCAAATGTAAAATATATTATCTTTCATATTAATTACATACTGAAATGATAATATTTTAGAGATACTGGGTTAAATAAAAACGTTATTAAAATTGTTTCTTCTTACTTTTTTTTATGATGGGTACCAGAAATTTTTAATTACACATGTGGCTTGCATTTGTGGCTCACATCATAATTTTACTGGCCAGCACTGCTCTAGACCCTGTCTTCTGCCTCCCCAGTTGAAATTATATGCCTCATACACTCATCTTCATGCTAATTAGCTCCCTGGCTGCAATTTCATGATATTCACTTTGATATAATTACTCATTCTCTGGTCTGAGAAGCCTTGTGTTCCTGGCCAACTCCATCAGATTGCTAATACTCTGGTAAGATGTACGCTTTTTTTTTTTTTTTTTTTTTTCTGAGAAGTTTAGCTTTTATTGTGATTTGGAAAGGGCTCATAAACAGGAGAAAAGGGATCAGTGCTCTGGTTCAGGCTACGTACTTAACATTCTCTATGACCTTGCCACATCACTGCATCTCTTCTTCCAGCCCCTTTATCTGAAAAGTGAGAGGTTTGAACAAGATAGTTTTTAATATTCTGGAAATCCCCAACAGAGACAACAGTGTTTTACTATCAACTGTCTATTATACACACTTATTGTCACTCCAGTTAGATTGTAGTTTCCTTGAAAACAGGCATTTTTTTCTTATTTTTATTTAATTAGTTATTTTCAGATTATTAGGGTATAATCGACAAACAGAATTTTAAGATATTTAAAGTGTACCATGATGATTTGATATACATATACATTGCGAAAGGAGTCCCCCCAGATTAACACATCCATCACCTCACATATTCACTTTTTTTTAGTGAGAACATTTAAGTTCTACTCTCTTAGCAAATTTTAATACTTTCAATTATATAATACAATGTTTTCAACTATAGTCACCATGCTATACATTAGGCATTTTATCTTATAATTTCATTTCTAACTCCTGGTGCTATTACTGGACTTTGGGGATCTCAACAATTGTCTCTGATGGGGACTTCGATGCCAAAGGACAAACCATTTATCCTAGTAGATCCAAGCTTTAGAAAAAGCCCGAGCTCCTATGAAGAAATAGAAGTAGAGACATAATTGATAAGCAGTTGCGTTTTAAGGTAAATGCTGCCTGCGTATTTGTGTGCACACATTTGTTTGTAAAAGTTTGGTCATCTGACTGGAACCCGAGGAATCCTGGTTAAACATTTCTTTATGCAAAACAAAGAATGCTGAGTAGTTAAATATTTTACCTCTAAAGCTAAAATGGGGTTATTTTTCCTTCCCTCTGCATGTTTAAGGTGGAAAACCAAATGTAAATATTCAAAAGATTTTGTCATGAAAATCTCATCACCTATAAAGAACAGTGGTAACCAACACCTTTGAATGGTTGATTAATTCAATAAACATATATTACACATCTTCTATTATATTTGAATGAGTCAGCATTCTTTGCTGAGTGTGTATGAAGAGATCTTGGGTAATACAGAGACAATGGAAGACCAGTCAGTCTCTTTTCTTAAGCATCTTACAACCTCCTTGAGGGAAATGGAACATACAAATTGAAGAGGACTAAATGGAAATTTACGCAGTAGAAAAGTAATAAACATTGAGCTCCTGTTATATGCATAGTGAACACCAGATACTCATATGAACAGGGCGAATACACGCACACTCAACATAAATTCAAGTGCTAGTGGCTCAAAGGGGATCAGATTAGCTTGGGTACTCAAAGGGATAAGGAATTGTCGGAAAAAGCAGGAAGCCAGGAGAGGGCAACCGTGTGCCTGGCAGAAGGGCAGATGCCAGAACCTTCAGGTAGCATTGTAGCTCCCTCCTTCCACTAGAGAAGCTAGGAGAGGTGAGAAACCACAGGAAGGGATTTCAGTCATCTGAAGTCCACCTGTAAACTTGTGGTTTGTGGACCACTTGTGGGAGAATCACCTGGAGATCTTGTTATAAATGCATATTTCTCTAACCTACTCCAGAGCCATCACTTCAGAACCTTTGAGGGTGAGCGTCAGAAATGTGCACTTTGAATATGCTGCAGGGGAGTCTCATGTATGATGAAATTTCTGAACCACTCATTGGGTGAGAACAAGGGTGTCAGATTGATTCTGACCTGAGTTCCAGGACTGTCTCTGCAGCTTTGTGATGTTGCCCCCTTCTTCTGCACAACCTCTCTAAGTCTCAGTTTCCCTATCTGTCAAATGAAAACAATAAATAACTACCTATCATCTTGTTGTGAGGCTCAAATAATTAACAATCTACAATGCTCAGGCATATAGTGAACACTCAATAAATACAATAGAAGCTATAATAAACTCATGAAGAATCCACCTATAGCCAATGATAATATAGTATATAGCTAAAATTTTTTTAAGAGAGTAAATCTCATAAGTGTTCTTTCCACAAGAAGAGAAAAGAAAAGAAAAGAAATTCACCAGATGTGAACAGGTGAAGGAGAAGCAATGAAGAAATGAAAGAGGGAAATCCTAAAAGAGCAGAGTCAGAGGTCCAAGCAGGAAGCTGGGCCCCTGAGGATGTGTTTCCAGGGATAACCTCCAATAACCTCCACTTACTGACAACTGTCTATGTGCCAGGCCACTCCACTTTCACGTTAACTCAAAAGACCCTTATGATCATGCTATGAAGCAGGAATTTAGTAGGACCTTAAATGAATGTCAGCAAGGTTACGGGTCCCAGGCAAAGCCACGCAGCTAGTAAGTCACGTGACATACATCAGGTGACAAATTTTGTGATAGTCACACTGGCAGAATCCAACCTGTGAGGTGCCCAGCATGCCCTCCATAGACAGAAATGAGCCAGGACAGTATCAGGCATACCCTGGAGTGAAGCAAAATTCTGAGACCAAAGGGTGCACACGGATATCAGGGCTCAGGAATATGGGATCAGCAATGGAGTCCTATCATCTATTCTGCTAAAAACTTTTCTTATTGCCCCAAACTATTATTAGTAACCATAAAGGTAAAGAAATAGCAGATATTCATTTCCTGACAAATTTGTACAAACAGGGAAATCTAAATCATTGGTTCTGTTACTCTACAGTTATGATTTGTTATTAGTGTTAAATGAAAACACTATATTCTACAGTATTCTTGACAGAGGTGGGTCGGGTTCAAAATCCAACTACAGAAACCAGAGCTCTGAAAGGATCACATTCTGCCCGGGAAGGAGTTCATAATGGATACCTGTATGTTTGTGCAGCCAGCATCCATTCCCTCTTGTGTACGAGCACCCTGATTTTCATTTGGGTACCACTTCTCCCCACCTAAATCCCTGTGTTTCTGATAGGGTTGACCCCCATTCCCAGGTTCCAAGAATGGACACACAACCCAGGCTTGCCCAGTTAGCATACTTCATGTCTCTCCAGTGACAATCATTGGCTCAGGGAAGGCAAGTGTTCTGAATTGGTCCAATCAAGAGCTAATCTGAGAGTTTGCATTGGAATATCAGAAAAGAAAAGGTCTACTACTGGGATCAGGTTTGCAAGGAATTAGCTAAATTTTCCGGGGCACACCTCGTGGAGGAAGTTGACTGCATTACTTACACCTCCAGATCCTGCCATGCCAAAATTTCCACCTCTACTCTTTTTAGGTATGTGAGCCAATGATTCCTTTCTGTTTTTTTTTTGCCTAAGCCTGTTTAAATTAGGATTTTCATTACTTCAGAAAAAAGTCCTAATTAACTGAGAGCTACACGTAACTCAAAGGCCATCGATCTTATCTCCAGCTTACACTTAAGCATGAACTGATTTTGTGAGCATAGCACCTGGATAGTAAGAGAATTGGGATGAGGGAAGGAAGACTGGTCCTTAATCCATGGGCAGGACTAATGATCTTAGGGAAAGAGCTTAAACAGCAACAACAACTAAGTGAAGCTAGGAACAATACAGGAGAAAATCGAACTGGCACATGCATCCCCGCTCTCTGAAAAAATAGTGAAAAAAATTTAAATATGAGAACAGAGGCTTATTCTCTAAACTAAGTTGTGGGAGAGGGAGGGGCTACATTTTTAAAAGAGACAAGGAGACTAGAACTGGAATGGAAAAGGACAAAGCATTTCAATGTAGGACATATTGGGGATAATTTTAAACAGGAAGAGGCATTAAAAATCTAGGATTTTTGCCTCAACATTCAAATTAGCAAGTTAATTCAGTCTGTTATTTGGTGGACAAACTTAGAAAATATCTGAAATTATTATTACCAGCAAACATCCCATTTTCACGTGTTAGGAAAGTTGGGAAAATAGCCAGCACAAAATTCATAATGCTTGAATGCATTCATAATCAAGACTCCATGCTGACAAAAGCATAAACAATTTAAGCATATAATTCCATTTTAATACAAAAAAATTAACCTCCTAAATAATCTCAGGCAAAGAAATAGTCTCTGTCCCCATAAATGGATTTTATAATTCTACCTGATGCAGTAGTACCTGCTTTTAATTTTCTTCGTGGGAAGCAATTAATAGTTTATATAATTCCATGCATTTCTGCAGGTGTCACACAATCAAATAAAAACAGATTGAATATGGGAAGAGTGAGAGGAGTGAGCCATTTATTTGGTTATTGCTTTCCAAACAGGAGTCTGACTCAAGGCCTAATTGTAGCTGGATGACATGAAACGACTTATTTAGATCTCAAGGACAAGGACTTAACTACAACAGAAGATACAAAGGAAAAAATGTTGAAATGAAAGAGGCAATACAAATAAAGAACTCAGATAACTAGGAATGGCAAATGGAAAAACACATTAGCACAGTGGTGAAATTTCATCATCTCTCATTCAAATCCTTAAACTCCAGGTATATTTGCTTTATAAACTTAGGAGTGACTTTAATTTTATTTATTTATTTATTTATTTATTTATTTATTTATTTATTTATTTATTTATTTATTTATTTATTTATTTATTTATGGCTGCACGCAGGCTTTCTCTAGTTGTGGTGAGCGGGGGCTACTCTTCATTACGGTGTGAGGGCTTCTCATTGAGGTGGCTTCTCTTGTTGTGGAGCACAGGCTCTAGGCACGCAGGCTTCAGTATTGTAGTACGCGGGCTCAGTAGTTGTGGTGCACAGGCTTAGTTGCTCTGCAGCATGTGGGATCTTCCCGGACCAGGGCTCGAACTCGTGTCCCCTGCATTGGCAGGCGGATTCTTAACCACTGCGCCACGAGGGAAGTCCCAGGAGTGACTTTAAGACACAGCAGAGTTCATGTATAATCATTCTAAGTGACTGTATTAACTACTGCAGTGTTATTTTATGCAAAGTAAGAACTGGGCATCAGTATGGAGTTTCCCACTGGTTAATATAGGGATAGACCACATGTGTTTTCTTCTCTGGTCATTTCCTCTGGTCATTGCTTCCAGTGTATTTTGTCTGTGCCCCTTAGAGCCCTGTACATACTGTCTTATGGTGAGTTGTTTACATGGCCAATGCTTCCCTGGACTGTAAACCCCTCCAGAGCTGACACTACCTCTTGTTCATTACCGTTCATGCTGCTCTAGTACAATGCTAAACCAAAAGGAGACTTGGCAAGAGCAAACTAATGTTTTCCTTTTAATTCGTAATAAAGTTTGGTATTTTTGCCAATGAATTAAGGCAAGAATTTTAAAACTAGTTTAGTAATGAAGTTTTGGTACACTGACATTAGGTATATACCTGTAAACCCTTTTTATACAATTATTAAAATCCAAGACGAGAGGAGGATTCTCTTCAAAAATGAATAAAACCAGGATTAGATAAAGAAATTTTGATATTATATATGGATTTGTTAGGTTGTTATATTGTATCATTTTTAAATAATATATGTGCATTTTGCTTTATTTTATATATGCTTTTTTAATGGTAATTAGTCATTGTAGTATTTTAATACTACTTTACTCTTATTATTATAGTATTTAGTACTACCTAAACAGTAGTATTGTTTTAATTTAAAAAAAATTAATAGAACAAATAAGTGAAAGGGTATTGTGATTTTAGTACATCTGGTCGCAAGCAAATCCATGGAAAACCAGAGGGCTTTAAAGCCAACTACTGCAACACATACAGAAGTTTACCTTAATTGAGAGCATAAACAAAAACATCATCCTTAAATCTGCTGGTGTAAAACAGACCAAAAAAAGTGATGAAAAAGCATCCGTTGCAGCCTACACAACAGGTACATCTGCATTCTTCAATCCCAACCTCAAGCCTATGCTTCAGGCTTTACATCCAACTGATCCGAGACATCCCACTTGGATGCTCCATAATAAACTGACTCCATCACCCTTCCATAGGGTAGCAGACTCAGGAGCCAGACTGACTGAGTTCAATCAGCAAGCTGCCTCACCTCCATGTGCCTTGGCTTTGCCATCTGAAAAATGTGATTAATAAAAAGCTCTACCTCACAGAACTGACGTGAGGATTAAAATGGTGTCTGGCACATATGAATGCTATGTAAGTGTTCAGTAAACAGATACAATCTCTTGGGAAGCCATGGGTAACTCATTCCTACCTAGTTCCCAGTGGCTCACCACCCTCCTACTTTCTTGTATTTTCTTCCAAATGCCAAGCTCTTTCTTGCTTCAGTGCTTTCACCTCCTTTCTGGCTTTTCTGTCATTTCCTTCTATTTTTATTCCCAGAGGCCACCAGAGACTTCCTGATGTGCTAACATTTTGTAAAACATCCAAGTTTTTCCCACAATGGTTTCCATCTTAGTAGAGTTTAAGGAGAGAGGAGGAGGCTGCCAGCAAGGCAGGTCACTATCCTTGAAGACCATTCATCTAAATGCCATAAGAAAGTCAAGCGTCACAGAAGTAATACAGTCCTGTATCTCCGCTCATTGGCCAAGATATACTGGGACAGTCACTTAATCTCCCACGCAGCACTGTTCTCTCAAAAATTTGGGTAAAGTTCATACCTACCTTCCAAAGTTCTTAAAAGGATTTCATGAGGCCATGAATGTAGAAGGGCCCTATATGCCAAAAAAAGAGTTTACAATTGTGTGTTATTATTATTATTATTAATTGCTATTATTCTGTAAGGACTAGATAGGGACTAGAGTTCAAGTACATCGTCTTTCAGTTAAACGTATGTCTTCATCTAGATAAATATGCTTCATTGTGGTTTGTCGTAGTTGATTAGTTTGCTTGCAGTCCTGTGTGAAACAATGAAAAATTATGCCAGTTGTAAAGACAGTTCCTAGGTGCTATGCTGTCACAGACCTGCACTCTGTCACCCTAGACAGCTTAATAAAGGCAGTCATTTGGTAATACAGTTGGAATGTGTTAGGGATGTTCTCTTTTCTCAAAAATTTCCTCATACCTGACAGACAAAAAAAAAAAAAACCCAAAAAACAGTACCCCAAGAAAAACAATAAAGAAAGAAAGGAAACAAAAAATATTTGAAGGCTTACTATGTGCCAGACACCAAGGGAAACAAAAAGTCCAGCACAGCTTTCATAGCCCAAGAGCCAGGACGAGAGGCGTAGCAGAACCTTCCCAAGGTCAAGGCAAAGTTACAGAAACCGTGGCCTATTTTAAATGTTTTACATTTAACAAATCAATGTCTTTGAGAGGAAAAAAAATCCAAAGCACTATAATTATACTAGGCATAAGATAATTATTTTTTTAATATCAAAGTGCACCCCAGGGCATGTGGTCTGACAGTAGGTCACAAGCAGAAAGGTGTGTGATGAAAAACTTCTACTTTCAGTTTGGCGTGTCCTGGTAACCACAGGTATAACCTCACTTGGAGGTAACGTCAAAGGAATAGTTTGTGCATGTGAGGCATGAGTCAGCAGTGCTTCAGCCCCACCCTGGGATGGGCTTGATTCCAAGCGGGGCATTTGGACCCAACACTTTGGTGCAGCCATTTGAGGTCAAACCACCTTGTTGACAAGTAAAATCACCGTCTTTTCAAAAACATAAAAGTGATAATTCCCTACCAGTGTTGGATTCAGGTATTATGGGGCTTAGGTTTTATATCTGAAGGAAAAAGAATAAATTTATTATGAAAATAAGTATTTATTTAGAATGTGTTAAAAAACATACAGCAAACTATAAATTTGAAAAAGCTGCAAAAGCACAAATATCAAAAAAAAAAGAAAAATAACAATTTTTTATTAACTACCTAGCAGACCTCTACAGAACACTTTCCTATGTTTTTTGACCATCTACTTCTTGATCATCCCTTCATATGCCAATGACTTTGTAATATCAGTCCTTAGAGAGAATAGAAAAATAATTCTTTCTTCCAGCATCATTGATCTAACTTTGTTTTTAATTTTTGATAGTTTAGAAAAGTTGCTGATATTTACTGATAGTTTAGCCTCACAATTTGTTACTGGAAATACACATACATTCTCAGGATTGTTGTCAAATATTGGAAAACTTCTACCAAGTTTCTTTCATATATGAGCTGTAGGAGTTCAGGGCATCTCAAGGTTTTTTTGTGTAGTGAACAATCTTAAATGCTCTTTGAATGAACAGAAGTTAATAACTCATGAATGAAACTTGTTATAATGATACATTACAACAATGTAATTGTTGTTGATATCAGTATTTCATTTTAAATAAGTTAGAAATGTAAATATTTTCCCAATATACCCATGTAATTGGGATGCAGAAAACATGTAACTTCACAAAGATATACAGTACTGCAAAGTTTGTTGTATCACTACATATGTGTGTCCTACAAAAATACAGTAATTCTGATAAAAATCTCCTTTTGAGAGATTTCCAAAATATTTCTAAATGTATCAAATACATTATCAAGTATATTACTGGCAGCAAAGAACTTCTGTTTTGACGAGGCATTGATGAAAACTGAATGATTCACTTTCAATTTTGCATGCCTGATGATTGGAAGAATTTTCTACAGACTGGCTTCTGGCTCCATATATTTCAAACCGTGTTTCTCCTCCACCACCCACGTCCTTTCAGTGGTAGGAGCTATAGCTCATTCTCCTGTTACCATGCAAGCTCTGGCCTTACACTTTTGTGTCATAATGTTGGTGACTCAAAGCAGTGGATGGTAAGAGTAGGCCTGGAAGTAATTTCTACACCAAATCAGCTAGCTGAATAGCTCTACATTGCTATAACTGCAAACAATGTAAATATGCCTCTCTGACCTAAACATAAATGGATCCCCAACTCAACTCTTCTGTAGCCTGTTCTCCAAAAGGCCTGTGACAACCCCATTTTTAATATGAGAAAAAACAGAGGAGGTAGGAGTGAAGAGAAAGCAACCTTCATTAACTGAGGTTAAAATATTTTACTTTTACACATTTTATAAAAGCAAATGACCACATCTACATATTACTAATGCCCTCCCAGGGCTTGAAGTTTATGCTTCAACATTTTGCAATGAATCTGCCTTGACCCTGGCTTATACTCCATCCCTAACCTCAAACTTGATCATGGAGAATTTTCCTCTTTTAAAATTTTATTTCTGTATTATTTAAATATAGAATATGTTATTCTGTATGAATTAGCTTTAATTTTGAAGTCA